>NC_091007.1:1875000-2500000 GCF_041146395.1 Eulemur rufifrons | reverse complement strand
GAAGCAGAGTCACTAGAAAGGTTCCCAGAATGGTTTGGAGGGTTTGCTGCAGGGCCAGGAGCAGAAGAGGTGGCCCCGGGGGGCCTGCGATCACCCCATGTCTGGTCTTGTATGAACCCATGAACCGAGAATGTTGCTCATGGTGGTCTTGAAGGCGGGGCTGGGGGTTGATGAAAGAGCAGGGGGGTAAACAAATAGTTGCAAATAAAGAGCAGTATTGGGGAGCCATGGGCGGCATGCAGGGGGGTTGGGACTGTACCCCTGCCCCTCGGAAGGCGGGTGGGGGAGCCTAGGCCGAGGGTCCTCCCTACCGGGGCTGTGCCCTTACCTGGGGGGGGGGTAGAAGCCAATCAGTGCCACGTGCTTGGAGCTTCGCCCTTGGCTGAGCCTGGCTAAGGTGCTCCGACATTTCCCATGAGCCACCTGGGAACGGCTTCAAGTCTCTGCAGCTGTGACCACCCTGGGGCAGAGACATCTTCCAGTGACATCTGAAGACTGAGACAGAAAGTGGCTCCTGGTTAAGACCAGAGCCCGGACTTTCCCACCCAGGTGTTTTGACTCTCCTGCCGCTCTGCCACGCGGTCCCGGGATTTCTAACGGGTCCACAGACCCGCAAAAGCGCCTGCCGCAACCAGACCCGGAGCAGATCTGGCTCTGGATGTGGCAGGCCCACCCTGGGACGAGGGGGCAGGGTTTCTCCACCCGACACGTGCTCCCGGGCAGCGGTGTTTGCAGGGCTCAGGGAAAGGCCCCGTGCTCTCCCCGGTAGCCGCACACACTCCCTTGGGAGGGATTCTCTCTTTCGTTCCCCTTTCAGTTTCTGAAGAAACGATCAGAACGTTTGTGCCATCTGCGTTGGGTGGTGGTTTGAACGCAGTTTCGTTCCTGTTTATAAAGGTAGGAAATACTCGAGGCTATATTTAAAAGAGTTTCGAGACTGGCGTGGCTACACTGTTCCTGCCTTACCCAGACAGGTGGCCGTTCCCGGGGACCAGCTTCTTCTCCTGCCTAAGTGAAGATGTGTAGGATTTGAAGAGACGGATTCAGGCTTGGTGAGTGGCTGTGACCGTGCTCTGTGTGTGCATGTGTGTGCGTGTGTGCTGTCTAAGCAGGCATACACACGTTCAGCCACCGCAGGAGCTGCATTACACAGGCGGCAAGAGTTCTATGTAGATCCAAGTTATCAGCCCTTTATTAATAACACCCTGGGTGGAGCTGGAGCCCATTCTACTAAGTGAAGTATCACAACAATGGAAAAACAGGCACCACCTGTACTCACCGTCAAATTGGTACGAACTGATCAACACCAGTGTGCACACCTGGTAGCAACTAACATTCATCGGGTGTCGGGCAGGTGGGAGGGGGAAGGGGGATGGGTTTATTCGCACCCAATGGGTGCGGTGTGCACCGTCTGGGGGATGGACACGCTTGTAGCTCTGACTCGGGTGGGGCAAAGGTGATATATATGTAACCTAAACATTTGTACCCCTGTAATATGCTGCAATAAAAAAAAAGGTGGCAAGAGCGACACATGAAGTGTGTAACAGACCTTCAAAGCTATGTGAACAGGCTCGTTTTAAGGTCCCCCACACTGTTTCTGAGGAAAAGAAACCACTGTCTAACCCCAGATCGTGAAGATTTATGCTTAGGTTACTTTCTATGAGTTACATTTAGGTCTTTGATCTCTTTTAAGTTCATTTTTACACATGGTGGGAGGCAGGGGTTCAAATCCGTGTATTTTTTTTTTTTTTCTATCTGCATATTCAGTTGTCCCAGAACCATTTGTTGGAAGACTCTTCTCTCCCCCATTGATTGACTTAGCACACTCGTCAAAAATCAATTGATCATAAATGAAAGGATTTATTTTTGGCCTCCCAATTCTGTTTAACTGCTCTGTGTCTCTATCCTTGGGGAAGTATCACTCTATCCTGATTATTGTAGCTCTGTAGCAAGTTTTGAAATTGGGAAGTGTGAGCTTTCCCTCTGTGTTGTTCTTCTCTCAGGATTGTTTCGGTTATGTTGAGGTCCTTGCATTTCTGTATGAATTTTAGGATCAGCTTGTCAATTTCTATATAAAAAAAAAAAAGGCAGCTGCGATTTTGATAAGGATTGTGTTGAATCTGTAGATCAGTTTGGGGGATGTTGTCGTCATAAAAACAGTCAATCTTCCAGTCCCTGAACACCGGATACCTTTCCACTCATTTAGGTCTTCTTTGGTTTACTTTAACAATGTTCTTTAGTTTTTAGTGTACAAGTTTTGCACTTCTCTTGTTAAACTTACCCTAGGTATATTTTTAATGCTAAGTGGAATTGTTTCTTATGTTCATTTTCAGTTTGTTCATTGCTAGTGTATAGAAATACAGTTGATTTTTGTATTAATGTATTGATTTTGTCTCCCACAACCTTGCCAAACTCATATATTAGCTTTAATAGATTTATGTGGATTTCTTAGGGTTTTCTGTGTATAAGATCATTTTGACGGTGAATAGACATGATTTTACTTCTTCCTTTCCAATCGGGATGCCATTTATTTCCTTTTCTTGCCTAATTACCCTGGCCACGCTCTCCAGCATGATGGTGAGCAGAAGTTGTGACAGCGGACATGCTGGTCTTGTTCCTGATGTTGGGGACACAGCTTTCAGCCTGTCACCTTTAAGGATGACATTCGCTGTGGGTTTTTCACAGATGCCTTTTAACCCACATCCTAATTTGTTGGGTGTTTTTATCATGAAAGGATGTTGGATTTTGTCAAATGCTTTTTCTACATCTATGGAAACGGTCACATGGTTTTTGTCTTTTATTCTATTAATATATAGACAGCGTACGATGCTGATTAATCTTCATGTGCTAAACCCACCTAGCATTCCTCATGAGAACTCCCATTTCTCATGTACAAATCTCATTTTACAATGTCCCTACTGAGCTTCTGTTGCTATAGCAGTTTAGTCTTTGTCTTAGCAAATACCTGTGTTTACATGTACTTGTTAGCTAAAATACAAAAGTGTGTAAGGGAGTAACACCAAACCGAGGGGAGTGGGGCTTGGGGGCGAAGGGTGGTGGTGAGAACATGTAATGGGGGCCCACACTTGTAACTGTAAAAATGCTTTTATTCTTAAATGCAATGGGGAACTAACAGATCTTTACTATAGTATTCTCTATACCTTTTTGAATGTTTGAATTATTTTGTTTAGAAAATCTACACCAATAGCAGATATGAAAATAAGAGGTACAGAGGGAGTAAATGATAAAAAATTATTTGGATTAAATAAGTCTAAGACCAAACGTAGTAACGTGATAAATAATCGTAGATGGAAGGCTATTTGACTGCACTGAGCTTGTTCTGGAACACTCTTTGCTTCATAGGATAATGATAAGAATGATTCATGTGTATCAAATTTCCTCCCGGAGGATCTAGGGTGAGAATTTTTCACCTTCAGGGAATAAAGTGGTCTAAATCCATAGATTCCCTACTTTCTTAGGTATTCAAGAGCTTCAGGCAAGGAAATGCCTCCAAAATAAAGATCCGGAAGCCATCTAGAGCACTTGGGGACACAATCAGGAGTTTCCAGAGTTTTCCATCCATTTACTGAAACGTAACACTTTTGCTGAACGAGTTTGCAACAGGTCAAGGTTAAGTGAGGACAGGAAATACTGCTCAACTACCATTAAAAAGGAGGAGGCTTCTGGTGAAGATGTCACAATGTGGTTTGAGGAAGCAGGAGTGTGAAGTTTGGACGCTGAATGGATGTTCTAGTCTGAGCAAAACACCCTCTACCCCCCGTGCTCCAGAGACCTTAGGTGAAATATTACAGAAGACCGTGCTTCCAAAGAGTGAAGAACCGTGTGCATTCTCAGGACGTCCAGCTGAGCAAAACCTTGAGATTTCCAGCCTCTGCTGTGCCCTGGACACCAACGTGTACACTTGGCGTGCAGATACCCCAAGGCCAGAGAAGAAGGAATTCCATCAGGTACAGTGAGTGCCCTGGGGATACCGATGCCCCCGTCTGGGAGGGTAAGATCCAAGGAGAAGCTCGTTCCTGCCTTCCTCTACCCTTGGTGCTCACACCCACACGTTTGCTCTATTTTTAAGCAAAACACCAATTTTCTTTAAAAATCCACATCATTTGTACTCTTGTTTTCGGTATTTTGGCTGGTGGCACCTGGTCCTCTCCCCCCTTTACTAAATCGCCCGTTTCCCCCCAATTCTCTTTCCACTTTTGAGATGGTTCTTTCTTTCTCCTGGGTAATGTATAGGCAAAGAGATGGAAGATCTGTTTTAAAATCCTAGACCCGCCTTGGTAAACATAAACACTCCACTTTGGCTGTGACGGGGACTCCATTGTTGATGGGGCAGCGGATGTTGTCTCTACCCTTCCCCATGGATTAGAGTTTACGCTACGAAGCTAATTTTTCCAGGAAGGAAATGGCAGATGCCCCTAAAAATGAGGTGGCGCTGTAGCAGAGGAAGGCGAGGACAGGCGCCAAGCGCCTGCCTCTTACCCAGCACAGCCGGGTGGGGTGTAAAGGTTTGCAAGGCGCCACAGTTGTTGAATATGGCACTTGTGCAGCCAGTTTGCCAAAGGCTAAGTGTCCTTGCTTGTCCTCGAAGTTTTGGAGTCACATATTCAATGTGGAGCCAGCTCAACCCCGTGGCATCTGAAGTCAACAAATAACCAGAATGGTGACAATGGCACTTCACAGGTCATGCAGACAGGTCCCTAAGGCTATTTCAACACCTCTCAAAGCTCTGCAAGCCCTCAAGAGGCAGGAACCCAGGTAGAATAAATCACGAAGACCTTGTCTGGACTGATGATTTTAGGATGTTGAAGGACAGTGACACTGTGGGCCGTGAGCCCTTTGCCAACGCGCCCAGAGCCCCCCGCTGAACGGCAGGTGCATGGCCACGTTACGGAAGATTGCAAATTAGAAACAGAGCAAGTCCCCGTGATAAAATCTAGGCCACAGCATTATAAAATGCTCCCCATCATCTTCCTGACAAACCTAACTCAGTGTGACTGATTGATGCCGACAGGGTATTGTAGAAAAGGGAGAGTTCTAGCAGCAGGAATGAGTTGTGTCTTGCCCTTGAGAAACTTCACTCCTGTTCTGGGGCTTTAGGTGGTTACGGAATAGCAGGGTTTGATTGCTGTTGATCCGAGGAGAGTCTGACATAGGAATGAAGAAATAAAGTGGAGAAAATGCAACAAGCGACCAACCCCGCACCCTGATGCTCCTATGAGCGCTTGTTATTTGACGCTGGTTTTGCTTCACGCCGACTATATAGCGGAGCTAATCTAGTCGGTAGGATGGCGGCAGATGCTTTGTTGATTTGTGTGTTTAAGAAATATTTATTGAAAGCATATTGTATCAAGCATTGTTCTGAACTCTGGATATAACTAAATGGAAAAAGGAAAATCCCCGAGCTCATGGAGTTTGCCAAGTAACTATAAATTCATTCTGACCTTTGAATACTTTTATTTTAGTCTATCGAGTGGGCCTGGGGTAGAACGAAGTCCAACACGGATCCGGGACATCGGGTCGTATCCTGCAGACTGATGGAATTAATGCATTTCTTAAAATACACCTGGAGTTCCACTGAAGGCTACACGCATCTGTTTCTTGGTAAATGAGAAATCAAGTTACAATTCTATTTGCACAATGTGATCTCATTTTGCTAAAACATACGTGCGTAGGAAAAAAGCTCCGAAAGGCTGCATACTTATATTTTAAAAGCCGCCGTGGGATGCTGAGGGCATTTCGTGTTCCTCTGTAGGTCGCTCTGTGTTTCCCAAGTTTAATGCACTGAATGTGTTTCACTTTTGTAAGCAGCAAGCACCCTCTAAAAATTATACATTTTTGCTTATAAATTTTAAAATGACATTTCACATTTGTAAATAATTTCGGGATTATTATATCTTGCTATTTCCCTCAAATATCAGAAAAGTAAGACTGCTCTAATTTACTGGTTCACGCACTAGAAACATAGGGTTAGAATTTACAGTCCTAAAGATATGAGGCCACACACTTTGTTCATTCATCTGTAGTCTTCTTATCCAAGGGAAATTAACGCTAGCTGCCTTGTATTAGTTTAGCTGGTTCCAAAAGCAGGGCACTGAGGCGAGGATTTCGGTCTGGGTAGTTGATTTGGGAAGGGATCCCAGCAAGCACGGTGGGGTGAGAAGGAAGGGAAGCAAGGAAGCCCGTGCTTGCGAGAGGGCTGCCGAGGTGGGCGACCGGGCTCGCTCGGGCTTGGGATCCCAAAAGAATACACGGAGTGTAGCTGACGACCCACTGTCTCCCCAAGAAACAGGGAAGCTGTGATATTTACCCACGAACTTCCACCCCTTGCTGGTTGAGGGCTGCTCCTAAAGGCATTAATTTCCTGGCACTTTTTCCCGTCCTGTGCACAGGATAAACATCTGCTATGGCTGTGATCCCGGCCATTCTGGCTGCTGAAGGAGGCGGATCACTTGAGCCCAGGAGTTTGAGGCTGCAGCGAGCTGTGATTGCACCACTGCACTCCAGCCTGGGTGACGGAGTGAGACCCCATCTCTAAAAAAAAGAGAAAAAAAAAAAAATACAAAGCACAAAACCTATCTACTGTGGCCAGAGAAAGCCCCAAGGTGGAGAGAGACCTGGTCCTGAGCACTGTCTTGCTCCCCCTTGGAGGAGCAGCGTGTGGGCGCTGTGGCTCTCTGGCCGGCCGGGCAGGCGCATGTCGTCAGCGGTGAGCCCTGCTGGCAGCAGCCATGGGTGAAATCCCCGCTCTGGGTGGACTGCAGTGCAAGGAACAACACGGGTCTTGTTGGGGGACCACAGAAAGCGCAGCCCTGTAGTCAATCCCGTCTCGCCCCCAGGGCCGTGGTGGTTCTCAGGTCTGCCGTTTCCAGGGCGAGAGGGGGTCTGGGCTATTTAGGAGACACTGGAGACCAGTAACACACGTAGCCATTACAAGGCTGCATTTTCTAGCTAACAAAACAGCGCCCAGTGCCAAAGAACAGGGAAGTCTTTTTTTCAGCAAGGTTTGCACAAAGAAGTAGGGTGAAAGACCATGACTTCAGGAAGCACAGCTGAAAGAATCTGACATTCTAATAGAAACAGTCATCCATCTCGAGCCTAATTTCAGAAAAAAAAAAAATATATACTAGGTGGTGATTTCCTATCAGGTAGGTGAAACAATGGCCATGTTAAGTGGTTTCAGTGACTTTTTCGTTCTTCATTCAATTTTTCACGCATTCCTTTATTTACTCATTCCTGGAAATGCTCTCTCTACCTTGCAACCTTAAGAGGTGCAGCCTTTGGGCAAAGGTGGTGCAGAGAGGAGGAAGAGCCAGGTGGGACCCAGAGAGGCAGAGCTACCCTCACTTTGGACCTTTGTATGTGTACGTAAAAGGACAGTTTAAGAGCTGAAGGAAGGGCGCCTGTCTTTAGACCAGCTCTTGGCAGAGGGTGGAGTCTAAACAGTATTTTAAAAAAAGGATTGTCCTGTAAATAACTGGTGACATCCCATCACTGCAGAGTGGCCAGAGGGTAACGTTTCCTATGGCAAGTGTGCCCAGCAGTGGTTACACGGATGTTTGTTTTATACAAGCTATAGATAAAACACACTGCTAAATGAGAACCGCCACGGGACAGTTTATTATACTTGTGGTGATTTATAAAAGATCCTCATAAGCTTCTTTAGGCTTAACATCCACACACTAGTGAAAAGTCTTTTACTGCTCTTTTCTGGATTGCAATATGTTGATTTTCTCCCAAGACACCTACATTCTACACTATTTACATTCTACGTTATCTACATTCTACACTAAAAATTTGGACTGTCTCATCAAAGCAATCTTTTCTCCTTGATTTTTAAATAAATTGGTGGGTAGTATTTCATTCTGTCTTTGCATGCTCTTTGAAGAGAGTTTGCAAAATTTTCTGACTGCAGTTGACCATGGGTAACTGAAATCGTGGAAAGCAAAACAGCGGATCTGGGGGGGGACTGCTGTATATGGAACTCTTGGTTGATAGTGTTTTTTTCTTTCAGCACTTTAAAGTTATTATTTCATTGTCTTCTGGCTTGCATCATCTCTAATGAGAAGTCAGTCATTGTTCTTATTCTTGACACCACATTGTTTTTGAATCTTTTTTCAAATCTGACTCAACTGAATAATTTCTATAGACCTGTGTTCAAGTTTACGAATGCTTTCTTTTGAAAATTCAAACTACTGTTAATGTCATCCAGTGACTTTTTTATTTCAGACATAGCATTTTATAGTTCTAGAATTTCCATTTTGTCCTCTTTCAGAGTTCCCTTTTCTCTCCTGAAATACCCCTCTTACCCATTATATCCATCTTTTTCTATAAAAATTTAAAAGGATTATGATAATTGTTTAAATATTCTTGCTGCTAATTCCAGTAACTGGGTTTAACTGTGGGTCTGCTTCTATTGACTATATGTTCTTTTGATTATTGGTCAGCATTTCCTGTTTCCTTGCATGCCTCATAATTTTTACTGTATCTAAAATATAATGAAGATTGAAGTATAGTAATGTTTTTGTTTCCTGAAGAATGCAGGCCTAACCCTAACCCTTTGTCTGACAGGGTGAAGGGTTGATTATTCAGATTCCTTCTAGAGTCAAATTGTCCTGGGTCTTGGCTAAATCTTTAATTAGATTAAGATCATCTATGCTTAGAGCAACCCTCATTCCCATACTACTACTGTCTTTTGGATGCTATCAATATTTGAGCTGGTAGGCTTCCATTTTAGATATTTTTCACTTACTTTGGATTCAATTCAGCAGAGTCCTGGAATCCAAGCATCATAGGAATGCATGAGTCTTTGTAATTTTGTTCTACATCTTAGCTGTTTCTTCACCAATAGATTTTTGTCAAAATTTGAGGGTAAGGGCGAGGATGTGAGAGTTATTGGACCAATTTATTATTGCAATTGAAACACTTCTGTATTCTAATCCACTCCTCTAGCCTGTACTATCATCTACAGCTCAGCTGAATCCTCCTTCTTGCAAATCTCTCTGTCTAGGACAACCCTGCCATAACCTAGATCAGAAACTCTTGTCAGGAATCGAAGCTGCCTGGCTTTATCTTTGCCAATGAAGGATTAGTTTCTATAAAATTCAGTTCATTAAGTTTTCCTTTGACCCCTGATTTTTATTAGGCCCTTGGGAATATGAGATTTTTTTTTTCTCTGAATGTTTCTTGGTGTTGCCTTGAGAGCAAAGGTCTTTCTTTCATGCCCTTTCGAAGTGGAAATCTGAATCAAACATTTAACTTTTTAAAAAAACACATAAAATCACTGGAGGAAAATACAAGAGAATTTGTTTTATAATCTTAAAGTGAAGAAAGGTTTTTCAAAGCAAGATGCAAACCTCAGAGGCCATCCGGAAAATGATTTAATCAATCTCTCTATAGAATGTATATATCTTAAACTTTAATATGGTAAAATATATTGAAGACACATGACAAATGAAAAAATTTGCAACACATAAGACAAAGTTTACTTTAAAAACATATTAAGAGATTTTTTTTTTTTTTTTTTTTTGAGACAGAGTCTCACTCTGTTGCCCAGGCTAGCGTGCCATGGCGTCAGCCCAGCTCACAGCACCTCAAACTCCTGGGCTCAAGTAATCCTTCTGCCTCAGCCTCCCGAGTAGCTGGGACTACAGGCATGCACCACCATGCCCGGCTAATTTTTTCTATATATATTTTAGTTGGCCAGATAATTTCTTTCTATTTTTAGTAGAGACGGGGTCTCGCTCTTGCTCAGGCTGGTCTTGAACTCCTGAACTGAAGCAATCCTCCTGCCTCGGCCTCCCAGAGTGCTAGGATTACAGGCGTGAGCCACCATGCCTGGCCAAGAGATTTTTAAAAATAATAAATGAAGGAAGTGGACAAAGGCAGGTAGCTAAAATAAAAATCATTATATACAGAGTTCCAACATGGAAAGTCACTCAAACTCTGGAAGGGAAGGGGGATTTGCTTTTCATTTTAAACCATATTATTATTTGAATTTTTAAAAACTCAAGGGCCACATAATTTTCACAAGTAAAGGGCGTAGGTTATCACTATGTTACGGAATAGGGCAGTTAGCAATGTTCATTACCAACGGACTTACGCTGGTGTTGTACCGCAGACACATCATGCTCCCTTTGAATATCTTTACTGGGCCGGTCACAAAGCCACACAGGCAGAGCGACGTGTGAATCAATGAGCCAATGAAACTATGAATTTATTGGCAGCATGTGTGAGACATGCAAGTTTGCAGAATCTTTGGATAACCTCAAAATGCTGATAGATTTAGCAAACCTTATTGTTAAAGTTGGCCAGATAATGACTTATTTTGCTGATTTCACCAACAAAGCTAATAGTCCTAAAGGCTTTGAAAAGGTGTAAATAAGCTTTTGCTTTTGGGTGGGGCGGAGCTATTCTTCCAGAACAGAGACTAGCTTGTCTTACAGGAACTGTGACGGCATTTTGGAAACCAAGGCACGTGGCTCTGGGAGTCCAGGGTGTGGGTTCTGTTGTGTTTGCTGCACCCTAACTAGCAGGTGCCTTTAATGGGTTACTTTTCCTATCTGGGCCTCATTTGTCATACGCTGGCTGACGGCGAAGGCTTTTATTCCTCTAAAATTATGTAATGAAAAAAGAAAAATGCAAAACAAAAAATATATATATATATAAGCAGCACCTTCCACATTTTAGACTTGCTCAGGTTCCTGTTTTCCCACACCCATCCTGATGCTAGTTCACTTCCCCAGAGAGGCCCGGCCCAGTTTGTGGACCCGACTTCCGTTCATCTGAATCTGAGTTTTCATCATCCCCGAAATCGCTGGCTCTCTGAGCTTTGGTTGTTTTGATTACTGGAGGGATAGAAGCTCAGAGACGTGCATTAAATACACGTTTCTGGTTTCCCGTGTCATCTATGGATAGATAGATGTCTGTACTTATTTCGTGCCAAATTTTATCTCATTCATTTAGGTGGAGAAAGATTTGCTTGATGGGTTCCCGGGGGTCACCGTGTAGAACTCCCAAACTTCAGCAGGAAGCTGCAAGAAAGCCCAAGTTGTTTTTCTTAGAACTTCAAACGAGCTTCCCCAGTGAGCCTGGGGCAGGCCACGGCACTGTCAGAAAAGCCATTCCCTATCTGTGTCTCTGATGTCCCAGCACACAAGCGCTGAGCTCGGCCAATTTGCTGCGAGCGCGCATCGATTGTCTGATGCTCTGGGCCCTGCGCTGGGGACACAGGGAAGATGAACTGTTAGTTCATTCCGGGGGTTACTTTAGCTCGAAAACTAGCAAGTGAAAGACCATTTGTCAGCAGGTGAAACAGAACCGTGTTGGCGCGGAGCCAAGGGGAGTTCAATTAGGCAGAGACTAATTCGGCTGGGGAAGAGGAGGGGACGGTGCTCGTCCTGCGTGAGGCACAAGCACAATCTCCTTAGAAACAGCTGCTGCAAACAACCGCAGTGCGTGCTCCGCCCTGTCTGTCCCCAACCCCATCCTGCAGAGGAGCCACCAAGGGACAAAGCCGGGAAACCGAGGCCCCTTTCTCTGCTGCGGAAAATGAATCTGCAGCCACACGGCCGCTTCAAACACCCTTTAGGAGAGAAGTGCCGATGCCGCGTTCTCGGGGAGCGGTTCTGCCGTCTTGGCTGGCTTGTCTGTCTGGCAACAAATGCGATGGACAAAGCCACTCCTTTCAAACACAGAGGATGCCTTTATTAAGTCATCTTTCCTTTACACCGGATCTATGGTCTTCAAAAAAAAAAATATGGGGTTTTTGATTGAATTAAATGGTGTGCATGGAGGAGAATTGAGAACTTCTAATTAAGCTTATTTTTCTCTTGTCCTTTAAAATTCTCTTCCTCCCTATTTTTGGATGTACTAATATACATATATACACATAATATACTCATATGTATATTAGTACAATAGTGCATGGTCATTTTCTATAATTATGCATTTAATAGAGAGCTCAGGCTCGATTGTTTTTATTTATTTGTGGTCTTTTTTTTTTTTATATAGGTAGGGATATGACGCCATAGATGATTTTGGAGAGCGCTGCTTTAGAGTCTAGAGTCTGAACCATGATGTCTACCTCTGCTCCTTCCTAGCTAGGAAGTGACGTGGAGAACAAGGAAGCCTTAGACAGTGTGGAAACTCAAAGACTTTCATAACCCAGTTGAATGTTATGAAATGTTTTCAGAGAAAAACACCAATACAACAAAAAATAAGAGCTCAAGGAGAATAAAAACAGTCAATGCAAGTTATGAGTATAAGCATTTAAAGTAAGGATGGGGATTAAATCATTTTACATTTCGGATTATATAACTGTTTACCTGTAATATGTTTTTTTTTTTTTTAATTAGCCATTTTCCAGGATGGAGAGGTCCCCACATGGAGACTGTGGTCCCTGCCTCTTCTTTGTGCGGCTGTGGGGAACCCTGAGGGCTGAGCCCCCGAGTTCAGCCTGCAGATGGTTTGCCCGACCCGCTGGGCACGCGTGGCCCCCAATCCATCTCACTTAGGAGTCATTTGACTTGTTCGTTGAACAGGGTATTTTTATACTGAATCCTCCCTCGGGCTCTGGAGGGAACATAAATCATGGATTGTGAAGCCATGGAACATGCACGGCCTGTGGATTAGCAGATTCCTGGCTCGAGCGCAGAGTCAGCTGTCTACACTGCAGGATTGAAGCTGCAGGCATCCAGTTAGGCCCCGGGTATCTCCTCCAGGTGTGTGTCGTGGCACCCGGCTCCCTCCAGATGCCGCTCACGGCTCTGACTGTTGAATCTGAATCTCAGGCCGGGCCCCTCCCTGCAGCCTCCCCTCCTTCACCTCCCAAGTCCAAGCACAGCCTGAGCTGCGAACCAACTAAGTAGCTCAAGGAAGGCTTTAATGGGAAGAGTATTGATTGATGCAGAGGCCAAACACTACTTGCAAACTTAAACATGTTTCTTTCTTTCTTTTTTCTTTTCTTCTTTTTTCTTTTTTTTTTTTTGAGACAGGTTCTCACTCTGTTGCCCAGGCTGGAGTGCTGTGGCCTCATCACAGCTCACTGCAGCCTCTAACTCCTGGGCTTAAGCGATCCTTCTGCCTCAGCCTCCCGAGTAGCTGGAACTACAGGTGTGCACCATGAAGCCCGGCTAATTTTTCTATTTTTGGTAGAGATGGGGGCCTTGCTCTTGCTCAGGTTGGTCTTGAACTTCTGGCCTCAAGTGATCCTCCCGTCTTGGCCTCCCAAAGTGTTGTGATTACAGGCGTGAGCCACCGTGCCTGGTGACCATGTGTTACTTTTAGAGAATCTGAATGAAGGAAGCTCGGGTCACTGCTTGGGCACGGAGACTGGGCAGAGATTGGGTGGATCACACAGTGACAAAGTCGATCACTGTGCACTCGAAGCAAGGTGCTGAACCAACCAGGCAGGGTGAGGGGCGGTCCCGGGACCTCCGTGGCGCTGGCCACATCTGCTACACAGTGAGAGGGAAAGAGTCCTAGACTCTCCCCACGTGTCTGGGTTTTGTGCTGATGCTTCTCATACTCCACCTACAATCTTTCCCCATAAATCCTCTCGCAGGTGTGCTGTTTGGCTGTAGTTGACCTATTGCTTGTCCTCAGATGCAGTGATATTTCATTTCCAGTTTGTGACATATTAATATTTCACACATTACGGGGATTCCTGGGACAAGCCCCATTTTCAGGAGACAGGAAAGCCACGGTCACTGTAAGGGAGATGTTCCAGCGGCTTTTGGAGTCTTTGGGTTCTAACACATTAAAGCACGTGGTAGAATGCCGATACTCGAAACAGTGAGCATGTGTTTTCTTTTGATTTTTGCTTTCGAGTGGGAATCCATTTTTTTAAAGGACTAATTTGAACTGTGAGCTGCCTCTTGAGTCCCCAAAATGATGCAAACCTTGAACAGAATAGCCTGCACCTCACCTGTCCTTCTCCTAGTGACTGCAAAGTATTCCAAACACCAAGTAAGCCAAGGATACTGCACGCACCATCTTAAAGCGGGAGCAATGTGGGAATAGCGAGAGCATCATTTTTCTTCCCTGCCACCCCGTCCATTTTCCCAGGGTGCATCTATGGACCAAAAGCGTCGGTCACAGTGGTAAACCCCTGATGGAGCATTTCCCAGCCAGGGGTCAGGGGGAGGTGGGGACACAAAGAAAGGGACCTTGCAACCTCCTTTTTCCAGACTCTGTCCTAACTTCATCTGTGCCCCAATTTACAAATTCTTCCCTATCTTCCCAAGCACAGGTTCTTCTGCAAATAATGATCAGGAAATCTGCTTTAGAGGATCGTGCAAAGGTCTGAGCAATGGGGAAAAAAAAGATGCAGGGTTGTGTGTAAGTGCAGGCTTCTCAGCTCCCAGCCGGCTGCGGGCAGCCCTAGCATCTCCCATGCTAGCGGGAGCTCTTTGTCCCCGGTGCTGCTGTGGCTGTGTCGAGTCGGTGAGCATCACCCTAACTTAGGCAGCGCGCCTCCCCTCGGAGCGGCAGTGCCACGCTCTAGAAAGAACATGGGCCTCCGGGGTCTGTCCCACTCAGCCTCGAATTCCAGGCTCTGTTACTTATTAGTGAGCAAGTCATTAGGCTTCTTTGAGCCTTCAGTGTCTCATCACTGAAATGAGGCTAGACGTGTCCGCCTTGCAGGGTTGCTGTAAGTGCCATGTTAAGGGTGCCAGGAGTATACTGGGTTTCCCAAAAATGAGCTGTTCCGACGTTCATACTCTTAAACTGTGACACTTAAGAGAATAGTAAATCAGATTTCTTTTCTTCCAAGGGGACTGCAAACAAGAAGGAGGAGCTGGTCAAAATTTTGGATTAATAGGTTTGAGGCTTAGACAAGGCTACGGTTTGAATATTTGAATCACAGATCTCCACATCTGCAGGATTCTTAATGCCACAGAAGCGCCCTGTGCTTTCTGAATGTCCTTCTTCCTAAGGCTCCCGTGTTTGCCCAGTGGAGAGACAAAATTCCACATGCTGACAGACTGACACACAAAACCCTGACGTTCCTCAGCTACTGTGATAGCCCTTGCCAAAGTTTCAAGCCACAAAAAGAAAAAAAAAAAAACAAAACCCAAAAACCACCCACCCCTTGCCAAGGCTTATAAAAACTGCACAGTAGTTGCACAAAGATTCCAAGCAAGAAATTTCTCCATAACCCCAATTATTTGTGAGGTTGTTCTTTTTTTAAACAGAAAATACGTTCCTTGCTTGAACCAATTGCCGTGTTAAACGTCCGCCTTCATCACTCATTTTTATTAGCAGTCTAAACACAGGCCGTTTCGATGGAGGCCGTGTACGGCACACAATAAAACGGATTCATTTCTCATTTTCCTCTTATTATCTTTCAATTGCTCCGGCTCTTGATGCTGCTGAAAGTGGACATGAAGCGCCGTAGCCATTGCGTTACAGGAACGCGATTGGTGACGATTCCCAACACCCTCGAGCACACAGACGGGAGACACTCTGTCCCCAGCCCCTTACCTTGTCCTGGTCTTCATCACACTTGTTCCATGTTCATCTCATCAAACTGCCCATTTTTCGCAGGACGTTCTTCCTCTCCCGTGTGATACCCCGTCCCCCTCTGGGTCTGCAACTGTCTCGGGTCCTCTTCAGTGAATGTGAACAGTTTTCCCTTAAGAAAATACACACGCAAACACCCTCCACGTTACTCACGTAATTAAGTGTAATTTCTCCAGAAACGAGCCGCCCACAATCACTAAAGACTGAGTCAGAGACTGACTCCCCGAGCTGCGTGCAAATGATACTGTGTGAGGTGGTTTCTGGGTGACAGTCAGTGGTTATGTCACAAGCCAAACAGAGACAGCAGCCCCCAAGGATGCCCTGGCGCTTACTGCGTAGACTGTCACCTTCTCCCCGAGCCCCGTCCACCTTCCTCTGGACTGATTCCACCGCACTCATCACTACGTCACTCCAACGCTTGGTATAGCTTCCTAAAATTGGAATGAATGAGTTTCAGAAAAATAGAGTCTGAAAAAAAAAACAAAAAAACCCCACTTTGGTAATTCAAGTTACTGCCACTTATCTCATGGATAAACATATTTATCTTTTCTTTTTTTTTTTTTAAATAAGAAACGTATGGCAGCTTTCTCTGTGAAGCTCCAAACCGTTTATAATCTCATGGTTCCTGTGGGTTTACTTGCACAGGAGTATTTAACTAAAATGTGGGTCTTATGCAAAGCAGGCAGCATCCGTGGGCCCCTGAGCGACTCATGGCTATTTCTCTATACTTTGTTTCCTCGTTGGTCAAATGAGTATAATGATACCCAGTTCTCCAGGTTGTTGGGAGGAACAAAGAGGCAATGCCCATAAAACACTTAGCACCGTGTCTGGAGCCTATTAGATGTTTCATCAGTGGTGGCTATTGTGTCTGTACCCACTAGCGATGAGGTGACTATTCCGTGACGGGCGTTTTTCTGTGCCATCTTCATTAATCCTTACGATATTTCATATGGTGTCATTATCCCCATGTTACAAAAGGGAAAACTAGCAAGAAGAAGTAAGTTTCTAGCAAGTGGCAGAATTGGGCTTGGACCCAGGTCTGTCCACGTGCCACACC
Organism: Eulemur rufifrons; assembly: GCF_041146395.1. Taxonomy (NCBI): domain Eukaryota; kingdom Metazoa; phylum Chordata; class Mammalia; order Primates; family Lemuridae; genus Eulemur; species Eulemur rufifrons. Next base: position 2,483,400 of record NC_091007.1, on the reverse strand, counting down.
TCACGTCCTCTCCATGCACCATTATATATGCAAGAGCCCGAACCCGACATCTGAGAGAGCTGTGTCTTGGGGCCATTGGAATCTGTGCCATAAATATCTGGTACTTTCCTGCGTTTGAGTCTGCAGTGGCCACATTGGACATTCCTGGGCCCCATCCGGGGCAGAGCTGTCCCACCAAGGCTCCCCTGCCCGGAGCAATGTGACAGGCTCACCCAAGCGGGAACCATTCATTAGTGATTAAATTAGCAAGAGACGAGGTGCTAGCTTCTAAGAGAAGAACTCGTGGATCTTGGGAGATTTATAGCCTGGGAGGTAGGCAGAGGAGGGGTTAGCGGCAGAAAGCTTGTATGACATGATACAAATGATGGCATGTAAGAGAAAAATAGGGCAAAAAAGACAGTTAGGGTCAACTTCAGTCATACAACTTAACTCTGGCTTTTCAAGATACAAGCTCAGCTTCAGAAAATGTGGCAGGGATTTAAAATGATTTAAATATCCATTTCTTTAAAAGGTTGCCTTCCTGGGTCAAAAAGTTAACCTAGCTTTGATTTCTAGCCTTGAATAAATCTTTACAGATGAGATCACTTTCAAAAATCCAAAATGTGCACAAATGAACATCAAGTCATTTGAATAGAAGGGACATCTGGCAGCGTTTGGATTTAGAGCATCCCTCTGGAAATATCACTGACTTAATGATTCATCATTTGAAAGTGATGCAGTTGGGTCAGACAGATTTTTGGCAGCTTCACAAGCAACTGATCCTATTTTATAGAAAGTGGAAAGGGAAGAAAAAGGGGAAGAAAAAGTGGGAGGAAGAGTTGGGAGAGTCTACTATAAAGCTCCAGCCTAGATTCTTTCACATTATCTTGTTTCATCCTCCCATCTGCCTAGGTTACCAACGTCCCTGTAAGCTACTGCACTAGTCCCAGCAATTGCATATCCTGTTCTGTCCTTGTTTCTCTACTTAGGTTCATCTTTTGGGACACTTCTTGCCATATGGATTTGACGCATAGGATTGCCTTCCCAGCTACATGATTGGCTCTTCTCAGATCATCCAACCCACCCTTCTTTCATCTCACATTCCACTTGCCATTTCACCTGCCTCCCTCCCCCTTTCTTCAACTCCAGCCGGGTCTACCAGGGGCGTCCCTGCAGGCCCCACTGCTGCCTGCTATTTCTTAGCCTTGAGAATGACCAGGATGGCACCTCTGCGGCTCAGTGAGGAAAGTGAAACTCGGAGGAGTCAAAGAAAAATTGTTGCTCCAGGTCAAGGCCTCATAGCTAGTTTTGGAGCCAGAACTTGATCTTGAATTCATGTGTTCAGCCTAGTTAACTACTTAAATAGCATATAAATACGGATCCTTCTGGTTCCAAAACTCATGCTTTTAAAACTCTATCCCTCAAAGCACAGAAAACATGTACTGGTTGGATCCTCTATGGTAATTCCAGCCCAAGGTTTCCACCTCATCAACGCTTCGTCTGTGCCCTGGGAGCTGGTAGGTGCTTGATAAAAGTAGCCTGGGAGAATGTGGTTGCAGTTACAGTGGTAACGATTCTGAGTTCCAGTTTAAGGGAGAAAACACTTCTATTGGCAAATACACAGTGGCCCAAATATACCACCAATAAAGACTAGAGAAGGGAAGTCTGACTTTCAATTATCCTTAAATTAAAAGTCTATGCCACGCAGTTGAATATCTGAACAGAAACAATTAGTATCAATCTCTTTATCCATTGTTATCTTCCCCAACCCTTCCACCCATATTTCCATTTTCAAGTTAATAAACGTAAGCCCACTTTAAATTAGGACAATGTTCTTGATTATTTTGCCAGCTCTTCCCTCTGAAAAATGGGTATAATCCGGGTGGTGTTGGTGCAGTCAATAAACGTTAGATGGATATTCTGAGTAAGAGTGTTATGGGGACAGGATGATGGGGGAGGACTGCTCAGCAGGCTGGCTCCTGCATTTGTGGGGTGCCCTGTTACTTAGCCTTCTCTCGCACCCACTCCCCAGTGCCAGCCTTCCCACCTGGGTGCCCCAGGAAGGGAGTATTTGGGCAGAAAGGCTCCCTTCGGCCATGACGGCCGGCACTTTGCCACTGAGGAGACGCCGGCTCATCTGGCAACGCCTGCCACTGGCTGCGTGGCCTTGAGTGAATTACTGAATATCCCTCAGTCTGTGTTTCTTCAACTGTAAAAATGCAGATAATAACCACCTCCCAGGTTCGGGGGAGAAGTCCATAAAAGAATGCTTGTAAAAACTCCTCCCTGTTACAGACACACGAAGAGGACGTGCACAGTAGATTTCTAACACGTCTGCTTCCTACTTTCCTTCTTTCAAAAGCCAACATAGCAGGAGAGACAAATGTTTCCTAATTCCAAAATGAAAACACATGCTCAAAAAAATCACAGCCGCACGCAGATATAAGCCTAATACCATGTAGCGGCTAGCCCAGTATCTTTTAATAATATACTTTATGCCTAACTCAGCAAGAGAGCTTTGGAGAGCGGGATCAATTTTTCTTTATGACGCTTTTACCAAAGGAGTCCATGGAAAATAGGTTAATAGATTTTCCCGCGCGTAACTAGAATGTGGAAACAAAAACTGGGCTGTTAGGAAGCAAAATAAAGACGAAAACCAGCCAGGTTTCTACCTGCTGGATTCAGGATTTTAAACTTTATTAACCAAACCGTTTTCTTAATTGCATCCTCCCTTGGAGAACTGCGAGAGCTATTTATAAAACACTTAGGGCGGCTTTTTAATATAGCATGGACAGGTTTGTAAGGCTCCAGTCTTCGTGTGTGTGTTTCATGGGATCCGTTGGTTCCTTCAACAAGGAAAGCGTTTGTTCTCTTCTTTTCAAACACAAATATCTGCGGCGGCTCTTCATGTGCTTGCCTTTTGGAGGAGGGCTTGTTCTCTCTTTGTTTATGCTAATGTAATAAACTGTCCCTAGGGAGTTCTGGCTAAACATAATATTACATAGTCAGCAACAGAATCAATTATTGTACCAGCAGGAATGGCTAGTTTACTTAATCTCTCTTTTAAAAACAGTCGTTTCTGAAAAGGCATTTAATACCTTACTTACATGGACAGCATCAGGAAACTCCACTGTTAATCAGAAGCATGTTAAATCAAACAGACATGCGTAAGGCGACGGCCAAGCTTCGACAGCTGGATTGACTTTTACAGCACAAAGCTGTAAAAACATTTTATAGGTGGGAGAACCATACAGCAGCCCTGGAGGCGCACACTGGGTGACAAAGCTCGACCTAGATGAATCCAAAGACAGAATTATGCATTAAGTACCCAAGTTCACTTGAATGCACTATTTTTATAGGACAGGAGTACTTGGAAATTAAACACTAATGATGGGAAAGAGTATTTAAGAATTAATGAATAGATAGAAAAGATTTTTTGAAAAGTCCGAGATTCTGAATCGCTAAATGCATGGGTTGATTTATTTTGACAGGTGCAGTTTAGTTTTAATGATTTCAAATAGCACTTTGCAGTAGGAAACCGAAAGTCCTGCTGTGTGTGGATATGTATATGGTCATAAAATCTTGGCAATATGCGTATCACCATAAGTCTTAGTGTCTAAATCTCCATTAAGAGTATGCTGTTCTTCAGGTTTATGTATCAATGAAGTGAAACTACACAGATCTCTTCTGTTCTACTCAATGATGTGACTTTTTGATTATCATTATTTATCTCCAGTTCAGACTACCACTTCTTTCCGAAGAGCACACTGAGAATGTCATCTGCTGGTTGATAAGTCAAGCGCTGGTGCCAATTTTTTAATGTGACTTCGATCTCTCACTTCGCTGTTTGCCTCAGTTTCCCGAAGAGGCAAACATAGGGAGTGGGATCTCCCGGTGAGAGAATTAATTAACATCGATGTAAAGATATTTCAGATCTCGTTCGGAAAGAACTCTCCGTGAGGGAGAATGTTATGCCTGTTACGCCGTACGAGATAAAAGGGAGATGACTGAAGATTTCAAACACTGTGAAAGTTATTGAAGAATTAAAGAAAAAAAAAATCCAGAGGGATATAATTATCTTCAGAAAGACATATATCACCAGACAGACTCTAATACAGTGATGAAAGAGAGATTAAAAGGAAGCTCAGTGAAGCCTTCAGGGATTTGGGCCCCATGTCGCCGGTGAGACTAGCGAGACTCACGTTATAAAAACTCTAAATCAAATATGATCCAGAAGCCGGAATGAAATGAGATCAGTTAGGTTGAAACCCAAAACATAAGACCGCTGACAATCTCTCCCAAACCTTTTCATGACTTACGTATTTTTCGTGCCTCTGATGCCTTTCCTGTGGATCGTAACTGAGGCTTAATCACTGACTCAGAGAGCTCTCCCCGTCCTTTCGAATAGATTTGAATAGCCAGAACATTGAGGAATAGAGGTTGAATTCCTCTCTCCATCAGTCTTCCCCTCCTTGGTAATAAAGTGACATTCCACATGCGGTTGTCTACATAACTTTGGTTTAAATGAAACTTCTGTCCCCTCTCTTTGTGCCAGAGGAACATTCTCGCTTGCAGAACGGCTTGGCATTTTTGTGCACACACAGCGCACTTTGTGCAGAAAGGATCCAACTTCCATCATGCATGAGGCAATCTGACGTCTCATGTTGTCAAGAAACAACTGAAGCCAAAGGGTTCTTTCCGGAAGAGGACTCTAGGATCTGCTCCGGGGTGGCAATTCCAGCTCTGACGCGCATTTCCTGCATGAAGCCAACGCGACCTCTCCTACAGACTTGCATAGTGACCCTCTCCGGGGGCTTGTGTTCGGGTGGGTCCACGTGGTCCTGGAAACGTCTCAGGTTTTGCATTTTTTCCCCCCAGTAATGCTGACCAGTTTTCAGCAATAGGAAATTAGGAATTCTCAAATAAAATCATTTGAGCAAGAAAAAAAAAAATCTTCTTTGGAATAAAGCCCGGCTGAGGAGCAACGATTTTATAAATTTGAAAGGAATGGCCAATTCAAGAGGTAAACGCGGTGGTGTATAAGCGGAAGTGCTGTGCGCATGCTCAGAACTCAGGCAATACCGGTTGAATCATTTGCACGGAAAAAAATGTGTTGAGAAAAGAGAGATCCACGTGTACTCTTACAGGATATGAGCAAATCCAACAAGATTCTCTTATACAATCTGGATATGAATTCAGGCTACTAGAGTTGAATATCAACCATGATCTAAAAAAATTTCCTTTTGACACAGGGTCTCTCTCTGTCACCCTGCCTAGAGTACAGTGGTGTCATCATAGCTCACAGCATCCGCAAACTCCTGGGCTCAAGCGATCCTCCTGCCTCAGCCTTCCAAGTAACTGGGACTATAGGCACATGCTAGTATGCCCAGCTAATTTTTCTATTTTTTTTTTTTTTTTTTTTTGTAGAGACAGCAACCACAACATTTTTAAATTCAGCCTTGATACAAACTAACAAGCATCACTTTTTGGGGGCCAACTATTGTACACCATTACTATCTCTGAGCATTTAGAGAGCTATGTCCATTTTCAATCTGCTTCTAAATACTAATTAATCATTAACCCCTCCCAAGATGGTAGGATTGAGACCAACCGTGTCTAAGTAACCTATAATTGCTGTATCTTCCCCATGGATGGAAATATTAATACAGATGCTTCTGTCTTCCAAATCCAAAAGGAAAAAAAAAAATCTCCTAATAAGTACTTAGCTGATTTGAAGCTGTTTGGAAAACCAATTGAGAAATTGAAATGATGGATAATCATAGTGTACAACTAAGCTGTTGCATTTAACATTTATATTTTTAGAAGAGGATTACATTTTAAATACGGTAGTAATTATCATATCATGGAGAAGGCAGCCTAAAAAAAATTTTTTTTTCCTGCAGTTGCACTTGAGAATCAGAGGAAAAAAGTTGATGTTAGGAAAATTACCCTCACTCAAAGAATGCAGTTTGCCCAAGAAATAGTAGAAATCTGTAGGGATAAGTGTGGCCAGGCATATATTAATTACAGAGTACAACTGGTTACGTAGAGACTGAAGTTACTCATTTCAGCATCACCTGTAACCTCCCCATCCCATAACCACAAAGTAATTAACACACATAGCGGTCAGTGTACTACCCCACGTGTAAAACAGTTTTGTATTTGTCTCTTCATAGTTTCTCATCTGGATTTTAATCTTTTGTGTAGCAAGAATTAGCCACGTGAGTTTGGCGTCTTCCACAGCACTCAGTTTTTTCATCTGTAAAGTAAGGAGATAAAATAAATCCAAGATTCTCAAACTTTTGCGTGCATCTGAACCATCTTGCTAAAACATGGGTGTGAACTCAGGTGGGTGGGGCCAGGGCACTTCTACCCAGCTCCAAAGTGGTGCCAGTGATGCTGGTCCCAGGACCACGCCGGGAAAGGTAATGGTAATTCACTGGTTTCCTTTCATCTCTGTGAGATGTTTCTTTAGATGGCCCAAGGACTCCTGTCTTCGTCATCGAGACGCCTGAATTGTTCGTGGAGTTTAGATCCCATCTTGCCTTCTCCCCTCGCTCCAAAAAAAGCCCACTTTTGGTTTTACTATTACTTGTTTATAGTGTCTCTTTGGCGTGTCTATAACACGCTGGGCACAGTCAAGTTTTAATAAAAACCATTAGCTTGGAAAAAAATAAATTCAGCTCATCATAGTCGAAGATCACAGACCCAGGTGTTTATACAATCACCTCACTCTCCGGCCACGTCCCCTGTCCTACCTTTTCATGTTCTTTGAATACTCAATTAACAACCATGAGGTGACAAATAGTCACTGTATCTCTTTTCAGTTTCTTCAACTGCAGTTTGTCACCTGCAAGTGAGGGAGTGTGGTCTAGACGGCTGAGAGCTGGGATTCAGAGCCCTCAGTTCTGCTGGCGACGTTAGATGACCCTCTTGGGCACCACGACCACCAGCACAATCGTGGTGAGTGCCTTATTAAAGCACTGGGTTTATTTTTATTTATATGCTGTAAAATACTTTGAGACGCTTATTTGAAAAGTACTGATTTACTAACATAAGAGACACACCACTGGGGCCAGGCTGGCTGCGTCTGGAGGCCAGCTTAGTCCTCTGGCCCTGGGATCATCTTGGGCAAGTTACTTACTCTTTCCGTGTTTTGGTTTCCTTATCTGTGAGACAGGGAAAATTGTGCATAGGCTTGTTAAGAGGATTAAGTGAGTTAATTCCTGTCATGTGCTGAGAAGTACACTTGGCACGCAGTGAGTGCAATATGAGTATTTGCTAACATTACTGCTCAAGATCCAACTATTAAATCTCGTTTCAGATCATAGTCACTTATTTATCTATGAAGCAAATGTATATTTCCTGCTTGCTGCATACAAATTATTATTTAACAGCCATGATAATCCCTACTATATAAAATCTCGATAAATTATAAATATTAGATATTAAAATATTATTTTAATTTATTTTATTGTGTGTAAGCACTGTGGATGACACAAAATCGTATGGCAACAATTCTGCCCTCCAAAAATGCAGTGCCTTATGGCGGCGGTGGCGGGGGGGGGGGGCGCGGAACATGTACTTAAATAAATGTAACATAGTAAAGAAGGACTATTACCTACCAAAGTGTTGGATAATATGTTTGATGCTTCCTGTCCACTGCTATTGCAAAACAAAGAAGAAAACCCAAGCAAGTATATTACTGCTTCAGTCCTTGCATTTTATTTAACTTCTAAAGACTTTTAATCTTTCTGAAATTATTTTTTTTAAAGTGGAACTAGTATTATTGCTTTTGTGATTACAAAGGCAATATATGGAAAAGCATGGATTATCTCAGGAAGATTAAGGAAGACAGAGGTAACAGTAATTACCTTCTGGAAGGGAACCAGGGAAAAGAGAGAGCATTAACTGTTATCATGTTTACTATTTTGTATCCTTTAAGTTTTGTACCATGTACAAGTATTATCTATTAAAAACAAATATTTTTCTAAATTAACAGATGCATATTTTTCATATATATTTATCACACAGTGTAGAAAGTTATAAAGTAAAAAGTGATATCACTTATACCACTACCATGTGCTTAACCTTTTTATATCTGTTTCCAGATTTTACCAGGATCTGTGATTTCAGGCATATGTAAATGTATTTTTTTTTTTTTTTTTTACAAAGATGAGATCATAGTATACACAGTGTTTTAAAAATACTCTTCATGTTAAAAAACATAAATCTACAACATAATTTGTAGTGTCTGTATTATGTGCTATTGTATGCATATACTTTAGTTGATTTAATCAACCCCCTATAGATGAGTATTTTCAACAGTTCTCGGGTGACACTGTTACACATGCATTGTATGTAATTGTCTTGTTATTGTCTTAGACTATACTGCCAAAGTTCAATTTCTGGGCAGAGGATTTGCTCATAAAGTAGAGATTTAAAAGGAGCACAGTATGAGTAAAGAAATGAGTCATTTCCACCATTTCTCCCCCGCGGGAGAGAGGTGCATTGTGTTTTATATGCAGTAGCTAAAAGGATAAAATCACTCTGCCTCCCGTGGCTGGAAGGGGTGGGGGTTGTTTACCTCCAACACTATCTTTAGGATGCCAGGTGGGGATCTAGTGGAAGGATGGGATTGGGTCTTAGCAATCAATTATGATTGACATTCCTGGTTGCATTTCATTTTTGTTTCTTGCTTTCCGAAAGGAAATATTTTGCTTCATGTTTGAAGCAGCTTTAGAGTTATTTCTGGCTAATGGACATAAGCTGTTAATGTTAACGTTGTGGTTAATGTTTTCCCTAATGGAACGGGGGTAGAACTTGAAGGGGATCAGAATAGCTGTTTAGATCTCTGAGCCTACCCTTTGCACCTAAGTAGAGAAAAGAAATGGAAAATATTAGATTACATAAAGCCTAATGGCAACTTTTCCTTCTTTTTAACATGAGGAAATTGAGACTGAAAGAGGTTAAATCACTCATTCAAGATCCTGTAGCTGGGCAAAGGCTGAGCAGGATGTAGAATGCAAAGCTGTATCTCGGCGTGTTGCACTTGAACATGTTCTTGCTTTACGCACAAGTGCGGATTCCATGAAATCTATAATTTATATAAAGTGTTCATTTCAGTCTTGTTTAGAGATTCTGTGTTTATGGCATTTTCTTTCCACTTTTAATCCACAAATATTTATTAAGCACCTACTGTGTGCCAGACTGTGTTCCAGAAGTTGGGGAGACAGCTGTAACTAAGACGGAGTCCCTCCTGTCACAGTGCTATTCTCGTGGGAGAGACGGAGCTCTCAAGGAAATAGCAATAGGACACGATGACGGTGACCACAGTCCCATCTATTTTCAACCCATTACAAAAAAAATTGACATTGGTGTTGCTCATGAACTTTCCCTGGCTCTCCTTTTCATTGTAGCCTTTTCTTGTATTGCTAAATGACCCAAATTCCTTCGGTCTTCCATTCCATGTGCTGTCCTTAGCCTCTGGCATCTCTACTCTTATAAATCTTGGGAGTGCAGTTTAGGGAACTCAGGCTCTAGAGTCAGACTGCCTGAGTTCAAATTCTAGTTCCAACGCTCACCGGCTATGCGTCCATGAGCGCTTTGCGTAATTGCTCTCAGCCCCACTGTGGGAGTAAATGAGTTAAGATAAGCACAGCCCTTGGAGGAAGGCTTGGCCACCGTGTGTGCTCAGCCAGTGTTAGCTGCTGTTATTAATTCTCTGGCCTAAGGAAGTCTGCCTTTAGCAAGTGAACTATACGGTTTATTTGGATGCGTGTGTATGTTTTCCAGAATTTCTCATTTGTGCTGTCCCTAAGCAGTTCATTTCTGATTTGGTATAACTGCAAACCAAGACAGGAATGGAAGGTAGGTGAGAGTACTTAAACACAGAGGGCTTTCAGCTGAGCAAACTGCAGTTTCCATTGGTTTAGAGACTTGGAGAATATACAGTTCCACTGTTAAGAGGACAAGCTGAGAACCATCCTGTCCTTGAGGAGCTTGTATGTAGGAGAGATCAGAGTCGTGAATGACGGCGGATGGATTCGTTTTCAGATACTGCGCTGACTGCAAGTTAATTAAAGAGGCAGCTGCAAGGCCACAGGTCCTAGAACATACGCAAAATTCTTGGACCTGTCCACGGGGCTCCTGCTCACAGAGGCCACTTGCCCAGTGAGGAAGGAGGGGGAGCTTTCTGCCTTTGCTCATGCCGTGCCGGTTACTCAAACACTGGAGACCAGAGAAATGGTTTCATTCCAGGGTAAGGATGAATTTTCCAAGAGTCAGAGAAGTCCAGAGATGGAACGGGCTCTCTCTGGAGGGAGTGAGACGTCCAAACAGACTGGAAGCCTACTTGGGATACCGTAGGGATGACTTGGGTATGAGAGAGCTGGTAGACCAGATGACCTTTACTGTGCCTTCAACCTAAGAATCTGATTAGATTCAGGTGACCTGGGTTTGCTCTCTCGGGGAACACGTGGATTTGTTGTCAAGTATTTGAACTGATCACTTTGTTCAGGCTTCCCACCTGGGAATACTAGTACTCCTTGCTTAATTTAGAAGTTACAACTTAATAGCGTATGCTTATGCTGTTAAATATCATCAAACTTTTATGCAATTTATTCTTTCTGTCAAATGGGGCCGAAATAATCTCAGGAATTTTGTACTCACTGTTCCCTCTGCCTGGAGCACTCTGCTCAAATGTCACTTCCCTGACCTCCTCCCATATAAAATGTCACCCTCCCCTCCCTCATTGTCACTTTCTATATCTCCCTCTGCTTTACTCTTTGCCATTGTACTAACCTCCACATGACACACTATATATTCATTTGTTTGTTGTTGATCTCACCTTAATGAAATATACGTGCCCTGAAGCAAGGCTTTGTCTGTTTTGTTTGCTGTATTTCAGATCCTAGAACAGTGCCTGGCACATAGGAGTTCCCCAATAAATATTTGTTGAACGATTAAATGAAAGTAGAGGTTTGTTTTTATTTTTCATTAGTTAATTTTCCTCTATATCTAATTTAAAAACATTTACCTCCTCAAGAAATTGGTTCAGGAAACCTTGAAAAATCTTGGAGTCCCTCCCTGCCCTTGGTATGAAATTAAAATCAAAACCTCCAAGAATTCAGTGTGTTTCAGGGGCACTTACAAGGATAAAAAAAATTCAATCTTTGAAAGGATAAGAATAAAAAACATAGTGCTCTATTAAAACGTAGCTTAAATGACTTATTTTAAAAAAAGGGAGCGATTTTACTTTTCAAAGAAACATGTAAGTACTCTTTATGTCTAACATTCAAAGTATGAATAATTCTGCATGAATATATTTCAGTTTACTTATAAGTAGAGGTTTAATCAAATATAGTAAGGACCTAATTCTTCCCTTACCACTGCTATCTGTACTTCCCAACACTGTTTTCATTAAAAAAACAAATAGCAGCAACAACAAATCTAAAAAATCTGAAGGCAGTCAATAGTTGTCTCCAGCAGGTGGCGCTGCAAATCAAGTCTTTATAGATCTGATAACTTGCTCCTTTGATCGTGATAATGATTTATTCTGTAGCAAGATCATCTAAAGCGACGTATGCAGTGAAAATAAGTATGTTGGGGATTTTGAAGTTGCAATAAAGCTGGGATTGTCCAGCTCCCCACACTGAGTCTCTCATATATCATAGTTGGGCACTTATTAAAGTAGTGGGTACATAAAACAAGTTGCCCACGTGCTTATTAATAAAACCCCTTTTTGATGTGGGATTTTGGTTGCTTGTTTTCATTTGTGTAGTCTATTTTATATTATAAGTCCAACGGGGCACTTTATACTTCTGCACTGTGCCAAATTCAACCTCACTCGGGCCAGTAGTACACACAGAGGAAATGCTGTTCTAGGGTTGCAGACCACATCCCTGACCTGCACCGATTTTGTTTTTGTTTGTGCGTGCGTGTATGTTTGCTGATAGACACCCTTGGTCATAAAGGGGTTGGATTAGAAAATGTAAATGGTTCCAGACAACTTAAGCTCCACAACAAAAAACATCATATGCGTTCTAATGGCACTGACAGTGGATAAGAACTCAGCTTTGTGTGTTTATTGTTAAGCCATTTGAAAGGGATATTTCATATGATATAGACAAGAAGTTTTTATGTGCTATCATATATGTAAAAATACCTAGAATAGTGTCTGGTGCAAATTAGGTACTAAGTAGATTCTGTCTCTCCCTTCCCTGTGTTTAGTAGAGTGGAGGAATAAAAGGCACGTGCCTGACAGCCAGTCCCTGCTCTTCAACTCCACTGTGCCTAATAGAAAGTAAAATTCACAGGTGTCGTACGTGGTAGTACGCTACATCCAAATGTACAAGGCAGTAGCAGCAGAAGGTGGTAGTGACTTTTGTCAGGCTCAGTGGAGAAAGAAGCCACTAGTCGAAACTGCTACATCCCCCATAACCCATCTCAGCCCTTTCAGTAAATGGTCTTAGGAGAGGTCAGACGTTGTGCATTTTTTGATATGCCCTGTCCACTGCCGTTTTTTTTCTCCTGTTGTGAAGGAAGCCCGAAATGCCTTCAGATTATACAAGAAGCAATAGCAATAGTGTGTTTCTGAAATTTGTAGAAATGTATGACAAAGAGCTCTGCTAGGTGATGATGATTTTTGAATCACTACCCCTCACTGTACTCATTGAGAACTCCTAACCATTTTAGCGAGCCATCTTAATGACCTGGGCTTTTCCCAGAATGACTCTCACAGGTACTCTCACCTGAGCCCCGACACTTTCGTGGGCAACCCAAAACCCACACAGTACATGCAAAAACACGACAGTAATAAAAAAAAGAGGCAGGAATATGACCTCCTTTGTAGGGCAGAGGGCAATGGAGGGCCCAACACCTTCCCCTACGGTTCGCTTTACTTTATCACATATATATTTTTCCCTTGGTGACCCCGGAGTTCACACTTTTTGATATATTAAATTGGCAGAGATGGTGTTAGAATACCAAACAAGTTAATTTGTGGCTTCGGGGTGGCGTAGATTGCTAAGCACTCTTTAGAGTCTGAAAGGACTTTACACAACATCAAGTCCAATCCCCTCATTTTACCCCAGAGGAAAGAATGGCTCAGAGAGGTCACCGGACTTACAGAGGTCACACAGATAATTAGTGATGACACAGTGACTGAGGTCATTTGGCTCCCAATGCATTGACCCTTAAGTGCTTTAATTGGGGATGGAAGATAGGGAAAAATGGTGAAAAAATAAAAAAGAGTGTGTTTAGGTTTACTCTTCGTGACCTTAGGAGGTTGATGGAAAAATACTATCTATGTAGCCCTAAGAGAAAACAAGTTTGGTTTAAAGTCTCCAGTAAAAGAGGGGGTATAGCTCAGTGGTAGAGCATTTGACTGCAGATAAAGTCTCCAGTAAAGAGCAGATGGCCCAAATTCTTCAAATATTGGATTCTGGTCCTTTTCCTTCCTTCGTCCTTTCCTGTTAAGCTGGTATGTCTCATGTCTCATTAGAGCGTCTCTACATTAAGAACTCTTAAATATGTCATCTTTAAGACATTTCCTTTTCTCAGTAGGAAGCGATAACTTAAACATGGAATAGATATGAGCAAATTGAGCAACATTTTTCTCGATACGAAGATTAATGCAGTAAGATTTCAGTAATCACATGTCTTCAACATAAATAAATAGTCTGCATATAATTTTTCAATTCTTCAGGAATACTTTTTGTGAAGTAATAAGAAAACAGAATATGAGAAACTTTTCAACTGTTACAGATTTGTCATTTGAGCTGTATCATCAAACAAATGGAATAGTATCAAAATATTTTGCAATTAACAGATATAATTTTAATATTTTGTGTCATTCAGCCTCATTCATATTAAAAAATTCCCAAGTCCTTTTGAAGGCATAACTTAGATCTGAAGCTGGATTTAAAAAGTGATGAAATTCATGGCTTCACTCTAGGAATGAAATAACATCTACGGTGTGATCGAAGGCTAATTTGTGCCAGGATTTTTAGTAAATGTTAGCAATATATAGAGAAATCTTGCGTTAATCATGAGATTTACGTGGCGAACTTTCTCAGAGTTGAAGTGCATGTGGCTTCTTTACTTTGAAAGAGCGTTCACAGTTTTTATCAGTGCTTTATCCTGGGCCTGACTATGCCGGATTTCCCTCCATCTTTAAGTGAGTGTCTGGTTCTGAAATAAAAATGTAAGTTGAAACGTGTTGGAGTGGGAGGAAGGGGCCACTTTAATTGCCTCAGGGAATCTCCTAACCAATTTTCATTTGCCTCATTGTTGTCCTTGGATAAAGGAGAAGGAAGGGAGGTTGCAAAAAGAAAGTCAAGGAACCGTTCAATAAGTCACGTGCAAAAAGCCACAAAAAAGTGGGTGGGGACCACACTGCCAGAAATTTCACTATAGGCAAGGATGAGATTCTTCATGATAACGGTGCAACCACTGTGCACAGTCTCCCACACTCTGGGATCAGGTGTTCTTTTGCATTTGTTTTTATTTTGATGAAATAACGTTTCGTGCATAATAATGACTTGAAACTGGTAAACAAGCCTGGAGACAGCGCAATGGCTGTCTGCAGCTCACGTCGCCAGGGATCGCAGAGAGCGAAAACAAGGTCTCCCTCCACACCCGAGCCGCCCAGAAGCCCTGCGCTGGGCCGAGAGCGAGCGCCCGTCCGCCCCCGCGGGCGGAGCGAGGCCGCGCGGTCCCGGGCGCAAGTGGGAGGGCGCAGCCGCGGTCGCCGGTCAAGGCCACGGCCACCTCGGTGGGCGCAGCGCTGGCCGCAAGCGAGCGGCTCCGGGGAGGGCTCAGCACTCGGGGCCTTTCCCGCCACCGCGCGCTCTGCGCTTCGCCAGGGCACAAGGCGATGACCTCTTGGAGGAGAGGGGCGCCCAGGTTGGGTCTCCCCGCGGGCGCCACTGTGTGTTGAAGGAGGGAGAAGAGATGACCCAGGTGTTTGAGACCTGGGGCCGGAGCCCTGGGGAGTGTCTGGAGCCCACACTCTGGATTCCTGGGGGCTCTGAAGGAAGCAGTTCGGGGGTGCAGGTGGGACGGTTGGTTTGAAGAGTCCGCCTTCATCCACCTTCAGGGAAAAGAGTTCAGGGCTTCGGCTTGGTGTCCCCAAAATTTGTTGACTGGAGAGCTGGAGGGGTCGCAGACGCGGGTTGGAGCTTAAGACTGTGGCGCGCCGCGGATAGCCTTGATCCTAAGTCGCCTGACCCTTCTGGGTCTCGGGCGGCTCCTGTGTCAAGTCAAATGGAGGAGGGACAGGCCGGCGGAAGGCGCTTCAGACCTCGCGAAGCCTTCTCCACGGCGGGAGGAAGTCGGACTTCCCCAGACTGGCAGCCCGCGGGGTCTCCAGGCTGCCGACGCCGGCCCTGGATCTCCGAGCTCGGCCGATGGTTTCGGTGGCGGCGCGCTCCCCAGGGTCGCGGCGTGGCGAGACCCGTTTCCGGGCACGTCCCTCCGTGGTTCTGGAGCAACTCCAGCCCCACTGTCGGGGAGAGGGGCCGCCGGAGGGGGACCCCCGTCCGTCCCGCGCGCGGTCAGGCCCAGGCGCCCTAACTCCATCGTCAGTCCCCAGCCCTTCGGAGCGTCCACCTGCCCTCGGGGTACCCCACTTGCAGACGGCGCTGGGGTGGCGGGACGAGGGAGGGAGGGCGGAGCTGCGAACCAGCGGACGCCTGGAGGACCTCTTGGCCCCCCGGGGCGGGGCGGTACCGCGAGAGGGGTTCATGGGAAAGGGGTGGGAACAGAATTGGAAGACTCGGGCGAGATTTTATCTCTGTGACAACAGAGCAAAACCCCGAGCAAACGTGTCCATTCTGTTTCTCGGGGAAATTCAATCCAGCCCCCATCAGCATCTCCCCGCTGCTCCCCAGTGAAGGCGAAGCCCTCTTCGGAAGCCGTCTTGCCTACCAGGACGTCACCAGCTTTTCTGCACTGGGGACATTTCGTTCGGGCTCTGCCCAGCCGTTGCGCCCAAGGCCCGGGGAGCGCCTCTGCGTCCTCCCCAAACGCCCCAACCGAGTGCCCGCAGGCCCCGCTGATCCCCAGCCCTGCATCGGGCTGCGCTCCCCCCACCCTCCCCCGCGCTCTCCAACACGTCGCCGGGGGCCGCGCTTTTCTTGGGCTCGGGCAAAGACTCTTTTCATGCCCCATGAGAACCGGTCCCGGCCCGGTGCCCCACGAGACGCCGTGGCGAGCATGGTTACTTCTGTCCCGCCCGGCTCGGCATCTCGAAGCAGGCGGCCGTCCCGGGCAGCCCCAACCTAATTTCCTGCCCGTCCGAGCACGGTCCCAAGCACACTTCTCCCGGCCCCTCCGCCCTCCCCAAGGGGCCAGGAAATGTTCAAATCTTCATTGAATGGCTCAATTTCAGTGCAGGGTGGGGCGGAGTGGGCGGGGCCAAGGTTGCTCTTGGGATCAATTTCCTTGCGCTCTTAACGCTTTTGGGCGGATAAAGGGTAAGTTTGTGCACTTGGTGGGCCGAGGGCTTCCCACCGCGGAAACCCACAGCGCCGGGGACGTGCGGAGTGTGCCCAGCTGCCCCCCGCAGACGGGCGTGCGGAAACCCCTGCGGTGAGAACTTTCCGCAGATCGCGCGTGGAGGGAGCTCCGGGAAGGGAGGAAGGGGAGCGGAGCAGGGAGGGGGCCGCGTGGGCGTGGACTAGGCCGGGGTGGGGGGTGTCCGTGTCCCCGGGCGCTGGGGGCATCGCGGCGCGGGCGGAGGAAGGAGTCGACCACGTCCCCCAGGCTAATTGGCTTAAGAAATTTTGCAAGCGCTGGAAAAGGTCGTTGAAGGAGTTCGCGGTACAAAAAAAAAAAAAAAAAAAAAAAATCTTAAAAAAAAAAAAAAAAAAAAGAGAGAGCGAGCGAGCCGGGCATGCGCACAGAGAGGATGCCATATTGGAATGAGGCTGTAGTGGGAGCCGGAGGACCGGAGCGGGCGCGCGAGGAGGTGGCGGGCGGGGAGCGGCGATCGGGCGCGGGCGGGCGGGCGCGGGCCGGCGCGGGCGGCGACAGAGCGAGGCCGGCGCCCTCCCCGGCGGCGCCCAGGGCCCGGGTCCACGCCGAGGGCGGCACAAACTTCCCCAGGTAGGAGCCGCGCCGGCCGCTGTCCCAGCGCTCAGCCTGGCCCGCGAGTGGACCTCCGGCCCGCAGGTTGAGTGCGCCGGTCAGCGTCTTTTTTTCAGCTTAGGAAAAAAAGGAAGCCCGATCGAGCCGCGGTGGCGGGGGCGGTGGGGGTTTGGGGGAAGTGGGGAGGTGGGGAGCGGAGCCCACGACAAGGGCAGGAGAAGAAAGCGACAGCACTTGAGCGAAGCCCCAAACTCCGCTGCGCGCTCCGGGTTGTCATTTTTGCTTCTCCGACCCCTTCCCCGGCGTCTCGCATCCGCGGAATGCCCGGCCGCGCGGGAGTCGGTCCGGAGTTGCAAAGTGTCCTCCGCCTACGGGGGCAGCCTGCCCCCTCCCGCCGCCCACCTTCCGCCCTGTGCACTCATTTTGGCGACGCAGCCTCTCCTGCTGCCTGCCCCGCGCTCCCGCGTCTCCTCCGCGCCGAGGTCTCCTCTTTCTTTTGGTGTGTGTGCGGGGGGGAGGTTGGGAGGGAGAATGGGGGTGGGGGGGAGAATAAGGTTGTGGGAAGGGGGGCCTGGAGACCAGCCAGGGGGTCAGAAATCGCACAAACCTCCGAATCGCCCCTGTGGAAACGTCTGCCTGTGCAGCTGAAATCAAATTGTCACTAGTAGTTTCGGAGCGTGCTCCAGCGAGGGTGATCTTTTTGTTCATTTTTTTTTTCTCCCTTAAAGTAATATCCTGTCACTTGGGGCTTTCTTGTCTCCTTTCATCCGACCCCTTTTGCAAAATCGCTAACCTGATCTGGCCCTGGAGTTTATTTTTTAATGTGCGTGTGTGTGTGTGTGTTGCTGAAATCCGCCAAAAAGCAGCTGGGTGAGCTGGGAGATGTATTTATTGATTGTGACCCGGGGCGGCGGGAGCGGATTAGCCGGGAAAGGGGGGACCCTGGGGGTGGGAAGTGGTGGGTTCGCGGCCGCCGGACGCGCGTCCCGAGCCCGCTTGGGGCTGGTGTCTTTCTGGGGGCGCCGCAGCCGCGGGGACGGGGTGCTCAGACACCGGGCCGGTTTCAACATGGCGGGCCAAGGTGGCTTTTTCAAACTGAGAGGTTTTGAGG
Source organism: Eulemur rufifrons (assembly GCF_041146395.1). Classification (NCBI taxonomy): domain Eukaryota; kingdom Metazoa; phylum Chordata; class Mammalia; order Primates; family Lemuridae; genus Eulemur; species Eulemur rufifrons. Next base: position 2,465,219 of record NC_091007.1, on the reverse strand, counting down.
TGGGAAAAAACCCAACCAGAGTTTCCGCCGCTTAGTTTCGAGTCTCTTTGGCTACCCCAGGAAACGCTTTAGCGAATTAAGTGGGCAAAAAGGGAGGGAATGGGCCACCCCAGTTTTTCCCGTGGTTAGAGTCAGCGTGTCAAGTCCATTGCTGGAGGGGCCAGGGGTAGAGGGGCGCCGCCGGCCGGGACCGAGGCGGCCAAGCGCGACCGCCGTGCGCGCCCTTGGGTCCGTGCGCAGGCCTGGCAGTGCTGTTGCGGGAGGGGGTGTCAGAGATACGCCCCGAATGTGTGCGTGCGTTTTGGAACCCAGACCCTGCCTTGATTTGACGTGACAAACTGCTGACACGTGGTGCAAATACAGGAGGGCAGGGGAATGATTGATTTCGGCTCTCCAGGAGACGAGCTCGTGCTCCCCTTCCGTGCTGAACCCCGTGCGGGTGAAGCCCGGAGTAGGTGGAGCGAGGAGGTGCTTGCTAAAAGGACTAACTGTCCAGGGTGTCGGGTGCAGTCGCCTGCAGACGCCAGTGGGGTTTTGTGCGTGCAGGGGGCGCGCTGCACTTAGCGCCGCGCCGGGGTGGGAGGTGCGGGGCCGAGGCGCGGGAGGATGAAAGTGGAGGGGCAGAAGGGCGGGGGCGCGCGGATCTGGGCGGCACTTAGGGTGGAGACGAAGAGTTGCCCCCGCCACTTTTGGGTTTCGCGCTCTGGCGAAGGTGGGGGATGGGGAAAGCGTTCTGGGAAGAAATTGTCCCTTGCTCCAGTTGGGCACCGACCCCGGGGGCTGCACCCGAGAGGGGCGTCCTCTGCGTGGAGGGCGCGCGGGCAGGGCTGTCCTCTTGGGGTGTAGTGGGTGGCGAAGTGCCTCGGAAAGGCAGGCATCGTGGGCCCAGCAGGATCTGGGAATGGAGTTTTGAGAAGAAATCCGAGCCAGTTAGAGGAGCCCGAGGGAAAGCAAGCGAATCCGAGCTCAGAGGAGAGCCACCGGAATGCGGGAATGTAGCTCCGCCAGGAGCAGGGGCCCCGACAGAGGTCGCCCGTGGCCAAGACCCGGCAGCCGAGCGGAGAGACCCGGAAAAGCGGGGGACACGCGGCAGCCGCGCGCGGTCCCTAGGGCTGGCGAGGGCAGGTCCGGGCGACCTCCTCGGGACTCGCCAGCCTGTTCGCGCAGCGGCCAAGTCCCCAGAGACGTTTTTAAATAGTAGGGTTTAAAAAGATAGTGTTGGCTGGATCCGTAGTTAGCGCGGCAACGTGGTCTCCGGCGTTTGCTGGAGGGGGACTCCATAGGGTCACTCAGACCCACGCCGCGCTGTCAGAGGGGCCGCCCCTTCGCGGGTGGACCGTGGTGGGTGGGGGGCGCAGCCACCGGGGCTGGAGACCCCGTGGCAGGTTTTCCGTCCCTCCTGGGAGGCTGCGTGATGGAGGATGCTCCGGCCACCACGCGTCTCGTGCCCCACCACACCCGGGGCCGAGGCGCGTCCCCGGTCCTTCCAGCCCGCGCCTCAGCGCGTCCTCCTAGGGGCAGCTCTCCCGTGGGCTCAGCCGAGGTGGAGACCAGCCTAAAATGGCTCTGTGCTGGTGAAATGCAGTTTCAGCGCCGAACCCCTCCCCTCGTCCTCCTGACGTCGCTGCTGACAAGCGCACAATCCACTCCAGCGCCCCGAAACCCCCGATTTTGTACTGGGCTGTGCCGTGGAAGCGAATGTACAGTCGATTACAAAGGACATTCCGCGGGATCCTCGTTCTCGCAGGATCCAAGTTTTCCTTTCTTGTAGGGGGGAGGGAGGAACCGAGACCAGGCAGGAGCCGGGCCAACTACCGCCCCGGCACCGGGGGGTCGGGGCGCACCCGCGCCAGGGGGCCGGGGACCTTTACGCGTGAAAAGCTGAGGGGAATCTGGGGGTCGAGGATGGTGGCCATACCCAGCGATGGCCGCTGACACCGATACTCGTCCTCGGTGGCGTTTGTGGTGTCCGGGAGTCCTGAGACCACGCCGGGGAGCCTGAGCGACCGTTTCCAAAGTTCTGGAGACCAGCTCACAGTTTCGCTTTCGGAATTTTCAGGATCTGGGGGTTTCTGGAGTTATGCGGGATTCCGAGAAGGCCAGGCAACGTTCATTCTCCCGTGGTGCGGCGGCCTGGACTTGTCGCCCGCCCCGGGGTCCCCGGACCTTGCCGCGCCGCGCGGGATTTGGGGCTCCCGGGCCGCGCGCTGCGTCCTTGAGGGCTCCAGCGGCGCCGCCGTTGCCGATCCTGAGCCGACTGGTGGGAAACCACTTTTGAAAAGGGCCAACCCCTCTCAGATCCGGTTCCATCGCCGCTGCTCACCACTCTCCTTCACCCCTCCGTCCTTGCAGCGTGGCCAAGGGACCTGGGGGATCGAATGACGTATCTACACCAAGGGAATGGATCCGGGTTCCACCAGGTCGGACAAAAAGCGTAAACAGGGCTGAAATTGGGCCTCGGAGGCCTGGTTTCCTGCGGAGGCAGAGAGCTCGGGTAAAGCGGGTGGGGGAAGGGAGAGGCCTTGGTGATCGGAATGAATTGTTGGCTGGGCTCTTTGGAGATAGGAGATCGGCTACTTTTCCCCTACTAAGCATTAAATGTGCACACACTCTGCCCTCTCCCTTTCACAAGTAAATACTGTCTCAGATCTTTATTTCAGCTCTTGCTGGGACCAACCCCCCTGCCTGTAAGAGGGCAGGAGACACCCACGCATGCCCCACCCCCACCCCTGCCCCTCCAAGCCTCACCAAAGTTCATACCCTGTGCAGGACCAGTTCCTGGGTCAATACTAAAGAAAACACGCCCCAGGCGCAGGAGGTCTCTCTGCAGCCCCCATCCTGGAGAAAAGAGTGACCCACCACCCTGTTTTGAGGTGTGTTGCTCTAGAAGTGCCAGCTGAGACCTGCTCAGGTGAGAACTGAGTATTTCCCATTTCCCATTAGGACACCCTGACCCTGAACCTCAGACAGGCCATCCGGCTGGGAGATGCATTTCGCTAATGGTGGGAGAGTTTTTCTTCTTCATGGACTAATTTTTTTTTTAACCTTGCTAGTCATAAATAGCTAGCTTCGTGATTCTTATTTTAAAAAAGCCAGAGTAGGTTCCTGAGTCCTCCCTGTTTTCTTTTTATCCTAAAGCTTTCCTGGGAGTACTCCACATTTGACAAATCCCATTTCTCCTTGCTCTAGCTGAGATGATAGCTTTTCACTAGCGCCCCCTAAAGACTCCCAAATTTGAGGAGTGATATGGAGTGATGGGAACATTGCTCTGAGCAGTAAGTATATGGGATTCCATTTAATTGATACAGGATGCTCTTGGGCTCTAAGTCCATACAAGCGAAATTTAAACTCTCCAGGGCCTACACTTAAGCCTAAAAGTTTTTTTTTTTGGTCAGGATATCAGAGTAAAAGGTTTTTTTTTTTTTTTTTTTTTTTTTTAACTAATTTGAACAAATTTACTGTGGGATTTAAATAACTTCTAGTTCTAGTGTACTAGATTTGGATAACATTTCTCTTTGTGTTTCACTGTTTGGAACTTGTGGAGTTCATGTAACAGTGTACAGTGGTCATAAGGAGCTTTTACCCTGCTCTAAAATAAGAACTCATAAAAGTTTTTGTAGCATGATGACATTGGGATGTGTAATTCAGGACACATTTTGTGGTTTTTCTAACCATTCTGACATCTCCATTGCCTCAGCAGCAGCTTATTGTACCTATTCAACAACAACAACAACAACAAATTTGGGGAAATTACACTTGTCACAACAAACCACAAAGTCAATGCGTGCATTCAGTTTGGTGGTCGGCATCTGTCAACCCTCGCTCGTAAGGAACATTCCGGACAGAGAGGGAGGAATCCGGAAGCCGGGCTTCTGGTTTCAGAGATGGTTTGTGTAGCTGTGTGATCTGGGACAAGTGTCATCTTTCTTAGCCTCAGCTGCTTTATCTACAAAATAAGGACGTTGGACTGGAATCTTGCTCAGAGATCTCTCTGCTTCTATCTGGGGGGAAAAAGAAATCCATGATTCAGTACATCTGTGCAGCTCGGCCCACGTGATCGACGTTTCAGATTCGCTTCCCCAAAGTGTAGTGAAAGGATCACTGGCCTTAGGTGACGGTTGTGGGAGCAGCTGGTGAGGTGTTATTCGCTCTGCAGAAGTACAGCGCTGTTTCTGTTAAGTGATTTAAGCCCTACGTGGGGTCATGTTTTCGTACGGGCTCTGGAAAAGGTGAGCGGGACAGAAAATCGGAGGCAAGCACACGTGTAGCCTTCACAGATCACCCCGGTTTGGCATGGGCTGGGCCCGAGCAGGGTGTCTTTGAATACAAGCCGGGAAGAGGTACAGGACTTGGTTTTGCTCTGGTAATTCCTAGGATTAGATGGGACCATTCCAAGTAGCACTCTGTGTCCCACCATCCCAGATGTGGGGGGATGTCGGATCTCACTGGCTGAGGTTTATGATGTGGGTGGATTACGGTAGCCTCTTCTGGCAGCCAATGAGTGAAAATGTGTGGAGCTTGGTGCTCTCCATACTCCCTTGTCTTTAGGTTTGGCCGTGGGGCCGTGCTGCTTCTCTTTGTAAGACTAAAAATTTCCTGGGACAATTCCTAAGCAAAATGATCTTGTTGGCCCAAAACAAGTGCTGGCTGTGTTTACGTCAGTGTAAACAAGATGTTTAATAGGCAGGACCCTGTGTTGTAATTGAGGGAAGACACTCTGCTTGGAACTTTCAGTATCACAAGGAATGTCAAATGATTCAAGTAAGATTACCAAATAGATTCTTGGCTTTGCATGGTCAGTTCAGCACTGTTCTGATGGAAAGATGCCGCAGCACCACTTCCCATCTGCTTGGCCGGTGGTGAATTTTAAAAAAGTAATACTGTTTCAACCGAACACTGATGGTGAGGGTACCTGGCATAATTGATGAGATGACACCTGTAGGCTTCCGTTCATGTGATCAGAGAGATGTCTCTAACACTGATTGAAGAAAGACTCCCTTGTGCTTGTCTGTTTCATTCCTTTCTGTTCTGCTGAAAAACAAACATGATACATTTTGATACATCCAGGGCTTGTTAAAGCACTTGGTGAATTCTGCAAAGTAGGACAAATAATGTCAGCTGTTGTGACTAGAGCAGAGACAGGCGCAGAGTTGTGGGCGTGGCGTTGTGGGATCCAGGAAGAGGAAACGGCTTTTTATACTGTGAATTTTTCCCTGCAGTTGTATTGGCCAAGAAAAAAGAGTATAAAAAGATACTAAAGTATATACCCTCTCTGCTTCCTGCTAAAATTTGGCAAGTTGTTTTTTTTCCCCATTTCAATCAAAACTAATACACGAACTGAATCACTTTAAGATAAAATGCAAGAGTCTGAAATTCCAAGTGCAAGTTCCTACAACGTCTCACTTTAAATATAATTTAAATAAGCACCTACAAGGTGCTCTTTTTAAAGCAGAGCATTTGGATCTGTAGGTCTAGACATTAACAGTAAAAGCATTGTGGATTATTCTGATTTGAAAGTATCCATTTACTCCAAATACTTTTTTTATTTTAAATTTTTATGGATACATGATAGTTGTACATATTTATGGGGGCACCTGTGATATTTTGTTACAAGCATATGATGGATGAGTAATGATCTAATCAAGGTAATTGGGATGTCCGTCATTTCAAACATTTGTCATTTCATTGTGTTAGGAACATTCCAGTTCCTCTCCTCCAAATACTATTTTTTTTTTTTTTTGAGACAGAATCTTGCTCTGTCACCTGGGCTAGAGTGTAGTGGCATCATCATAGCTCACTGCAACCTCCAACTCCTGGGCTCAAGCGATCCTCCTGCCTCAGCTGGCTGAGTAGCTGGGACTACGGGCAAGGGTACACACCATCGTGCCTGGCTAATTTTTTCTATTTTTAGGAGAGACGGGCTCTTGCTCTTGCTCAGGCTGGTCTCAAACTCCTGGCCTCAAGTGATCCTCCCGCCTTGGCCTCCCAGAGTGCTAGGATTATAGGCGTGAGCAGGCGTGAGCCACTGCGCCCAGCCCCAAATATAATACTATTAAAAGTAAAAATGCCTGCTTATGTAAACATCTCCTGTTTGCCAGCCATTCTTCTTATTGGTTTATATTTAATCTAAGTTGAGTTTTGTCATCCTCATTTTGCAGAGGAGACAGGATTCAGACAGCTGGAGTAATTCAGTCAGAGTGACAGCCACGAAGAGAGAGCGCTAAGGTTGAACCCTAGTCTTACGTCGTCTTGAGATTGCCATGGCCTCCTCTTGCTTGCTTACTGTGTGTGAGACATTTTGCCTAGCCCTTTAAACCATCGGCTTATTTAATTTTAATAGGTGAGTGCTGTTCTATTTATTTTATTGATAAGGAAGTTGAGTCTTTGGAGAGGTTATACAAGGTCATGCAAATAGGGTTGGTTTGTTTTTAGTAGTTAATTTTTAAATGGAGTCAAACTAGAGCATTTTCTTTTTGCATTTAGTTCATATGATCATGGCAGAACAGAGCTTTTGAATGAAGCTTAAATCACTGTTTTTAAGTGTGTAAGTGAAAATGCTCCATGTCCCTGGGTTAGAATAGAATGTTGTTTACTATTGTATGAATTGACCATTACAGATTTGAAAAGTGTTGACATTTCATCTTGATTAGAAGGTAATTGGTTTTAATATAAACCAGTTTTCTCCCTCACTAATGTAGGTGAGAATAGGTTTTAAATAAAAGCTTTCAAGTCTGGGGAGAAGTATCGAGTAGAAATGCAAAAGACACTGTTGGAAGCTGGAGAAAGAGAGCTAGAATTTCCGTTTCTAAATAGTGTTGGCCACTGGTGAAAACAGTCTTTTAGGGTGAACTTCAGTTTTTAGTCTGTAATTAGATTTTATTTTTCATTTAGAAAACTGCAGACAAAAACCACAAGCTGCTCTTTCTGCGAGTCCCAGGTAAACACAGTCTTGGGCCGGCCTTTCTGTGGCCTCACCAGCTGGTTGTCAACCCCTTCCCGGGTACTGTCGGCCTTGGGCCAGGGAGCTGGTGGATCAAAAGGTCTTTAGGTGAGTGGAAGTTAATTTCACTTTTTTTAATGCACTAAAGAAAAAGTCAAATTCTGCCAGGTTGAAGTGGCAGAATTTTCATAGCTGGCATTATTTTTAGAAAGTATACTAAATATGGGGTAAATAAACCCTAGTCTGATGGTTAGAGTGAACCAAGTCCTGGGATTTCCTATTCCTGGTTCAGGGCTTTTTGTGTGACCCTGGGCTAAATCTCTTTAATCTTTTTTTTTTTTGACAGAGTCTCTCTCTGTTGCCCGGGCTAGAGTGCCATGGCGTCAGCCTAGCTCACAGCAACCTCAAACTCCTGGGCTTAAGCAATCCTTCTCCCTCAGCCTCCTGAGTAGCTGGGACTACAGGCAAGGGTGCACACCACCGTGACTGGCTAATTTTTTCTATTTTTAGTAGAGACAGGGATCTCGCTCTTGCTCAGGCTGGTCTCGAACTCCTGGCCTCAAGCAATCCTCCCGCCTCGGCCTCCCAGAGTGCTAGGATTACAGGTGTGAGCCACCACGCCTGGCCTTAAATCTCTTTACTCTTCAACCTACCCTCTGTTGGATTTTTCCTATGATGGATGGCAGAATAGAATTCTTGCTAGGTACAAACATATTTTAAAAACATATTTTAAAGAGCGAAAGGCATGTTTACCTAAGATTTGTGGCAAATACACTATCTTTTTTTTTTTTTTTTTTTGAGACAGAGTCTTCTCTGTTGCCCGGGCTAGAGTGAGTGCTGTGGCATCAGCCTAGCTCACAGCAACCTCAAACTCCTGGGCTCAAGCGATCCTCCTGCCTCCGCCTCCCGAGTAGCTGGGACTACAGGCATGCGCCACCATGCCTGGCTAATTTTTCTATATATATTTTTAGTTGGCCAGATAATTTCTTTCTATTTTTAGTAGAGACAGGGTCTCACTCTTGCTCAGGCTGGGACACTATCTTTTTATTGGAGAAAAATCTGACAATTTTGCAAGGTATACACTTAACAGTTGCAGAGGAAGCATTTGTGTTGGCAGCCATTTTTCCTGTTTCCCGTCTCCAGATTGGAAAGGATGTTTCTCTCCAGATGGGCTTTTTTTTTTTGTTTTTTGTTTTTTTAATGTTCTATACTCAGCAGTAGACATCTTGCCTGTGTACTAAACAGATCCACTCCCTGGGCATGTGCAACAGCAAAGGGGACCTGTCACTGGATATAAATGGTACCAATCGATGCGTGGCCTAGGTTGGAGTTCTTCCATTAACAAAGGCAGACATTCGTAGGAGATGGTTGTAAACAGCCTTCCCGTTGGTACTCTTCTGGAAAGAGACACACACATTGCTTCTGCAGAGAGCTGGGACCAATGCACGGAACGGAGTGTTGCGGGAGGGGCAGAGTGATGGCGCGATGACATAGCATGGTGGCACAGCACGATGGGACACTCCCGAGACTGAGGCTGTGTTACGGTGGTGGTGTTTGCATTCGTCCCTGTTGGGAAGGAACTGGGTTTGCCTTTCCAAGGGCAGTGCCGGGGGGAAGAAGGATCTCAGGAAGGAGGTATTTGGGAGGAAGACCAGGGTTGATCCTGAGATGGTTACCCTGCAGATGCCTGAACCTGAGGACAGGGACAGGGGTCATGAATATGCATGAGGGTAAGTCATTATCCTGTACGGTCATTGTTGGTACTAACTCCCAAGTTAAACTTCAGCTGTCTATGGAGATACTTTGGTCATAGTTATATTCTTTCGTAGTACATATCTCGTTTATAAACAAACAGTAAATGTAAAGTCACTTTGGCTATGGCTGTGTGTTGGAAGCTGTAGGTGGCATCACGCGGTGTCGTTTGGCCTGGATTTATTTGCTCAGGACAAGTCAGCGTGAATGCAGGTTGAGAGGTGTCCTCTGTATCCTGCACCTTTTGTCTTCTCTCATCCCACCGCAGCCTTTGGGCCAATTTTCCAGTGGGCCCAATGAACAAGAGGCATTTAAGGCCCCAAGTGTGTAAAAGGGTGCGTTTGAGAGCCTGAGCTCCTCGGTTGATTTGTTGATTTTTTTTTTTTTTTTTTTTTTTTGTGGGCTGGGGTTGTGATTTTTCTGATACTTACTATGTGGCAGGCAAGATCCTCAGGACCTGGCATCTTTCTTCGGGCATTTCCAAGGAGAGGGCTTCCCTGACCCGGTAGCGGAGGCCATAGCCAGGCGGGCTCTTCCGAGAGGCATTTCCGCACCCTGTGCTCATTAAAAAGTAACAGAAGTTCAGCAGCATGCAGCTGCCGGCGGTTTCCTACAGAAGCTGACAGCTTTCAAGAGCCTTCGAGGCTCGATGCCCTGGGGTCTCTAATCCCTGCCAGGCCGCTTCCCCGAGTGTGGGTGGGGAGATGCCAGCAGTTGGATGTCGTCATTTCCATGCAAGCTGATGGCTGTGCCGCAACCTGTGTTTTCTCTGTCTGTTCCCTCGTCCGCTCTCTGGCCTGATTACTGAAAAGTAGCCAATCTGGAACGAAACCCACCCATCGCCGTCCCCCAGCGCTGCCGCTCTGCGTGGAGTCCCAGACAGTGGGAGCCTCGGGACTTGGTCCTTGCCGTTCAGGGTCTTTAAGACCAGCTGGGCCGGGCTGTGTTCTTCCCAGCTGGCTGTAAATTGCAGGACACCCCTCCCCCTTTCCTCCGTCTATCACTGTGGAGTGCTGTGGCTTTGAGCAGTTGATCAGAGTAAGTCTTTGGGTAGCCTGTGGGGCCCTGTGTCAACCGGCCACCTTGTATCTGTTGGGTGGTTCTGCCTGTTTCCCCGAACAGGCTCTGGCACCTCAGCCTGTCGGCCCCTTGCCCAGCCTGGGATCCTTGGCCTGAGGGATCCCCAACTCCTCTTGCCTGTGCAAGCTTTGCTGTTTTCCTGAGGCCTGGCCCAAACCCCCCTTTTCCATGAAAACTTCTGTGACCCAGCTCTGACCATGGTGAGCAGTCCCTTCTTGGAGTCTCTTTCCCCTCCTAGCAGATGGCTATAGCATCTCGTCCTACCGCATCCACTTGGTTTTAATGAGGAAGGTAAGTGAAGATCCACGTTCCCTGACGTGCTTGAGTGAGAGGTGAGAGTGAGGAAGCTTCTAGAACTATCCCTCTGTTTTGCAGCTGAGAACAGTGTTCATTGGGGGGTGGTCAAAGGCCAGGAGCATATTCAGGTGCATGGAGGGTGATATCCCTCTGTAAACCCTGTCTTGAGTAGTTCCCTGCAGAGTCCCTTACGTTTTCCAAGTTCTTTACCAACCAGAGTGAGTTAGGGTGTTTTTATTGACTTTGCATAATGATTTTCAGTCAGCCTCCAGTAAAGAGTAAACTTCCTTCATGCATTTAAATGATATAATTTATAAAATTTGATGTATGCCTCATTTTGGGGATATATCAATTGCTTAAAAATAAAATAAACACCCGAAACGCCCTGCAGTTGTGGTAGGAACCCCCAGCTAGATTGCAGGGCCTCATAGGCGGGGGCTGCCCTGTGGCTGCTGGTCGTCTTGGTTCTGGCGCTGTTCATCGCCGGTGTTTTGGTTGGCTGGGGGGGGGGGAGAGACGTTCTTCAGGTGCTTTGAACTTTGTGGCATCTCTCAAGCATTATTCCTGTGCGGCTGTCTGGCTTGAAGTGATCAAGTCATAAAATGCACTCAGAAAATTAGGCACTGATTGCTAGGCATTATTGATGCATGTGGAGCTTACAGAAGGCTGCCTTGGAAGTTACTTTTTGAGTTCTCATAACTGTATATACAACACATGGTCTAGTTTACCTAAAATGATATATCTATATACACACACACACACACACACACACACACACACACATATAATGGGAGGCACAAATCTAATGTAGACTGTGACGTTTCCTTAGCTTTGTTACAAACTTGGGTTGATGCTTTAATTTATTCGTCTTAGTATTTGTAGCGATCGGGGGAATCCTATCTTTGGGGTTTGTCCAAGCTGTCCAAACCAAGTGTGACTACCTCTGTGCTAATTCGAAAGCTCTTGATTTTTTAATAAAGCCTTCTGAGCAGGCTCAGCCATTTGCTTACCTAAGGATGCTGTTGACTTTTGTGGCTTGCATGTTAATTTCTGGTAGAAGAAATCCTAGCTTGCTACCTTGATGCAAAGACCTGATGTGTAGTAGTAGTTAGCTGGATGTTGCAACCTCATCCTTCTTTATAGCAAATAAATAATTTGTAGGTGAATAGTAAGTAAATGTCCTTTCAAGATGGTGCATTTTGAATTTTTTTCTTCTCTTGAGCATGTAACTTGGAAGGCTCTTGTCTCTCTCATTTTGCATGTTTTTGAACAACTGATTTCACTGTCCTTATACTCGTGTAATATATGCTATTTGGGAGGTTGAGAGCTGACAGAGAAAACTGTGAATTAGGAGACATAGAATACCACTGTGGGACCAGGAGGCTGCCACCAGCCCTGGTATTTACCCCTTAATCGCCTGTTAGCCTCCAACATATCTTATTTCCTGTGAATCTGATTGTAAAAAAATTAGCATTTCTTAGGCCGGGGCAGCAATTTGTGTCAGATTTCAGTCCATTTTGAGTGAAAACCAACGAAGCCTGGTTGGAAAACGGTGAGTAAATTGCTGTCCCGATCAAGGTAAATCAAACTCTGAGCATACGGTGAATGGCAAGATTCCCTGGACCTTCTGCCCCGGACAATCAGTTCATCTCCCTTGATGGTGGAAGGAGGCAGGGCCTGTCTCTTCTTAGAGAGGCTGAGAGTTGGCTGGTGAGCGTGGGGAAGACATCTACTTCGACAGGCATTATTAGCAGAGTGATCTGGGTGACAGCGTGAGGATAAATAGAGAGGAAGCTCGCCTTGGCACTTAACGCTGCTTTTCATCTTCAAAGCCATTTGCAGACGTGGTTCTTCCAGATACTCCTCCGATTCCAGGCTGTTATTTGCATGTGGCTTCTTAGGAACACAGAAGCAATGATTTTCAGAGCCCGAGTTTGGGTCCCAAATTTGCTTGTAGAGCCTTCAAGAAGAATCCTTTTGAGATTTTCTCATTTTGATTGAAATATTTTGAAAGGTCTTAGCTTAGATGCCTGTGCTCATTTTGAAATTCCTGGAGTGTGAAATGAAACAGCTTTCTCTGTGATTTAGACATGCTAGATTTTTCAAGGGTTGCCTACAGCGTGTCTGGAATTTTACAAGCTTTTCGTGTAGACCTTTGCGTTTTATTTTCGATCTGGGGCGTGTTATCTTTTCTGAGTCACGTAAAGAAATACCAAACAACTGCAAACCTTCTCCTGTCGCAGGGTAGCAAGCTTCAAATTGAGTACGTTATTAGTTAGTAAAAACATGATTTTCTCAAACTATGTGAAGGCAGATCAGTTTGGAAGGTCGTCATCGGGGGCTCTAACTCCAGAGAGCCCTTCCTGGGTAGGGAGCCTGCGTTGATGCATGGAGATAAGAATGATTCCTAATGCTTAGGTAGCTTTGTTGCTGCAGTGTAAAGTCTCACTTTTTCATCTGAGTTTGGATAGTTCAAGTTGCACAGTGATAGCTTAACATTTACTGTGTCTAATAAGACAAAATGAAGATGGAAGAGTGGTATATTAGAACTGGCTTAAGGGAAGAAGAGAATTAATAGACTCATGCCTGGAAATCTGAAATTGGAGCTGGACTCATCATCGTTATTGCTTTGAATCTAACAGGAAGATCTTCTTCATTCTAGCCCACGTTTGCCTAATCTCAGGAAAGAAACTGATTCTGTCTCTTTGGGATGCTTGATTCTGAACCAGTGACAGGGAAACACTAAGCCCTTTTGTACTGGAATATGGGTGAATCCTTTGTGTCATCTGACCAAACTAAGAGCAAAGACTTAAAGTCACTAACCTTGGGATTTCCTCCCTGGATGACCAAGCGAGTCTCTCTGCAGTGATCCCTATAATCAACAACCTCCACCAAGTGCTTGGAGATACCAGTCCATCATCAGCCTTTTAATTCCCTACTCTGAAACATGAACAAATAACAAAGTATTCCCAGACGACAGAGGGAAGCAGTGAATGTAAAAAGTAGAAACCAAAACTAAGAGAGAAAAGTAACTTCTATGAAGGAGAGAAGAAAATCTTTAAAAAAACATCATTCATAGTCTCAGGGATATAATAGAAGATTGTGCATCCATGAAGCAAGAACAGGATAGGATGGAAAAAGGGAATATTATGAGAATTAAAGAGAGCTTTTAGAAATTAAAATGTAACACTCAACAGATGAGCTAGTGGGAAAGGTGAGGGAATATTCCAGAAGGTAGATTAGAAAATGAAGTGTTAGAAAGTAAAGGGGAAAATTAAGGAGATGAAGAAAGTCCAGCATTGGAGGGTCTATTAGAAGGAAAGAGAAGATGGAGAGGAGGAAATTAGCAATAATTTAAGAACATATCTTAGAACTGAAGAACATGAATTTCAATCTTGAAAGACATCACTCAGTGCCCTGAAACTCACAGATTACCACTAGACACATCTTTGTGAGATTTCCATACGTTAGAAGATCCCTCAGTTAGGATGGTATCAGACTTCTCAACAATGGAAGCCCGAAGGCAATGGAGAGAAGCCCTCAATTCTGGTTATTTTTCCAACTTAGAATTCTTTACCCACCTAAACTGTTGGTTAAAACATGAGAGTAGATTAGAGACGTTTTCAGCCATCCAGTTTTTCGCGTAAATCCTTTCTTAGGAATCTACTGGAGAGTGTGCTCCGTCAATAGGAGGGAGGACACCAAAAGGGAAGAAGACAAGAGATCCTATAAAAGCGGAAGGGGACTCCAGATCTCAGGATAACACCTGTGTTCCAGGCACAGAAGCAGTTAGTCTAGGTTAGAGCAGAAAAGAAGGCCCTAGTAGACATTACTTGGAGGTGAAATTAATAAAATATCTATTTATCTCAATTTATGGAGAGTTTGTGGAAAATTTGGATTTGTATCCATGATAGATATGTAGAAAACTCATGACCTGGAAAAAAAAAAAAAACAAGACCATTATTAAGTACAGGGAAAAGTTGTGTAAGAAAGACGTCGTCATAGTATACTACGTGGCTCAGCTGTGGCGTGTCAACAGTGCCATAGTAATGCCATCATATCTACCAGGAAAATGAGAGTGTCAGGAAGGGGTTGGGGGAGTGTGGCCTTTCATGGAGCAGTGGTTCTCAAAGTGTAGTCCCTGGACAGCCGCGTCAGCATCACCTGGGGACTTGTTAAAAATACAGCTCATCAGGCATTGACTAGATCTTCTGAATCTGAACCTCTGGGGGTGTGGGGCCCAGGAATCTGCATTTTGACAAGTCCTCCCGGTGATTCTTCCGCACCTTAAACTTGGAGAAGCCCTACAGTTTGATGAAATTACAGGTGATGTGATCTCCTCTCTTCCATTAGAGGTTAGGCTTATGCTGGGTCCCCCTATAGTTGGGGGATTCCTGTTTCACAGAACTAATTTTCCTCACAGTTTAAGCTCCTTGGTCAAAACTAATGTGAAATGTGATTTTTTTTTTTTTTAAACAAATTGAAGACAGCACTTTGCACTATGGATGTCTTTTTGATAAAAACGTAGAGCACCTACTGAGTATAGCAGTAACAATCCAAACATCCTAATTATGAGATTATTAAAAAGGAGCATAATTTGCTAGGATTTGGGATTGGCTGTGTATCAGCGACCCAGAGGTCGAGTGGTGTCAACACGAGAGAAGAGAGAAGCTTATTTCCCTCTGATGTAGCAGCCTTGTAGTCTCAGAACCCAGAACCAAGCTTCCTGTATCTTCCGTCTTCCTCTTCTTCTTGGGGGCAGTCATCTGCACAATCCCAGATCCAGGGGGTGATGGGCAGAGCTGTGCCCTTTCCACGCTATATTGAACATGTTAATCCTGCAAGACTACCCATTGGCTGGAATTTGGTGACTTGATCACAGCCAACTACAAGGAAAGCCAGGCAGTATAGAGGCATGGTAAACGAATTACGTTATTTGCCTGATAATAAAAATGAGACTCCCATTTCAAGTCATGTTTTCAATGAATCTTAATGACACGGGAAAAATGCTTTCTATGTAATGTAAAATGAGAAATGGGTTAGAATTCTATTTATGAACTGAAAAAAAAAATCCACAGAGATAAACTATTAATATCTGGAGAAGATACTGTAAATATAAAATGATCCCCGGGTGTTCGAATTACAAGTGATTCTAATTTATTCCTTTGTGAGTTTATTTTCTGGGATGTCTCCTGAAAGGGTGCCTGTCTTTTATGGGAAGGAAGAAAAAAGTAGACATTGTTGAAAAAGTCAACGTGTGACACATTAGTTGCCAAAGTGAGTGAGTTTTGCAGCCACCTGGATGGACATAAAGCCTCGGCGTGGAGTTGTCACTTGTCCTTGCAGAGTTGTGTGAGATTTCGCTCTGCTATGCCTTTGGGAGCATGCTCTTCGGTATTTGTATTCTCCTCGTTGAGTTCTACTTAAAGTGATGGATTTGGTGCATTTAAACCGAAGTCTTATTCTATAGTCCCAGATTGCCTTCCTGTAGCCTCTGGTTAGAGGCAAATGGATACAGTGGAATCCTTGAGGAGCCATAGAGACTTGAGCACACTTTTCCCCCCTTTAATAAGTGTTGTATAAGCCACTGATACTTAACTGATTTATTAATAGCTAGTGATACTCATGGACCTTTTTTTTTTTCCTTTACAGAAAATCTTTGTACCTGATGACATTTTTGAGGTGTAATGATTTTCTTGAATTTATAAATACATGAAAAAAGAAAATATGACACCTGTAACAGCATTTAAGGTTGCTTCTCCTTTGAAATCGTATTTATATAAAAGCACAGCCCATTCCATAAAAACCTGTGCTGGGTTAGGAAGTTTGCCATGAGTCATTTGTGGAATATTAGGGGGAAACTGTTAAGTCTCCATATGAAGTTTCTTAGGTTTAAAAATTCCTGTGTTTTCTTTTAACTAGCTTGACATTATTACATTAAAACTTTTAAGAGAGCCAAGAATCGATGGTTATTTAGGACGTGTTCCAAACTCTGAAATTCAGCTTACGGGCACAGTGGTCTAGCCGGGCTGTCCAGTGCTTCGGCTACTGGCCACATGTGGCTGTTTAAATTCAAATTCATTAAAATTAAAATGCAGATCCTCAGCTGTGCTAGCTTTATTTCAAGCGCTCAGTAGCCACACGTGGCTAGTGGTTACCGCGCAGGTGTAGAAAGTTCCATTAGATAATGCTGATCTAGAGATACTGAAAACACATAATAAGCCACCAATAATTTTTAATTAGTTTAATATCTAATGAGTGTTCATTAGTGCTCATACATATTTGTATGAGCCTTCAATTTTGACAAAATGTCCTAATGTGTGTGTGTTTTAAGAAGGGTATGGTGTTCCTAAAAGATATTTTACTAGTTTGTGAGTCGTGGAATATCCCATTGGTAGGTGTAATCCACTGTATTCTTTTTTTTCTTCATCTATGCTTGACCTGTTGCTGATTTAACATTCTTTCGACGTATGAAATGAACGAGAGCATTGAATGAAGGAGAGATTTAAAAACACCACGTTGGTTCCAGCTGCTCCTGGTGTCTCTGGGCTCTGCCGTCAGTGAACTAGACGGCCGGGTTCCGTGAGAACGGGCTCTCGCTCTGCCTCTCTTGGTCATACTAGAAGGCAAGTGAGGAATGGCAGTGATATTATAGGGAACGTCTTGTCCCTATTTCTAGTTTGCACAAAAGCAGATTATTTGCAAACGTCGATACTTTGACTGGTTTTGCTAAGAGATTACGTGTGACACTCGAGGGCTTTCTTACTGAGCCGTGTGGTGCGGGACCCCCGTGTGTGATGCCGAGGTCGCAGAGGGTTTGCTGCTTCCCTGCACTGAGGCAGAGGCGGGCCTCGCCCCATGCTTCCGCGGTGGACTGGGAATAGAAATGTAGGTTCTGTTTGTTGGTGAAAAATGTGTCCATCTCCCTGGTGATAATGACCTCTAGAAAACTGATGGTTTTGCCATGCTGCGACCTTTGTTGTTGACCTTGCACAGAGGTGCACCCTTTAGTCTTCATTCCTGGTATTTTCTCTTATCGACATTACATTGCAGCCTAAATGTTGCAATGAAGTGGTGGCAACACTGATAGGATCACGTCATCTTTAGAGAGTTTCGAAACAAGTTAATGTAATTCTTATAATTAAAGTGCTCTGATTTTTTTTTTTGCTTTCTTTCTTTCTTTTTGGTTGCTCTTAGGTAATTCTTCCTGCAGGATGAATTAAAATAAGGGGACGCTTACTCATCAGGAATGGAGAGCGGTTTGTCAGTTTCCAATATGCAAGACCCTTCATCTTCGCCCTTGGAAAAGCGTCTTGGTTCAGCAAACGGAAATGGAGACCTTGATTCAGGTAGGATTTTGTTTTCTAGATCCACCTGGCTTTTTGATATATTGGCCGATATCTTTCTGAAAATGTTCAGGAAACAATGGGGCAACATTTCTACCTAGATCTGACATTCTGCATGTTCCTGGGATTTGCTGTCCGATTTATTTATTTATTTTAAAATCAGAGTCTTGCTCTGTCACCCAGGCTAGAGTGCAGTGGCACCATCATAGCTCACTGTAACCTCAAACTTCTGGGCTTCCTCTTCATTCTCCCCAGTAGCGAGGGCTACAGGTGCATACCACCATGCTTAGCTATTTTTTTTATGTTTTGGAGAGATGGGGTCTTGCTATGTTGCCCAGGCGAGTCTTGAACTTCTGGCCTCAAGCGATCCTCCCACTTTGGCCTCCCAGAGTGCTGGGATTACTGTTGTGAGCCCCCGAGCCCAGCCTGTAGTCCTATTTAAAAGGCTACAGCAGCTTTAAAGTTTATGCAGGATTTGGGTCAGATTAATATTCCCATGCTAAGTATAGCAGGCTCAATTATAGTGAGATGACACATCACTTCAAAATCTCAGTGGCTTAAAGCAGTAAATATTTATAAATCATTACACCATCTCCAGCAGACCTCACTGTGCACCGTTCTCCAGGGTCGGGTGTGTCATGACCGGGAAAAGCAGAGCTAGAAGTCTTGAGCCAGCCATTCGGTGCTCTAGCTCAGAAGAGACAAATGGCTATCTTTGTCCAGCGTCCGTTGACCAGAAGTTGGTCATATGTTTATGCCACAGCAAGGGAGACAGGGAAACAGAACTCTCCCCCATGTGCCGGGGAGAGACAGGAGAACTGGGTCTGCCTAAAAGACACAAGACATTTGCAAAGTGTTGAGCACGTCTTTGAGAAAATTCTATCGTGTGAAAGAAAGTTAGGTGGTCGGGGTTTTTAGTAAAGTGGTTCTCCCTTCAAAAAAGCTGAAAAAACAAAACAATCCCCCCCTGCAACACAACCTTCCATTGAATGTTAATATTTAACTAATGAATTTACAAATGTATCTTTTTCTAAATGTTTACACAAATAGCTGGGTTTATTCAAAAAGAATACTTTTTTTTTTTTTTAAAGGATTGCCCTTATATGTACATAACAACAGATTAAATAAGGACAATTTAACTGTCTGAGTCATAATCATTTGCTGGGGTGAATTCTTGTAAAAAACGTTGCTCATTAACTCAGTGGGAGGCTTGAGCACTGTCTAAAGAAGTTACAGAGTTTGTCTTCACGTTTTGATGAGACCAGTCAGTGACAGGATCACAGATCGCTTGATAGCATTGACCTTGTTTGATGAAGTTTATTAAATTATATCTGTATCTGTAAAACACCTGGGAAACCCTCAAATAAGTGCATGCCTTAGTATGTTGAAAGAGGTTAATATCTGTTTCAAAATCAGCTCAGCTGCCCCAGGTTAAGATTTTCTACACGTACAGTGTATTTGAAGAAACGTCTTCTCCTACAGGGAGAGCCAAATCGTTATTGCCGGATAGAAATATGGAAATTCTTTTCCAAGAAGGCAAAGTCCCACAGACTGAAGGTTCATCCTCATTATTCTACTTCTATTTAAGTACAGATTTGTCCTTTTAAAGAAGCCTTTGTTGTTTCCCGAGTGACGTTATTTTTCCGTGTTTGGAGATCCTGAGCTGTCACTGTAGTTTTGTAGTAGATCATCTGTGCACGTTCGAAGTCTGTCACTGCGTCATTCTCCGTGGTATGTTTTCAAAAGTGCATCAAGAGCCAGCTGTGCGTTGGCTTTTCATGGTCACGCTGCTGCTATATATCTCTCTAGCTTAGTAGGATGCTGAGATTCATTAATGATAATCTGGTGTCAGGAAGATGATTTGTACTGACATTTCCTTGAGGCCGATTCTGTGCGTGGGAAGTCTAGAGCCACAATCATCCTGTCCGCGGCTGGGGGAGTCCGTGCCGAAAGCCCACGTAGACTCACTTCTTGATTAGTTCCTTGCTCTTGGGGGCGGGGGATGGCCTAAAACGTACAAGATGTTCAGATCTCTGATAGAAATAGTATTTCTCAATAGCTCTAAATTATCTTAACGTTGTTCAGCTATTGGCTGGGATCCCACACCCCTTCCCCTCAAGGGGGCTAATCTGCCCTTTCTCCTTGGAATCCCTGTGTATGCTCGTGCAGGGAGGAGAGTTTTAGATGACGCTACAAAGACAGACACTTCTAAAGCGGAAATAAATTGAAAGTAAGGATCTACGACTTGGGAGCGTGCAGAGGCTGACTTCCTTGTAGAAACTCAAATCTCATTTTGAGCATTGAAACTATTAATCAGGTGTGATTCTTCAAGGAGCTTCTTATTATTTTTTCCGACCTATGAAGACACAAAATGTTTTCAGTTCTGGAATCCCTCGTGGGGATGTTTTGTTCTGGGGCCAATGGGGGCGTGCTTGGGGCTGCGCAGATTCTTAGTGCTCGGGGTCTTTTCCTGGTGAGAGCTTCCAGGGGTGGGGGCAGGGGTGGGTTTCCATGTCCCGTATTCCAGAGAAGGCACGTCCAGTGTTCTCCAGCCGGTTCTGAATTGACTGTTGAACGAGGGACGATGGCTATATGAGCACGTGTTCAGACGACATGGCAGGCATCACAATTTCAGGTCCTTGACTTGTGTTAACTCCCTTCACCCTGCCACAACGCACTGCCGTAGCTGCTTTTGTTATCCCCATTTATAGATGGGTGAAATGGGTGGTGTGTCGGACGCAGGATTTCATCTCAGGCGTCCTGAGACACCCGGGGAGCCTGCCCCTTCGGTGCAGGGACGAGGCATCAGTCATCCTGACGCACACACAACACGCACACACACATGTGTGCACACACATACATGTGCACACACATATTACGGGACAGAGGCACAAGTCTGATTCTTTGCATTTTTTCCTGCACTCCACGTCCTGTGCTGGCTGATTTGCATCTACCCAAAAAGCGACTCCACTTACATGACCACCGCTCTTCTCTGAGAAAATCATGGGATCAAAGAATGGAACAACCTAACCGGGTTGCTCCGGGGTGTTTTTCTCTTGGGTTATTTGTGTCTCCCCACCCTGAACCCCAGCCGCTGTGATTCCTTGTCGTGAGGATCCCCGGAAAGGAAAACTTCAGCTGAAAACTGCAGACTCTGAGTCCCATTGCAGTTTTTTTTTTTTTTCCCCTCTCTTTTCCTAAGGAAAACTCACATCATAGCCAGGATTAATAACTGTCTCCCACGTCCTGCAATGGGCACAATATCACATTCCGCCTCCTCCCAGGAAGGCCGAGTGCGTGCCTGACGTGAGCACGGGGAGATGGAGTAGACGGGGCAGACGCATCCTCAGGTCCACGGAGAAGAAAGTGCTGCAGGATTCTGAGTCTTAAGTGGCCATGGTCAAAGCAAGCAGAACAACAGGCGAACGCAGAGCTCCGCAGACTCCTTGGCACTGTTGTTACAGGCCTGCTAAGTGTCACTTCCTGATGAGGAGTGTAGATAAAGCCGGTCGCACATTTAGACGGCTGAGCCTCTGCGTAGAGAGAATTATGCTGGAAACGTGGGCTGGATTCTTTTTCTTTTGGCGTTGGGATTATATTAACTGGAGAACCGCAGGCTCTTCCATTTGGGAAGGAGAGGAGTCAACATTCTTCTTAGAAAAACTCAGACCTGGGAACTTCTTGCTGCGAACGAGTTCTATGTGGCTCAATGCTCTTCCCTTTTTTTCCTAACCTCTTTGAATAGTTGCGGCTTCCCCTGGCTAGCTGATTTTTATGTGTGTGTGTGTGTGTGTGTGTGTGTGTGTGTTTTTTCCTTTTCCTTTAGAAAAACTCTGGCCGTCTGGGTAGCCCTTTGTGTTAGGAGAACTATCCCCCCACCGTGGCGTGGTCTTGCATTTGTGAGCTTAGGTCTAAGGTCAGCAGTGGGCGACTGTTCCTTTCTGTCTAAGCTATTGCTTATATATACTCACAATTGAACTAGTTTCTAAATCTTATGACAGTAAGAAGTGACTGTCAGCATTTAAAATAAGGAAGATTCGATGTCTTCTTTCTTTCTCTTTCCACATTCAAAACAACGCCCAGCACATAAGCATGTGCTCAGAAAGAACTGGGTTCATCCCCAATCTGCCAATTCTCAGTCCCTTTACTGGGTCCTGGGTACAGGCTTTAATATTCAGCCTTGTAAAGGGAGTCTCATTTGAGATTGTAAAATTGTACAAACTCAAGATTTTATTACTTAAAAAAAAAAAAAAGCGATGTATGGGCCACATGTTTATCCCATTGTTCACTGTGACTTCGCTTATACTCCGACTTCTAGTAAGGTATGCTTTTTATGTTTATTACGAAACATGCTGGTTCCACAAATAGCTTTCTGTTTTCTAAAGCTGGACGGCTGCTAACGAACACGCCTGTTTTCTTTTAAATTGTGAAATTTCCTCCGTCTCGGTGCACGGTCGGTTTTCATGACGTCATGGGGAAAGGCGTCCCGCTGGGTCACCGACGGTGGGGGAGACTGTCAGAGTTTCCTTGGTAAAAGGTTTATGGGTTTAAGAGGTTTATGAATCACCTATAAATATTTGCACCGGGTTTATGAGACCTCTCCTCATAAACATTGTGTGTGTTTATCTGTTGCTCGTTGAGATGTCTTTGGAGAGTCAGCTGCTTAGGGCACGCAGACCCCAGCAAGGGTTATATGTGACAGATTTTAAGAGGCTGTATTGTGATAACCTTAAATTTTGTTCATGACTTTGTTGAAACAGCACAGAGCCATCAGAGCTCAGTGTAAAGGTTTTGATTTTTTTAAATCCCGCCCTGGTCTGACGTTTGGGGTACTTTTTAAAGTGTTTTCCCTGGGCCAGCACAGAGTGACGGGGCTGACTGTTCTTCCTGACACCCTCCGGGGACATCCAGTGTCACCCTCTGTCCCCATGGTTAGCTTGACCGAATAAATGAGCGTACTCTGAAGTGTAGAGCCCGTTATGTTGGGAAATGTCGTTTGTAATGAATGACAGTTTGGTGGAAGCACAATTTTTGGTAAAATACTAATAGCATAGATTAGAATTGTACGAAGAATAAAGAGCGGCTACCAATGGTCTCAAAGTCAAAGTTGAGAAATCTGGGCTCCGGTCACCCCTGATTTGAAGTGATAGCATTGTTGAATTTTACTGGGTGGTGGTGACGCGGTGTGCTGGTGGCCTCCCATGCCACGTGCTGGTGGCAGGCAGTTTGTGACGGTTCAGCCTCGAATCGAATGTTTGTGATGTGAAGGGACAACTCGCCCGGCAAGATGGCCCGTCCATCTTTCAACCGCGGTCGTTCTCAGAGTCCTCTTGCCTCCTTCGGGCCAGGACTGAGTTTCATGCCGACGTCTTCCCCGCAGGTTTGCAGACAGGTTCTGGGGGCGCAGCCCACTCCGTTCTCTCTGTCTTAGCCGCCTCCTGTGTCTTCTCTTTGCCTGGTGTTGGCTGTGGAGTGTTTGAATGCTCACCAACACGGAGAGACAGGTGGGTCCGCCTTGAAGTGTGCCTTGGATTCTGCAGGTGGAGAAACGGGGTGCTGGTGGTTTTTGATGCGTGGGGTGCAGCAGGAGAAGGAGGGGGAAGGTGCTTTGTAAGAGCCCCGGCTTTGAAATCAGACAGCCTGCGTTGGGTGCCCGACTCCGGGCTGGGCAGCGGTGGCTGTGGGTGAACCCCTCACCGCTCTGAGCTCTTGCGATGGCTTCTGTGATTGTCCGTCCATCAGGGTTCTTGGAAGGCTTACGAGATATTGCATGGAAAGCGCTGTTTTAGTCCACTTTGTGTTGCTGCGACGGAATACCAGAGGCTGGGTAAAGAGAAGAGGTTTATTTGGCTCACGATTCTGGCGGCTGGAAAGTCCAGGTTGGGGCAGCCACGTCTGGGAGGGTCCCACGCTGCTTCTGCTTCCACTCCTGGGGAAGGTGGAGAGGATGGGGGTTGGGCAGAGAGATCACATGGCAAGAGAGAGAGAAAGAGAGAGAGAGAGAGAGAGAGAAAGAGACACAGACAATATGAGGAAGCCAGACTCTTTTAACCAGCTGCTCTCAGGGAACTAGTCCATTTCTTGGAGAGCCAGACCCCACCCCCGCTGGCGGGCATGAATCTATTCATGAGGGACCTGCCCCCTGACCCAGACACCTCCCACCAGGCCCTGCATCGCCACATCGAGGATCAAATTTCAGTATGAATTTTGGCAGGACAGGCTGCCTCCAAACCACAGCAAGCAGGTGGCAGAGAACTGACACCCAAATACAGTGCTGCTCTGAGGACCCTCCGGGGAGGGGGGTGGCTTTGTGGAGCCAGAAGTGTCCACACGAGCTAGCACAAGGGGGTTGGGAGGGGTCTGGTTGAGCTGAGGTGGGACTAGGAGGGTGGAAACAAATTCCGGACTTTCTCTGCAGCAAGTTCGCTATCCTCAGACACTGTGACACTCTGCTTGGACACAGGCAGATAAATGATGCTGAGTTGACGCCTCTGGTGCAAGAGAAAGCAAATTTGGCAGTCGATGCCCTGTGCTGTCTGGAGTGGGGGGAGTGTCGTGGGCAGAGCCAGCAGGTGCTTCCCTGAGGTGTTTTGCAGAAGGTGACACCTTGGGTGTGCTTCTCTGTGTCTTCAAAGCTCGGAAGTCCCTGGCATCACCGGTCCTTAGCTGGGGGCTGTGGGACCCGATGCCTTTTTTGGGGAGCACATTTCTGCCTGAAGAGCTTCAGCCCCTGGGTGGAACAGAATGTCGGGAGAGCTACAGAGGGAAGGTTTTCTCCTAGGATGGCTTTTTCTTTCTTTCTTGCACGTTCGATTATAAGTCCCTTGACTGGGGTAAAATTGAAGGAGGTGATTCTAAGCAACTTCAGCTTAGAAGGCAAAATCCAAAATAACTTTAGCATCTTCTGGCTTTACAAAAATTATCCTCTTCTCTCAATTTCTGAGACGGTACAGAGTATTAGGAGAGAATTACCCTTCCTACTTACAAGTTAAAATTTTTTAGTAGAAAAAAGGTAGTGAAAGCCTCCAAAATAAGGCTTTCCTCTTAGACCCAGCTGTCCCTAATTCTCCTGGCCCCCTGGGCAGGACAGACACCGTTTCTGCACTAACTGCATGGCTGAAAGCAGCATTTACACCTGGCCGGTGAAGTAGGCTCCTGCTTATAGAACATACACAGGTTGGACCTCAGCATCCATTGGGCCTTGTTGCAGGAGAAGGGAACCCAGATTTTCCAAGCTCTCGTTTGCCTGTTTGGACAGCTCCTCCGGTTGTACGTTGGTTCCTTATGGCAGCCTTGCAAATAGGTTCAAATACCGTGTACACCTTACTATTTCTTTCCATTTGAAACCACGACTTCATATGTATGCTACCTGTCCCTGCAAATGTGTTATTTGGTGCTTTTCAGTTATACAAATTACATCTTACGTACAGCCTTAAAGGTTTTGGGAATTGCCTGGTCTGTGCAAATTTCAAATGGTTAGCATTTTAAGAGCCCGGGTGTGCATCTGATTGTCCTTCTCTTTGTTCCGTGGGATGGGAGGGGCACACGTCTGTTGGTGGGTGCTGCTGCGTCCGGCCGAGAGCTCCATCTCCGCAGCAGGCGAGAGTCGGGGATCCTGGAGTCGGGGGAGGCGTGCCTGGCAGGTGTCTGTTTCTGTCCCTAACTTGCCAGAGTCCTTCTGGGCCTCGTTTGTTTTTTTCTTAAAATGACATCAGAGTCAGTGCTTTGCAAAGTTCCTTGTGGCATCCACAACCTGGTGTATTACT
Source organism: Eulemur rufifrons (assembly GCF_041146395.1). NCBI lineage: Eukaryota > Metazoa > Chordata > Mammalia > Primates > Lemuridae > Eulemur > Eulemur rufifrons. The sequence goes on along the minus strand of NC_091007.1, from coordinate 2,440,038 downwards.
TTATAATCTCCAGCTACAGGATGAAGCCGTGGACAGACAGAGCTGGTTCTCCGTACACAGGATGCGTACTCGGTGCCCGATGGTTTCCCGCAGCCTGGGGCGTCCTCCGTGGCGCATTTCACGCTAACACACGGTCATGCAGCAGACGTACCTTGAAACCAGCCTCGTGTCCTTTACCCGAGAGCACTGAATGTTACTGTTAATTTTGTCAGGGTCGTCAAAGCAGAATTTCCCCGGTGTTGGCCTTTCTTTAGTCAACGTCTCTGAACGCAGCCACGTGAAGCTGGGAGAGGAATTCGGGGGTGCCCTCCTCACCCGTGGAATTAGCTTAACCTCCCGCACGCGAGGGTTTTCTGGTCTCAGGTGAAGGCCAGTCCCTTTCCCGCCTTCGCTCCAGCGGTGATATTCTCCTTTCGTTTTCCCACAGAGGAAGGTTCCAGCTTGGAGGAAATCGGCTTCAACTGGGGAGAGTATTTGGAAGAAACGGGCGCCAGCGCTGCGCCCCACACGTCCTTCAAACACGTACGTGAAGCGGCTCCTCCCTGCGACCCGCATCTGGGGTGGGAGGGAGGGGATTCTCCAGGGAGAAGCCAGAGAACCGATGGGAAGAAAGGCGGTGGGAAGAGGGAAATTCTGCCCAGATTGCATGGAATAAAAAGGGACGGTCCGTGGAAGTTAGTTGGGTTTTCACAGACAGCTGCAGGGAAAATGAGCCACAGGTAAGATTGATTCGAACAAATAAAAAGCTAACGAACTAGGCAAGTAGGTAGAATGTGTAATGTCTTCTTTGTAGGTGTAATGGCTATATATTTTTATTTTGAATTGATATTTTTATTTTGAAAGGACGCATAAAAGTTTTATAGCCGTTTGTGGGCAGGTGAGTCATAGCGGAGGAAATAACCATTAAATATGCTGAGAGCATTTGGACCCAGTCAAAAAAAAGATGCCGTCAATATTGTTCTTTGCAAACAATGTGAATAGTATGCCCAGCAGAGGGCAAGTCCTAGGGGAAAAAAAAAAAATTCAGTTTGTATCAGACTTTTGCTTAGGTGTGAGATATTGGTAATATGTCATTAGTAAGGAAAAGACTCAATTTCCAGGACCCAAGTTCTTAGGTGTCAGTATTGTTTTAATGGAAATGGAGATTTGACTCCGAGACACATCTTTGCACTGGGCTGCCCAGGGTGCAGAGATTTAGCCTGAATATCATAAGCACATTGGAGCACTTTCTTATCCTCTTCTTCCTCTTGGCTCCTTGGCTGAATGAAGAAGCCAGAACTTTGATTTCTTATTTTTATTTATTTTTTTCTTCTGAGGCAGGGTCTGGCTATGTTGGCCAGCCTGGCCTTGAACTCCTGAGCTCAAGCAATCCTTCCACCTCCCGCATGGCTGGGGTTACAGGCATGAGCCACTGCGTCCGGCTTGATTCCTTATCTTAATAAAACATTTTATTCTTTTTGGAGGTGCAGTGTTCTTTTGAAAGGGAATTTAAGATTTCATTTAAATTTGCATGACCTTGTGAAGGCAGGTGGCTTTCCCCTTTCTTTCTGTCTACTTATGCTGTAACGGCCAGTGTGTTAGGAATGTGGCTGTTCAGTAAAACCAAGAGCTAAATATTAAAACGTAGCAGCACCAACGCTTTCCTAGCCTACAGCGTGGCTGTGTGGTCCTGCAAAAGCCATTGTAGCATTTACAGGCTTAAGATGCTGGGATGATTTGGTCGTTTCCTTGGGCAGTTGAGAACAACTTGTTCCTTCCTTTCTGCACCAGTTTCTCTCTATCTGGGGCCACTCCCTGCTTTCTTTGATGCAATCAATTCTCCTGCCTCCCTTTAAGCCACAGTGGAGTGTCCTGGAGGTTGTCCCACAGGACACAGAACGTCCCCAGGCCTGTGTGCCAGGTTTAAAGGAAAAGCAGCATTGGACCCAGGGAAATGCAACTTATAATTCCAGCATCTCCTTTAAGCAACGGCTGCTTATGGACAGCAGGACATGTCAGCTCTGGAATATTATGAAAAAGTAGAAAGCTTTTTGGGGGGCTGACGGCTGATAAATAGCAACAGATTATAACCCTTAATTTAAAAAAAAAATCCATTTTCTAGGGCTGTGCTGTTCCTGAAGTAGCCATGACCGCATGGATCTATTGAGCACTTGTAAAGTACGTAGTCTGGAGTGAGACGTGCTCCAAATGTAGAATACACACCAGGTTTTGGAGGCTTTGTGGGAAAACAAGAATGTCAGATATTTCATTGATGTTTTTAGTATTGATTACATGTTGAGGCGATACAATTTTGGATATATTGGGTTAAATACAATATATGGTTAAAATTAATTTTATCTATTATATCTTGCTTTTTTTCCCCTTCCCCCTTAATGTAGTTACTAGGAAATTCAGCATGACATTTGTGGCTTGCATTATATTTCACTCAGACAAATATATGCCTGTTCCAGGGCAACAGAAGTATTTATTGGTTTAAGGTGCTGTGTTTATAGTAGTTCTTGTGATCTCCTGGATGCATGTGGCTAATAACGGCTTTTCTGTGTTTCTGACTCCTGAAGGTCGAAATCAGCATTCAAAGCAACTTCCAGCCGGGGATGAAGTTGGAGGTGGCGAACAAGAGCAACCCGGACACGTACTGGGTGGCCACCATCATCACCACGTGCGGGCAGCTGCTGCTGCTGCGCTACTGCGGCTACGGGGAGGACCGCAGGGCCGACTTCTGGTGTGACGTGGTCATAGCGGATTTGCACCCCGTGGGATGGTGCACGCAAAACAACAAGGTCTTAATGCCGCCGGACGGTGAGCCCCTGTTTCGAAGGCCTTGATTTGCAAGCGATCGTCCTTGATGCCTGTGGTTGCTGTAGGGGGCAGAGAGAACCTGGTAGAGCATCCCCAAGGGATCAAGCACGAAGGTCTTGCAGCACTTTGAACATCGTCTCTTGGGCCTTGTTAGCTGGAGGGTGCCGGGGTGAGCGAGGAGAGGATGAGTTTTGAGATGTCAGAGCTGGCTCTGGCGGTTGAGCCAGCCGTGCCTTTGGGAAATGAAAGTGTTTGAGCCTCATCCTCTAATTGCCGTCAGAGGGTAGGAAAGGAAGGCTGATGGGATAATACCAGGAATCGAGGTCTTGTTTTCTCTTTGGCGGTTGATTATCTTGCATTTTTTCTGCTCTAGTGAGTTGACATTTCAAACAGGACTAGACAGCATCTTCAGCAGGCTTCTCTAATAAGTCTTGGTCTGTCTTGTCGTGGGGAGGCTGTCAGGGTGTGAAGCATTTAGAAAACCAGACAGATGAAGACAGATGATGTCACTCTCGAGGGAATGATCACAAGCTCACAGATAAGATCCATTTAGTTGCCACAAAGCTGGGACTCTGGAAGGGGGCAGTTTCTCCCCTGCAAAGGGGACATCTGGCAATGTCTGGAAGCATTTCTGGTTGGGGGAATGTGGGGAGGGAGTTGCTACTGACATTTAGTCAGAACAGGCCAGGGATGCTATGCTGCTAGACCCGCCCCGATGCACAGGACAGCCGGATAGCTACGAATTGTGGGCTCAACTGGACATAGTACTGAGGTCGGGAGACCCTGCTGGGAAAGAGTGGGTTGCATATTATAATAAATTCATTAAAGAAACGCCTCCAAATCCATAAGTGAGAAAACCGAGTTCAGCCAAATATTTGAATCTCCACACCCTGTGCTCTGTGTTTCATGATGTGACAATGGCAACAAAGGTAACTTGCAGGCTGTCGGTGCTACCTTACAAGCACGTGCCACATCTTCTCAGCGGCCTGTTTTTATTTCGAAGTGATGTGTAGACTTTTGGAGGTAAAATCCTGAGGTTTATTTTGTCCGTGATGGTAGCAGTGGCCTGAGCTTTCCGAGTATCTGAGTTTTAGCATCTTCTTCGTAGGTTATGATACATTGTTTTTCTGGTTGGCGGGAATGGTCGGTGGTTTTTTATTACCCTTCGTTGTGCATAATTGATCGCCTGCTAAGGAGGGGGCCGTAAACCATGGCTGGAGTTTAAGAGTTGCATTTATGTGACATTTGTCAGGATTGAGTTCGTTGCCTTGGCCGCGGCTGACATCTTGACCCTGGATTGTCTCAGAAGAAGGAGAAAACGGGTCTGCCTTCGTTCCTTCCTTCCCGCTTTGGGTCTTTGCACCTGCTCTCTCCTGTGCCGGGAAGCTTCTTCCTCCCCTCTCTGTCCTCCTCCTCCAGCTGCCAGCGTCTCTGTCTCTTCCTCTGCACTGAGGTCGATGCTGACGCCGTCTGTGCCCGCATGTGAGGTCGAACCCTGTCTGTGCCACACGGACGCCTGGGCACTTTGTGCCCATCACAGTTGCTGTTGTGCTTTTCCTTTTGAGATATAAGTCACATGCCATAAAATTCGTCACGTTAAGGTCTACAGTTCATTGATTTTCAGTATGTTCCCAAGGTCATGCAACTGTTATCACCATCTAATTGCAGAACATTTTTGGATTGCTCCCAAAGTCACTCCCCAATCTCCCCGTCCGCCACAACCCCTGGCCATCACTAATCGACTTTCTGCTTCTGCAGATGTTCCTATTCTGGGCATTTGACATGCATGGAATTCTATCATATGTGTGTTTGGCTTATTTTACTGAGCATGGTGTCCTCAAGTCTCACCCCTGTGGTGGCACGTGTCAGAATGTCCTTCCTTTTCAAGGCTGAATAATAGTCCGTCGCACGGGTCAACCGCATCTTGTTTCTCCATGCGTCGGCTGGTGGACGTTTAGACGCAGTCGTACTTCCAAACGTGTGGTTCTTTGGACAGTACGTTCTACCCACCTGGACAGCCCTTGGTGTGAGCTCAGTCCCCCGGGAACCCAGTGCCAGCACGTACTGCCTGTGCCTGAGGACTTTGCAGCGAAGATTCACTGGGTCCCCAGCTGAGAGATGCCCTCACTGAAGGAGGCTGAAATCCTGCTTACGTAGTAGTCGGAAGTGGTAAGGAAAAGCATCGCAGCTGGTAGCAGGGCAGGAGCTGCCGGCGCTCTCCTTAACCTGCCTCCCTTGCGTTTGGGTTCGACCTGTGTCTCCCATCTGCAAGTGGAGCCTCCGTGTCTGACCCCTCTACTGAAGGACACTTTCCAGGTGAGCACTTGAGATTGGCTGTTGATGGATCAGGCTCTACTTTTGGTTCTCATTCCAGTCATGCATAAGCAGATCGGAGGGGAAGGAGGCATGTTTTGGCCTAAACAGTGCCCTATAATGCTTTTGGGAACGCCTGCATCACTCAGCCCCGGCCCCAGCCCACGTGGGTCCAAAGTGACATTTTTAGATCTGCCTTTGAATTGAAACCACCACTGGGGTGAGAAGATGTGATGTCACATTTGATGATTTAATTTTCTTGTGATTTCTCATTTGTCATAAATCAGCCTCTATGGGTGAACTGTACTGATGGAATATTGGGAAAATACCAGTTCTGGTTGGAGCATTGGAGACCTTCTCCCAGTCCCCCCACTCTGCACACAGACGCCATTCGGACACACCCCCACACTCTCAGGAGGGGACAGACACATGCGTGTCCATTCCAGGGGGCACGGAGGTGGGGGGAGTCCAGAGGGGAAGCGCGGGGGGTGAGGGGGCAGGGGTGGGAGAGTCGGGCTGATGTTTTCATCATCACCTTCATGACTCCCTCTTAAGGTTTGTCACGCGAGTCCCCAAATGCCCTTGGAGAGGATGCAGGGTGGTTTCACTTCTTAATAGCTTCTCTAGTGAATAGTTTTAGAGAGAAGTTCCGGGGTACTGAGTCTTAACACTCTGAGAGCTAATGGGTTCATTGGTAAAAATTCATGCCGTTGCTTGAGAGAGAGGGCAGAGTGTAGTAATCAATTCTTCCTTCTCACTTGGAAGGGACACGTGGCAGCCGTCACAGCTTCAGAAACACCGTCCCATTTGTACCCCACTGACTCTGTGCTATTAGACGAGACACAGCCCCGCACTTACAATGACAAGTTCAGAGTGAAAAACGGGAAAACCCTGGAAAAAGGGAAACCGTGAATGTAACTGAAAGATTGAACGTCTGTTCCAGCAGTCACAAGTTATGCTAATTTGAGGATTTCTTCAATGATTTTTTTTTTTTAAACTTAAAAAAAAAATTTAGTAGGTAAATCAATATAACTTGGAAATCTTTAGTGCAGAGAACAAAGTCAGGAAATAGCAGGTTCATGGGGCAAGAGGTTTTATTGATTGCTGTAGGGCGGAATAATTATTGCTTTGTAACCAGAGGCAGCAGTTGTTCCAGAGGGAATAGCAGGATCTATTTTTTGAGCAAGGATTCTTGTTCGTGTTGTTTTCTGTCTTAGAGAGCTAATATCATTGTAAATTCTGCAGCTAGGCCTGGTCGATCTTTGTTGTGGTTCAACTTGAAAGGCGTCGTGGAATATTAGCAGGAGTCACAGCAATCCACGGTGCATGACGTTGCTGTTTGGGTGGCTCCAAGGTGGGAGAGAGATTTCCTTACTGATCCCGGGAGGCAGGGAAGTGTCAAGGGAGGGGCCTGAGGTCGGAGCCAGAGGTCTGGGTTCTTATCCTGCCTGTGCTGTTAGCACAAGTCCGTGGGAGAGTCCGACCTCAGCGATCCATCTTTTGAAGGAGGGGATTGCAGTGTATAATCACCAAAGAGCTTTCCAGTCTGAAATGCCTTGGTTTGTGCTCCCAGTGAAGGAAGAAAGGTAGAAAGGTGTGGGTGCTAGTCGTCCTACTTAACGCTTGGAATTAGGGTCGGTAGAAGTCTAGCCCAGGAATCTGTCCTAACACAGAAGTGAAGTGTCTGAATTACTGTTGGGGACGATGGATTGGGGGCCACATTCACTAGGTTAGGAAGTTGTCGTGAGTGCCTGGGTGGGATTTCCCTCCATGAAGAAGTGTAGACGGCTGTTCCCAGCCGGACCCCAGAGAACCAGGAGTGTTCTGTCCTTGACCGAGTGGAGTCTGGGCTGTGGATGGCAGCCGGGGAGTGTTTGGGAATTCTGCCCGTTGTTTCCTGGGAGGAGGAAGAGGATGCCTCCCCTTGTCAGACTTAGCTCGTGGAGCTCCAGATCTTTCAGGATGTTTTGGGATTGTCCAAAGCAATCTCCTCTCTTCTGAAGTCACTGCATTGAAAACAAGCGATTTCATTATTTCAGACAATAGCTTTACAATGCACATAGAACTGTTTACGGTTCTGTATTTTCCTGCCTTGCGATTTATAGTTAATTTAAGCTGCGGATTAATGTGGGCCATCCTTATTCCGTTCAATGTCCCAAGGAAGGGAGGAGCTCCAGGATATGTCATTAGGACGTGGCTCCCACCAGCAGAGAACTCCGTCAACAAGGACGTGTTTAGAGAGACCCGGGCTCAGCGGCCGATTGGCCGTTCAGAGAGCGGCGTTCCTGCTCGGGAGCTAATCGGCACTAATCTTTCATGTTAAAAGTATTAAGGAACGTACTACATGAAAGCACCACTAAGTGCCGCGGAGGATTATGGCTCTTATTAGCGGAGCAAAATGTGCAACGTTTTGGCTTGGTAAATCAATAAGGCCTGATTTATTCATAAGCACATGCAAAGCTCGCAAAGGGCAGCTGCCAAATAATTATTGTTTATGGTGATAATGTACGGAAATCATTTAATCCAGTGACTGTTTCATTGTTATTTATTGCGAAGCAGCGACATTACCTCTTAATGTCTGGAGCCGGGGAGCTCTGGAGTTTGAGCCAGTGTCTCGTGAGTTCCTGCAAGGATGCTCCCGTGTGGTTGTAGGTACATACGTGTGGTGATGCGCATCCAAATAAAACCCCGCGGCTTATAAATGGGGGAGTATTTATGAGCACTTTCTACTGTTGCAATAAAAGTGTTGGAATTACGGTGCCTTAGGACTCCTACCGCTAATTTTTATTTTCCCCCGTTATTAAAATCTCTGTCGTTTGAATTGCAAACTCTGCAGTCTTGCCAGAATGACTCAATTTACCATTCAAAGTTAAATCAAAATTAGTGGAGTTAGTTAATATATAACTTATTTGAATAAAGGAATGTTTATTCATGAAGTGTTAGGAGAAAGTGTGAGGATGGCCTTCTGTTAGGTGGGTAGATGCTGCCAAGTTTCAAAGCCTGGTTTCTTAGGACTGTTGTGGGGAATTGCTGTTTTTACTGGGGTTGACGGGAGAGGAAAAGATGCTGGCGGGTGGGTGGGCCGCGGGACTGCGCAGTGGTCAGACAGGAGGACTTGTCGGGCCGTAAACATTGTTTAACTGTGGACCCTGAGAAGTAGAATTTGATTGTGTTTTATGAGACTGTCAAATGTTTAAAATTTATATTTAATATGTAAATGATAGTTTAGTAATATTAAGAAAACTTAATCACAACGTTTTCTTTGGTGGTCTTACATTGTAACTGGAATTGCATGTGTTTATTAATAAGAAAATTCAGTATGTACGCTAAAAACTCAAAGAGCAAGATTAATCCTAACTGGGCGCTCAGAGTGGGAAGCAGAGAGAGACTCGTTAAATACTAGATAGCTTGATGTACAGAGAACAAAATACATTGGGATAAGAAAAGGTAGCATGTATTAATATTTGACAGGTATGGCACTAAATAAGCCAAAAGTCATGGCTATGCATTAAAAAAAAGTGAGTTAGTATCCTGTTGTCAAAACCATTTTTGATAATGTGAAAGAAGGAATCTTCAGGTAGGAAACAAAGTCACCCTTTCTCTGTAGGCACTCAATGGACCTTTCAAACCGATTCACCTGGTTTTGAATTCTGTCTGATCAGGTGGAGTGCCTGCATAGACATTCACCGTGGTGTAGCCCATGTGGGCTTGGCTCGCAGAAGGGCGAGCGAGTGTGCGTATGTGTGTTTGCATGGTTTGATCTAAATAGGAATTTGAAGTCATTGTAGTACGGACCATTTGCAAGTCATGTCTTTTGAAAATGTGGATTATGGGCGCCTTTTGAAAAATGAGAAGACGGGGACAGTTGGATCTGTGTTCCACATGGCAGCCTTCACCTGGATCGGACACCTCTTCAGGTGACCATTCATTTGCCGTCCGGATCTTCTTGCCTGCGTGGGCCTGAACCCGAGCGTCAGGAGGGTTACAGACGTCCTTGTCTCGTCTCGTCCTTGTCCCATCTCGGAGCGTGTGACCGCAGGGTTTCACCTAACCGTTCTGGGCTTCGGGGCCCCTCTCACCACACCCCAAGTGGGACCAGACCAGTCATCGCCAAGGTTTCCGTCAGCTCAAAAATGTTCTGAATATAAGAATTCAAAGAAGAGCAATGAAGGAAGTTTATGAAAGGGCTCTGAAATAATAAGCTCTATGAACAGAAGACCAGGAAACTGTTTTTTTTTTTTTTTTTTAGCCCATGAAAGGAAAAACAGAACAAAGACCAAAAAAGTGAAGGCAGCTTCAATGATCTTCATATAAATCAAAAACCTTTACAGAGGTAATGGTGAATAACTCCATTTACGAGTAGAAAATGAGCGGTCCTTTTTCCTAGAAATACCTGTTTGGTGTTTGTGTTTGTTTTTGGACACTTGCTATACACCATGAACTCCCTTTATTGTTGTCTTGCATGGTGAATAAATGAATCTTGAATTTTATCACGTTTGTGTCATAACTCTGCAATTAAAAACAGTTCCTTGCACCCCCAAAATATTTTCATTTTGTGCCTCCTGTGGTACCAGGTAACTGCATTTAATCCTGTCCTCAGGACAGCCTGTAAGGTGGATGATAATATTCTTATTTTGCAGTTGAAGGAAATGTCACTATTCCCAGGTCAGGCAGCTCTTTGTAGATTTTAAGCTCAGGGTGATTCTTCCCAGTTCTGAAATCAATGCTTTGAAAATAGCAGGGGGGTCGGTAAATACTTATTGATTAAATTATATCAATAAGATTTTAGAACGGTCAGACTTAAAATATCAGAAAAATATCACCAAGAAAAGTTGCAGAATCAGCTTGTTGTGATTTTGAGAAGGTTAGTGTCCGTAATAGTTTCCGCTGTGTCTTCTTTGGTGGCCAATAGACGGGAGAACCGCGGTCTGGAACCTCTTTGCCGGATGGAAATCATGAGATTATGTAAAGTTATGGAAATCGTATCAGATGCTATTTGGGTTTTCTGCGCTCCGTGAAAACTGTGAGCACAAAGCAGTGACTAGAAGGTTTTCCTTTCTCGTGCTAGTCAGAAATGGATTTATTTCCTCTGCCTCTCAGTCCGCAGCATATGTAATTTAAGTCAAGCATGTGTTTGGTTCCGTGTGGAATTTGAGGGGGAGTCCGCGCTGTGTGTTTCCGAGGCCTCTTGTCTGCATCTTTTCCTCCTTAACTCTTTCATTTCCTTAACTGCCCGCGAATATCCTGAATCGTCCTCGCGTGCAGCCTGCAAGGGGAGTCCCACGCCACCTCTGAGCAGACGGGTGCCCCCGGCACGGCCCGGGCTCTGGAACGTGTGGCTGCTCCAGCCTGGCCCTGCCTGGCTGACCCCCTCCGTGTCCCCTCTGCAGCTCCCCTGTGTCCACGTCCACTCTGCACCGGCTGCCCACGAGTCTGCTGGGCTGGGAGCTTCTCCCGCTGCCCTTCCTGCTCTGGCTTCCTACGCAGGCCTGAGTCTCCCGCTGCTGCTTCTTAAGGCTCGTGTCATGGCTTGATGTTCCAGGGCCAGGCAGATGCCCCAGGGCTAGGCAGGTGTCCCAGGGCCCTGCCGTGTTCCATTGAGATTCATTTTGGGGCCATGCCTCTACTCCAGGGCATGCTGGCATTCCAGGGCCATCCTGATCTTCCAGGATCATTCCTCTACCCTACGGCTGTGTCCGTGTTCTAGTCCCTGCTGAGTCGCATTCCAGGGCCATGCTGACATTCCAGGGCCGTGCTTGAGTCCTTCCCTACCTGAGAAGTGACAGGCCCTCCCTGAGTTCAGTGTCCGTGTGCACAGCCCCTGGCCGCACGTACGTGTGCCCGCTGGGATGGCTTACACGGGATTCGCTGATGTGGATGTAGTTCCCGGTGCAGGGTTCTATAACGTGTGCTTAAAAAGGCTGTCGCTGATGTGCCTTCATCGTGGGTCACCTTGGGCTTCTTCCAGGGGGTGCATCTTAACTGTGGTACGGCCTGTCCTCAGCTCTGAGCAACAACCAACATGCCAGGGGTCTTTGATGTGGGCACTACACTGCCACTCGCGGGAGAGGGGCTTCCAGCCCGGGCCCTGCCTTTTACCGAGCTTGGTGTATCCCACGCACAGACAGACATGGGTATTGAAGATCAGCCGCCTCTCCGCTGGTGCCTGTGCCCAGCGCTGGGCCAGGTGTATTCAGTTCATACCAAACATCCTCCCTTGCGGCTTAAGGGACATGATTCTTTGTATCTCCTAAGCCCCTGGGACAAAGGCAGCTGTGTCTGAGTGCTGTGAATTTTGTGGGTTGTGGCACCGTCATTGTCAGAGTGCCAGATAAACTGATCGTCAAATCACTTGTCTCAGAGAGCACAAATATAATAGATTTTTTACCTAATGAAATATCACTTTGCAGTAGTGCTGAGTGTGCTTTGATTCCAGAGGTGCTTAATAATTAGTACAGAATTTGCAGCTGTTGTATACATTGGCTCGGGAATATTTTACAATAGTAAAGAAAATTTAGCTTTGTTTTACAAAGTCAAAACAAAAGTATTTTACGGTTCAAGTAAGGCAAAACAAAAGTATTTTACAACTCAAATTCATAGCATTCTCATGCACATATATATAGCCGTAGGTATGACCTGGATGAAGCTCAATGTTGATTTTTCACATTGGCAACAGGCTGGACATTGAATGCTAGCATTGTGGATAATTCTATTTTACAAACACATTTACTGAGATTAAATTCTGAAAAACAGATTAAAATGTTTAATTTTACTTACATTTTAGATTAAAATTTTTGATGCCCACTAATTATAATTTGTATTTTACTTATTAATGTGAGTCGGTAATTTAGAATATTAGAATAGTAGACTATTTGGAATAGGAGGATGTTTAGAAGGAAAATAGCATTTTGGAAACAAAATGACTAAATGTTTTGAACTTTGCATTTTCTCCAATTTACATTTTTAGATAAAACATATTAAAATGATGTAGATGAAATAATTATAATGGATTATATATTTTAATCCATTAGGTGACTTCCGTGACTAGAACATGAATTTTGTGAAAGTCTTGATTTTTAACTGGGTAGTTAATGATTTTGCTGAAATGAAGACAAAGTAGATAAAGATATAATCATTTATGAATTATGTAAGTCTTTATTTGATTACTCATCTAAACATTGCTGGCCCATCAACAGAATATCCAGACACATGTCATGATAATTACATTTAGTCATCTTTGGCACTGTGCCAGCTCCCCTCATCTGTGAGCTACAGCTTATTACGTACTTTTTGATTGACATTATGAAGATGTATTTGCCAGTGTAGGAAGATAGAACATTACTTAAAAGCCTGCTCACTTGATTGCTGACTTTCAAATCTTCAAACGTATGGTGTGTGGGTTGTGTTCATGCTCTGCACAAGGTACAGGTGAGCCCGTTATAGGTTTTCAGTGGAGCCCCTGTGAACTTGAAGCCTTTCGAAGGGTGACTTGGGCACGGGTGGACTTAGGGAGTCAGGTTCTGCACCCTAAAATTCTGTCTCTTCCGTGAGATTGATCTGCCTGGGACTATACCAGTGGTGTCCTTTTCTTCCTCCTCTGTCCCTGTGTTTCCTCTCCCACTTTGAGAAGAATGTCACCCTGGTGCCTTGCTCTGATGTATCAAGACCTCATACCAGCCTTCCTGGCCGTGGCATTAAGATACATCAGTTTACCTTTTTATGTCTGATCATCACACATTGTCATGTTATTAATGTGTTTTCATCAGGACTAAAGATAATTTTAAAAAATAAGCCAGGCGTGCTTGGTGGCTCATGCCTGGCTGTAATCCTAGCACTCTGGAGGGTGAAGCAGGAGGACTGCTTGAAGTCAAGAGTTTGAGACCAACCGGAGCATGAGCGAGATCTCATCTCTACTGAAATTGAAAAAATTAGCCGGGCACTATGGTGCTTGCCTGTAGTCCCAGCTACTGGGGAGGCTGAGGCAGGAGGATCGCTTGAACCCAGGAATTTGAGATTGCTGTGAGCTATGATAATACCACTGCACTCTAGCCAGGGAGACAAGAGCGAGACGCTACAAAAAGCAAAACAAAACTAAGCCAAAAGAAAATTTTTATTTTATGGTCAAAAAAATTAAAAACAAAATTTAATCGGACACTGCCTGTTTTTTTTTTTTTTAATTGCAGAGAAGTAGGGTAGTGTGAGCAGTAAGACTGCTGGACATAGAAAGATAGTACATTAGGACAGGAGTCTGGGGCACGTGGGATGGTTCTGTAAGTTCAAGGAGAGAAAGGAACTCTATACGGACTGATTGTTAAAGTGGCACTTAGTCGTGTGTATTTTGAAATGCAGCGTGGAGGGTCTCACGTCATTCTATTGAGCGTACTTATGGGAGTGGAGTAGCGGTTTTATTCAAAACGTCATGGTTGTAGAACACAGGAAGTTTCACCCTTTGTGACTGTTTAAATGAATGAAAAATTTTCGAATGCCAAATTGAAATTGCATGGCGGGGAGACAGGAGTTTTTCAAAATTCTTGTACAGGGGAGTGTATGAACAAGAAGGTCTAAGAACCAGTTTTCACAAGTGGCACTCAACCACGGCCCTTCTTTTTCACCCATTAAGGTTTTGTTTTTTTTTTTTTTTTTTATAATTTGCATGTTTAGATATTCTCAGGGCTTTGGAAGAATTTATCATAATTGAGCTGAGTTTCTATTTCCATTGTTGGATTCCTTTGGAAATATATCTGCAAGTCTTTCTGTGAGTTCTTTGCTAATGGGAAAACGAGACCTGGTGGAAAGATCTTGGGTTGATGGATAAAAATTCTCTCATGGGGACCAGCTACTGTTTTGGTCCACTGTACTACCATATCACTGTTGCCATAGAAATGGTAATGTTTTTATGTCAGTCTATGGATATTGAGGTTGTACTGTGTGTCCAGTGGTTTTTTCTTTTGGTGGGAATATACGATATGGTTATGATTAAGCATTTTATATTGAAGCACATTTGGCCAACGGCATGTACTCAGATGAGGAACCCATTGTTGGCGGTGGACGTTGTATATGGCAAATCCTAGTGTGCTTACTCATTTGTTGGTTATTTCTGCTTTGCTCTTGACTGTCTCTGTGTCTTGACAGGAGGCATGGGAAGCTGATCTATCACTCTGATCTCTGGAAGCCTGGGGATTGTCTCTCCTCTTGTCTGGGTAGGAACTTTTCTGAGACGGCACTTCTTTTCTTTTGTGTTTTTCAGATAGGCTGTAGTTCTGCTAAATGGCTTTAGAGGGCCGTTCACCTGTCATGCAAATTTACAAGAGCCAGGGGCTGACCTGACCCTGGAACCCGAGCGCTGACTCTGTGGGCATCTGCCAGCGGCTGTATGGAACGGTCCCTGCGCACTGCTCTCTGCTGGTGTTGAAATAAAATGTGGGCGTCTCTAGACCCTGGTTCTGTACATTAAGGGTTCTCTTCCGGCGAGCGTGCGGGTGGGAGAGTATCGGTGTGAGTCATCCTGCCCGAGCTAGTGGCTCAGCTCTGTCTGTCACCCAGTGGAACCTTGGACAAAAGTCACTTTATCTCTTGGCATTACAGTCTCATCCTTAAAATGACAGATACCTGACTTTGCTCTCAAGGTGATGCAAGATGCAAGTGCTGTCTGTAACCCGTCAAGTGCGAAGGGACCCTTCATCATCACGTTGTAACTTTTTAAAAAAAATTTAATGTAAGGGGCTCTAATGGTCCTTGTAGATAGGCCGTGACAAAGGGGGTGTGAGTGAGCAAGTGCCTCCCCCCAGAAAGGGGGATCCCAGAAACACAGCTCCGAGGCCCCGGGCCTGTCCCTCGCTGATCTCCTGTGCAGGGTACGGACAAACAGTTGCTTCTCTTCCCCGCTGTGGGCTCGGAGAATTTGGGTCACACCACCTTTGAAACAGTTATTTTTGCTTCGTGTTATAATTGTTTATGGATGCGTGATCTTATCCATTTGATTATGAAAGTAAGGCCCTGTGAACAGTCTGTCACCAGAGACACGTATTTCGGATCTAATGCTACCACTTAATTAAATGTGCGAACTTGGACTCGGTATTTCATTTCTAACTTTTGTGACCTCCGGTGTTCCCTTGTGGAAACGGGATGATGAGAACTGCCCCACGGGATTGTTTTGTGCCTTAAATGGGATTTGTATAAACTCCTCAGAGCGGTGCTAAGAACGTAGGCAGTGATAAGACATGTGGTTTTTTCCAATCCTTCATTCTTCTGGTTCAGGCTGGTATTTTATTTCGCCTTTTGATTTCTTGTAGTGCCTTGCACATTAGCTGCAAAGTGGATAAAGAACAAAGCCTCTGTGCAACAACAGCAACACACAAAGCTCATTAGCACCGGTGTGCCCGTGTTACTTATTGGAGAGCTTTTTCTCATCCCACCGCACTCACCGGCGGCAGTGACCGTGTTCGGTTTGGAATACTGGAAGCACCAGGTTAGAAGCAGGGGAGGACAGCTGTTAGTCACACATCCCGGCATCACAAATAAGTGATGTCACACAGCCGGATGGCCAGGGAGGAGACGGGGGATCCGGGAAGAGAGAGCAGTCGGATGGCGTTTACTGCAGGTGCCAGTAGCCCCGCACACAGGTCCGGAGGGCGTGCACTTACTGCAGAGGGAAGTGTCAGCTCTTGCACAGGAAAGAACAATAATTGATTTAGGTGACTTAGTCCTCAAAAAAGTTCTACATTTATTTTATATCTACCAGGTAGGTGGCGACAGCAAAGGCCAACCTCAGGGGCACACAGTGTGGAGGAAAGGAAGATTGTTAAGAGCTGCCCTTCTATGAATTGACGTGTATTATTATAGCTACCGTAGAACTCTTTTATGACACCCAAAGTATAAAACAGTCTTTATTTTGGCTCCTTAAACATGGGAGACCCCTAAGCCAACACAGCGAGCCTGGACGAGTTGACCACAGGTGCACAGGTAATGAAAGATATTTGTATTTTGAGATGCAATGCGCTATGCTGGTCAGCTCACAGCCATGTGGGAGGGCGTTTGGCAGGTGAGCAACCAGAGTGGTGCTGAGATGTGGAGGGGGACAGGTGCCCGGAGCTGTCACGGGGATAGATGAGGCCGGCGTGGAAGGGTGGAAGGGTGGCTGAGTGGGGCTGGCGTTGAGGAAAAGCTCTGTGATAGGTCAGGTATCTGTTGCGATCGATTTTCTGATTTTCTAAGGTGAAGTGTTAAAGGTCCCATCAAGTGGACAGTGCGTCCAGATGGAGCATCCAAGTCACCTGCTCCAGGCCTGGGGATGGGGACCCGCCAGAGTGCACATGATGCCATCAGCAGGAGGATGCTCTTGGAAAAAATCTAGAATCTAGGACAGGGTTGGGAATGAGTCTGGGAGACTCACTAGGAAACATGAAAGCATGACCCGACCTCGCCACCGTGGGGGGCATGAGGTGGGGGGAGGGGGCGTGGGGTACTCCTGGGGCCCTGAGCTGATCGCCCGGGTGAAGCCATCCTGCAGAGGGACGTCTGAGTGGCTTAGTTAACATCGGGAGACACCTGTGAGGTGGTGATATCGCCTTCTGGCCTCTTGGAGATGTGGCTTCCCCGGGGGGGATTTACAGATGAGTAGAGAGGTTCATACTACAGATTTGTGAGACTTCAGAGTCCGACGGAACATTGAGAGTCAGAGAAGGGGACCGACTGCAGGATCTCAGTGTCTTGGGCTCCTTTGGTCTCACACTGCTGTCTCCTTGGAGGGTGTCTCATCCTGACCACGGTGGTGAGAAGACGCGGTACTTACCGCTTCTAAGCACTTGCACACCCTGAGGTCCAGAGGCTGCAGAAGTGACCGTGTCTACTCCCTGCCATTCACGAGAACTCGAATGTGCCAGAGAGCTCTCGGTCAGGCCCGGGCAGGCAGCCGTGGTGTCAGCGCAGTTGCTGTTCCCTCAATAAGCATGAATGTTAAGCACTTTTTAAAAACCTGCCTGCTGTCCAGAGATGAGCACACATCTGGTTACACCCAGCAGCTTTGAGGGTAGAAAGATGACACAAAAAGACGCCTCGCTGTTTGTCTTTTAAAATATTTGTAGCGTATGCAGCAAGAATGTGCAGTAGCCAACCTGTATTTCTAAAGAGATTTAATCAGGGGAAGTAGTGAAGAATTGAAGAGAGATATGATTTTAAGGTTTTTCACAATTATTTTTCTGATTACTTCTTAGGAACTCACAGAGCTGTTAAGTGGAATTGATTAAACAATGTAAATTAAAAAAAAAGCCCTTAATGACATATACACGATGGTTATAAGAGACCCCCAACAGCCCATTGTGGATTATAGGAACAAGTTATAGCCATTAAAATGATCTGTAATTAACTTTTTCACACTAGATAGTTATATCAAGGTGTTAGCTTCTGTTCAGCTTATTTCTTAGAAAAAGCATGTGACACATGTCTTTTGAGACCATCCTAAAGCGAAACAACTCCCCCAGTCCACGCTAACTTGCCCCAAACATAAACAAACAGAAACTCTTTGAAGATCTCCAAAGAAAATAAAATGTATCCAAAACTTCCTGTCTTGTTTCAATGTTTCATTGTCCTGTAGAGATCAAGGGATGGTTTATATGCCTTGTTTAGTGTTATTTGGAGTAATATTTAATCAGATTTGTCTGTGAAATGAAGAAAGCAATCTAATGTGCAATTTGTTGGCCCATCAAAATTAATTTTAGATCCCCCATGAACATGGATCTTTAGATAACTACTGTTAATGTTTTGTTTTTTCCAGTAATATGTATATATTTATGTGTCCTTGGGTGGATTTCTTTGAAGCATTATGAAGGGAGGAAGTTAACATAAATAGCCAACCAGCAAAGAAAAGTCTATTAAAAATGCTATTAACAGAGCGGGGCACTGGTCCTTTAACATTTAAATGCAGTATGTTTAGATCGAATTTGATTTTTTTGAGATGCCTGCCTGCCTAGTTTCCCAGTTTGACTCATCTTTCTACTAACAAAAGAAACCGTTTGGCATTTAAAGGAGTTTTATCTACTCTACCCACATATGAATTCTGTGTGTTCAAATATTATGAAGATTTTTGAGTCGTTTTTAAAAACAAAGAGAGTTGGTTATTTTTGAGTTTTTTTTGTCTTCTAAATTTAATGATCCCCTTTTTTTTTTCCCTGAATCCCCTTTGTATTCTTCTTTCCCAAAATTTCCCTTTCCTGAGGGTTTTTCACTTTCGGCTGATTTGAGGGCTTTGGTTGCATGGTTTATATATTTGGATACAAGTGCTGTTCCAAAAAGGTCTTGAAATACCATGGCTCACATTAATTTAGAAGTTCATTGCTCTTTCCTGCAACTTCTGTATCTGCATAGTACAAGCTGGGTTCTCCTGTGTGTCCCCAGCAAGAGAGAGGAAGAAGGAGTCTGGGACCAGCAGCTCATCTGCCCTTGGCAGAACTCGGTCACTTGGGATTTCAAAACCTGGCAGTACCTGGTTACAAAGGAGACTGGGAATGGACTAGTCTAGCCCTAGGGCTGCTCTGTGGCTAACAACCCTCAGGATGGGGAAGCTGCGTTTACTAAAACAGGGAAGGGTAGAGAAATGCTTTTGGGGACAGTTAGTCTCTGCCACAATTCATTTAGCTAATAAAAATTTTTTTAGGATAAGGATTTCATCTTCAGAAAACATCTCAAGGAAAACATAAAAATCTTAAACTACAAAACCAAATGACTTTTCTTCATTTGGGAGTGAAATGCATTGTCCGTCATCGATACAGCACTTGGATTTTTAACTTGCCGTCTTTGCTGTTGATTGAATACAATGTGCACTTTCTCTTGTGTTAACTTTTAGAGCTATGAATGTTCTACATGCACAGTATTTTCAAGAGACAAATGGTTCTAAAAGGCTCGTTTTAAAACTTAGTGTGTCTTGCTCACACCCTGCGTGATACCCTCTTTTTCGTTCTGTTTTTCCCTGTTCAAGGTGAGTACAAAGAGATCGCCAAGACACAGCATCATAAAATTTTAGAACACCGGGGACAAAGAGACCCTTCCAGTGTCCGGACAGAAAGTAAAAACACAACAGATTATAAACGAGGCTGCTGATTAAAATATGTTGACTCAATTACTTTGCCCAGAGGGATCAAAGAAAAATTACATAGTGTGTATTATCTGATGTGGGGGGTCAGATATGTGGCTCAAAATTAGGCTGGTAGTTCCTGAACGTGGGCTTTAGTCTGGAAGTACGTAAGAACGAGGGAATTTGGGGATGTGAAGAGAACACAGATAAGGTGTTCAGTGTCGTTATTTTTGCCCTAAACACGGTAGGAATTGAGTGCTCAGCTAAGTAAGTAGTGGTGATTGATTCGGTATTTTATTATAGTGTCAGCGACTATTCTTGGCACTTGAAATACAATGTTGAACCAAAAAACGAAGTCTCCGCTCCCATAGGATTTCCATTCCCGTTAGTGTGTGTGTCCCGGTGAAGAAATTGACGAAGGTGAATGGTGGTTATGGAAGACACTGAATGGTGTGATGGTATGTCCCACGCGTCTGAGGACAGGGGAGGACGGACTTCCGTGTTTGTGGCTATTTACTGCTGGGCACACTTGTTGCCTGTTCTGTAGGTGTAGACTTGGCCATGGAATGAAGGATGTAAGAACGATTTTTTTTTTGGAATTAGTAGTTTATTAAACTGTAGGAGACGATTGTGTATTTGGAATGGTCTTGAAGGGGCTCGGTGACTTTAGAAGTCACCTCTCATTCCTCTGACATACATAGCTCCTCCTTCGCTCCCCCAAAAAGGCTCATACAATTCCTCAGAGGACATTTAATTGTCAGTAACCTTGCTTTTTAAAAACATTGCATCCAAGCGGCTTATGTTTCGGATCATTTACTGGTTGTTTTCTGATAGCTCTGGGTAAGACAGAGGAAATGCGGGCATTAGTGATGACGTTTTGAAAAATTGGAGTTAGGTAAATAAACACGTTTTATGTTGTGATTGAAAGACTCGCTCCAGCATGATACTTTTGTGGGCTTTCCTTCCCAGTGACTTCTAGAAGGATGTTCCGGAACCCCCATTCCGCTCCATCCACTAGTCATGTTGGCTCCGGCGTGCTCTTCAGAATGTGCCTGACACATTGGGGCTCCGCTATTACATGTGACAGATGACAGGAGGTGCTTTGTCTACAAGGAGGAACAAACTGACCAGATGGGAGCTTCTGAGAAAGAACAGATGGTGTGTCAAGGGGTCCCCATGGACTGACCCGATCAGAAAGAGGTAGAAAGGCCACAAAGTGGAGATAATGACCAAGGCCACAAATGAGGGTCTCTGGAGCATGCGTACAAGTAAGGTGACAGGATCCTCAAGTGACCTACCCCATGAACATAGTACAAGTCACACCCACCAGCGCCATGACAGTTCACAAATGCCATGGCAACCCCAGGAATTGCCTTACAAGGCTAAAAATGGGGAAGGTTCCCAGTTCCAGGAATTCTCCACCTCTTTCTCAGAAAAACCATGAATATTTCACCCCCCACTCATCACAGAATTAGAGAATCAGCATAAAAGGGAAAATGTTGTTAAACTCAGGGTCTCCTCCACTTGTGGGGGTTTGACCCACTCCTTGTCTGGAATGTTCTATGCTTTAGTAAACTTTGGCGCTTTGCTTGTATCTGCTTGGTCTGCTTATTTGCTCCCTTGACATTTTCTTCCCTCTGGCTCACTTGATTGTTTGAATAGAGTATATGATACATATAATACACAGAATATGTGTTGTCTGTTTATGTTATCAGTAAGGCTTCCCAGGCTGTTAGTTAAGTTTTAGTGGAGCCAGAAGTTACAAGTGGGTTTTCAACTGCCCTGGGGCCAGCAGCCCAACCCCCACGTCGTTCAAGGGTCACCGGTCATTCCAGTGAAGTTCATGCACATTCCAGTTTGTTGAAGTATTGCAAAAACGATTGTCTTGGGGTAAGCGTCGATTTTGTGAGATGAGTTAATTTTCCCGCTTGGTAGATTTCCTGACTGGTTAACCCAGAACCGGACAAGCCAGTGTGTTGTTATTTTTCCCTTTAGCTGTTGTTATTTCTGTACTGGGGGAGGCTGAGGGAGAAATTGGGCTGGTTGAGGAGGGCATCTGTGTGTGGGGCTGGGTCCACGTAGATATGGAAACATCAAAGTTTTACAGACTTTCATGGAAATCTGAGTAAACAGATAGGGCAATAGAATCTGCTTTGGTCTTAAACCTGTGAGATGAAGAAGAGCAAGGATTGGTATTCCAGAAAGCATTTTAAGATGTAACTTGAATTGAACTGAAAACATGCGTGACTGTGGTCCCGGCTGTTACAGACCGAACCTTGACATCTTTCGTCCCCAGATGTTCCCAGGACAGGTACAGTGGGCCCCAGAGGAGGTTGGACAGGGCCCTGATGGTCCTGGGGGCTGGACCTTGGAATAGAATAAAAGGATGCCCTGGCAAAGAAACCCTGTTTTCATGCAGCCTGTGTGTTGTATCTTTGGGCCTAATAATAGTAGTTCTGCACAGATATCCACACAGTCGGTAGGACATTTGAGTACCGTGTTATTTTGCATCTTTACAAGCTTTCATATCAACCATGGTTTTAATGAAGAAGAGAGAAGCTACCTCGTTAAATCAACGTACATATTCAATCAGCGTGCACATTAAATCATGCTACATCCTACCAGTGAAAAGAAATGGGCTATTTTATCCTTTTCACTGGGTTACGCCTAATTGGAGACAGGGAAGTTCTCCAGCAATTTATATTGTAAATAGTTGGATCTAAGGGTGTGTTGTCTGTCTGGGTTCCTTGAATTTTTCTCACTGAATTCCCTCTGTGTCCCTTACGTGTTCACCCACTTTATTCTTAGTGCTCAGTTTTTTCTCCATTGTTGTGCTAAAACTGCACATTCCTTAGGGGCAGTGGTAGCAATTAGTGCCAAGAGTCACTGGTCCCCTATTGGCCTCATGAGTCCGTTGCATTTGTCATTTGATTGCTTCCTCGGTTCCCCCAACTTGCTTCTTCCAGTTGTCTGCTCACTTACCATCCTAATACCTTTTTACATCCGATTTCCAGCAATTCCTCACTTTCTTGCCTAGTGGTACCACCATCTTAATTTGCCAGTAGAGACAAGATAAAATAAAACATTCTCCAAAGGCAGCTTTGGAGCATGGTGGTGTGGCTCTGCCGTTAAGACCACATTAAGTGTTGATTTTCTTTCCCTGTGCGGTCCTAGGCCAGCCAGGCTAGAAGTGCTTGTGTTCAGCTATCGGCTTTTATTATTTGTGAAACTCTTGCGTGAGCCAAGTATTGTTATTGTATCCAGATAGAATTCCAGCTAATTCTAGTGTAAAGAAATCAGCGAGGAGAAAAGGAAAAACATAATTATGCAGGAAAATAGGCTTTTATGACTCAATTAACATATTTTGCAGTGTTTTATGACTTCAAGGCAATATTTAATGTACAAATGATTTAGGATTTTTAACACTGTTGGAACTGAGTTAAGATGGATTGAATTATTAAGTCCTTTAATTTTTATATGTTTCCTGATATTTTATATTAGCAGGTGAGATTTGTTAAAGAAGTATTGGTCCTTTCTTTGAGGTATTTCCTTTGTTTTCTTTTTAGTGGCCGAGAGTCTATTGGAAAGGCCCTGGTTATACATCATGCCAGAAGGCATCAGAGTCAAAAATGTTTTGAGGAGCGATGTAATAACTGAAACAATCAACTTAGAGGGCTGTAGCTCAAAATCCTTGGCCAGTTGCTTTCACGTTTAATCTTTTGTTACTTTATGGTACAAAGAACGTAGTATCTTTTGCCTGATAGGCAGCAAGTATCATTTCTGATTTGAATTTGAGTTTAGCTCATTTATCGGACATCACGAAGTCTGTTCAATAGAGCAGGATGGATTCCTTTTCCACGTTAATGTGAAATGTTCGGTGCAGTTTATGTAGGTGTGTGTGTTTCTGAATATGCTTTTAAGGGTGTTATTTTTTTGAGAAAAGAAGGTATTTATTTGTCGACTTCATCATGATGGTTTGCACATTCTCCATAGCAACCAGGGGTGCATGCATACTCCAGACACACGTGGCTCCTGCATTGAAGGTGACGTTAGCTATTATGGAGAAGTTTCTAGAAGTGGAAGGAGGGCTGTAGGTGATACAAACGTTTAGCGTCCAAAACGTTATACACACATCCTCTTTGGACCCCGTGACCCTAGGGACTTAGAATACTTCCACTTTGGAACCCGCCCTTTAGGTAAGTCTCAGAGTTATCGCTCATTCACCAGGTGCCTGAGACACGCCTGGTGTCATGAGTCCTTAAAACTTCCCTTGAAGCAGCTGTTGGGCTCAAAAGATGATATTTGAATTATTTTCCCCATATTTTATTTGTGCCAGTCTTCCGTTTTTGTTTTTTTTTTTCTTCTCAAGTTGATAACATGGTCAGAAAACTAAAGTATTTACCGCAGACTACCGTGCAATTTCCCTTTGGCGCGTTCTGTGTTCTTTCGTTAGGTTCCAAAGCATCGAAACACGCTGCTGTGCTGGGAATAGCGATGTCGGAGTTCGCTGGGTTTTCTGCCTGCACCTTTTTGTTCTGGCATTTCTGTGATAGATCTTCATGAAATATCCAGGCTTTAATGAAACAACTCTTTTTTTGTAGAGAAATAAAATCAATGAGCCCAGTAGACTTGTTTTTGGTTCAGCTCGTTTTCATAAAAGCATTTTTATGAGCTGGGCGCGAAGTGATGGTTGTTAAAATTTCTCAGACATATACTATTTTATAAGGGCAAATAAACATATGCTGGTTCAATTGAGAAAGTGAGCTTACTGAACAATTTCTAACTTTTTCTGCACCTTTCCTCCCCAGTTAAAGCAAACTATTAAAGAATATGCATGTAAGGAAGAGGTTTTTAATTGCTATTGATACGAGTGGCACTGTTTTTTGCTTCTTTTATGTCATGCCTTTGGGTCAACTCTGTTGTTGCCTTACTCACATGCATTTGTGGAGTCCTCACTCATTTGGGTGTGGATTTAGATGCCCTCTTAGCCTCTCTCACTAGCCCTATTAAAGTTCACCCATTGGAAATGCTTGAAAGAAACAGAATTAACTGGAAAAGTCTCAGCTCTGCAAACCTACAAAACTCAGTGGCCCATCGGTAACAAGGGTCTAGACGGGTAGCATCCGTAGGGGACCACGGTCCGTAGATAGGATCGGTTGCAGGTGTAGTTCCTGCAGGAGCTGTAACCGTTCTCCTATCTTTTCACTGAGGGACACATACAAGGTCCCACATGAAACCAAAGCCGTGTTTCCCTGGGTCTCAGTCACTTTGTCTGTGAAATGGGGGATTCTCCTAGCTTATAAGTCTTCAGTGTTGGCCACGGGTAGGGATAGATGAGTGAACTTTTAAAAAGAGCCCCTTGAGATTCACAAACTACGCACTGTGTGTGCGTGTGTGTGTGTGTGTGTGTGTGTGTAACAGCGGTGGGTGTGGGAACCAAATGCTGTTCTGAAAACTCCCTCCTCGTGGGGAACGCGTTCTGGTCTCCCAGCCCCTCTTAGGAAAATACCTGTGTTTCCTTAACTGAAATGACTTTCCTAAAGACCATTGGATTCAGGAGCATAACTGGATTGATTACCTGTGTGTAAAGGTGGTTGTTTGAGATTACTGTACTGATCACAACTTTCACCTGGTTTTCCTGTTCAGATGGGTAGCGAGAATTACTTCCCTATTAACAAGTAACCCATAGGCAGACTTGTGGGTAGACAGTGCGTTGGGAATTAATTGTGTGTGCCACTGAATGGTGGAAGGTGGGGAAAGGGTCTCGCCCATGGGAGATTTATTAGCTGTGGCTCACACTGTAAAGGCTATTTCTGCACAATAACACGGCTTATCAGGAAGACTCGATAGGCTGGAGGACACAGGTCAGAATACAAGTACCAAAGAAGTCACAGAGCAATATTAACTGAGGACGAGATTTTAAGAAAAAAGAAAAAAAAAAATACCTACCTTTGTGCTGGGCCGGGCATGTTGAGGGAGGGACAGATGTTTGCTCTGTCCAAGGCGCGCTGGCTCGGGCTGGATGGTAGCTGGGCTCGAGGACACCTGGGGCAGCTGCCACTCCCCTCCCGGGGAGGACGTCAGTGCAAGGAGTCAGACAGGGCAGAAGGCACCAGACGGCAGAGATGAGAGACTCTGTCTTTGTTCCTCTGTTTCCTGACAGCAGAAAAACTTTTGATCAGAGATTGGTTTTGTGGAAGCAGCAAAAATTGAACAAGCACATCTGACTTGGGAAGGGGCGTGTTGTCTGGGAAAGAAGGAGGGTGCGAGGGGCGGGGGAGAGATGGACGGAGAGAGACAGAGACAGAGAGACAGAGACAGAGGGAGGGCGTTAGAACTGCTTTAGCTAGGGCGTCTTGGTGGAGTGTTTCTTGCTTGTAATCACGCAGGTTATCGGTTAACGTGTGGTCCTTCCAGAGTGATGTGAGCACACCCCCCGGGGTCATCTGCGTGGAGGATGCACGACCTAACGTGCCACAGGGTGGGTGGTGTGTATCCCCAAGGCCCCCGGGTGCCGGGTGACTTAGCCTACCTGCTTCCTCCATCTGGGACTGAAGCGGTTAGTGAATGTTTGGTCCTCAGAAGTCAGACGATGTGATTCCAATTAATTACGGGGCTGTGCCGAAGTGCGGTTCGACCTTACGAGGCGATGGCAGCGGGAGTCTCCAGATAGCACCCTTGGAACTAGCTGGACTAGTGATTTTTAAAAATAATGAGAAATGTTATAAAGTTAGCTGAGGGTATTGATTTATCTTTTGGGTTGTTAGAAAGCAGAATCTTGAGAAATGGGCTGCCGCGCGGTTGGAAGGGGATAATAGAGTGTTCCCTTGCTTTGTTCAAAGTCCTGCACGAACCGTGCTTTGGGCAGAACGAGAAGGGACTTTTACAGCCGAGGGGGCTCCCCGGGCGGCAGGTTGCCGTCGCTGGCCCCATCGGTTCCCGGAAACCGTGAGGAGGTTTCTCCAGGGGCTTCTCAGACCCTGAGCAGGCGGCAGCTAGGGTGGTGGTAAGTGTGGCTCTAGAATTCTTTAACGTTTCTCCCATTTCGGGGTGGAGTCTGGGTCTTCTCTCCTTGAGTCCGGGTGGGACCCAGCAACCTTGTGATTGCTGGATCCTGTAGGGCACAGCCACAGTGACCCCGTGTGACTTCCGAGGCTCCGATGGAAGGGGATGCAGCTCCCACGGCATTTGCTGGAACACCTGCACTTGTCACTGGTATCATCTCAGAACAGTGTGGCTTCCGGCCGTGATGACGCCAGGCCACACGGGGAGGCCACGCCTAGGTACCCTTGTCAGCAGTCTTTGTGTCTGTCCACTGTCACTGTGTCAGTCTGTGGACTGTTGCTGTGATCGTACTTCTTTTTTTTTTTTTTTTTTTTTTTTGAGACAGCGTCTCACTCTGTTGCCCAGGCTAGAGTGCCGTGGCGTCAGCCTCGCTCACAGCAACCTCCAACTCCTGGGCTCAAGCGATCCTCCTGCCTCAGCCTCCCGAGTAGCTGGGACTACAGGCATGCGCCACCATGCCCGGCTAATTTTTTCTGTATATATTTTTAGTTGTCCATATAATTTCTTTCTATTTTTAGTAGAGACGGGGTCTCGCTCTTGCTCAGGCTGGTCTTGAACTCCTGGCCTTGAGCGATCCTCCTGCCTCAGCCTCCCGAGTAGCTGGGACTACAGGCATGCGCCACCATGCCCGGCTAATTTTTTCTGTATATATTTTTAGTTGTCCATATAATTTCTTTCTATTTTTAGTAGAGATGGGGTCTCGCTCTTGCTCAGGCTGGTCTTGAACTCCTGAGCTCAAACGATCCACCCGCCTCGGCCTCCCAGAGTGGTAGGATTACAGGCGTGAGCCACCGCGCCCGGCCTGATCGTACTTCTATTCAAGGTAGTTTTCTAGTCTTTATTAGCCCCGTGGTATCTGTTCCTACAGCATGAAGAGAGCCGCATGATCATATCACAGTAGTGAGGGTTCAGTGTCTGTGAGCCTCGTGTGAATTCAGGAGCAGGTGGGGAGTTTGGGGCAGAAATGAAAGATGGGGCAAGCTCTCACGTTTTCCAAGCTTCGTGGGCTGTTTGGATCTCACATGGCAAATGTGTGTTATGGTAGAGATTGTCCAGGAAGGGGATTGCCTGCGGTTACAGACTTAGATAGAGGTTGCTCCATGGAAAGATTATAAATCAACAAAAAGAAGTAATGCCTGGATTTAAATGACTGGAGAAGGCGGCCTTATGCTCCTCTGTAGCAGAATTGGGAGACTGCGCGTTTAAACTTTTCTTAGTCACCTTATTCTTATAACAGATTTTTTTTTTTTTAAGGTACAAATATCTTAGTACATAGAGAAGCTTTTTTGTTTTAAGCGTAAAAGAAAGGATGGCCTTAGAGAATGAGTTCCATTTGGAACCATGACGATTTCAGCACTTACTTTATCAAAGAGGAAATTGTTATACAGAGCCCTGCAAATTGAAAGTGAATGTAAACCTCATCCGTTATATAAAATTTAACTCAGCCCAGATCTAGATGTAAGACATAAAACTGTCAAGCTTGTAGAAGAGGAGATGAGAGAAAAGCTTTGTGCATTGGGGTTAGACGAAGAGTTCACAGACATGAGAAAAACAAATTGATAACGTGGATTTCATCAAAATTAAAAACTTGTGCTGTGTGAAAGACACTGAATGAAAAGACAAGATGCAGATTGAGAGAAAAATATTTGCACATCACATACCTGACAAAAGACTTACAGCCAGAATAAAAAGGACTCTCAAAACTCAAACATCCCAATTAGAAAATGGACAAAGGACTTAAAGACACTTCACCAAGAAGGACATGCAGTTTTGGCAAATAAGCACGTGCAAAGATGTTCAGTATTATTAACCATTAGATAAATGCAAATTAGGACCACAAAGAATATTATTACACACCTTTTATGATTAGCAAATAAACAATTGCTGACAATACCAAGTGTTGACGAAGGATGTGGAGGAACTGGAACTCTCCTATGTTCCTGGTGGTGACGCAACATGGGAAAGCTGACCTGGAAACCAGTTTGGCAATTTCTTGTAAATTTAAACATACACTTGCCATAGGACCCAGCAGTCGTGCTCCTGCATAGTTACCGCAGAGAAATGAAAACTTATGCTCATGTAAAACCTGGGACAAATTGTCCCAAACTGGAAACGATCAGACGTCTTTCATCAGGGGAGTGGATAAAACAAACTGTGGTGCATCCATGTGATGAAACACTGCTCAACAAACAAATAAACAAGCAAACACACATCCCACCAGAATGACCTGTTGACACTTGGAGCCCCTTGGGAAAGGTTATGTATTGTTAGATTCCATTTTTATGACATTCTTTCAAAGGGAAAACTATAGATCCGTGGTTGCCAGGGGTTCG
Organism: Eulemur rufifrons; assembly: GCF_041146395.1. NCBI lineage: Eukaryota > Metazoa > Chordata > Mammalia > Primates > Lemuridae > Eulemur > Eulemur rufifrons. The sequence goes on along the minus strand of NC_091007.1, from coordinate 2,411,460 downwards.
GGGTAGAGGGAGCAAGTATTATAATAAACATGAAGGGAGCTTTTCTGGGAGGCAACAGGCATCTATACATGTGTTAAAATTATAGAACTATATACCCCCAAAAGGTCAATTTTATTGTGTAAGAGGGAAAAAAAAAGAAAATGAAAGAAAACCATCGCAGTAATTCCTTTTGTTAATGCAAGAGAGGTGTGGGGAGAACATTTCCTTGCAAGGAAGGCCTGGCTGCCCCCTGGCTGCTGGGGCTCTTACCAAGCGGAGTGAGGGAAAGGAAGTACTGGCCGGCGAAGTCCCTGCAAAGCCCCTGGAGTGGAGGACGGCAGGGAGGTTGCGCCTCGTTTCACGGTAGCTGCCAGGGTCTGCTGACATCCTCAAGCTTGTCTTTTATTTACAGTGACCTTCCAAAAATCTTACCCAGAGAACTGTGTGGAGAAACCTCAGTGCAGCCTCCTTCCCCAAGGGGAAGCAAGAAAGGGAATTTGGTTTGGTTTCAAGGGCACATTTGGAAGAGAAAGAAGAGAGGTTGCTTTTGGGACTAGGAGACAAAGGCTTGACTTAACGTGATTCTAAAGAGCTGGACATTGTGAAATTTTCATTTTCCAGTGAACTTTGTAGAGATTTAACCACGCGAATCCAAACTGAGGCGAATCAGACCCGTACAATGAAATTACCATGTGCTGCTTAGAAAATTAAAGGGTAAACGCCCTAGTCTGTGCAGTGTGAAGGATTTATCTCGAGACAATGCAAATGGCTGTTATTAGCATTCTTACTGCTAACAGTATTTACGCGGGATGCCAGAAATGTTGTGAGTCTTCAGAGCCGTAGCTGCCTAAGCTGATTTCAGAGATGAACGCAGAGCGGAAGCTATTAAAGGAGGTAGACCCGTGATCCCCAGGGGTCTGCAGTTGAGGCTTAGGAGTTTGGGAACTTGCGGGGAGTTGCTGATGGGTGGGTGCCACTGGCATTTCCTGGGCAGGAGCTAAGGATGCCACGTGTCCTGCAGTGCCCAAAACAGGTCCATACCGTGAAAAATTGTTCCTCGTGATCTTGGAATGTCCTGCTATGCACACAGTTGAAAATCCTGTGTGCAGTTAATGGAGCCTGGTACCTAATTCCAACTCTAACTCATTTTTGTGTGGTTTATATAGTTCTAAAACAGTCTGCATGTTTCAGGAATACAGTAAATCAGAGGAAGATTGCTCTTTTTTTGTTTGTGTGTTTGGATCCTTAACAGGAGTTGTTTGCTCTTAGAAAATCATCTTTTCACTGACCGCTGTCCCCGGTGGTATTTGAATACAGCTGTTCACACGTATCAGTGAATGTTTGTTCTAGTTGTATACAGGACTGTGCTACATGTGCTATCTTTGTCTATTGTTGGAAATAACCATACGGAAAAGAGTGTCAACGATATTCAGCTTAATACTGTCTTTTATTTACTTTTTTCTTAACACCTTTATGGAGATATAATTTACATACAGTACAATTCACCCAGGTAAAGTGTGCAATTTGGTGGTTTTAGCATATTCACAGAGTTGTGTGATCATCATCAAAAACTAAGTTGAGAGCGTTTTCATCTGGAAAAGGAAACCCTTGCCCAGTAGCAGGAACTCCCATCCAACCCCCACCCCAATACTATTAAATCCCAGCTTATTTATTGTAAGTAGATAAAAGCTTTGACCACCGTATTCTACCTTCTGGTAGAGTTGTACCTGGGCCTTTATGTACCAAAACACACTTTATTTTATCATAGATTACTTCCCATTTTTTTTCTTATCTCAAAATTTGGGTATTTTATTGTTTTTAAAAAATTGTATATGAAGGCAGGCTTTGTTTAAAGAAACTTTATGTTTGGACATATCGTATGTAAAGAAAAAGTAAAGGAGTTGATAAAAAATATCTGCATGGCGCCTGTGTAGTTCTCCTAAATGCTAACATTTCGACGTACTTCAGGTTGGAAAAATGAACGTAGTTGAGACGATTTGTAACGTCCGTTCCCTGTCCAACACCCTTTCTCTTCAGTGGTCACGCTTTCCTGAATGTGGTGTTCATTTTCCCACGCATGTTTTATGTTGCACGTACATTTCTCCTTAAGTAACGCACAGTGTTGTTGTCAGAGTTTACATAAATGGTATCAGGAGAAATAATTCTTTGGTTTGCTTTCTATGCTCATAGCACAACTTGCCGGTTTTCTTCGTGATGGGCATATATCGTCTTGCAAATTTTCACTGTCGGGAACAGCACCATGGAGGCTGTTCTTGGATGAATGTTCCAGTTTCCTTGTGAGAGTTTCTCTGAGGATGACGAGAACACTGTTCTCTGCAGTGGTTACCATCTAACTGGTAGCACGCAGACGTTCCAGTTTTCCCATGTCCTTGTCAAGGCTTGATTTTTGCTCATCGGATAGATGTGAAACGCTATCTTGCTGTGGTTTTTGTCTGTTTTCCCTGATTGCTAGCTGGATTTGTGTCTCTTCCTGTGTTTGTTGGCAGTTTGGGTTTCCGTCGCCCGTTCTCCTGCACACAGGGGCCCCCTCCCGTTTGAGCACTGTGTGTTTTATCAGACCCTCCTTCGTGCTGTGCCCTGTGTGTGTGTGTGTGTGTGTGTGTGTCTCTGTAAGCATTCTTGCTCTATTCCAAGTTTGCAAAAATTTTCTCGTATATTCCTTGTAGAATTTCTAAAATATTAAAGATCTTCAATCCGTCTGGAATTGATACCCGTGGACAGGGCAGTCGTTGTGCAGGGTTGATTGCTTCCCCTGGAAGCTTCCCCCTCAGTACAGTGTGAGCCCAAACAGGGCCGTTTTCCATGTGTGCCGTGCTGTGGAAAAGCTGGGGAAGTGCTGCTCCTGTTTGCAGTTCTTGGACATTCTGCGCAAAGTTAGAGGTCAATTTGTCATGTTTGGTGAAACCCTCTCCCCTTGGAATTCTCACTGGAGTCGCCTAGAACTTAATATTCATGGAGGCACTGAAATCATTATGGTAGGAGATCAGTTGCATTTTCTAAAAACATATTGCAAATGGAAGCAATTCTATTTTAATTGTCCAAGACTCAGTGCGAAGTGTTGAAAAGCATCCCAGATGAGTAAGAAAGCTCGACCCTCCAGGAGTTCTCGGTTTAAAGCTGTGTCTTTGGAAGTGGACGAGACAGAGTGACAGATACTGGCAGTAGATAATTGTGATTATCCTAAGAAACATATAAACTCTTGTGTTAAAGAATTCAAAGGATGAGGAGACCATATCCTCCTTTGGGTCCGTTTACTTAACGATTGGGCAAATACCTCCACTGTGTGCCTTGAGATTGGGCGTTTTATCCCTGACACTGTTTACCTGAATCATTATGATGCTGATAAATGCTTCAGTGAAACCTTAGGTTCCCGTCTCCTTTCAAAAGGAGAGATACATGTGTCCTTTTAAAAAGAAGAGCCTCCCTCCTCTTCCCTCCCAGAAAGACTGTTAATTTGTTTTATCTACTGAGCAATCGTATAATAAAACTTGTCCTATTATTAATTAGAAAGAACCCATGCTGAGTCCTGAGGAAACTCAATAAGGGGAAGAGCATTCCGTGAAATTTGGAATAGGAGTGTTTTTTAGGCGATTTACTTAAATCTCTATGCTGTTCCCACGGGTGGAGGAACAGGGTGGTGGGGTGGGCAGGCTTCAGTGGGAATTGCTGACTCCTTGGTAATAGGACAGTTTGGAGTTACAGAATCAGTCACTTTCACCTCCCAGCGAAGAATGGTGTTTGCATCTGGCCTGGTGTAGCAGAGGATGTGGACTAGGGGACCGGAAGGATCCAGACCCCGAATCTCTGCTTCGGCACCCCCCAAAACGGAGGTTAGACTCTTGAAGCTTCACTTTCTGGCTCTGAAAAATGGGGGCAATATTCCTAAACCTCCCCGAATGGTGGGAGGAATGCAAATCGGTTCTGTATATCGTAGTGGATCTGGCTGTCAGCAGGTGTGACATGCACTTTTCTCTGCCATTGTTCATCTTACTTCCCATGGTGAAATGGACCCCCTGTTAAGAAAATACTGGAGTGGTTCTCCAGGAAAAAAAAGAAAATCGAAAGAAAGAAGATTTCCAAGTCTCTGCTCCTCTCTCCGTCTCCCTGAGAAGCAGCCTCTGTGCCCTGCTTCTCTCTTGATTTATTGTCTGAGTTGGAGAGCACGTGGCCGCAACCCCGCGGCCCTCCAGTCTGTTTCATTTACACCACGGGGCAAGATATTAGAGAACACTTCGTAACACAATTTGAAGTCCTTTGAGGAAGAACTAGATAAAAGCGAGTCATTAATTAATTTTTAAGAGTCAGCAGCTGCACACTCAGGCATCCCGTTTGATAGGGAAGGAAAACAAGCTCGGTGAATTTACATCGCCGTGCATGTGTGATGGCGTATTAAAGTAAGGAGGGCAATTCATCTTGCCAACTTGGGCTTGTCAGGCTTTGATTTCTCTCTCTCTCTCTCTCTCTCTCACCTAGTTCAATTCCTACAGTTTATATACTACAAAAAGATAAAACAGCAGCAACAAAGCAAAAAACTTCACGCGGTACCATAACCAGGTATCAGTGACTCAGGAGATTTCTTAAGGTAATTCAGAGACAGGTGTATGTTCGTGGAGAATGTTTGTTTCTCCCAAAGTCTAGGTCAAATGAAGAACAGACCTGGGTCCCTTCCGGCTTGAGGTAGGCTGGTTGGCACTTGAGTTCACTCAGGGACCTTGTGTTGGTGGCATTGTGACAGTGTTCGGTCTAAAACTTCAGATTCGAACACAAGTAACAATTTTGCAGACACCCGGGAGATAACCGCTGCTGGAATTTGAAGAAAGGCAGCCTGCACAGTTCCCAGCTCTGTGTTCTTACCCTAGGACTGCTGTGAGCCTGATGAGTTTGGTTTGGTGACTTCTATGCAAGCAGACTTCTATTTTTTGTTTGCATATTTATTGCTTTGCCTTGACATTCTGAGGGATGTAGTTTAAAGATGTCCTCCTGTGCACCTGCTTGACAAATCTACCCACGTACGCTCGGCCTCCGTGGCTCTGACTTTGTCTTCTGCGATCCATCTTCGTGGCTCTGCTTCGTCTGGGTTGGCCTCCTTCCCGTTCCTCAGACACGCCAAGTTCATTTATACCCCGGGGCCTTTGCACGGGCTGTACCTTCTGCCTGGGACACCCAACCCCGGATAATTGCACAGCGGACTCTCACTTCAAATCTCTGCCTGAGTTGCACTTAAGTCTCCCTGCCGTTAAGTCTCTGTCACTTTTTCTATGAAGAATTGAGGACTTGTGTACAAGTACAGTCTGCCCCACTATGGCAGGTTTATTTCTCTTTTTATCATTTATCATTGTCTGATGCACAACATATGTGCCATTGACCCTTCCTCTCCCTGGGCCCAGAGACACTAAGCATCACTGTGTCCTCCCTGCAGCCCCCTCAGCACCCAGGCTATGTGTTTACCGAAGGAAAGATAAGATGTTCTTGAATCGATGTCATGTTGTGGCCCAAGACATATTTAACAGGGTCCCCGTGTCAATTCCAGCTAATGAAAGGTAAATGTTAAAATTTAGCCCGTTCAAGTCCTAAAATTCACTACCAGACCCGGGTGCCTGCCGAACTCCAAGCACTTGGGCATTGGCTGTGCTATGGGTTCGGGCCGTGCAATTTCTAAGTGGGGACAATATTGCCCCCAAACAGGTGAAAAAAATCATACTTTTTAAACGTGCAAAGCACAGATACCCAATGCAGTACATAGAGAGATGTGTGGTACATGTGGTTTTAAAATTTGAGGAGTGAGTGATTAGAAAACATGTCTACAAGGGCTTCTTCCGAGGGTGGTAATGAAAGGAGAAAGAGGTGAGCATCCCTGGTCTCTGGGCGGAGGGTGTCGGTGGAAACAGGCGAGGACGATTCTGGCAGAAGGCCTCCGTCAAGCCCCAGAAATTTGCCGGTTATTCTTTCTGATCCTATTCAGAATTCGATAGTCCGACCTGCATGTGTGACAGCTCCAGTGCACACTTTTGTGTTGAAAGTAATTTCTCTCCACTCAACGTTCATTATAATTCTCAGGAAAAAAAAAAACAACAAAAAACCCTTTTCTTAGGAGGGCGCATGTCTTCATGGTATCGTGCTTCCGTTTGGGGATCATCTTCCAGTTGTGATTGGGAGAATATCGCCTTGTCCTCAGGCATTTATAGCAAAATCAAATTTCTTTCATCCAGAGATAACAGTTTCACCCCCCCCCCACATCACCCTCACTGGGGGTCTTCAAGCATTTCCTTGTTTATTGAATAGAATTTGGGACCTTATTGTGACGTTGCTGATCTGTGCATTTTTGCTTTAGTTTCTCGTGATGGGGTCTCGTGACTGTACCAGTAAACCCGTGTCTGTGTGCCCGGTCCACTCACTGTGGTGTTGGCGGCTCTGTGCTCAGACCGTCCGCGTCCCCCAGCCGAGCCAGGCGCTGCCCCCGTGGGAGTGAGGTGCTGGAATTTGTGTTTCCAGATCGATGAGGAGTGAGCGGTGCTTCCTCTGCCCCCCACGGGGTGGGACGGCGAACAGGTGTCTGGTGTGTGATATTCCTCCCCGCCCGAACCCGCGTCTGCTTTGGTTTTGAGACGGTTAACGGTTTCCGAGGAGCCACATCTGTATGCAGGGGGCTGGCGGCGCTGAGTGGCCGCACGTCAGAGATGCAGAGAGATGCAGACTTAAGTGCTGTCTATTCTTAGCTGCAGTGTTCAAGGCGGGGATGGGAGAGTTTTAGACTCTTTCTTGAGACTCATTCGCTTCCAAACAGCCAGAGCCTCAAAGGTCCCCAACACAGCAGGCACACCTTCCCCCACGCAAAAATAAACAGGGCGCACCCTAGCAATTAGAATATGGCTATTTAATTATACGAGAGTAGACAAGGTGAGGGGAGAGGAAGGGAGGGGCACAACACCTCCCCTTTGCAAAGGAAAAGAGAAAGTCTCTGTGACCTCGCAGGCTAGACCTTGGACTCAACCATCTTACAAGCTTAGGAACCTAGATTGACGTTGTTTCTCTCCCTCGCTGCCGTGCAGCGTGGACGTGTGGCATAATTTATGTCGTCAACATGGAGTATTTGCTCCTAGGTTTTTCGCAGTTGTACTAGAGTCTCCGTATTTCATTATGAAATGCAATTTCTGCGGGTTCTCCTGGGCTTGGCACATTTGCACGAAGCGGTGAGAATGATCCTTCCAGGGACGATGGCTTCAGGTCACATTTGGGAACAGAACTCAGTGTCGTATTTAGTTCCGTGCTCCCAACGTTGGTGGAGGGCTTTGCACTGTTTCACTTCAGCCGTGTGACGTCGCCAACACGGGAACATCCCCCAGGTCCCAAGTGTGTCTGGCCAGTGTTCTCTCCTGTCTGTCTCTCTTCTTCTGGAATTAGGTTATAGAGTCTGTTTACCTGGTAAGGAATTAAAATCTCAGCTTCAGGGCTTTATAATTAACCCTAGGGGAAAAACTACCTCCAGCATAACTTTCTATTCTGGGAGATTCAGTAAATACCGTTTGGATCCACTGATACCCCTTATGAAGACCGCTAACGTGGAGAACAGAGGTCGCAAAGCCGCACCAGTCTACGAATTTGCTAATTCATGATGGGTATTTATTTATGTACGTATGTACAGATGAAGCCCCTGAGTTGGCTGAACACGAGGCTGTTTCTGGCCTGTTGTCCAGGATGTGGGATCCAGGGCAATATTTCTGGGTTCTCACAGTCTTCTTTCCTCTACTAATCGATTTCACTCTGGCTTCGGCGCTCCTCCTCCTCCTCCTCCTCTGTGCCGCGGCATTGCCTACTGATGTCCTGTGCAGACGTGGGGAGTGGTCTGCCGGGCTCCTCACGCTCTGACTGCCGTGGGAGGTGGCCACGGAGCCCCGTTTATGTCCTAACCTCAGCGACCTGAAGGAAGTAGGAGAGTTTGCCTATGGCTTTTGCTTAAGGATAATCTGGTTTTTAGAAATGGTTAAAAAAAAGAAAACATTTTGGGCCAGAGGAATGAAAAGTCTTTTTTTCATTTTCATCCAGGAGAATGAAAAGATTTTCCTTAGTGATTTTCTACAGTGAAAAGAAATAATTCAAATGAGACACAGTTGATCTTTTCAGGCGTCATATTAACACTAGCCTTTCTTCAACTGTCTGCTAACTCCAGCACTTAAATAAATCCTTTTCTTTTTGAAAGTGGCATTTAAAAAGTGCTTGACAAGTGTAGTTACAGCAGATAAATTTAGCTCATGTGTTTTATCTACATAATCTGATTGTAATTTATATATGTTCAGCCTAGATAAAGCAGAGTCGTTTCTTACTACCGAATTTTTCTTTTGTCACCATGATGTGAGTGGGATATTGACTCTAACTGAAGGGTGGTGATTCATCACAGCAGCTTGCAGGGAGATCATTTATTGTTCTCTGTAGCTGAGTGGCTGCTGGCAGAGTCGTGAGTCAGTCAAGATAAACCCAAGTGGGGTAGTCACTCTCGGGTGATGACGGAGGATGTGATAGATTTATTAGCCAAATTCTCTTTCAAAGATTACTTCACATTCTTAGCAGGTGAATTTGCAAATAGAAAAATAACAAGTTGCCATCAGTGGCAGAATCTGTTAGTTTGCAAAGTGGGGGTGATACCAGGGAATGTCACAGTCAAAGATAATCTACCAAGAGATAGTCGCTGGAAATGTTCAGCTCTAGATTTATCTTGTTAAGTTCAAAGAGTGCAATTATGTTTTCAGTTATTCACGTGTTTGATAGACTGGGAAGATAGACTGGGAAGAAGAGATTTGTCTTGTGTACAATTGCATAGATTATATAATGTGACTTTTTTTTTTAAATTTAGAATTAAATACTGGGTTTTGTGTCCAACCCCCCCCCCCCCCCCCCCCCCCCCCCCCCGCCCCAAGGGGAAACTTTGTAAGCCAGGCTGACATCCTTCGCACAGGAAGCCTTTTCTTCTAATCTACCTTTTTCCTCTCAGGAGCTAGTATATAGTCAGGAAATGCACAGCAACTTACCCTTAAAGAAAATTCTAAAGCAAAGAGAAAAAAAATATAGACAGACCTTGCCAAAGGTAAATGTCCATGATTCCTGAGTTATCTTCTTTTTTCATCAATTTTATCACAATTTTTCTATGTTACAGTCTCCTGCAACAAAGAAATATCTGGCCCTGGGTGTCAATGGTGCTGAGTCCGAGAAACCCTGGTCTAAACCGTAGCCATCTCTGGCTTACTAAGGGCGTATTTAGGTCTTTCAGTTTACTGATTTTCCTGGCTGAGTTGTCTTTGGTTTTTCATCGTTACAGACATCCTCTCGCCCTTTGTTGAAATAATAATTATGGGTGTAAGAGGCTGTAGGACATTTAATGAATTGTTATTTTAACACTAGAATAAGATGAAGATATATATTCCTTTATAAAAGTGCAGTAGGGTAAGTAACGAGAGTAAGTCTATGGAGTGTCCCGCTAGCTGCTGAAACAAGTTAAGCTGAGGGCTCAGGGGCTTGATGCTGTTACGTTGATTTTATGGCTCATGTCACAGTCCACTGTGAACTGGCAGACAGCCATTGCTGTACAGTCCCATTCATGGGCCACACATCTTCCATCCCGGCACTGTGCCATCTGCTTAAGGCAGAGTTCTCCTCTCCATTCAGCTGGGAAGGAGAGAGCTTGGAGAAAGCGCAGCTTTGCTTTTCATGGGGAACAACCAGTCCTATGGCCCCAGCCAGTTGCAGGAGACCCAGGCAGGGTACACCCAGCTGATGAGCTCGTACAGCTACAGAACTGGGCCAGCCAGACGCAGAATACATAATAGGTATTGGTCGGCCAACAAATATTTATGAAGCTCCTTCAAAAGGGCAGTGAAGACCAGTGTCCAGCAGTCAGGCAGGAGGAGGTCACTCTCCCTTCAGGGAACAAGGTCAGATTTTTGTTCTGTTCAGTTTTCATCTCATCAGATGAGGCCCACCCACCAGAGGGCGCGCCATCTGCCTTGCTCGCTCTGTGAATGCAGATGTTAACCTCACTCAGGAACACGCTCACAGACACACCCAGAGTAACGTCTGACCGAATATCTGGATGCTCTCTGGCCCGGTCAAGTTGACACCTGAAATTAACCATCACAACCGTTCAGCTTGGGGATCCTTTCATGTGTCTTACGGCCACTTGGATGTTCGTTTCTGGGAAGCGCTTATTTTAAGTCTTTGTCCTTTTTCTATTTTTTTTTCCCTTTTTCCTGCTGACTTATCGTTCTTTATTGACCCTGTATTCGTCATGCATTGCAAATAGTTGGTTATTTTATGATACAGGCATTTGCAACTCGAAGGAGTTCACATGCGGCTGCTGAGTGGGGCATGGATGGCTATAGAACGTATTAGAAAAAGTTGTTTTGGTTCCTCTGCGGTTTCTCTAGCATGTTGCTGTTTTACACCAGATAATAGCAGCTGATCGCAAACTACCTTAGCACAGCTGAAGCTAGTGAGCTGCAGGGGTGCCGCTAAGGACTGTGGCATTGCTCATTCACCTCACACTCTCCCTCTTGGTGGCCTTGGGCCATGTGCTTTGTCCCTTTCAGCCTTGGACTTTTGTCCTTGTCCCCATTGATATAGCAGTCTCAGCCTTTCTTCATATTTCTCTCCGTCAAGTTACCTTCACCTTTTACTTTTTTTTAAGGAAAAGTTTGTATTTATTGTGGTATTTATTAGGTATGTAACATGTCTTTTAATATGTGCTAATGTTATGGTTAGGATGGTTATTATTGTTGTCAGTTTACCTGGCCTTGAAAATTCTTCCCTACACCTTAGTTTTCATAAGCTCTGCTGGTTTCAGTACAAGATTTTGCAAAATGAGAAGCTTTTCAGGAACACATATAATATAAAAGCAGAAATTCCTGCTGCTTCATATACTCTGTGGCTTGTAGTTTTGCTTTATATTGAATGGCCTTTTTGGTGAATGAAAATTCTTAATTTTACTAAGCTGATCTTAATTGATCTCTTATGCTTTCTGTGGCTCTAGTAAGCAATCTTTTCCTCCTCCACATGGATGGCATAAATGTATTCTCCGTTATTGTGAGTGTCGTAGTTTTGCCTTTCATGTGTAAGTCCTTAGTTCAACTGGAATTGATGTGTGTGCAGAGCATGTGGTGGAAGACTAATTTCTTTTCTCTCCATATGGATGAGCAGTTGTCCCAGCACCAGTTATTGAAAAGTCTGTTCTCTCCCCACTAATTTGTGCTGTTAGCTGTAACCATTAATCAAGTTTCTCTATTTGTTTGACTTCTTGGTTCCATTTCATTGGTTCGTTTATTCCCTTTACCATGTCCACACCTTTAACGTTATTACAGTAGGCCTACTTTTGTTATCTGTATGGCAAAGTTCCTTATTTGTTGGTGTTCTTTAAGAATGTTTTGGGTGTTCTTGGCACACTGTACTCATAAATTTTAGAATCAACTTACTTTGTTGTATAAAACATATGTATTGGGATTTGGATTGGAATGGCATTGACTAGATAATTTTTAAGGAAAAGTTACATCTTTATAATATAATCCATGAACCTAGTATACAGTCCTTTTATTTACATCTCCTTTACTATCTTTCTATAAAATACTATAGTTTTCTTTGTAAGGATTTTTTACCTTTTTGTAAGATTTATTCTTATAGATTTTATGTTTTGAAGATAATATAAATGTTATCTTTCAAAATTTACACTTTTAAAGTATTGTTTGCATGAATATTTTTATATAAATTGTGACACTTCAAGGAAATTTTTTCTTAAGATATGCCATATTCACTTACCCATTGTGATTAGGGATGCTTTAGCATGAGGAGGGAGGATTGGTAATTTTAGTTATTGTCTCCCCATACCCAGTAAAAACCACACATGCACTTTTAATTTCAACCAGTGTACACACGTATTGATAATCTAGCAGTTGCTAGCATTGTACAACATGTCCTGGAGCAGTGACAATGTTTTTTCTTTTCTTAGTCATTTGTCATTATTTTCTCTTTCTCTTTTTTCCCCCCCTTTTTGTTCGTTTCACCTTCTGTATCTTTTTTTCCTCTTGTTGCTATTTGTAGCATGTATAAATAGATTATTATTAGTTATTTTAAAGCATTCCTTGATTTGCTGAATCATAGCATTATCTGAAACTTCATTTCCTACCTTTCTGATACTTACTTCTGGGAACTCCGTAGCAGGGGTTAGCAAACTTTTTCTGTAAAAGGCTGCAGGGTAAATATTTTAGGCTCTGTGGGCCATCTGGTCTTTGTTGCATCTCCACAGTTCACTGTTGTAGCAGGAGAGCAGCCATAAGCAACACATACATGAATAAGTATGGCTGTGTTCCAATCAACTTTATTTATGGACAGTAAAATTTGAATTTCATGCAATTTTCATATGTCATGAAATATTGATTTTTTTTTTCCCAACCATTTAAAAATGTAAAAAACATTCTTGGCTTTTGGGCCATACAAACACAGGCGAGTGGGAAGGATTTGGCCCGCTACCATACATAGTTTGCCCAAGCCTGCTCTATAGCATCCTGTGTATACCTCTAACCGAAGACTTATTCCATGAAGTTGTCATTGACTGATGTATTTTTAATGGCTTCTTTTTGACCCCCGTGATCATAAATTGAATCTTCGTAAAATTAAGATACAGGTATGTTTTAATAATAGGCTTTCTTTCCAACTCAGTTGGAAAATGAATCAGGTTTAAGTTGATTTGAAATACTTAGAGTTTAGTAAATACATGAACTATATCAAATGTGTATAATACTGAAGACTTAATTTCTTTCAAATCTACTTAGAATTGTGTTTCGGTAATTGGGGCAGCCCTTAGAGATGGTTTTGTTTAGCTTCCCTGTCCCACCCCTGCTTTGTTCTGAGTGAGGAAGTTGGCGTTTGGAAAGGTTAAGTAATTTCACTAGAGTCACAAAAAGTGTAGAACTTGGCATATAACCAGTTCAATCCAGTACTATCCCTAATCTCATCACTTTGTCTCTCCTGCATCCTTGTAGATAAATTTGAGTGTCCCTAAAAGATTAAACTTTGATAAGTCAATGGTACAGTATTGGTATGGCATTACATTATAATGTTCATGTAAATGTTGCTTAAGTATCTGTTTTTTCCCACGTTAATCTCACGCCCCTCTGGATGATGTTCCTTCATAGCTGGGTGAGGCTCACTGTCACTGTCCACATACTGCCTCGCATAGGGGAGCACCTTGGGAATGGTTCTTTGATAAACGTTACCAAACCGAGCTGGGTCTGTTTGCCCGTGTGCAACAGAAAGCCAGACACCGAAGCACCGGGTTTTTGTGAGAGAGAAGTTTGTTGCAAGGCTGCTGTGGGGGGCCTTAGATCTGTAACCCAGAGCTGGGGGCAGGTTTTATAGCAGAGGGTAATAAGGTGCGATCTGATTGGATATTGCAGTGAGGTGACACAGATAGGCATGATCTGATTGGATCGTGCCATGGGGCTTTGCAAAGGCACCGTCTGATTGGATCACGGATGTGACGTCCGCTTCTTAATTCGGTCCCCGTTTTTTAGTCCCAGCACTTAGGTTCCTCCCGTGGTTGCACTCTTGGCTCATCTGGGCACGCTCAGGTTCCAAGATCTGCAACCTGGGGGTTCCTGGCAACTGAAAAAAACAACTCAACCATTTTATTGCACAAAGTTGAAGCAGATTGGGCTGGTTTAGCGGTTACAAATACTTACTGAACTAGTATCACACCAAGTCAGAGACAGTTTGGTAGATGCTAGAAGTAGGTCTGGTAAAATATCCGTGTTTCTTGCGGGAGTTTATAACACAGTGCAGAGTGGAAGCTACCTTACCACATCAATGCAGATTTAGTAATGCTTTGCTAACTGGTAGTGTCTATCTCTTGTCTATTCCAAACAAGAAATTTCCTTCTCCTTTCCTGAATTTGTTTTTGACACGAACATTTGTAGTTAGGAATGTTCTTTATGATGGATGGCATTTATAGGATGCTTAGGCATAGTTCAGCTAACATTCAGTGTATTTTGTATCTGTAGAGTTTTATGGACTGGCCTGGCACGCAGTTCCTCTCAGCAGTATTGCTATTACTAAAATGTGTTAGGGACCTTTGAAACTGATTTATTAAGGATCCCTGGGAACAAAACCAGTTTGTTAAGTTGGGGACTCCTTGCGACCGTAATGAAAAAAACAAGCCCATTAATGAGTCATTTGCTTGGGCTCTTTCTGTTTCTTTGCTGCCCCTGCAGAAGACCAGTTTCTGTGGCCCTGACTCATGTATGTGAAGAACACATGACTAATCGTGATTTATCCACCTTTCTGTCAGCTCCTTCTGTTAGGCCACACGGGATCCTCAGTAGCAAGCAGGAAGGAGGACTGAGATGAAAGAAAATGTAATAATCTTGATTTTCTCCATTCCCATGTAATCTGTCATCATCGTCTTTTTTTTTTTTTTTTTTTTTTTTGAGAGCCCGGGCTCTGTTTCCTGGGCTAGAGTGCCCAGCATCAGCCTAGCTCACAGCAACCTCAAACTCCTGGGCTCAAGTGATTCTCCTGCCTCAACTTCCTGAGTAGCTGGGACTACAGGCACGCGCCACCACACCTGGCTAATTTTTCTATTTTTTTCTAGAGATGGACTTTTGCTCTTGCTCAGGCTGGTCTCGAATTCCTGGCCTCCCATGATCCTCCCACCCCTGCCTCCCTAAGTGCTGGGATCACAAGTGTGAGCTGCTGCGCCTGGCCTGTCTTCTTCTAATGTGGTGAAAGGATTTAAGTTCCTGTCTGGCTCTTCTGTACGACAGTGTTTATGTCACTGCTTATAAAATCATCCTAAAATAGCACTAAAAATATTTCTTTTCCCTTTTTATTCGTACAGAAAATATTCTAAAGAAATAAGAATTTTGATAAGGAGCCATGTTGGAGGAGACATGTTTCCATATTATTACCATTTGGGGCTGGTTTTAAATTTTAGTAGTTTATTGGGTTGGGATTATTAAAATACTGGATAAGCTGACAAAAATCAAAAAGAGGTTATGATTAGTGGACAAGTGAATTCTAGGTTGCGGTTAGATTAAATGTCTAAATAAGGTCCTGTTTTATTATACCATCCTCTCTTTTTTTCTTTCTTTCTTTTTTTTTTTTTTTTTCCAAATCTCAGCTTACCCCATCTTCCCAGGTGGAAGGGATAATGGTTACAAAATGAGTATGAAATTTATTTCCCTCTACTTATCTGGCATGAACTGCTCCACATAAGTTGATGAATTACTGTTTCCAAGGCCGACATAATAGTTTTTGTTTTGATAAACAACTATAAATTTCGGCTAATATAGTCTAAGTGTTAACAAGAAGAAAACTATAAGTTAATATCTGTTACATTTCATTGCTTAAAAATAATTGTTAGTAGTAAACCTTCATTTTTGCAAACATAATTTGATCTTGTATAATTGATAGAAGAAAATTCAGGGAATTTGTGCAGGCTCTGTTTACAGCTGAGTTTTTCAAGAACTGCCACACGTAATAATCCAAATGAATTCTGTTTGTGTAATAAAGCAGGCAGAATTTATAGTCAACACTCAAAATGAATTACTGACAGCTCCAGGGGCGGCATATTTTATTTTACATATTCTAACCCTCTTGCAAAATTTTTATTGAAGTGTTTTATGATATACTGTGGTAGCAGTTTTGATTTGGTTGTCTGTTTGGCAAATCACAGAGGACAAAACCTTTGGGACTTACTTGAAATTTCCTGTTTGGCTATTGAGAAGAAAGATAAGTAAGTAGAGAGAGTCAGATGCACACTCAAATATACCTCCGTTGTTACTGCTGGCACTTGCAGACCAAATGCAGTTATTATTTTAGGCACTGTGACTGCTCAGGTTTTTCCAAACTGGGGAGGGAAAAGCACGCCATAATTTTTGTCCTTTCTCAACAATTTTCGTTTAATAACAACCTGATTTATAGTTTTGAATCATTATTGCAGCACTTTGGAATGTTCCTTAGAATCAATCACTTTTACTAGACTTTCCTTCTCATAAAAACAAAAAAAATCAAGCCAGTTAATTGCCTAGGTATCTCTGCTTATGGAATAGTCATGGAAGCCACTGTTTGTCATATCGGGAACTTCACCTGGGCTACACCAAGGGTCAAGGGTCAATATCATGGCTAACATTGGAGCTGTGAGTTCCTACTCAGCCCATGGTATGACATTGGTTCTCTCTATGAATAACTGATTAATTCCTGTAACTGATTCATGCTAATTAATTCCCACAGCATTCCTATCAAAGCAAATACTATGACTGGGGCAATATTAAAATTTCAAAGATGAATTCAAACTGTAAGAACTGAGTTTATTGCTGAAATATTTCAACCACACAAGCAGAAGAAGGAGGTGCCCAGCCTTATTAGTGGGAGAGTAACTCTCTGGTTGGAGGTTGTGCAGGGACTTTGGCAAAGGGTTGGGCTGAGGTTACGGGCTAGAAAATTTAGGTTAGAATTAAGAAGGAAGGCATTTCTTACACATGGAGAAATGAAAAGACAAGTTACAAAAGTAGGTCATGAAATAACCTTGCCTGAAGATATGTTTTGTTTTCTCTTGTTTTCTGGTAGACCGTATGTTATCTGACTTGGAGTTGTCGACCTGTGATGAGACCGTATTGAGGCTTATAAAAAAAATCTCTGTTGCTTCCCTCTGTTTGTACTTACCCTGTTTCTTGTGGTCAGTGGCCGGCAGGCTGGTCACTTGGGGGAGGGTTAGCTGCAGTTTGAGCCCAAGGCCATGTGCTATGGCACCAGGGAGAGAAAAAGTCAAAAGACCTCCTGCTGGAAGGTTCTCTCTTTTTCTGGGGAGGTCAGTCGTTTGTTCCATTCAGGCTCTCAATTGATTGGATGAGGTCCACCCACATTAGAGAGGGCACCTTTACTCAAAGTCCACCAATTTAAATGTTAATCCCATCCCAAAACACCCTCATGGAAACATCCAGAATAGTGCTTGATCACGTATCTGGACCCTGGCAAGTTGACACAATAAAATTAACCATCACGGACAGTGACGTGGATACTGTGAACCAATAGCCTGGCTCATTTCATTAGATATTTCAAAGATATATACAAAGGGTATGTTAATGCACATTTTTTTGCAAGCTTGCCTCTTTCTTTCTTTTTGAAAACATGCACCTAAAAGGAATATTGGAAAAAAATTGAATGGAAGCTCCTTGGCTCCAGGAAAGAAAGTAACTTTGCAGGAAGAAGTAATCAAGTATGAGAAAGAGAAACCTAGGAGAATAAAATCTTTAACAAGCAGGTGTCTTATTTCATTGAACTTAGAGCCCTGGGTTTGTGTGATATGTCAATTCCGTCTTGACAGTTTCTCTGCAGAGTGAGCTAATAAAAGACCTGTAGGAAATTGTTCTTAGTGGAGAGGGGAAAAAAAGTGGCTGCCTCTTTGGAAGGGGGATTCTTTAAAAGCAGGAAAATGTTTAAAAGAGTACCAGAAATGTCTATAAAAGTGAGATATTGGCAGTTAGGGAAGGGTTGGAGAAAATGTGCAAGAATAATAGAAATTCCATATTTCACTGGATAAAAATCTCTAACCAGTGAACACCGATAAGGTGTTAAGTTTCATCTAATAGTTTTAGAGGTCATTTATCATCTGGGCTCTTAAAGATATGCTGCAGAGTAATATGTGTTATGCTTGGAGAATGTCGTAAACAGTTTCTGTCCTTTGTGGCTTTTCTTTTGCAAATCCTGATGGTTTCTGATGCCAAGAGCTTCTTGGGCACTTGAGAGAAAGCACTAGGTCTCTTGGGGATTAAGATCCTGTTGTGTAGTACCTGGTATTTCTTTAATCTCTGGGTGCCTCCCTTGTCTGGAATGAGCAGTATTGTTGTTACTTACTGGGCTTTTGTATAGAAGGAGAACTCCAGAAAAATACTTAATGTCTGTCTCTACCTCATGAGATGTTAAGTGCCAGATCAGTCAAATGGACCCATTGCTGGCATTCTAGGTCATATGTGCCAAAACTAGAATTGTAAATGGTAACTTACCTCTAATGCAAGCAGTTACAGAGTAGGCAGATACAAAAAAGAAAAAAAAAAAAATGGGCGTACATTTGTGAATGCTTTTGGCAGTGCCATTGAATTAAATTGTATTTTAATGAAAGATCTTTGTAATGAATATTTATGGTAACAGTGGCTCTTAATCTGAATTCAACAAATTCTGTTTCATCAAAAGATTACTAAAACAGAAACAGTTTATAAAACCCTGTCATCTGTCAGTCCTTGCTTTGCAGCGACAGAAGTTCATTAACGACCTCCTGTGTGCCGGTTGTTCTAGTTGTTGGGTGTGTGGCTGTGGACACAGGGGACGTGGATGGTCCCTAGCCCCCCCAGAGTGGACAGTCAGGTAGACTGCAGACAATGAGCACAAACTTGTAATTGTCATGACTTGAATGTTAGCTTGGATTGCATGCTTGTTAGAAACAACGTTTAAGTGGAAAATCAATTTTTTCCTCACGGTGGATATAGAGATCACTTCTCTTAAGCATAGGACCATTTATCACTTGATTATAATTGTCATTCTTTTGTAATGAGATAGAAAATACATAGTTAGGGTACAATTGTATATTTTCTGGAAACCTTTGTTAGATAGTCATTTCATATTATCTCCATCGTGCCTATAGTTTAGATTATTGACTTACCTGTTTACAAAAGCTTAGGAGAATCAAGAGATTCTAGTGGAAAATCTCCCACGTAGGATTTGAGGCTGGCTCTGGCCCTAGTTTTTTTCTATGAACTTGGGCAAGAGTTAATTAAGACCAAAAGCTCATAGCACTGTTAGGAGGATCAAAACAGATAAAGTAAATGAAAGGTCTTTGTAAAGCATGAGGTGAGTACAAATTTTAATCTACTATCCCATTTTTCTTTGCTTTTGGTCTCAGTAACCTTAGCCACACAGAAGGGCCAACTTAAAAAAGGCTGTAGCATTTGAAAATGATTACTGCATTTTCTAACGATGGACAAGAACAGATTTTTTTGCCCCAAATATTTGTTTTTCCATGTGAGTATGCATGTGTAAAATAAAGAAGGTGGTATTTTATTTGAGAAAAAAAAAATCTAGTGATAAAATCAGATGAACGGATGAGTTGTTCTTTGATGCAAGTGTGGTAAGAACATTGCTATGCAAGGTGAAGCTCAACGTTCCACCCTAGTTTACCCGAATACCTTCCATGTTGGTTTTTCTCTCGGTCTCATGATCATTCTTGGGTGTTGGGTGGATGTTGGCTGAGGTGCACGTTCACGGCTGAAGGAGCAGGTGCTGCCACTGGTCTCCATTCTGTTGGCGGTAATGCCAGAGCTTGTTGGAGGTTTCAATTTGGAAATTGTGGGAATGAATATTATAAAATAACTGGAGGGTTACGTAAGTATATGTAATAATTTAGCATGTACTTATAACAACACAAGGGCTAACGTTTATTCGTGGCTTAGTGTGTGCCAGGGATGGTTATATTTTATTTGCATGTAGAGCACTCCCTGTAAACAAAATGTTGTCAGCACCTTTTATCAGTGAGGAAAGAGGGTAAGAGAAATTGAGTGAATTATCCCAAGTTGCGCATCCAGCGATGGCGGAACATATGCTGGAGCCTGGATCTGCCCCACACCCTTAAGACCAGTTTGCCTTTTGCCCATAACTCTGTGCCTTTACGTTTGGGCTAGAAAGGGTGACATCAAGCCTTTGAAGACCCTAGATAATGGCCCTTTATCAAAGGTTAAGTTAAGTACCATGTGGATCCCAGACTGCCGGCTCTCGCTGTGCTGCGAGGTCAGAGTTGCAGTGTGCAACGGTGGGATTCTGAGTCAAGCGTCTTGTTCTCACCTTTGTGGGCTTTGCAAATTCCTTGGTGCCCTGGGAAGGCGTAGGCCCCTCAGGGATGTGGGTACCACCAAAGGTAGGTTTTTCTTAGGGCTTGGTTTCTGAGCACTTGCAGAATGTTGGCATCCCAGATCTGATAGTTCTTTTTCCAAAGATGTCTCAAGTACGTTCCTTCCTTGTTCGCAGTGCTGACACCTCTCTTTTGGGCCCTGTCATTTATGCACTTGGATAACTGCAGCAGCCTCAGTTTCCCTGCTTTTGGACTCTTGTTTCCATTCAAACCTTTATACTATTGCCACGTTCATTTGATGCAGAGATCTCCTGTGTATTCGGTGTCTGTGTTGACTTCCTGGAGCGCCGATAGTTTTATTCCTGTCACTCAACATTGTTTCCTGGTGCTGTGTGCTCCGAGTGAGCCTTGGTCTGGCTGAATGCGGTACAGTCGTCCCTCTGAATTTGTGAGGGGTTGGTTCCAGGACCCCCCAACAGATACCAAAATCTACAGATACTCAAGTTCGTGGTATAAAATGGAGTAGTATTTGCATAGAACCTACGTGCATCCTCCCATATACTTCAAATCATCTCTAGATTCATCACAATGTCTAATACAACATAAATGCTATGTACATAGTTGTTACACTGTCTTGTTTAGGGAATAATGACAAGAAAAAAAGTCTGCACATGTCCAGTACAGACGCTGTTGTTTTTCCCAAATAGTTTTGATCTTCGGTCGGTTGAACTCGGGGATGTGGAGGGACGATTGGACTTTTCTCCGTTTCTCCTTCACTCCACGCTTCTCATTAGCACAGGCCAGTTTCTTAGTCTGCAAATCCTTCCTCCTTCTGTACCTGTGGAAACGTCTTCTGTACTGCAGAGCCGGGTTTTATTTTTCCAGGTGGAATACTTTTCTGAGTCCTCCAGCCTCGCTGGTCTGTTTCTTCTTGGACTTCCTGGATCATACACTTTATAACATCTTCTTTGCTGTTGGTAGGAAGTTGTTGAATAGGTTGTAAGACTTCAGGACTCCAGAGGCTTTAACCTCCTTGCTGCCCAGGTGCGTGGTAGGTGTGAAGTCACTACTTGTTGGCAGATTCAATGTCTCGATTTCAGTATTTACTTTAAGTGTGGTGCTTAAAATGAAGAAAAATACTGAAGCAATACCTACCTACGGAAACCTCCTGTGGTTTTAAGCTTCTCTGATACTTTGCTGCTGTGTTGAAGTGTTTTCTTCTCCCTTGTCTTGCCAGCAATCAAAGAGAAGTACACGGACTGGACGGAATTTCTCATACGTGATTTGACTGGTTCGAGGACGGCACCTGCGAACTTGCTGGAAGGTGTATGTATTGTCATTATACGTCTAACCTATCTCGGAAGCATCCCTGGAAGGTGTATGTATTGTTAAAATGTATCTCAGAAGCATCCCCGTTACGTGATCAGCCCTAACGGCACCTGAGCATATATCCTTCCGCAGATACATGCCTGCTCACAGATAGCTCTGTGCACATGGCCTGACCTGCTGTTGTCCTGAATTACTTAGGTGACTGATTTGAGTGGCATTGATGATGCCTTCCCTGTGATAAGTGGGAAGTTTGCTCGATGTGAATGTATTTTTAAATAACAATATGTTAGGATATCTTCCCACTATCCTATAAGTCTATTTCCTGTATTAGTAAATGTAAATAAAAATCTTGTAGAATAACTGTTTTGAACAGGTAACCACTAAGCGTGTATATGCACTAATACAGTCTCTTGGAGTACACTGATAAATGATTCCATTAAATATTCTACTTTAGATGCATAACCCCAAGATTTGAATAGACGTGTACTAACTAATAATTGAATTAGCTTCCCTTGTTAAGAACAAGAGGAGAAATGGCAGACTGTATTTAAATGTAGTTAAGACAATTTTAAAATACTAAAGAACAATTAGTTTGGTATCTTGATGATTCGTTTGAAAGTAAATTTATGATGAAACATTTTAATATTTACTATATAAAACAGAACAGGAAAAGAAAGGGTACTATGTCATAAATAAGTGTTGAATTACCAAATCTGCCTTTTTAAGAGTGTCCCTAAAAAGGGGGAGAACTTAATGAATAACAAGGAATAAGGTTTGAGTTTTGACAGAATCATATTCTCTTAACCTTAACTTTTCCCCATCTCATGAATGATATTGGCACTTTAGAGCATCAGTGTCTGATACAGTTCAGCAGGTTGTGTTTGTAAAGATTTGGCCTAATGTATTTGTTATATATCTTAATAGCTTCTATTTTAATTGTTTGGTTAGCAAATCAAAATGACGATGGCTCACCCTTTCACAGGGACAAATTGTCTTACTGTGTTAATTTTTGAAACGTATTTGCCTACAAGGCTGGCTGAACAAACACCCTTTTCATATGCTAACATATGCTAAGAAGGGGCAGTAATTATAATTCTCTAAACCAATTATCAAGTTAGGTGTAGAAATAACTTTACATAATAGTCCATTTAGCTGATCATTAATGCGTGTTAGACACGTCATCGACACACAATCAAGGTTTACTCACATAATCAAAGCACGAGAGGGTCTTGGGTATTAGAGCAGTGGTCATGGTAAGATGCACAAATGTTGAAGAATCATGGTATAAACTGGAAAAATAGACATTTTGCTGCCATACGTTTTTCTAGCTCCAGGCAAATTTGGGTATGACTCTTCTTAAAAGCATCCTAATTTCTAACAAATGCAATTTTAGCTGGGAAGGGTGATTTGTTTGGTGAGAATTTAGCACCAACTGTTATTTTCTGTTGTGATGTTGGTTGTTGGGCTGGGAATTGGGTACGTGGATGTGTGAATGGGAGGGGGGAGGGGTGGGGGGGCTGGCTGTGCCCGGGGTGGGGGTGGGGGGATGCCAGACTGTTGCCAGTAGCTTGGATGATGGTGTGAAAAAGCATTATCTTCTGCTGTCATCTGTTTCCATGAGAACCTTAAAAGAAAGTTTAAAATAAGGAGTTTTGCTTCTGTTTAAACAGCCTCTGCGAGGGAAAGGCCCTATAGACCTCATTACAGTTGATTCCTTAATAGAACTTCAGGATTCTCAGAACCCTTTTCAGTACTGGATAGTTAGTGTGATTGAAAATGTTGGAGGAAGATTACGCCTTCGCTATGTGGGATTGGAGGACACTGAATCCTATGACCAGTGGTTGTTTTACTTGGATTACAGACTTCGACCAGTTGGTTGGTGTCAAGAGAATAAATACAGAATGGACCCACCTTCAGGTAAGGGCCAAAGCTTTTCCTGCTGTGTAGTGTTTTTTTAAAAAAAAAAGATGGTATATTTTCCCAGATGTGTCTCTGGAAAATTTGTTAGCTCTGTGGTATCTTTTATATCTGAGGATATGAATATTAAGCATTTTAACTTCACAGTACTTCCTATAGAGAATAAAACCGAAGACCTCAATCAGTAGTATTCTCAAAAGAGAAAGTAATGTTGGAGGCCTCAGGGAAGTTGATCGAGTTCCTTTGGAATTAGTGGTTCAGACAGGAAAGATACAGTACATTGAGAGGTGGGCATATTCTCCACTTTTTTCTTTAGGGATTTTATAGTCTTGTAAGTAAGCTCCAAAATCTCCATTCATCTGGGTAGCCGTCTGTGTATCCATCCATCCGTCCTTCCCTCTAGCTAATCTTCCTTCCATCCATCCATGCATCCATCCATTCACCTACCCATCCATCCATCTAGTCTTCCATCCATCCATCCACTCATCCAAGCATCCATCCATCCATCCATCCGTCCATCCATCCATCCTCCCTCTCTTCCATCCATCCATCCATCCATCCGTCCATCCATCCATCCTCCCTCTCTTCCATCCATCTATCCATCCATCCTCCCTCTCTTCCATCCATCCATCCATCCATCCATCCTCCCTCTCTTCCATCCATCCATCCATCCATCCTCTTTTTCATCCATCCATTCATCCATCCATCCACCCTTCCATCCATCCATCCACCCATCCATCCATCTATCCACCCATCCATCCATCTATCCACCCACCCTTCCATCCAACCATCCATCCACCCATCCACCCAGCCTTCTACCCATCCACTCACCCACCCATCCACCCACTCACCCACCCATCCACCCACTCACCCATCCAACTGTTCTTCTTTCTACCCATCCATCCGTATTCATCCATCCACCCGTTTATCCATCCATCTGAATTAGCCAAACCACAATCCATTCTGACCAGGAAACAGCACCGAGAAGATCATCATGCTTTTTCCCTGGCACATCATAGATTTTCGTTAGCTTCAAATGCACCGTCAAATGACTTTGCACAGGCTTAACTGGATAGAATAGTGCATTATGTTCTGACATACCTAACTAGTCAAAAATCTCACTGTTTACAAAATAACCATTCGTGAATGTTTACTATGTGCCAGGTGATTTTACATCTGGTATGTTATTTATTTTGATTCCAAAAAAGTGCTGCACGTTTGGTGTGAATTTCATCTCCCAGCAGAGAAAATCGAGCCTGGGGTTAAGCTACCTGTCTGAGGTCCCCTGCTTCGGGGCCAGGTGATGCAATGCAGGTTCCCAGGTGCCGTGCCCATCCCACCCCGTCCCCCTGCGGCCCCTCCTTACCAACCTTTTAGCAGGAAACCCCAGAACAAAAAACGTTGGATTCTTATGGAGTCAAAGATGCCAAGGAAGAAATACATTTCTTTTAGAAACTGCTGATCTTTATTCTGGTCAGTTTTTCAGATATGTTTAGAATAAAGACTTGGCTCTTTGCTTTGTTAAAATCACCAGCATATTTCCCTCCCCTATGAGTTGCCGATGTTAGTCTTGGGTACATGGAGGTGAGGAGTTATCTGTCTTTTCTGTCACTCAGGGGCTTTAACTGAAAAAACTTCCTGGCTCTGTATTGCACGAGTTTGCATCTGTGTTAAATTTGACAGGCACATGGAGGAGTAACGTGGTATTTTATTAGTAGTATTGTTGTCAAAGTTTTGCAAAGCAGCCAAGACCTCCATTTATTTCCTGAGTGATTTTGGGCTGTGATGACAGAGAAAGGGCCTGTCAGTGTTGCGAGAAGAGACCTCAGGTTTGCCCTGGGATTCATAACCCAGCAGGAAAAATTTACTTTGTGCGGGAAGTCGTGTGTATAAATCTCAGCTTAGTGTCTAATTGCTTTGTAAATTTTAGGAGAAATATATACTTGCCAGTGTACAAAGCAGAGGATTGTCAGTCGCCTCTTAGGTTCTCTGTAATGTTTCTTTCCTGTGAAATCAGGGGACTTCGGATCAAAAGCAAGAATGGAATATGTCTCTGTAGAAATTCAGGAAATATTTGCTACGAGCTCTCTCCTTTAGATAATTTGGCATCTTTATAACATAAGAATAAATTGTGTTCACTTAGAATTTTTCTGGACATAAACTGTCCATTTCACTTAAGAGTTCATGGGAATCCCTAAAGATTTTGGAAAAGGCACTTTCATCATCATGAACTTGACTTCCCCGATATTGAAATTGTCAGCAGGAAAGGTTACGTATGGGAAGCAGAAAATAAAAGGTGAAAAGATATTTAAGTGTGACTTTGTGTTCCTCAAATACGGTAGTTACAGGATGAAAGCTGGGGTCTCTTATGTCCTGCCCCGGGGAGGAGAGGCTATTGTTATCCACGTTTTACACACGGGAACAGAACCCGATACTTTGGGTTTGTATAAATTAATTTCACGTCTCAGTGTGGCTTGTACAACTTACATGATAGCACCATTTCCTTACCTGAAATATAGGTGGGAATAACATTTCAGACCTGCCTAGAAAATACTAGGCCAGTTTTCTGATTCCCAAACACCATTAAAACCATGCAACATGTTCAGCAGTAACCGATGGTGAGAAGGAAGGTTGGTGTGGAGGGGAGATGAAAGCGAGGCCTGTGAGTTCATCCCTGCCCTCTGGGGGGTCCTTTGCTCGTACCCCTCACTAATACTGCCACTGTGGTCAAAAATAATCTTTAGTTTTATTTGTTCTTTTTCATTTTTTAAAGATCCTAATAACTCTCACCTGTTGAGTACAAATAGAAATCAGCTAGGAAGTTAGTCTTCAAAAGCTCTGGGAAAAGGTACTGGATTGTGTACTCTGCACCTCTGAGCAGCCTACGGTCATGGAGCCTTTGCATTTCGGGCAGGAATCAGAGAAATAGCGTTGCGGTGCCTGGGAGGGAGGGAAGAAGGAGTCAAAGAAGCCACTGGCTCTGCACAACCGGGATAGTTACACATTGGCTGGGCTGCTGAGTGGCATGATACATGTCACGGGATTGGCATTTTCTAGGGATTCAATCCGTGATCAGAGTATTGTGTTTACACTTTGGTTTTTCGAGAGGTTTAAGTAGCTCCTTGAGGCCCCCGGTCTGTAAGAGGCCCCACCTACGCCCTCACTCTGGACGCATAGGAAGCAAGGTGAACTCTGAGGTGTTCTTGCAGACTCTAAGGGCGGAAAACTTTGAGGTTTTCTTTTTATTTTCTTCTCTATTTATAGAATTTTTTTCCTCATATTTTTTCTCCTTCAGAATCCTTTCAACCTCTTTTTTTTTTTTTTTTAATTCTTGTGTTAGGTAGTTCCTGGAGTCAGGAAGTTTCTGAATGTAACTTAAAATACTTCCTTCCTGAACTGTTTCTTAGTCCAAAAAAAGAGTTGTTGCTTTCTATATCAGTCTGTTCAGGTTCCCAAAACAAAATACCTAAGACTGTGTGGCTTAAACAATAGACGTTTATTTTCTCACCATTCTGGAAGCGAGAAGTCTGAGATCAGGGGGCCGGTGTGGTTGGGGTCTGCGGACAGCCGATTCCTGGTTTGCAGAGGGCCACCCTCTCCCTGTGTCCTCACTCTGTTAAACCACCTGCAGCACAGTCATTTTGAGGAAATGTTTTATGCTCTTTTAATGGTGCTATTCATCGTCCGTGAACTTGACCGCGCAGCCGGGGTGCCCGTGTCTCATGCAGCGCTCACGGGGAGTCGGGCTCTCGGTGCACGGCGTCTGTTAGGGGGTCGCCTGTGCAGGTGGTTGAGCCCACAAAACTGCAGCCGATGGCAGGGTTTCAGAAAAGAGGTATGCCTGGCCGTGGAGTTCGAGTCCATTGGGGGATTTCATATCCTCGGGAAGAAGTAAGACGGAGAATCTTCATATTGTAGGACAGAGGCAGAAACCACCTGGAACCTGGGCTCCTTGTGACATTTGTCTCTGGCGGGGAGGGAGAGGGATGGCACCGTGTGGACAGAGGAGTCAGCGTTGCAGGGAGGACGTGGAGGGCAGCCCTCCCTGGGCCAGCGCGCGGGGTCTGCGTGCCTCCTCGCTGGGTTCTGGCAGTTTGGGTCTGACCCTGGCCTCTGTTGGATTTTCATTCCTGCTAGTCTTGAGTGGTTTTTTGGACCACTCTTTTGCGCTGGTCTCTGTCGCAGGGCCTCCCTCCCCCACTCCGAGACCCCCGTAACGGGTCCCAAGGGTGCAAGCAGTCTTGATGACAGAGTGCAAGAGTGGAGACTGCTGCTTTTCCTTTTTCTCCATTTTTGTGTCTTTGGTCTTGTCTTTGGAAACCCCCATCGTTTTCCGTGAGTTGGTCCTTTTCCGACCACGCCCAGGTGGAACTCTCTCGCTGCCTGCTTCCAGATTGCTGGAAAATGGGGTTTGTTTGTGCTCCCCTGGACATGCAGCCTGTAGTTTGCCAGTTCTCCCCAGACCCTGCGCTGGTGTCCTCTGGGCTTTGCTCCCTGGGGTCCCCTGAGTGTCCTCCCCTCGCTAAGGTTGGATGCCGGGAGTGTGTCCCCGGGTATCCCTCTCGCCCGCGTGGAGCACTGTGTAGGGCTCTGGGAGCTGGTCCCTCTGCCTGCTTGTGGGCCCCTGTGATAAGCAGCGTCTTCCTCGGCTCCCCTGTGGAGGTCGTGCAGTCTCCGCGGAAGTGTGCATTGAGGCCCTACCATGCGCCCCGAAATACGGTAGATGCTACTAGGAACAATCACATTCTCTGTTGGTTCTGACTTAGAAATGCCAAATTGGAAAAAAGAATCCCCCAGAGGTAGAAGAGTATACATGAAGTGCTAGAAAGGATTATAGACAGTAGATATAGGGAGAGGATATGTTGGCAGGAACAAGCCTTTGTGTGTGTTTGTGCAACTTAATGACTCTGGGCAGTGAGCACGTTGATGACTTGGCTAGTTCTGGCAGCATCTCAACACCTATTGTTAATTCTGTCCTGAAAAGATTGAATAAACTGCTAAAACAGGGGCTTAAAGCTCAAGGTGAGTCCAAAAGCTATGAGGATCAAAATATATGGCTCCATGCGAAAAAGCAGACATGGAAGAAATTAAAAATATAGTCCCAAAGGTTTAATGTTGCCTTTTAACTGTGCTTAAATTCATATTCATATCCTAAGTGTCTGCCTGAAGTCATCTGGGTTGATATAGTGAAGGTATAAACATACCTACTTCCAGCGAGCGCTTCTGCAAATCCTATTTTGATAAGGCCTTAAATCTGTTGAGACCAGGCCATAAAATTCCCCTGCAGATTCAGCAATAGGTAAAAACAGGGCTCAACTATTTTTTTTTTTCCTTTCCCTTTTAATTTTGCATTCTGGCTGTGTAACCTCCATCCATAAATCTCTCTCCCCCAGCCGCCTAGGGAAAATACGGACAACATGTGGTGTGTTAAGCAACATTTCAAGTGTAAATATTCAACTTGGTTGGTAAATTTTAATTTACCTTTTAATAATTTTCTGACTTTACAGGGACTATTTTTCGCACACAAGAGCTTAGAGATTTAGTGAAAAATATGTTGTAATAAAGGCAAATGCCAGACAAGCGTCATTCGCAATTTAGGAATGTACCAGATAATAAGTTCCTCATCAGCGGGTGTTGCTTCCTGGGTGATACGTGGAGTTTTGGCCCGTGGATGACTGAAGATTTTGCTAATGTGATTAATACCATTAAATTACTTACAGAATGCCAACAAAATGCATACAAATAGTCCCCGAAGAAGAGTCGTATTAAGTTGATTCTTCATTTCTGACAGCAGAATCCCAAGTTGCCATTTAATTTCAGAAAATCCTTTTAGCAGGTGGCCGTTTGTGGCGGGCGGGGTGTGAACTCTTACGGTGTCTGGGCATGCTGAGCTAGTAGGAAGGACCAAGACAAAAAAAAAAATGCAAGAAAGAACCACCCAGCAGAACATTTGAGTCCTTAAACTCTCGTGTGCTTTGCTGTTGCTACAGAAATCTATCCTTTGAAGATGGCCTCTGAGTGGAAATGTGCTCTGGAAAAATCCCTTATTGACGCTGCAAAATTTCCTCTTCCAATGGAAGTGTTTAAGGTAAGAAGTTGATTCTTAGCAGTCTATCTACTCTTTTCAAGAATAAAATGCTTAAAAAGTTTTCTACATCAAACCCTTTTCCACTTTGAAAAACTACCTTTTGGCCAGCTTGCCTTTTAAATGTTTAAGGTTTTATCTGTTCCATTTTGCTATTTTTTTGTGTATGATCTTCCTAAAGACCCATATGACAAGATACTGATTCAATTTTTTTTAGGTTTACTGTTTTTCTTCATAATGAATTGGTATAGAAATCTCAATTTTACCTGCTCACGTCCCACCCCAGACATAAGAGAAAACATCTCAAGTCTGATTTTGCTTTTTGTTTGGTAAAAATGATAGAAAATGATGCTTCTCGTGACGGTTCAATTTTTGCACTGGCTCCGGAAGCTTGTCCTGAGTGTCTGCTAAGTGCCAGTCCTTCCGCCAGGTGTCCTGCGGCGTGAAGGACTGTGGAACATACCCCACTGACGCGATCGCCAAGTTCTTGATGCTTCTAAAATTGTGCTGCAAACTTGCGTGAAATAAAATATTAAGTTGTGGGCAGGAATGATCCATCTGGGTCAGAGGAAATCCTAGCACAAACCCTGCGTATTTGGAGCTGGAGCACGTGGGAGGCCGCTCCACCCCTCTGGTTTCCTTGGACGGCTCTCGGTGCGGGCGCGGTAGACGGATGTTGGCTTGGTGCTCAGCCCCGAGAACACGCGTTTCTGCAGCGCAGCTGAGGTTTCACAGGGAAGGTGAAATGAGCATGGTGTTTGGGCACAGCAGGACCTTCAGGCTTTCGCTGGGGCGTGGGCTTCCTGGATTTTAGTGACAAGTAAGTCCTCACCCAGGCTGTCAAGCAGTCGTGACAAATCTGCACCTCCCCTGTTTGTAAAATTGGATGCAGTTAAGACCACTTCTTCTTACGGAAACCAGGGGTGGCCGCAGTTGCTCCTTGCTGGTGTCCCAGCAGCCGGGAGGGGAGGAGAGGGCTGGGTGTGGGTCCTCAGTGTGGGTCGGTGCCCACGCCGCAGACCAGGCACCGTCTGTTCCAGCCGCTTCAGGAAGGACTGGGAAGGGGCGGCTGGTCTTGTGGAGGGGCTCAGGGAGGACATCGAGGGGTGTAGCTGCTTCCCAGTCGTCTCTCCATGCTTAGTTCATGAACTCTCGACCACACTGGTTTCAGGCATTCCGGGCTTGTGGCAGCTTCCCTCTGTTCTCTGCCTCCATCTGCACACGTCCTCTGCTCTGTGTCTGTCCCGATTTCCCTGCACTTACAAGGATGCCGGTCATTTGATTAGGGCCCCTGCCAATCTCGTGGGCTCTCACCCTCGTTCCATGGCATTTGCAAAACCCTATTTCCAAATAAGGCCCCAGCCCCAGCTTCCGGGTGCACGTAAACTTGTGGGAGACACTGTCCAACCCAGTGCAACTGCATTGCATGTATGTTCTGTAATTTAAGAAACAACATACTAGAATTCTCTACGAGTCCCTCTGCCTACACGGAGGTCATTAAGTTAGAGAAACTGCATGGGCACGTGGGTTAAGGACCAGGCTATCTTAGCAGTTGTTTCATGTATTTAAAAAAACAAGAGAGACTCTCAAGTTTTTAGTTCTAGCAGATGATATTCTCCTGCATGGTCCAAAAATAGAAATTTAGTGTGTGTGTGTGTGTGTGTGTGTGTGTATATATATATATATGTATATATATACACACATAAAATTTTTAAATGTATATAGAATTTTTTATATATAGATAACTTTCATATATATATATACACACAGATATATATACATACAGAGAGAGTTTTTTGTTTTTTACTCTGTTCCCACTGTTTGATCATCACTGTTTCCCAGCAGGCAGGCTTCTTTCTAGTTTCTTTCATTACAGTAAAAGGAATCTATGTTCGAATTCAGCAGTGAATCACCCGAGATGCATGTTGTTATGGAAAATTGCCACAGTGTTCAGCTGTTACGAGACAGAAGTCAAAGCTAAGCACGTTTAATGGCCGGAGATGAGCAATATTTCCAAGCAGTTCTTTTTATTATTTTTACACGTTAGATGAAATGGGCGTTTTGGTGGAATGAATCTCCTTACGCCGTGTGGTTCTCCGTTTGGGAGACGTGTTCACGGCTGTGTGGTGGTGTCTGTCTGCGTCCGGGCATGTGGTCTGATCGAGCTCATGAATACAAACAGAAACGGGGTAGAAACCAAGCTCATAGTTAGTATTTCTGCTGTTATTTACTCTTGATTTGAGAGATCGCTGGGAGGAGGTTTTGGATACCACATTTTACTGGGAATTCTGACTTACCTTCTTTGGGAAATGCAGATAATCTTCAAAACGTACACTCAGTTGAAAAGTAAATAGTTGATCAAATGGATAAGAAAAAACGTGAATGACATTGAAAAGCTCATTTTATTGAAAAGTAAATAATGAAATTTTTTCTCCCTGAAAACCAGCCTCATTATTTAGAGGCCTAAGAGATTCACCAGAACTGTCCATGTACTGAAAACTAATTTACTCTTCAGAAATCACAGGTGTATAGAGGTACCTGCGTGCCTGTCACGGTGGCCCCGCCCTGGATTTTCCTTTAGGACACGGCTGTCTGCATCACACAGCTGGGTCGTTAGGCTTTCAGAACAAAAAGAAATCTGCTTTTTAAGAATCAACTTAAGGTATCTTAAAAAATAATAAAACCTTTACTTGACGTGGTCGCGTTTCCTGATTTCGAAAGCCATCGTTTAATTAATTTATGACACACCCCAGTGTCCGCTCAAGTGAAACGCCCCGGTTTCCATAGAAGCTTTTTGTGTTTCATAAAGACCCGCTAGGATGTGTTTCTCTCAGAGTTTATTTCTGTAATGCAGCAATGAACTTGCTACAGGACTAATTCCATCTTTTGGTGAACAATGACTCTCTTGCCACAGTTTCTAATTCACTAAGTGTCTACTAAGATATCATAGAAGGATTTGGGGTTATTTAGTAAATTTTAAAAACAGGGCCAAAGGGGACTAGAAAACAAGAGTCTATCGATAATTAATGTAAGGCTTCATGTGTCCGGCACTTACAAGCCTTCTGTGATGGTTACTTTTCATTCACTGCCGTTCTTGTAATTGGTCTTACCGCTCGTTTGCAGATGTTAAATTATGGAAGTTTCACTGGCAACTCTTATATCCATCAAAAAGATCTACAAATAAGAAACAGCAGTTCCCAATTTGCCAGTGAATGGAAATAAAGTATTTTTTTTCCTTAGAGGAATACCAAAATATAGCCCAGGGAAAAACAAACGCTCTCCGACCAAGTTCATTCATGACCACACCTCGTTGTGGCAAGGCAAGAACATATTTGAAATGTCACTAAAGTCTGTGATCGTGTTTTTATCCCTTCAAGAAGGGAAATTGAACCTTTCTGTGTTCATTTAAAAAATGTTGAAAATGGCAGTGTGTTTGAAATTCCAAATACGCTGTTTAGAGATTTGCGCTAAAGTGAAGGGAATTGAACTTGAGGCCCCCAAACCTTGGCCTTCCTCCCGAAAAGCCTCTCTTCTTCTCATGCCTCTCTGCCAGGGACCCCCACGTCTGCCCCCAGGCTTGGGAATTGACTAGAAGGACTCGCAGGATGCAGACGTTGTTATACTCACGGTTACAGTCGATCACAGGGAAAGAATATTAAGTAAAATCCGAAGAGGGCAAAGGTGCAGGGGATGAAGTCTGGAAAACCAGGCAGAAGCTTCCAGAGTTCTCTTTCGGAAGAGTCGCACAGGACACTGTTAATTCCTCCAGCAGTGGGTTGTGACAACAGGTGCCAAGTGCTGTTCTCCCAGGACATCTCCTGGGGACTCAGTGCTCAGGTTTATATTGGGAGCGGGTCACAGAGCCACCCTGTACCTGGCACAGGCCAACAGCCCAGACTCCCGTTAGGAAGCCAGGTGTTTAGTATAAACCCTGTGGTTTGTGCTAACGGTGTAGGTGCAGTGAACCCCTCTCACATTTAGATGTTTTATACTGGTGTAGGCTACTGTCCACAGGCCATCCTCCCAGGTGCCAGCCTGGGGCCCACCTTGCAGGCAGGGCCCTCAGCGAGGACGGCGGCCTCGGGCCTGCCAGGTGAACTCCTCCGCAGGTCTCCATTCCACCCGCTGGCGGATACTGTTGGCTCCCTACTGACAGTACTCAGGCTGCGCATGACACCCTGAACATGCTGCATCCTGTAATGTCTTCGTGTTTTTTTTTTAAGCTTTGAATGATGCACCTGTCGGTGGGAGTGTAGATGTAACCCTTAGGAGGGACTCTCTGTGTTTTAGCAGGTGAGACCTGGGGCAGGGACCAGAGAGTGATGAAGTGTGGCACAGACAGAGAAACTTTTCCTTCTCCTTCCATCTGGTGCAGCCCAAGCGGCGAGAAAGATGTGAGGATGGAGTGTGAGGTTGCGGTTTCTATGGCGACCGATCTCTTTTTCTCCTATTCAGCAGCGAAATGCAGCCAACACCAAAACACTCCTTGCCGAGCGTGGCCTTCAGGTGGGGCCCTTAGATTCTCCCAGACTTTGCTTCAAGCCCCCCCATGTAGAGACAGAGCTTGATTTCTTCGGCCGAGTCATCGAGCAGTAAATGTTTGGGACGCACAGTCGATACCTCAGTCTCATCAAGCTATACCCAAATGGCTCTTAGAAAGGGTGTTTTGACAGTCGGTCGTTTTGTGATTGGACTGATGGCCGATCCTCTGAGATGCCTCAGTGCTGTCAGTTTCACTCGCGAGTTTTCTACCCAGTGGCAGGAACCAGGCTCTGTCGCTCGGGCCTCACCTGGGCCCGGAAACGCAGGTTCTGCAAGACGCCTGCGACATTTCCTCCTCCTGCTGTCCTGGTCTCTTTGCAGGCTTGAAGAGGCTTGTTAAACAGACTCTCTTTGGGGAGGCAAATCCCGGGGAACTTCAGTGTCTTTAATGCCCGTCCTTTGCCACCTGCAGAACCGAGAGGCGATGCTTGTCTGTGCTGGTTCTTCGTGCGTTCTGGGTTCTTGCACAGAACCACATCAATTCCACAGCCGAGAAAGGACCGTAGGGGCCTCTTTTTTATGAGTATTGGAGAAAATCTTATAAGAGGCGCACCAAAGAGGGCAACTTTGGTCAGACAATAAATGCAACCGTAAAAATCGCAAAGTCCAGATATACAGAGAGTTTCCTGTCACAATAGCTTGATCACAGGGGCCTGAACTCTGCTGCCTGCAGTCTCTTAGATAGCAACTGGCTTTTAACTCTGCACATTAAGAATTTAAGAATATAGTCAACTTCCAGTTATCTGCTCGGGGAGTCAGCGCTCCCCAATGGCTTCTGTTTACCACCGATAATTCTGGCTCTTGCCAGCTAACTGCGGTTGCAGAGGAGGCAAGATAATATTCGCGTGAATTTAATGTAATTGGTGTATGGGATTTGGGGGGTGGGATGCTGAGGGAATACATCTCTTGTTTAAAATAGACACATTGCAAAGTGATTGTTGTGCCGTATTTTTTATTTTTTTTCAGATTTTCCATTCCACTCTCCATTAATAAAAATCATTAAGAATAGATTATAATTCTTTCATCTATGGAGGATTTTACTGTGGATTTAAACCACAGTGAAATTGTGTGGAGGCAGGTTTTTTTTTTTTTTTTTACCCCCTTAAAAATACACGAAGATCCTTTGCAGATTAGGTCATCCTTTTAAGCTAATAGCGCCTTTCATGAACAGGCAAGTTAGTTGCAAATTAGCGATGTCTCTGGTGAGGAGACCGGGTCTTCAGAGTTTAAGATCTAACGAGAATGAGGACCACGTGTAATTCCGCAGGCAACGTGGCCGTGCACGGACTCTGGCCTTCAGTGTGCTCCCTCCTGGCCCCGAGAAGCGGCACCCTGAGGAGGTTGGTGTGCTCTGCTGGATTTAAATAAAAAAATGCCACGATCGTTCAGTCCTGTTTTCTCTCTCCATTCCCGCAGACACCCACCTCGCTCTGAGTCTGCTTGTCTTGATGGTGTAAGGTCAAGAGTAAGATAAAATCTGCCGCCAGTTTTGTCTTCAGTTCCGTTTATAACCAGAAGGGCCAGCACGCACAAGGCAGATCAACCTTCACGTGAATACATAATGTTCTGCATTTAACAATTAAAAAAAAAAAAGGAATGAATGAGTTTAGAAGAGTAGAAACCTGACTTAAAGCTCCTTAATATTGAGCAAGGTGCCACACTGCATTGAGGGGTCCAGCAGAAGAGGGCCGCCTCTGTGATCGCTGTAAACCGCATGGTTCAGGTTCAAGTGTAGGAGACTATCGTTCTGCATTTTCTCATCACTGTTTTTTAACTTGGTTTAAGGCACGACTGGTAGATAAAATTGCTGTTGACAGCTGTAAGTAAAAAAATGGAAATGGCTATTGGTGTTCAGCTTATAGATTTTTTTTAATTACCTCTTTGTTATAAATATTTCACTGGCTAAATTTAAGCAAGTTCAATGGGATTGAAATGTCATAGTACTATGGATTTAATAAATGCTGGCATCTTGATGTCTGTTTTTTGACGAAGCTAATATTACAAGAGTAATTTACTAATGACTTAGGTCATGGCTGAATCAAAAAGAGGAACAAGATGATCAATAGCCTTGGATTGTTTTCTTAGCAAGACATATCGTGCCAATAGGAATAAAGGAATTAAAGCGTAGTTCATTATATACCAATTTGAATGTAATTAAAACCTTCCTTTGACTTCGCTGAAGCCTGTTCTTAGAAATTATGCAAATTAATTGAGGCCTTGAAAAGAAGCACATGCAATGTTTGAGTTCCCTTAGACCAAAGAACTGGTGTGTTGGAACTGAAGAAATTATACCGTGTGGTATTTTGGTATAAGTACAATACTCTAAAAGATTTGGTACTTAAAAAAATTGGGCAGGGTAAAATTGCATGTCTTTTTTTTTTTTTTTTTGTCTATTTGATTTCATATCAACATAAGCAAAAAGGAAGAACCAAAACATTGAAGATCCTTGTTCAGATAGCTGCCAGAGGTCAGAGAATTCCCTGCAGCCTTCGATTGTGGAACTCGGGTTAAGAATTTGGCTTCTGCACAGGGATGATTTCACTGCTTTTCTAATATTAAAATTCTCACCAAGTACGTTTTAATTTTGTTGTGTTAATTAATGTGAATACGTTCTCCCCCATGCCACATTCTTTATAATGTCATGTCATGTGAGATGTATTTATCTAATGAAGCATTAGCTGTTTTCAGCGTCCATGATAGCCACATAGTGCATTGTAAGAGTGTAAACTGTGGTTCTTCAAGCTTCTAAAGTCAATGTGGACATGAGTCAAGTTCAAGTAGGCACGTGAGACACGAGTGTTTGCTTTTTCTGTCTCCCCTTTCTCCTGGCTCTCCGTTAGTGATAACTCCTTCATCATCTTCCACGGATTAATACAGTCATTTATATCCTGTGTCTTATAAAGAACTCTTAATATTCACCCCAAGCTTTCTCACCCTGCCAGACGAGTTTGGGTTGCTGCTCACTCATGGTGACTAGGATCAGGGCCGCCCCAGGGCAGGTGCGATTCTGAGATGGCTACGTTGGATTCCTCCGGAATCAGGTCCCGCCCTTTTCCAAGCGTGGCAGCCACGTCCAAGACAGAGATTTCTCGGGAGGTGGATGTTTAAAGCAGTGGGTGACCGTGGGTGCTTAGTGCACCCAGGGTGGGCTCTGAGGTTGTCACAGCCTCCTGACCGCCGGTTCCTAGGTGAAAAAAGTGAGACCACTTAACACAAGAACTGTAAACCTGGGACACCAATACACTGTGGTTTGTCCAGACTGCTCTTTCCTGCCTGATGCTCTGCTTCCTTTTTCTCCCTGCTCAGCTATTTTCTCACTAAATTTCTGGCTTCTCAGTGTCGGGAACCAGACCACGTCACCCACTTTCCTCTTCATTCAGGGCAGGGTTGAGCCTCACACGTGGTCTTTGAAATAACACGGACAGGTTGAGATTGGCGTGGATTTCGCAGCCAGCCGTGTGCTGGATGAACCGCATTGATCAGCGTAACCTGTCCTGGTTAACATTGACAACATGATGAGGAAATATGTATTGATGAGGGATAATTTGTGAAGCACTATGGGCATTTCGTTGCAGACGTTTCTTAAATCTTGATCGATTAATGTACGAACGTACTAAAGTAGTAAAGATGCTTGTTAATTGGTGAAGGCTGTGATTGTCTGTATATTAGCATTTTGGGGGTCCTTTTTGGGGTTAGAATGCTCTGGCATAACTTTTTTCATAAGCCATTGAAAAGTGTTAGGCATTAACAGCAAAAATTGGAGGTTTTAAGTAAATGATCAAAATTACCTAGTAGCAACTTTCTTTGAAATAAAATTTCAGGAGCCTGTAGGTTGTAGCGGTTTTGTCCATTTGTTTTTACATTGGTTAAAAATAAAAGATCCTTTTTGGCTTATGTTTCCCCGTCTGTTGTATAATCTGGTGGCTGGAT
Organism: Eulemur rufifrons; assembly: GCF_041146395.1. Classification (NCBI taxonomy): domain Eukaryota; kingdom Metazoa; phylum Chordata; class Mammalia; order Primates; family Lemuridae; genus Eulemur; species Eulemur rufifrons. Next base: position 2,373,784 of record NC_091007.1, on the reverse strand, counting down.
CCTGGGCTCAGAGTCAGATGGCTTGGGTTGGAAACCTGGCTCCTTTTATTAGCTTTGTACCCTTGCTTAGGTAACCTAACCTCTCCGTGTCTCAATTTCCTCACCGTAAGGTGGGTAACTGCCCACAGTCTGTTGGGGGAGGAGAGTGACAATGTGACAGTGCAGGGAAAATGCTTACAAGTATTCACAGCGTGTGAGTTGCTACTGTGTCTACTCCCTTGATAGTACAAGTTGAGTATCCCAGTCCAAGTTGAGTATCCCTTTTCCGAAATGCACGGGACCAGAAGTGTTTCAGATTTCAGATTTCGGAATATCTGTAGTATGCCTACTGGGTGAGCATCTGAAAATCCAAAATGTGGAATATTCCAGTGAACATTGCCATTGGGCATCATGTGGGCACTCAGAAAGTTTTGGATTTTGGAGCATTTTGGATTTGGGATTTTCGGATTCCGGATGCTCCATCTGTATGTACCAAGCCAAGTTAGTCTCAGCACAGAGGTGCCGCGTCTCAGGCAGAGAGAGAGCGAGATGTGCGTAGGCCCTGGAGGGAATAGCGCTGATGAAACCCGCGTGGAGAAAGGAAGTTGGTGTCGACAGAATCTCTTTTACGACACCATTCCACTGAAAATAAGGTTCCCCGAAGACAGATTGCCACAGTCGCCTGTTAAGACAGTGCTCCAATAAAACGAATGGCGTTTTACTTTTGATCAATATAAAGCTACTTTGGGGCAAAAATAAAAATGGGTCGCGATGAACATGGACGGGAACGACATTGCTGGCATTTATTAACGGAGAGTAGTTTTTCTGTAAGCACTTTAACCGGACTCTGGTACATCTGAGTGAGCAGTGTTTCCCGACTGTGACAGGCATATTTGTAAGCATGCTGAGGATTTCGTAATACGTCCCGATCACAGGAATAACATCATTCTTGATCCAATAATTGCCGAGCGCGAATGGTTCTCCAGAGCTTTGCGAAGGCCAGAATGTCTCTCTCAAATCGCAGTGAATTTTCCATTAGTGCTCAGGAGATAATCTGTTCTGTGAATCATCTTCAGGAAGCAGGAGCTCTGTCTGTCCTTCACATTGAGAACGATTAACTGGGGGTGTCTGTAAATGAATGCACGCACTCAAAGTCCGCTTAACAGTAAGTGGCCCAGGTGATGACGTTTGCTTTTCAATGAGAGTATCTGCATCTTGGCTCATAGACTAGTGCGGATGTGACTTACACGCACGGAACCCAGCGGGTTTGTGTCTTGGCTTATCTGGAAATTCACTGCTGTTGAATTCCTCAATTATCATAAAACCTTATTTCTTAGGAGTGTCAAATGACTTCTTTTGCCTATTAGATCATACTCAAATGCCTCCATCCCTCCGGTATTTAAGGCCCAAGCCTCCCTGAATAAATTTACTGTGCTGCTCTCCCAGAATCTTTCCTTTATCATCAAGTCACGTGATTTTCATATTCCAAGTTAAGATCCACCCCCATAAATCGTTTGTCTGCCGTGATCATGGTGATATTTAGTTTTTATATGCTAGAAGTAAGAGAATTTGTTCTGAAATTTTGGTCTTCTGTACCTGTTCTTGTTTCCTTCTGCCTTTGACAAATGTAGGTTTCTTCATGTGTGTGTATTTCATGCAGCATCTGGTAGCCTGCTGTGGCATACCTGTGCGTGTTTGTTTTCCTGGGGAGGAGTTCGGTGTGGCCGTGTGAGCACGTGCGCTCGGGAGAGAAGGCAGGGACTGTGTGCCGTCTGCAAGAATCGTCCCCACTTAGCCCGGAGATGGAGGTGGATGCAGAGGACACCAAAGTCATTAGCAGCGAGCGTTTGTTATGCAGTCCGCAGCCCCGAGTGGAGAAGGGTTATCTGAGGAGCAGATTGCTAAGGAGAGGCAGCCGTGGCCTGGTCTCTGCTGGACACCTGTGGCCCTGGGGAGGCTGTTGGTGCAGTGCTCCTGGGCCACGGAGTCTCAGCACAGCTTCAGGAGCTGCGATCGAGGGGCCTTCCAGAAGGGCTTGGAGCCAAGGCTCACGGATGGGTGTGGCCTGGGTTGGGACTCCACGTCAGGGGTCCAGGTTGAGCTGAGAGCCTGGGTTGTAGAAAGCACCAGAGGTTACGCGTCAACCTTGCTTAGAAAGCTGGCTCTACTCAGAGAGCAAAGATCAGGGCAGAAGTATCCAGAGCAGAGAGTGGGCACAGAATCCGGAATCGCAGGAAGTGAGAGGACAGCCCTGGTGGTGGACACCGCCGGGCAGGGGGCCCCTCCCCCGTGGCTGGGAGCCGGTTCTCAAGCGTGCCAGCCCGGTAGCTGCGGGTGTGCGAGGGAACGTCGGGGCACGGAAGGAGGCCCCTAGCAGAGGTTAGGTTCATCCGGACCCTTTCTTATAGTTGCAGAGGCGTCATGAGTGCCCGAGGGCATTTCTGTGTTGTCACACGGCATAATAATGACTGCTCCGGCTTGTTGAGTGCATTCAGACAAACTTCTGCTACATCATAATTTTGGAATAATTCCTCTTTTCAAAAGATGAAAACATTTCATAATTAAGTAGAGATAAGATATTTACGTGCAAAATCCATGAGTGTGACTCGGCCCCCACTGATGTGGGTACTGGGGCATTGGGGTCTTGACAGAAACCTGAACTTTGAATCTTTTTTGGACCTTTTTTTAAAAAATTTATTTTTTATTGTTACATTATAGATGTACATATTTTGGGGGGTACACGTGCTAGTTTAATTCATTCATATAATTTGTAAAGATCAAATCGGTGTCATTGGGTTAGCCAACACTTTAAATATTTGTCTTTGTGCCCAGAAACATTCAACTTAATTGTTCATCTTTTAACACAGATGTCAACGAGGCCGTTCTGGTTTAGTTTTGGTGTCTCAGCGCTTGTGGTTGACGGCTCTGCGGTGGCATTACGTTCTGACACGGTTGCTTTCCACTACTTCTCTTTCCTGGCCCACCTTCTGCCAGTCAGCTTTAAAAATAAATGCTTTATTTGCCACATAAACAATAGAAAGTCGTCACCTGCACCTAAGAATATGTCCTTCTGCTTTCCCTCATGCGGGTAATTTTTGTGAAGTGTTGATTGTAAGTGCGTAAGGGATTTTTTTTTTTTTTTAAAGGTTTGGAATGGGCCAGTTCCTTCCATTGGTTTTCGTTGTATTTGGCCACGTCCCTTCTTGTTCTGGCTGGGGCAGTGTTTGCGTCACCCACACCGAACTGTTCCTGTGCGTGCACGCGTGCTGAGACCTCTGCAGGGTGCTGTGTGGGGGGACCTGAGAAATGCAGGGATCTTGTGGGGTCCTAGAGGCGTTTACATTCTGTAAGTTTCTGGCTACGCGGTGGAGAGTTTTCTAAGCAGCTGCTTGTCCGTGGTCTGCCGTGGAAACGCTGACGGTGCGGCTGGCGGAGCCGGCACAGCCCGACTGCGCTCTGTGCGAGCCTCGGGGGCTGGATCCAGAGTGGCATCGTTGAATTAATTAAAAATCCACTTTAGGTTTGTAGTTAAAAAGAAAGTAATAGGCCCCCAGATATCTTTTTGTACTTCACCCCCCCCCCCCCAACGGATGTGTTTGGAAAGCGCAGGATTTATTTGCAGCTGTCCTATCCTCAGGGACAGACCGCAAGTACGTTTATTCGTCCACTGCTGTTTATCCAGCCTGAGTTATGGGGTGACCTCCATCTCAGCAAGATGGATTCTGGCGTGCGGAGTCCAGCCAGCCTCAGCCACTGCTGGATAGCGGACGTGGGTATTGAAATTTGTTTTCTCGAGGAGGCAAGCCCCGTCGGCTCACATAACGTCGCCGTGAGCGGGTTGTAAAACTGCCAGACTCCTATTAAAAGAGGGGTGTTGCTCATCTTTATTGAGTGGGAGTCAGGTTCTGGATTCTTGGGTGCGCACATCTCCAAGACCTTCTGCTCACTACCCGTAACTGGTAAGCTGTGTGCACTTAGGTGCAGGAGGTGGGGGTGACAATCACCCAGAGGGTCCGCACGGAAGCCCTGCGATGTAACTCCCGCAGCAAGAGGCCACGTTTTCCGAAGACACCCTGCTGTGTTCAGGATGACGGATAGCCTCCATCGCTGCCCGCCCCCGGCTTCCGTCGATAGCACCTGGGAAGATCCAAGCCGTGTGATGTAGAATTTTTTTTGCTCAGTGTAAATTTAAGCGTGGCCACAAAAGCTTGCTGCCTCTCCCTTGGAAAAGCAATTTAGGCTGCAGAAAATAATTAAATCCCAGTATCTTGCAATAATTCGACATTTGAAGCGGGGAGGGTTAATTATTTTCATCCGATTTCAGTTGCCCAGTGAAATGCTCAAAGGAGAAATTCCGGACCGTTCCGGGTTAATTCCCGATGCCACCTCTTTCAGTATTGTTCTCTTCCTCCCCGCAGGATCACGCAGATTTGCGAAGCCATTTCTTCACAGTTGGGATGAAGCTAGAAACCGTGAACATGAGCGAGCCCTTCCATATCTGTCCTGCATCAGTGACCAAGGTGGGTTCTCCTCCCCCCGCTCCGGGCCCTTGGCCCCCAGAGTGGATCAAATTAAGTCTTTCAACTCCAAGCCGACCAGATGAAGTATATTCGCCCAGGGTATCAGCAACGCCCGGCGAACCCAAGGCAGATTGCATCTCTGCAACCCAGCGCTGCTTTAAGCTCTTTTTATTACGGGTAGCACAGGGCGAGTCTAATCAAATACCTCCTCTTATATCACACAAGGGCATTTTTCCTTGTCTTCGGATAGTTATCCACCAACGAGGTGCATGTTGTCACCATTCTAAGAGTAGCTATTTTCTCCTGCACGGGTCGTAGTGAATCTGATCTATTTCTATTTAGAAAATACTTGAAAATAGTGAAAAGCAAGTTCTCACCTCCCACGTCTCCTTTTTCTCATCTGCCTTCATTGACTGAAGACAAACTCATGCTTCTAAGATTTGTAGATTCCAAAGGAAATTACCTTTTCATGTAAAGGCCTTTTTATGATGATCTGATAATCTCCTGAGATTATAATATCCCTTCCCCACAACAGACATGTCAGTGACATAACCTATGGTAAAATCTAAATTGCCTGTTTCTGCCGTAAGTATCCGCTTATGAACGGTGGGAGACACTGGGCCTTCTTAGCCAACGTGTGTCTTGGTTTAAGGGCCTTTTGTGTATTTCCGTGGGAGAATGTCATTAAAGATTCAAAAGTCAATTTTATCTTAATTCCTTTTTCTTAAGGGAACTGGATTTGTTGATACAGTCGTTAGTGTTTTAAGGTTATTTGAGTCGAGAGTTTTAAAAATTAATGATATGGTGAAATTGGAGAAATTTAGTGATGATAATGTGTTGAAGACTATGGAAAGTGATTATAATGATGAAATACTTTTTTTCTTTTCTGAATGTTTGTTTCCTTGGTGAACATCAATTACTTTTATAACTGTTTATTTAAAGGGTAACTTTAAATATGTAAGGTAGTTTATTTAAAGAAAGTATTGACTCACGCTTTGTATGAGTGTCTTTTTTTTTTTTTTTTGATACAGAGTCTCACTCTGTTGCCCAGGCTAGAGTGAGTGCCGTGGCATCAGCCTAGCTCACAGCAACCTCAAACTCCTGAGCTCAAACGATCCTCCTGTCTCAGCCTCCCGAATAGCTGGGACTACAGGCATGCGCCACCATGCCCGGCTAATTTTTTCTATATATATTTTTAGCTGTCCATATAATTTCTTTCTATTTTTAGTAGAGATGGGGTCTCGCTCTTGCTCAGGCTGGTCACGAACTCCTGAGCTCAAACGATCCGCCCACCTCGGCCTCCCAGAGTGCTAGGATTACAGGCGTGAGCCACCGCGCCCGGCCTGTATGAGTGTCTTGAGGTTAAAAATCATGCACGTCCCTTCATTTGCCATCCATTAAAAACCTATGTATTTAAAATGGCCTTTGAGGTTCTTTGCTGTGTCTTCCGGTGGTTGTTGGAAGTTTTTCCTACACTGAAGCCTTGCACCTTGCTGACTCCTGGCCAGAAGTCCCCTTTGTTCCCTCAGTGGGTGGCACAGTCACACCAGCTGCCGATCACATTGTCCTCGTGCGGAAGGGCCACAGTGTGCACCTGACCTGGTATTTAAAATCAACTAAACAGAGCTGGTGTGCTTAGCGGTCAGGGGTAGCCCCTCTCACATTCTTATACCTGTAAATAATTGCAGTACTGTAAATAATTGCAGTACGTAATGGCAGAATGTGGCATACAGATCAAAGTATCTTTATCTAGTTGGATGGATGTCCAGTGGTAGTTATTTATAGTTATTCACAATAAATAATTTTCTCAAAATAGACCTCGTTGGGGGAGAGAGAGAGTAGGTATTTTTACTGATTTTATTAGTGTTTTTCTTTTCATTTTACTCTTTCTTCCCCATCTACCTGTGATAAAATACTTAAGTCATGCAGTTTCTCTGCTCCCCTCGGCTCCCTTACGACCCTGTGTTGCTACTGTTTGGGCTGGAGCGTGTGCTTCTGTGCCTTGGAACCTGGGCAGGCACCCCCTCGGGTGCAAAGCTCGTCTTCCTGTCATGGGGCATCAGAATATTCTTAGTGTGGGAGACGTTTATGATTAAATGCATTTCTCTGAGCACTGGAGAATGTTTTAGAGTATCACCTTTGAGAATATTACACATTGTGCTGTCATCATTGCTCATCACAATCCAAATTTCATTTACCCCTTCCATGGGGTTTTTCTTGGTGGCTCCCCTGAAGACATAAGTAAATAACGTTACAGCAAACAGACAAGCATGTAACGGACCTGGTATTAAATGGCCAACCTCTAGCAGTAAAGCGGGATAGTGTTTTCGGTGTTCGTAACAGGGTAAGATACTGAGATGTTGGTAGTATCCTCTGTGTTAAGTGAGCTACGTTGTATTGACAAGAAGAAAGAGGAAAGGATACTAGAAGGAGAAGTCTTGGGTTCTGTTTCTGTGCTGCCGTCTCTGAGCTGTGTGGTCTTGGGCAAGTTGGTTAACTGCTCTGAGCTTTTCGTTCCGAGACTGGCAGGTTCTGGACCAGATGGATCACAGAGCAGTCGTTCTCGCCACTTGGGAACACGAACCCTGATGGAGTTGATGAACCTGACAGCTTTTCCCCCAGAGGTGTGCCCACCTGAGCGTGGATTTGAACAGGTTTTGGAAATTCCTCAGTGCTTGTCTTCACAGGGTCTTGCAGCACTGAGAGATTCGGGCACCAGAGTCACATGTTTTAATGTACATACATGTCTGGGTATGAGTGTCTGCAGGACAGACCCGATCACGGTGATTTGACAGGTATCTACTGAGCATTCACAGGCACTATCCTGGACAGCGGGGACGTTGTCTCTGCTGTTAGGACGCTATGTTTTAATAGGGGAGAGACAGACAATCAACAAGATTAAGGAATAAATAAGTATGGTACGTTACATGTCAAATGCTAGGAGAAAAATACACCAGGGAAGGAGCATCGCTGTGTAGGGAGGAAGGGATTTTCAGCAGGGCCGTGGGGATTGGCCTTCCCAGGCGTATTTGATCCTTTGGTCCCTGAAGTTGACTTTCAAAGGCAAAACCCCAGGCAGTAGTAGAATTACAATGTTTTATTGGAATTAACATAGAGAAGAACAGAAATGAATTTCTCCTCCTGCTTATCTTTGAACTAGATTGCTTCCAGAAAAAAATGAAAGACCCAGGAATTACAGCTTAGTAAAACTCTTAAAGCTTCCTAAGAAAGTCTGGTTTGTGTCTGTTGAGTTGGGAAAGGGATCTTATTTTTTTTCTGGCCAGTTCTGCATACTCGGTTCTTTAAACCCATCACGCTTTTCAGTTTGGGCCCATCTGATTTTTGTTCTCTGCTTTTTCTGTCAATAGGACTTTTTCCTATTTATTTCTTCATGGATGTTTTTTCTTAGATTCAGTGGACATTTATCCAGTGCCTATGGACAAGCCATTTACTATGAGCTTGAGAATACTTTTCATGAATGAAAATGAGGCTGCTGTCCTCAAAGAACTCAGGATCTACTGGGGAAGAGAGACGTGTTGTCAATCCACAGGGAGGGAAGGAGGGTTTTCAACACGGGCTCACGTCTGGTGCTCCGGGAGCACAGAGCAGGGTCTCTTCCTTCCAGCCAGACCAGCGGCGTTGGGATTTGAGATGTAGCTTGAAAAATGCTCTGTAACTCGTCAGCTGAAGCATGGAGTTGGGGTGTTGTGGTCCCGGAAAACGCTGAGCAAAGGCAGGCTTAGCGCACCTGGCTCCGGTCGGGCTGGAGGGCGGGGTGTTCGGAGGAGTGCGCTGCAGGACGAGGCTGGCATTCCCCAAGCCAGATCTGGAAGGTTCTGGAAGGATGTGGTGCAAGGAATGTGGGGCCTGCCGTGGACACCGAGAACCCAGTTTGAGCCTTCACTTCCCACCTTGGCTGTCAGCAAAGCTGGGGTTCGTCCAACTTTGTCAGATTGTCTTCCGGCTGTGGTCATCGGGGTTTACTTCTCTACGTAGTTAATTTTTTCCCATTCTCTCTCTTCTATTTATTCTAGTTATTTGTTTATCTTTCCATTAATGTGACCACAAGGATCCATTCTAACTTTTTAGCAAGTTAGATTAATTTAGTAATAGACACTGAAATCCCAGTTTGTGCCCAGATCATTTTGATGAGACGAATTAACCGCCTTTGGAAGCCGTGCCAGCGTTTTATTCCCGGCATTCTATGTGATTCCAAGGAACTCACTGTTGGCTCTATTTTTCTCTTTTTCCTTTAGGTTTTTAGCAATCATTTTTTTCAAGTGACTATTGACGACCTGCGACCAGAACCTAGTACACTCTCAATGCTGTGCCATGCGGATTCTTTGGGGATTTTGCCAGTACAGTGGTGCCTTAAAAACGGAGTCAATCTCACCCCTCCCAAAGGTTTGTATTCTGTGAAAATTTTCAGGGTTGGAGTGATTCAGGAGGGTGTCTTACTCTCACTGAAGTGCTGCCTTTGTTAATCTGGAGAAGTTTATACTGTCAAAGATTTAGCTGTAGTGGAAATACAGCTAGCTTCTTCATTAGCTTGACATAGGCGTCAATCATAGCAGCTCTGTGTCCTGATGAAGCGTGTGGCCCTGGGCCTCTCTGTCCCCTGGAGGTTCCCCATCAGTTATTGTGTTATTGGCAGCTTTGCTGCGGCTGTTTCCCAACAGAGGGTGCAATGTCGCTAGATGATTGGAGTTAAAGACTCAAAAGTGTCTGAGAAGTGACTTTAAAATTGCAACGCAATACTAATGAAGCCTTTGTTTAGTTCTTTAATTTTCAATAAGATAAATTCTCCCCAGAGTCCGTTTGCTCTCAGATATCCAACAATTTGACGCTATCATACATTCAAATAATTTAAAATTGGGGTCCAAGAATCACATCATTAGTAGTGTCACTGTTACAGTTTACTAATTTGATTTGTTGTCCCTTGTAGGTCTCTTGTTGGTATCTCCATAAAATTCATCCTTCTCAGTAATTTTGGGGGAGTTTTGAGGGCTTTAAGCAGGACTAGCTGGGGTCAATGGACCATGACGTCTATGTGGCTTAAATGGGCCATATGTCAGAGAATTACGATGTTAGGGAATAATTTTCCAAGGGTCTGTGGTTGTAAGAAAGTCAGGCTTTATTTGTTGAACTCCCTTGCCATCTTGTGAGAGTGCAATGTATTTGTTTTTATAATTAAAATGAATTAGCATTTAGAGGCAGTGGTGGTTGCGGTTGTAGTGGTTTTATGGTTTCTTTTTGAAGTAATCTGTTACATGTCTTACAACTCAACACCAGGACGGAGAACCGTGCTGTAGAATTTTTCCAAGCACCATTCTTTACTGTAGCAACGTATGAAAGTCGAGGCTTTGTAAAAAGTTTGTTGTTTTTAACTTAAATCCTGAGATTTATGTAGAGAGTATGTAGGATTTATTGTGCATATTGCCAAGTGATGTCAGATGTTTTCATGTGTGTATGTTTTTCACAAATATATGTTGTAGTTTAGGTTTCTGTTAAAACCATGAATACTGTTATGATTGCGATGTGTTGCCTGATCCCAAGGAGATATTAGGTAGAAAACAGCTCATGAAAAAAAAAAAATCTGAAAGTATAGAAGAGATGTGAAAAGAACATAGATTTTTTTTTTTTTTGTTAACACTGTTTTGACTCTGTTCCTACTGGAAAAAACAAACAAACAAACAAACATCTGTCCCCACACCTTAGAGACAAGTAATCAGAGCTAGCATGGATAGGAATTTTTCCATGTTGCTTTCTATGTAAGTGCCTTCCAAGCAAGCAAAGGATAGAACCTTGGAGATTTCACTCCGTTAGTTTAAACCAAATAAACGATAAGTCAATATTGTAAGCACCATGAAAAGTGATCAAACAAATAAATAGACAGACTCAGCAAAAATGCGTACAGGTTATCAACCTTGACTCGCTACTTTTAAATTATGTCATTAACCTTTCCGGCATGGACCATGAAAGATTAATTATAGAATCAGAGGAGGAAAAGTTCCACCCAGGGGCATCTTTTGTAGCAAATGTTAAGCCTTTAAATTTCTCTTGTAAAAGGCGCGAGCAAAGGCTGAAGTAATTGGCTTACGCGAGCGCTTTGATTTGTCTCTGTTAGGCTGGCCATTTAATAGACACATAAACTGTTAACACGATTTAAGAAGTAAAGGTGTGTTTTAATGATCATGGAGACACAAAACAGGGAGCCCTAATTGGTATTCTCTTTTCCTAAAGAAAAATTTCAGATACCGACTGATGCACTTGGTCTGTTTTGTGGTCCGTTATATTTCACACGTACCGATGCGGGCAGAACATCATACACGGACGCTCAAGCCCTGCCGCCCGGCTTCAGCAGATGCTCACGCGTTGCCGTGTTGATTTGCATTTCTAAAAAATGAAATATGGGACATGAAAGCATCACAGATACAAGTGAAGGCTGAGTGGCCCTTGTGTCCTTCCTTTCCCACACCCGTGTCAAACCTATCCATGGATCCCGTCAGCGTTTGCAGAATCTCACCACCGCTTACCACCACCACCTGCCTGGCTCAGCCCACTGGCGAGTCTCACCCAGTTACTGCGGTGGCCCCAGGTTTAGCTCAGGGGACCTCAACACCGCAGTCACGTTGATCGTGTTAGAACGTAGATCGCAAGTCCCTCCTCTGCTTGGACTGTCCAGTGGCTTCCACCTCACTCAGTGTCTAGGTCAAGACCGTGGACAGCTGGGCGGGGCGCGGTGGCTCACGCCTGCTCACGCCTGTAATCCCAGCACTCTGGGAGGCTGAGGCGGGAGGATCGCTCGAGCTCAGGAGTCCAGTGGCCTCATTTGTCTAGTCCCATTTTCACAGACCAGGCAGCCACTGGTGGCCAGCTGTCCCTGCCTTCTGTGAGCTGCTGGGACACTCATCTCTGGGTCACTTTTAGTATCCGTCAATATTTTTGATGGTTGAAAATGAAGAATCCCCCCCTCCTTTTTTTCTCTTATTCCCTAAATTCACTTCATTCTTCAGGATTTCTAAGATGGTTTTGCTGTTGACAGCTGATACTTATTTGATGTCAGGCTCCATCTGGGGACATATCTGTGTCCCTTAACATTATGTTTATAATTCAAAACAGCATGTTGAACATGGCCCCAGACAGAGAAGTATATTACGTGTCACACCATGACCGATAATTAAATACTTGGCAACATAATTCTTATTTTAAAAGATAGGGGAGGTGGTATGGCTGGTGTTTATACTAAACCGACCGGCCGACCGGTTTCTCTTCTCTTTCCTTGTTTTCCATTGCTGTTTTTTCCTGCACTGACCCATGAACATAGAATAATTCAACTGGAAATTAACGAATGAGTAAATTTTAAAGGTCTGTATCCGGGAGGGCTGACAATTGAACATCACCTGAGAATATAGAGGCAGTTGGAAGGTCTCGAGGGAGGTTGTAGCTGTTTAGCAAACAGCGTGGATGAGAAGAAACGCTTGAGTCAGTTACTGGTGTTTTTGCCGTCCTGCCTGTGAGCCTGTGATGGACAGAAGCTCTTTCGTGAGACAGAAACAAGCAGTGTTTCGAAAGGCATCTCTGGAGTAGACAGACCGGCTCCCAGGGCAGCTCAGCCAGCTCAGGGCTGCGCCATGTCACCTCCAGGGCACCATCCCGTGAAGTGACACCGTTGAGCACGTGGCTTTAGCGGGTGTTCAAGGAATTTTGGTTCTTTCAAAAACAGTAAAAGCTTGGGCTTGAAAGGAGAAAGGTCAGTTTTCAATCAGAAGAGTAATGCATTGAAAAAAACGCCCAAAGGAACGGCTCGATGAGTCACGAGATTTTCCGAGAGAGGACGGAGAACCTGATCTTAGAACGTGGATTCTGTTGCGTCTTCTTTCGTTCAGATATCTGGGTCCTGGTATTTACTAATCTTTGAAGATTGTTGTATCACTCTCCCTTTCCGAGTGAGGTTTGAACTAAAAGTTAAGCAAGCTTGCTATTTGCACACGCTCTTCTAACGTTTAATAAAGTAAACGTTCTCAGGGTGAAGATGATCTCTCCCCTGGGGCTGTTTGCTGTTGAGTCCCACGTGGTGAGATCTTCAGAGCCGTCTTGCCTAATTCTCCGTGTCTCTCTCGTCCTTGCTTTACCCCGCTGTGACACTGCTGCCAGACTACGTGTCTGTCACTCCCAGTGACTGCCAGAGCCTTTTCCACCCTTATCACACCAGCAACTAAACAGAGTCTGGCAAACTGGAGACTTGCAGTGAATATTTCTCGAAGAGGAGCTTTAATTCTGGCCTGTCTCTTTTAGTAGAGAGAGAGATCTTTTTTTCAAACCTGTCCCTTACCCCGTTTCAAGCCACAGGCAAGGGGCAGGCCGCCACCACGATTGTCTCAGGGTGGTTGTGAGTCACTGATTTGCTTCCTCTAGGAACTGGGTAAAATCCGGATCCTGTTGGCAGACACGAAGCTGGAGGCAGGCTGTGCAGAGGCTGTCGTGGTGTGGTCCACACGCCGGACAGACCCTCGGCTGAGCGGCCAGTGCCTTGATGATCCTTTAAAACAGATCAAAGATGCTGTGTTTCAAATAATTTTTATTAATGAAATAATTGTGCCGTCGTTATTGAAAACTTGGGCAATACAAAGAGGTAGAAGAAAAAAGTAGCCAGGAGTCCTACTGCCCAAACGATGATTGTGATATTTATTACTAAATTCTTACATTTCCTCTGGTTTTTTCTTTGCACATTTTTATATAAATCTACTAATTCTGTGTGTGTTTGTAGCAGTCTTTTGATGTAAAGCCATAGCTATTATTTTTTATGAGTTTTTTTTTTTTTTTAACTTACTACGTGCGATTTCATGCCTGCCGTGACATTCCGTGGACCTGGACACGTCTCGTCTCTTTTGCTCTGACTGCATGGAAAGTTGTTTGTTTTTATCCCCCTATTAGCAGCCATGATGCCATAAATATCTTAATGTATAACACTTTTTCAGTTTTTAGGGCCGTTTTTATGGGTTAAGTTCCCAGAAGTGAAATTGTGTCAGAGGGTATGAACAAAACAGTTTTTCCAAAGAACTGTCCGTTGGCATCACCAGGAGCACCACGTGCAGGGAGAGCTGTTTTATGTCCACACACTTGTGTCAGAGGGAGAAGGGTCATCTGCCTCTTCCCTTCTGGACCTGTCCCAGTGGGAACTTCATTCAGAATAAACACTAATAAAAGCTTAAATAACTCTAATGGTTGTGGCTCAACAGTCTCCCGTGGCAGCTTGTTGCAAATTTTAATAGCCTGAGGGGTTTTGTTTCCTTTTATTTTCTTCTCTCTCCTGTTTCCCTCCCTCCCTCCAGGTTTAAAACATGTTTTCCTGGCTACAGTTAAGCCTCGGTACTTCTTGTTCTGTCTTTGTTGATTAATGAACGTAATTGGCCCCTGTTGTCTCTGTTATACAATCCACTGCGATTTGTTTTTACGCAGCAGTTATTTTCTGAGCTGTCACAAAACCGCCTTACAAAGAGAGCTCATTATCGGCCCAAAGGAAAAGAATTTTAAATGATGGAACTGAATAAAGGTCCTTAAGAGAAGGAGGAGTCGTCCTCTACGGCTGTTCACATGTTCAAGAAAATGAGTGCGTTTGTTGTAGGGGCAGAATAATTAATTGTTGCTTAGAACACACCCGGCAAGACTTGATTGTATCTACAAATTATTAGATTGGAAATGGCTCCCCAGAGACAGAGGGTTGAGGGCTGGATATATATCGAAGGGTTGAATGTATTAGTAGATCCAAGAACTTGTTATTTTATATCGTGGGTTGACGTACATTAGAAGTTGGCTGTGGACAACCCAGCTACACATTGATATGTAAGGACTAGGGCTGACTTCTAACTTGGAAAGTTTTATCTGAGCAGATACTGACCATGAAGAACACCCAAATGTCAGGCTGTATCAGAAAATGCTCTGCTGTTCATCTATACAGGTTTTTCCTATCCTGCCTTTCTCTACTCACAAAATTAACTCAGGAAGTAGTGGAGGTCCAGGGAAGAGCTGACAGAACAGGAGATCTTGACTTGAACAGTGTCATTCTGCCACGACCCCATTCCAGTGGGATCCTTGTGTTGCAGAGGTTCGTCTTGTCTCCGTGGATTGAGTTGTGAGGTCTCCCAGAGCAATGCCTTGTTCCGGAAGCTCTCTTCGTCCAATCTCGGCACACTTTTCTCCCGGGGGGAAGGAGAGAAGGGAATTAGTCACAGAGAGACAGAACCAAGTCCTTAGGAGCAGCACTGAGATAGTTAGTAATGGTGACTCTGAATCATAGAACGCGACAGCCACAGCGCCCTAAACCTCTGCTTTTTATTTTGTGCATTTGTGGATGAGGAGGGTCAGGCATGGAAGATTTAACTTACTTTCCCGTGGTTCATCCAGGGACTGGTAGGGCTGGGTCTGAAACCTCCCAATTCCCTTATCTGAGGTTCGGTGCCCTTTTTACTGCTAGGAAACTCTCGCCAGTGTCAGGTGCCTTGGGACTGATTCTTCCGTCTGTCTACAATAACGCAGGGGTTAGATCCAAACCCTCCCAGAGAGACTGTGCTCAAGGTGGAGGGTTACACTAATTGTAAAGAAACTCGCATTGCGTTACCTTAAGATGTGTTTTGTTTTGTTTAAAAATGTTCAGGAGAAAGTCGGTTTGGTCCCTTGCAGAAAGCTCTGATGCAAGAGCCATTTAGCTGGAGGGACAGCTGTGAGGAGAAGGCGGGGCAGGGAAGGGCAGGTGGGAAGGACTTGAAGAACCTCTTTGAAACTAGCTGGAAAGAGTTCGTTAAACGTCTCAAAACTCTGACACTTCTGGAAAAGAATCGTCAGTCTGTACAGAATGAAGCAGATGTCTCAGGGGAGAAGGGGACAGCCCTGTAGCCGATGGTCAGTGTGTGGGACCGGAGGAGGACGGCCGCTTTCTTGGTCAATTGCCCGCCTCCCATCCTTAAGCAAATTGGGTAAACTGAGCTTAGTTAATGGAAATAATACCTATCCTGTGCTGGAGAGCACAGATGGGGGTAGGAGGAAACCAGCATCGTGAGTCTCTTTAAGAAAGAGTCTCTGTGGTCCTTCTGCCACCGTGGGATTCAGCACCTAAAAGTCCTCACATCGAGTGAATTTGCAGTTGTCAAATTTATGACAATATGAAGGAAAGAAATTGGGAGATTTGGGTCAAAAACAGACTTGAGAAATCCCGTATAGATTTATTCTACGTACCTCTCAGCCCATGAAGAGAGCACACAGTGAGTGAAGACAGCAGTGCCGTTCTGCATGCTCTCAGTTAAGTGTAATTGGACTATATTTTTCATTTCCATTCCGCGTTTCCAGGAAAATTTTAAAGGTCTCACTCCCTTTTCCGTGGCGTGCCAGTAATGAACACGCTGGTTTGATTTCGCGCAGAGAATACTCATACTAAGAGGCATTTTCCTATCTACGTTATGTCTTCCTGATCTCTCATCCGTGACTCTTTCTCCCTCTCCTGTCGTGTGTGCCGTGGTGGTCACGATGGATAAATATACTGTGTCACTGCATCCTCCCTGTGAAGTGAAAAGAAAGGAAGGAAGAGAGAGAAAACAAGGAAAGAGAAAAGAGACCACTTTGGTGGGCTCCACAATTCAGTGTAGATGAATAGTTGTTTGTGCAACACCTCCCGTGACCAGACCGCCCCCTGGTGTCACGCCCGAGGCCAGTTGGCCCAGTTCCAAGGTTGCTTCCTCCCCTTCATTCATTCCTTTGGGTGCTTGATCCCTCCAACCCCTGCTCCTTCTTTACCCTCTTCTGTTACAGTTTTTAAAAATCATCCCTTGTCCTGTTTTTCCCCCCCAATAAAGTCTCATGATATCCACAAGATACCGAGAATGAAGTTCGCATGACCTGAGAATTTACCTGCAGGGAGGTCGCAGGAGGGGGCGTTGTCTTTTCTGCAGGTTGAGTTGTGAACGTGTGTTTTGTGCCATTTCCCATCTCCCCACCGGCAGGTGGCGCTGCAGGTGAGCCCACCCTCCTCACCTGGGTTCACGATAAGGATGCCTCACCTGTGCGCAGTACTAATTAAGTCACATTTTCCAAAATACTTCATTTGACTTCATGGACTCTGAAGTGCTGTTAGGCTTAAAAGAACTTTCTTCTTTGGGGACCTGCACCTACACCTCTTATTGTGTCCGTTTGGGCTTTAGCTTGGCTCATGTGGTGTTACCTGCATTTTGTCGTTCACAGGTTACTCTGGCCAGGACTTCGACTGGGCGGATTATCACAAGCAGCATGGAGCAGAAGAAGCACCTCCGTTCTGCTTCAGAAATGTAAGACACTTGCAGAGATGTGACCACCTTTTTTTTTTTTTTTTTTTTTTTTGTA
Organism: Eulemur rufifrons; assembly: GCF_041146395.1. Classification (NCBI taxonomy): domain Eukaryota; kingdom Metazoa; phylum Chordata; class Mammalia; order Primates; family Lemuridae; genus Eulemur; species Eulemur rufifrons. Next base: position 2,356,913 of record NC_091007.1, on the reverse strand, counting down.
ATCATAGATGTTGACCGTAAGTTTTATAAGTCACTTTCTACTGATTGAGCAAAGCCAGAGTCCCCTGCACTGGAGAATCACAAAACTTGCGGAGTTTTTGAAAAGTGCCCCGTTCAGGCTGTGTGTGTGTTAGGGTGCGGCTGGGCTGTGGTAGCAGATAGACTAGCAAGTGCACGGTGGCTGGAGGAGGCCGAAAGTCAGCGGCAGAGTCTCACTTATGGAAGAGCCCACGGTGTTCCCGATGGTTGAGCCTGGGGCCAGAGTCACTGAATCTAGCCAGCAGATGGGAAAAGAGACCAAGTTCTAAATACTATAGCCCGAGAGTGACCCATATTATCAATACTTCAGTTTACTTTCTACTGGTGGCTGCACGGTGCCATCAATGAGGCCAGGAAGTGAGTCTTGCTGGGCTTGTTGCCTAGCTACGGTTCTGTACTGTGGAAGGAAGAGGACAAATTTTGAGGGACAGCGAGCCGTCTGTGCCCCATTAGGCATGCCTTCGCTATGTGGCGTTGTATCGACAGGCTCATCCATAGATTCTTTGCCCCTGGGGTCGATTTTATAATACGGTCTTCAGTATTTTCTTTGATTACCGGTGAGAAGCTAGTCAGTCTTGTGCTTTGCTTCCTTTAAGCTATTATCTTGTTCGAGTAGAGCATATTGGCATGGTACTAGGATGTTTGTGACGTGTAGAATAACAATGAGTGTGTGCGTGCACACATGTGTTCTTGCGTAATTATAGGAGGTGGTTTTATAAAGTACAGTCATGTGTCACTTGATGATGGGGATATGTTCTGTGACATGCATCCTCAGACAGTTTTGTTGTTGTGTGAACATTGTAGAGTGTACCTCCACGGCCTAGATGGTGTAGCCTACTGCACCTAAGCTATTAATATAATCTCATGGGACCACTGTTGTATAATTGGTCCATCCTAGACCGAAACGTCACTATGCAGTGCATGACTGTAGTTTATAAAATTACAAATAATTTGTCAACCCTAGGAACTGTGAAAAGAAATATGAATTATTATCTCTGTTTTTAAGAAAGAGGCTTAAATGTATAGCCTGGTGTGTTCAGCATAATTTTGGTTGTAAAAGTTAATTCCTTATGCTGAGAAAAAAAAGATACAGTCTCTGTTTTCATTAGGATCTGTAGATAAAACAGCGCAGAGCATTCCTGAATCAAAGCCCTGTTTTCTGAACACATTCTCCCAGAGATCCTGGGTCGTTGACACCCCGCCAGTGATTAGTTCTGTGGCCAGAACAGAATATGAAAAATGAGATGAGAAAGGGTTGGCTTAATAGGAAGAAGCTCAAAACCGAGCGTACGTGGAAATCAGATTTTGGAGAATTAAGCCGGTTGGTTCCTGGGTCAACTTTTGCTGGTACATTCTGGAGCCAGTCAGTGGCAGGGCTGGAAATCAGGGCTGCTCACGTGGTCGAACAACCTTTCTGCTGGACAACTCCGCCTTTGCACGACAGCAGCTTGTCTGTAGCGTGGAAGAACTGTGTGGCGTGTGTAGGTGACAGCAACGGCTGGCTGTCACCCATGCCCCACGAGGACTGCAGCTGGTTGGTTCCTGAGGCTCCCAGGGGTTAAGACGTGCAGCGCTGCCTAACCTAACCTCTCCCCGTGTTGGTATCACTTTTGCAGAATCTGCCGGCCTGTCTGCCTTCCATTTAGGACTGTGGAAACCCTCTGTGATAACCCCAAACCCGCCTGAGATGGTGCTTTATGCCCAATAAGAGAAATGATTCCTTCCCTGACCCTCTAGCTTTGGGAAGAAAATCCTGGCATCTTCCCTTATAGGGCGTTACTGCGTCTATGACAACGTAGCTCCACTAAAACGTCTTTTAACACGCCCTCTGCTCCCATTCAGCCAGGAGTTGTCCAAATGGCTTTTAATTGTGGGGCAAGTAGCCACGTTCCCAAGTGGCTTCTGCACTTGCGGGATTTAGCTACCAAGATTAAATCTGTTTTAATGACTTCGCTGCTGTGTTCATTAAGAGCGCCTTTGTTTCCGGCTCTCCGTTTATTTAATAGACAGGACCGCTGGCTGCCCGTTGGCATGTGCATCGCTTTACTGGTGCTTTGCTGAATGTGTTAGCTGGCTACAAGTGTTCTTTAATGGAATGCTTATTATGAATTCATTTTTTAATCACACATCTCGTGTGTACCGGAGGAGAGCCAGTGTGGGATTGGATGCCTGGAACACATTTCCCCCCGGGGATGCTTAACAATCAGAGGCTGTTAGCAAAGGGATGGATGCAGCCAAATGCTTAGGAAATAAACTCCCAGCTAACAGTTTTGCTATTGATCCTTTATCAATTACCCTCAAGCCGTGGACTGAAGTGAAAATAGGTTATGTGGTTGTAGTGTTCCTTTATTAAGTAGGATAAAATGCATTTTAACTTACTTAGAGCTTTTCCAAGCAGACTCTCGAGTTGTATTATCAGAAAGAAGCTCAATGCATAAGAGCTGTGGATGAGGCAGGATGACTTGCAGAAAAAAATTGCCCACCTAGAATATCTTCTGCTCCTATTTCCAAAGAGACATCAAGAAAAGGAGCCAATTGATTTCGTAACATGCACTGGATAATTTTCTTCTGGTTATATGACAATACAGTTGTGTTTTTCAACTTAAGTTCTGTAAAAACAGATGTAAATGTGAAGTACCTTGATTTCTTTACATGAGTCACATAAACATGTATTTTCTTTTGCCTTCTAGGAAGCTATTTATCTTGGGGTATATATTTCAAAATAGACATATGTATATAGTTTTGTAACATGTCTGATTATAATTTATAGTAGCCGGTGATTTTGGAAAATTTCGTATTTATTTAAAAATCATGTTAGGAAGGAGTTTTGCTTTCAGTGTTGGCTGCGTAAGCTTGGACTGAATTGACGCCTCTGCAAATATAACAACTAAACTCAGGACACTGTACCAAAAACTACGTGAGGGACGTGGAGAATGAACAAAAGCAGGCACATTGTGGAGGGGAGCAGGTGGTTGGAAAAAAAGGAACAGCATGGGGTGATTGTCCCATTTATTCAGACTTTCAGCCTGAGGGCAGCCACAGTTGGCAACATATGAGACGACTTAAAGAGTGATATAAAATTCATGGCCTTTCTGGCCTGATGAAGCAGATTACGGAATTTGGGCAACCACAGATACTGGAAAGTGAAGGGGTACTCAGACGGGAGAGAGCCAGGGTTGGGAACCACAGATTCTATGTATAAATTCTGCCTGGATCTTTGGCTCATCCCTGAATTATGTATGTGTCAGGCAGACTCCAAGCAGCCTTGATAAGGATGAAAGAACTCAACTAAGATTTGAACTACTTCTCAAGACACAGAGTTTGTAGTTTGAGTGCAGCCCAGTTAATTGCTTGCTAAAGCAGAAAAACGGACACTCTTGGGAAGAATATAACATAATCCAGAGTCTCCACATAACATTTAAAATATTCATGTTTCAACCCATCGTTTCTCAGGACATGAAGAAATTGAAAAATTAGACTCATTCTCAGTAGCAAAGATTATCAACATAGACTAAACCCAGCATGACCCAGATGTTGGAATTAACAGACCAGTATTTTAAAGCCCCTGTTATAACTAAGCTCAGTTACCTCCAGTGGTGATTCTCAAAGTGTGGTCCTTAGACCAGCAGGTATGATTTTATCAAGGAATATAGGAAAGTAGAAGAAATGGTGTGTACCTCAGCAATCCCATAGAAGTAAAGGTGCATATGGAACTGGAAAAAGAGAATATGTTCACACTCTCACTCATATATCCAATATTAGACACCAACTGTGTGTCAAGCACAGTTCTAATTTCTGGGATACCTGCATGAAGACCACCTGGTTCTTGTCTCATGAATGATGCGAAAGACAAACACGTCAACAACCCTGTCTTATAAATAAGTTGTGTGTGCAGGCGTGTGCATTTCTGTTTCTTCATCTGACCGGCTCTGTTCTGCCCACTGTCTCGCCCTGGCTGTTGGCTCAGTGTTAGTTCTGTTTCTCTTCCAGACATCATTCAGCCGAGGTTTCACAAAGAACATGAAACTTGAAGCCGTGAACCCCAGGAATCCAGGAGAGCTGTGTGTGGCCTCCGTTGTCAGCGTGAAGGGGAGGCTGATGTGGCTTCACCTGGAAGGTACGCACTACTGGCGGTCACTGGGAAAAACGCGGAGCCCGTCTGGAAACAGCAGGGTGTGGGGGGATTCAGCACTTCCCAGAAGCATCTCTCCTGCTTCCCTTACATTTAAAAGGATCTTAAATTATTCAGTGTTCTTCAATAAGTGAAACTAATCAGATATAAATGTATTCAGAGGCTCTCATCTTAACTAATGATTTCATGAAATGAGATGCTGGTGAGATAATTGTGTTTGGAACATAGTGGTCTTTTTACATCTGTGATTATAAGAGCTAATGTCACAATTAAATTAATACGAGTCACTAAAACTGGTATTTGAGGTCTTGGTTATAAGGAGAAAATTATGTATTGGGATTTTAATGTGAATAATACCCTTTACTTTGGTTTCTTTTGTAGGTGTAATTTTTCCTTAAAATAGTAACTAGGGGATGACTTTCTCCCCAAATATATAGTAAATAAGATGTAGGCTTATTTATTCAGTGATGTCAAAACCATTCTTTATAGCTACAGTTTATTTACATATGTTCATATTTTTTGAGCAGAACTTAGATCAGATTTTGGATTTAGATAGAAGATCATGTTTTCCATATGTTGTATTTTCAATGAGAAATAATTAAAATGGATTTGATCTCTGAGGTTTTCACATCTTTCTATGATTTATAATTCTTTGTTTGATTTCACAGTACTCAGTATTTACTTCAAGTGTATATGTGCAAAAACAAAAAAGCATAGTTATGAATAGTAAAATAATGTTAAGTTTCCTGGTCTATAGTTTAAATATTATGACATACTCATACCACCATTGGAATAAAAAGTTAAGAAGGAAGGTCATAGAATTGGTGCAAATATCTTCTCTGTCCTTACTCACTCAGTAAGCAAGTCTAAAAGGCCTGGAAAGTTCTTAGATAGGCCTACGGTCCCACACACTGTAGTCAAAGGCATTGGAAAGTTAGAGAACAGTAATTTTTTAGTTGACATCATTGTGTTGCCAATTTCCAGAAAACAGTTTAAAACATTACTAAAATGTAGGGTTTCAAAATCTATCTGAAATAAACAGAAATTCTCAAAAAGTTGATTTTAAGTAGAATGGCCTTTATTTGGAATTAACCAAAATGTAGACACAGGCAACGCGGTGGTATTTCTGTAGCTACAGGAATAGAATGTGACTTTCTTTTTGTTGCTCCATCTATAGTTGAGTCAACTGCTCTTGGAGAAACAAGATCCCTTCTGTGCTTCCTGATCCCTAAATTTAACTCTCGATCTGACACAACGCTAAGCCATATTTATGAGACTGGAGTCTTATTTGCACTATGAATTTGAAAACAAAAAGTGGTAACATAAGAAGCCCACATTTCATCATTATTATTTAGCACATTATGGTTAGAATTCTTCGGCAGTCATTATTTATTTAGCAGTTTCCACTTTCAGCGTGCTTTACGCCTATTAATTACCTAACACAAACAGCAGCAAGGGTGTCCTGATTTTTATAGGTGGAGAAACTAGCTAAGCCGTTAAGCTCTGCCTGGGGTTCAAATTCATCGCTTTTGATATTTTCTCTGTTGCTTAATTCACCTGACCCTACAGCTTCCCACTTCTTAAAAAGAGTGATGAGCGACATTTAGTGTATATTTGACATTTTTGACAGTGTTTTCTCCTTTTGCTGGTCTACCTTTGGATACAAATATTTGGTTTTATAACCAAGAAATGGAAGTCCGCTCACATCCGATCTTTTTCTTATTCCCTGGAGTGCTTTCATTGCGTGGTAACAAAAATTAGTTGCCATTAGGAAGCACGTCAGAAAATAGATTGTCTATTTTTGCAGACCTTACACGGTTTAAAAAAAAAAGTTTTTGTGGGCTGGACGCAGTGGCTCGTGCCTGTAATCTTAGTCCTTTGGGACGTCAAGGTGGGAGGATGGCTTGAGACCAGCTTGGGCAATATAGTGAGACCCCTTCTCTACAAAAAAATAGAAAAATTAGCCAGGTGTGGTGTCGAGCACCTGTAGTCCCAGCTACTGGGGAGGCTGAGGGAGGATTCTTTGAGTCCAAGAGTTTGAGGTTGCAGTGAGCTACAATGATGCCATTGCACTCCAGCCTGGGCAACAGAGCGAGACCCTGTCTCCAAAAAAGAAAAGCTTTTGTAAGCAATCTTTTGAATATTATCCATTTAATGCTATAATACTATCTGTTGAATATTATCTGGAATTTTGGTCAAAAGTTTGCATCTTTGTTATCACTTAAAAAATATGTTGCATACAAATCAAGTAAAATTCTAGCCAGTTTCCTTGGTCTTGCTTGAATTTCGTTTTCTGTTCTTGTTTTGGTTTGGTTTTGGCCCTTACAGAGCATTTACCTTTTAAAGTGGCACCATAATGTCGCTTAATTTCTCATTATTTCACAGTTTTATGTAGATGGGATAAAATGGTAGAGATTCCTCACGGTCACTCTGTGGCTGTTAAATTATTTTATATGGTGATGGTGATTCTGATTATAAACCGTTTATCCGAGTCTATATAAAGTACTTTGTAACAATCTTGTTAGTTACTTTTATGCCTTAAATAGATCTGAAGTCTTTTCAACGCAGCCGATTGACCACTTTTAGGTAATTAAAATGATTATTTCTAGTTCATATTTGACATCTCTTGAAGTCAAGTCACTCTTGAAGTATCTTTAAGGGGGCTGTCATTGAGGAGGGAGCGATGAATAAACTGTGTGAGATTAGTGTGAGTATTCTAGGCGCATATTTGGGAAGACTTTTAAACTCTCACAAACCGATGGTAGTTAGCCAAGGTCGTTTATGGTGGTGGAGGATGGCGGTCGCTGCTTTGGAAGGTATTCTGCCGCCGCAGGTCATCATGTCTGTGGTCACAAACGTCGTCCGTGTAACTAAGCTGCTTTCAGTTTCGACGTCTCTGGCATCGTGGCTCGCGTAGAGGCGAGGCACAGGTCTGCCTTCTCACAAGCCAGGGGGCTTTCTGTGTATTCCCGATCGTTTTCTTATGGGACAGATGTTAACTTGCTTTAACCCTAAGAGGGTTTTATATCTTTGTGTTGCCTTCTTTGGCTTCTCTTGCGGGGGTCCACCTTCTCAGAACCATTTTTTCCTGGACACTTTACTAAATATATATACACGCTCCACCTATTTTGCACTGCTAAAGAGACCTAGTAGGTTTCTAGCTCACATTTTTAGTGGTTCATGCAACGGATTGACAAGGACTTTGAAGAGGTTAGCATTTTACCCACAGTTCCACAGGAGGAGGGAGATTTTATTGAAAAGAATTATTTTATTTTTTAAAAACGGTGTTGAAATATATGTAACGTCCAATTTACCATTTTAACTATCCGTGCTTAAGGCCACGGTTCAGTGGCACTAAGTCCATCCGCACGGTGGTGGAACCACACCACAGGTGAACGTTTTCATCTTGCAGAACTGAAACTCTGTGCCCGTTAAACTAAGCTCTCCCGCCCCCACCCCGGCCCCTGGCAACCGCTGTTCTGCTTCCTGTGGCTATAAGTTAGCTACTCTAGGGACCGCAGAAGAGTAGAATCATTCAGTGTTTGTTTGAAAATGATTTTTATCCAGATTTATTAAGGATAATAATTGCTTTACGTCTATATACTTTCATCATAATTCACCGTATTGCCTTTTTCATCCTCGTAGGCCCGGCTGCTTCATTGGCAAGAATATTAAGATGCAGGAAGCTCGTGGTTGATGCAGGGTTAGAGAGTTGGTTGACAGAGTGGCCACTCCCTAGTCCTGGACTTCTTGGAAGTGTCCCCAGGCACACATTAAAAGGGTTAGGAACGCAGAGGCAGAACAGGTTTGGAGGGAAACAAGTTTAAATTCAGACAGTTGTGTTTTAAGACATGGATGGGAATTCCAGGTGAGGGTAGGTAGCTGGGAGCCAGAATTTTGATACCGAAGACCTCATCAGAGGCTTCAGAACATACGGGGATAGTGACAATATGCTTTGTTTAAATGAGGAGGAGACTTTCAGGAGCAAAAGGGGTACTAAGGAGATGGCACACCGAACGGGACAGCGGGCAAACTCCGTCATCACACGGGTCGCCGTGATCTAGGGTTCCGCAGGGAAGGCGTAGCAGCAGCAGACGGCTGTGCCCACGACAGTTTGGAGCCCGACAGAGCCAGGTGCACCTGTAGGTCTCTGACAGCTCTGTGGCCTCGAGCAAGTTGCTGAATGCTCTTGAGCCCTGGTGTTCTCCTTTCTGAAATGGCAATGACTTAATTACTCACACCAGGGACGTGGTTTGTATTAAAGCAGTTAGCACAGACCCCGGGAAGCATTTGCCAGAAAGAATGAAGAGGAAATCCCAAGGAGTCAGACAAAGACTCAGCGGTGAGCCTGGTTCCTCCAGGACGTGCTCAGGTCGTCACTGAGCCGCTTCCTGGTGTCCGGTTTGTTTCGTGTGTGAAGAGCATGTGGGGTCATCCCTGGGAGAACCGCCAGCCAGGCTGAGTGGGGCTGCGAGGAGGGAAGCGTGAGACTAAACCTGTCAACAGGCTGTCCCTGGTGCCCGGGCAGACCCGCCCCCTGCTGAGTTTCTGCTGCCTCTCGGGGGTCCTGCCCCCAGGGGTGAGAGCCATGTAGGGGGGCTCGGCACCTGCTGTGTTGGGGGGCACGGTGCTTGGTTGAGCAGAGCAGCGCCCGGAGCCCCCCACGTATAAAATGGGGTAAGACACCACCTGCCTCGGAAAGGCGGTCATGTGTGTTACATTAATTGATCGTGGGAATCACCTAAAACGGCTTCAGAACCGCAGAACAACTCGGTAAATGTCCTCGGTTATTTTTGTCCTCATTACTACTCATATTCTTTTCCTCCTGCTTAGAAGAGATGTGTTATGCTCTATGTCATTTTCCCAAATACCGAGTATTTTGGTCTTTCAGCCGAGGCCAGAATTCCTTTCACGTGACAAAAGTCACGACGACCGGCAAGCTTCATCACCGCCAAGTTATTGAGCTGTTTCCGTTGTGGCCACTGCAGAAATGTTTGAAGAGAGCTTTAGAACGTGAACAGTAAAACCCAGTCTTGCAGTTGTAAATTAAACTTATAAATTCAAACAGGCAGGGGATTTGCCGTTAGAGTTTTCGCACTTTGAATGCATGAAGGGAAGGATGGCCCTGTAGGCTTTGTTATCTGATCTCTTTCTGTTCCAGTTCATTAAAAACAAATATACCGAGAACGAAAAGACAAATAAATAAACAAAAAAAATGAAGAAGACCCAAAGTCCTCAGGTCTGCGGAGAAGTGTCAACATTTAAATTCGGGAAACTTAAACCGTCAACTCAAGTTGTTACCGGCATCTCATGATCTTTGCTTTTTTTGCTGCCCTCTGAAAGGAAATCTAGAGAAAGTACAATTTTTCCACAGTCAATAATGGCAAAAAACACTCCGTACCTGCCTGTCTCCTGTGTTCTCACTGCCACAGGCCAGCTGTCACCATGTTAGGAGTCTCCCTCTGGCTTGCTCGGCTGTCTTCACGGGCCATACGAATACGTCTGTATTTCTCACGGAGTAAAGACCAAACTCCATACCGCAGCGTGCAGCACCCTCGCCCTCGGGGACGCACAGATGCTCCCTGGAGGTGTAATCTTGACACTATATGAGTTTAAAAATATCTTTTCTTATTTTTGCTGGTCTATAAAAATGTGTCTAATAATACAGTCTACCCTGTAGGATGACGGAGGGGGTTGGCTGAGTGAATTAATATCCATAAAGTGCTGAGTGTCAGAAAAGTGAACGTGCTCAGCAAAATGTACATGGCTGATGACATTATTATTAGGTGGCACCTCTTCTTTTCAGATTTGCTACCCTGCAGGAGTCTGTGCTCCGTCAGAAAGGGCCACTTGTGTCCGTGACCATTGTGATACTGTCGCTGATGCTGTAAGCCACCACTCGGGGCTCCATCTGCGCGTTTCACAAAGCAGGATGTTTTTACAAGAGGTCAAGGTTACTTTGTTTGCTACGTGGCTGCTGAGTAGATACAATGTATGTTCCTGAACAAAATAGCAATTTAAGATACAATGTTCCCTTAAGAACTACTGTTTTGCCAACATAATTTTGAGGTAGTGAAATATTTTATACTTGAAGCTAAATTTTAAAAACTCCTTGATAGTTTATTTATCAAATAAACTATGATGTGCCCCTCACATCATAATCAACTGGGGTCCTACTAAAATGCACATTCCTGGGGCCACCCAGACCTGGTGCATCCAAGTCCCTGGTAGCAGGGTCTGGGAATCTGCATTTTTACCCAGTGCCCCTCCCCGGATGTCTCCTAAGCACTCCAGGGTTTGTGAGCCACTGTAGGAAGTCAGTAGGCAAGGTGTGCTGTGGTTCAGAGAAACTGGTTTGCAGCAACCTAGTGCATTTAGGAGACCAGGTGCAGAAAACGGCCCCTTTAACTTTTCCATAATTTGTGAAAATGTCAGGTGGCTGATAAGCTTTTTGCAGATACTTGCAAAATTGAAACAAGGGAAAATGCAAATGTGAAAATAATTATATTTCAGGCCTGTGTGGGTGGTTTTAAAGTCTTCAAAAAGAAGTATGGCCTGTATGAAACGTCTGTGGGAGAAGCTGCTCCAGCAGGTCAGGACACGGGAACAATATTTCCTGGGCAGTTAAAGAAAGCAGTCCAAGAGCAGAAGCTGTCTCTGGGAAGAGGCTTGTAATACTATCAAATTTATCGCGTTCTGAAAGTCGGTGCTTGGTTGGGGGTCTTGGTCGCCAGCAACAGAACTGCCTCTGGCTGTCTTAAATTAAGCTAGGAATTATTTTGGAAGACTGTTGACCTGTGACTGGTGGAATCACCTCTCCAGAAGGCCTTGCAGCAGGAACCAAAGCAAAGCTTGGGTTTTCCAGCTGCCACTGCGACGAACGCGTCTTCTGGGTGACACATTCTCACTTTGGGGGCCGAACTCCTGGAGAGAAAGGCTGAGCCTGCCGTCATCTCACTGTGGCGGGAGGTGGTGGCTACTTCATAATGGAAATTCTGTGCAAAGGGTACGGGGCCCTAATAGGAAGGAGACAGATACTAGATGGCTCTGTCCCTCCACCAAAAAAAAAAAAAAAGAGGAGGAGGGAAGAAAAAGAAAATTGCCCAGCTCAAGTGCTTGCTAAGGCCCTGGAGTTAGATTAGATGGACCATGTTCAAATCCCGCATATGCCACTTACCAAATGGTTGATCTTTCCCGTGCCTCAGTTTACCTATCTCTGAAATGGGGGTGAAAATAGTTCCTATCTGTTAGGGTGGTTGGGAGGATTAAACCTAGGTTGTGGAGGAGCGTCTGGGCCATGGTAAAGGCTGTTTGCTGTTGTGTGAGTCCGTCGGCATCCGCAGAGGAGACAGCGCGGAGCTTGCAGGCAGGGCGTCCGGGTGCGGTTCCTGCTCACGGCTCCTCCGACCGGCTGCTCGTTCTGCCGGGGGTTCACCTGTTCGTCTCGCGGCCGGGCCTGTCGGCACCTGGTGTGCCCTCTAACTCTCAGTGGGGATGTTAAGCAAGGTTAGCTTGTTCCCTGAAATACCTCTTCCCTTTCTTCCCGTCCCGGCTTTTAACGGAGATGAAGAGGTAGTTCCGATTCTCTTACTGTGCACATGGAACTCATTTACCTTCCTCCTGGGGGGCATGGCCCCCGTGTCCCTCTTGCCTCTGGTGCCCCCGAGGCATCTTTCTTCTCAAGTCACCGCTGCCTGCTCTGTCCTCTTCGACTTGCCGGGACTGAGGTAATGACATGACTTTAGGAGTTGATAGGATTGTGTTCCTAGAAGGACACTGGAAGCCATAAGCCGTCTCCTTTTGTCATCCCCGTGTTCTGGATAGGACAGGTCGCCCAGTTGGTCACAGTGCCCATGTCATTGGTTAGAGGGAGCTGTGATACGGTCTCTGCAGTTAGAGGGACGGGTAGAACTTTGTGATCTGCTGGTTCCAGGACAGCGTCCGCAGGAGATAGCAAACTGCGCAACTATTTTGAGGTTCCAAAGGGGATTCTCACTACTGTGCGTGCTTGTAAATTGAGTTTGTGAGCGTGGAAAGTCTTTGTTCTCTCCGCAGTGAAATGATTCATGGCCGTGTAGTTTTGTTTTCGTTGATGGTAACTTGCTCCTCATTAATTCAGAGCTCTACGGCAGCACCATATTTATGGCGGACAGCCTCCTTTCCTTCTCTGGGTGTCTTTCGTTGTGTTGTCATTGTGGTGATCGTGGAGGTTGTGGCTGTAAAATTAGTAACTTCATTCACAAATGCCAAAAACCCATACAAGTAGCTTCGGTCGGATCCTTTCTCCCTTCCCTGTGCCCCCGGCCCCTCATTCCTTCCCCGACAGACGCCCACCGCGCCAGTGTTCTGCATTTCCTTCCAGATCTATTTTATGCCCATACGAATATATGTTATTTCCCCCTTTTCAGACAGATGGTAGTGTACTATATATGCGCAATGTTCTGTGCACTGCCTTTTTTACTCAACAATACATCTTGGAGATCTTTACATGTAAGTCTATAAAGAGGTGTCTCATTCTTTTTTATAGCTGCAGAATATTCCATCGTACGGGTGCGCCCAAATTTACTTAGGCGCTTTCCCATAGCTGGGGATTTAGGCTTCCTGATGGTTTTTGAGGTGAAGGTTCTGGGTAGAGATCAACGAATAGAATCTATACTGAGTGGATGCAGCTTAGCATCGTCATATGTTGTTCCAAGGGATTTTTCTAAAACATGTTAAAGAATATTGCAGTGGTCTTTAGTGGAACATCCGGCTTTGCTTATGTACTTTTGGCAATCCCAGAACAATCAAGGAGGTGCATTGTACGCACTTTTAATGGATTCTTTTGTAAGCTATTGGGTTTGGAAATGAATGAGTTTGTCTTAAAAGCTTATTCTCCGCGTCCAGCCAGATGTGTCTTGTTTTCATAAGGTTGATAAAAAGAAGTGAAGAACTGGTACCCATCATTCAGAATGGGATTTGAACGGTTTTGGGGTCAGGAAAACTTTCCTGCAGGATAAATAAGTCATTTTTCCGTCACTTCTCATTGAATAGATGCCTTAATGAGCCAGATTTGCGATGAGAGAAGGCAGAACTGTAACTTTCTTGAGGGAAAGGCGGCTGACACATCTGAGCTCGTAAATATTGTTTAATTGAATGGGAAACAGAATCAAAGAATTGTAAAGTATGGTAAAGACAGCCTTAGCAATATATTAATGTATACACTCTGCAGAAGTGTATGTATTGAAGCCTTAATACGATGTGATGTTTGAACTAGCAGAACGTTGGAAGATGAAAGTCATAATTTAGGAAGGAATAAGCTATAAAGTTCACTTTACGCTTCCTTTTGAAGTACTGCTTTTAATGACCTTGAAAATCTTATTTATAGCTAAGCATAAATCTGAAAAAACGATGTAGTAGATGATTTTAACCTGTTAGCAAAATTACTGAGTTGCTAAGAAACAAATACTTTACTATTTTTGTGGGTCTGAGAAGGAAACAGTGACCTTGTGTGATGGGAAACAGCCCAGTGGTCCCCTTCGTTGGACCCTTTGGAGAATTACGTGACCTTCAGGACAGGGAGGGTTACTTCTACGTCCGAAGATACTGGCAGAGGTTTTTTTTTTGTCTGTTTTGAGTATAATTTTTCTTGTTTTTCTGATGATTCCTTTAGCACTTAGGTTAAATATCTGTTGAGTCATGTAACGTTAGACAGAAACAATGTCTATTCATTCAGTGTCGCGCTCTAGCCCAGGCGACAGAGTGAGACTCTGTCTCAAAAAAGAAAGAAAGTGATTCTAGTCAAACTGGTAAGTCAGCAAGTTCCTAGAGAGGTTGCTTTGTCTTTGCGCACCGTCATAATCACTGTTTTGAGTTTCACTGCTTCTGGTCCGCTGTGATGTTTGACTGTCTTTAGTTGCAGGTTGATCTTTGGTGTTGGGTGAAGGACGTCATGGTGGCTTAGGTGTGGGCCCTGTGGCCCTACCCCAAGCTGCACCAGGTTCCCTTGGTCTCAAAGCAATTCCCAGGCCAAGGGGATGCTGTTCCCTCTTATAGCGTCTCTGGCTCAGATGCCTGTCTGTTCCAGATTCCTCCTTTCTGCTCCATGTTGAGGGGGAAGTACTTTTCCCAAACCCCCACTTTATTTGAACGCCTCATGTTCTTGCCGTTACATTGTGAGCATTTGTACCTGTCATAAGACTACCTTCCGCACTGCCATTGTCTCTTTTGTTTTTGTTTTTTTTAACATTCAGAGGAATGTTTTTCTCAGTCTCAGGGATGCTCTAGTTTTTTTTTTTTTTTCCCATCTGTTTCTTTGTTGGTGAAATCTGTATCTCTCGTCCCTCAGGGCTGCGGACTCCTGGTCCGGAGGTCATTGTTGACGTTGAATCCATGGACATCTTCCCCGTGGGCTGGTGCGAAGCAAATTCTTACCCCCTGACGACACCACACAAAACAGCCTGTGAGTGAGGCCTGGGCGAAGGGGCTGGGGGGTGACGTCTGCGACTTGCTGAATAAATAGGCAGTTTTGTAAAGAAATTACAGCCAAGCTGTAAAAAACAAAAATGGTTTTAGATTTTCCATTGAGCACTAATGTTTTTATCTCCGTTGTCCTTTAAGTGTCCGCATGAGATGAGCATTTGGAAGCACGTCACAGGTTGACAAACTATGTCGCAGTTGAAGAGAAAAAAATACCTGCGATCTTGACTCCCAGTGTTGTACACAATCCGTCGTTTTGATGGGAAAAAATGCGTTAGATGCTGTATTCTTGTATTAGTTCTGAGAAAGAACTGAATTTTCTCATGAAGTTTCTCCTAAAGGAGTTATAATTGATCCCAGTGATTTACTGACATATTTATAAACACTTTACCTACGCTTGGCACTAATTGGTGAGATTTAACCTTACTTTAAAAAGTGTATTGGCTGACATGCTTTAGATCACAGAAATAACACACAAAACCAATATTAGTAGTTAAACAATTCTGCATCAGGCACGCATGTGCACACACACACACTTATGCACATTTAAATACATACAACAGTGTGGTTTAATGTATGTTATTGTAGGTCATTATCATGAAATGGTATCATTTAAAAATCTTCAAGCCTAATACACCTTTGCGTTTATTATTCCACTCTAATGTGTATCAAAAGTATTATTGAAAATTATGAGTCCTTAAAGAGATTGCATTTCTGTTATTTTCTTTTTGGAATTTATATGCTAGCTTTGCTTCTTCCTAGCAGCCTGTTCTGTGGCACACTTCTGTACATTCTCAGAACATTCCTTTAGACAAAGTTCCATTGCAAGGTTGGCTTCAAGTTCCCTGACGGATTTCAAGGGCGCCCCCCCCCCAGTATTGATTCAGAACAGTATAGGACATTCTCTCTGCAAAGCACAGTGGGTAGTTCAGATGACAGACAGAGGTCAGAGGTGGATTTTAAGGGATTCTTCTTTCCCTATACCATCCTGTTGAATAAATCTTCATCCAATTTGAGTAATATCTTCCCCTCACTTTAAAATATTTAATATTTCTAAAACCTTGAGCGTAGAATAATTATTTTAATCTCAGAGGCATTCTTTTTTCTCCCTGATGCAAAACGATGCCAGTTCTTTTCTCACTCAGCCAGCATGGCCAGCATTCGGGCTCCCTGGGTCTGTCACGGGGTTGGGGCTTCATCATCTCTGTTGTCCATGCTGTCCCTCACACAGAACCTAGTGTCCTGGGGCCTCTGCCTCCTTTCATACGGATTTGGGAGGATGCAAGTGCTTTGAGTTTCTCTGGGGCACAGTCACACCTGGGTTAAGGTGAACACAGTAATGTTTCCTCTTTATTGTACACTTTGCATCCTGGCTGCTTCCCCAGAGTGTCAGACAGTCTCAGGTGTCCCCACCCGATTAACAGAGGCCGAATGACACAAGTTACCCTATATTCATTTTTCACCTCGGAGATCATGAAGTTTACAGCTTTTCATAGTAATAACTGGAATCGAGTACCAAATAAAGTCAATAGTGGATGGAATTTTGTTAAGTATTTTTTCTCATTTATTTTTGCTTGTATTTCTTACACATGCATTTTGCTTTAAAGAGGCAAACTCCCACTCTAAACCTGCCAGACTCTAACAGCTTTTAGAAGTTGTGTTGGAATTAATTTATGCTTATGTTGGAAGATGCAGGGTTATCTGAGCATGCCAGATTAGTATGCCAAAAGCTCTGGTCTATTTTTGTTAAGGCGATCCTAATCAGTTATAAATGTAAACTGGAAGTATTCGTATCCAAAAAAAAAAAAATCATTATTTGTTGGTTTATGTCAGTATTCAACTAGGTGTATTTGCTAGCCACTAATTCTCCTTTCGGCAAAAAAATAATTTTAGTCTAAATGCATGCCTCCGATCCTACTTTGGGAGGGTATTGTTATGGTAACATTATCTCTTTCATCACAATCTCTATGGGGAAAAAAAAATCATTCTGGATAATCGTGCTTGCAACAATTTATCTTGAACGCATGTGTTTACAGGAGGTATAATAGCTGTAGTCTTCTTCTTTCTTATTAAATGCACATTTTAAAATAAAGAAGCCGCTATGGTGATAAGATTAAACGTACTAAGTTCTATTAAGATCTCACATCTGAGGAGCCAATGTCCGCTTTATGCTAGAAGAAATTGATTTAACATTGTGGCATGAGTGAAATAACTTTTCGGTATTTAAATTGTTCCTTTAACACGGGCACTTTTTTAACGCTATAACCCGTTTTTAAAAATGCATTTGCTCCGCTAACAAAGCTGATTCTCTTTTTTCCCTTTTTGCCTATTTTACAGCACAAAAGAAGAGGAAGATTGCAGTTGTACAGCCAGAAAAACAGTGCGTGTTTCTTTCTTTTTTTTTTTTTTATTTTCCCCAAATTGCATGGTAAACGATAGTGTCTTTACCAAGGGTAGGAAGCATGGCTGTTTGTAGTAGAGTTAGCTCACAAAAGGTGCACTAGTAAAGATGGTAGTAAAACATAGCTGCTGTTGTTTATTGTGTACCTGTTACGCTCAAGACACAATGCTTGCTTAAAAGGAATTTGCAGTCCAACCTGTCACGTCTCGGTGTGCCTGATAAACACCCCAAAGTCACACGTGGATAGTGATGACTCTCTGTGCTTGGCGATTCTTAGCGCCCCCCGGCACCCAGTGTGGCAGGTGCCGTTTAGACGTGTGGCCGCCTCTTTCCCCCACCGGGACGTTGTCTCTCTCCCTCTCCACTCTCCGCTGGGCCTGGGAGGTGGAAAACTTGAGTCCGACTCCAGCTTTGCCGCTTCCCAGCTGGGTGAACTTGAGCAAGTTGCTTGAGTTCTCTGCATCTCAATGCCGTCACTGATAAAATACTTATTTCAGGGTTTTTTTTTAATGAAGACTAAATTAGATTCCATGTGAAACAAATGTTATGAACCTTAAACTGCTGAAGACATATAGGGTACACTCCCACCCCCACCTCTGTTTCGGTTGTAATTTTATGAGCAAAGAGTCGGGGCAGAGTGCGTGCAGGCAGGCAGTATGTTTTGGAAAAGGAGTAACTGCTGGTAACATTTGTATATATTGAAAAATGTTTCAAATGCACTAAAATATATATTCTATGCCAAGTGATTCTGCTTGCTTAAGTAAATAAAAATACATGCTTGGAAAGAGAGCTGAAAGTGGCATTTTTCATGTGCAGTACTCAAGTTTAAATTTAAAAAAAAATGAAATTGAACAATAATGGCATTGTTATTTGAAAATAACAGTTTTTTGGGCATATTTTGTGGGTTCACATCTAAATGCCATGTAAATGCAGAGAGATTAGTGACAGGCCCCCAACTGAATCCGTACTTGAATCCATCACTCCGGCATTTGTGGTCCGTGCATTAACGGTCTCCCCTTCACGTGTGTCAGTCGCCTGGAGAGCTTGTGAGAACACAGCTTGCCGGGCCCATCCCCTGAGATCCTCATTCAGGGTGTCTGGAGTGGGGCCCGAGAATCTGCATTTCTAACAAGTTCCCAGGTGATGCTGATGCTGTGGGTTTGGGGACACACTTTGAGAACCCCTGCCAGAGAGAGCTGAGCCCACTGAGATCTCTCGTAAGGGGTCACCTTTGTGTCCATCTCTCTTTTCACCTGTGTCCTGTCTGTGCAGCCAACCTGGGTACCCCTGTGAAACCAGACTCACCTCTTTCCCCCTAAGGCTGCATTTAAAAAATATATATATATTTATTCAGCAATGTTTTTACTGAACTGTAACAGAACTCTGTCCTGGAATAAGCCTACTTTATATTTCAAGAATCACGAGTTTATAGATTTTCTTTTAAGGTCTTGTGTGTAGTGTGGCCATGACCCACACGGGCACAGAGGTCAGAAGTCAAAGGTTAGCAGAGGGTGGTTTCCAGTCAGACGTGGAAGTGGAAAAGTCTAACTTTAATTGCACATAAGTTAATGCTTCTTGTCTAAAATATAATTGAAGACAGTACGACAATTCTAGAAGAGACAAAGCCAGCAGCCACCCAGAAGAAACTCACTGATCACCGGTGGCCACTCGGGGGCACATGTTTCATAGGCTTTGTAGGGTCATCAGAAGAATGTGAGAGCAGCTTTTCTGAAACGACCTTTTTACGCAGCCTTCCTGGTGTTGCTCCTGTACACACAGCCCATCTCATGATGCTCTGACCTTAGATGTCTGCAGTAGTCATTTTAAATTATGACAAGACTTTGGAGTATAACCATTTCTTCTAAAGTGCAGAATCCGTGACGGTTTCCTTTTCTTTATCCACAGGTTGCCGTCCACAGTGCCTGTTAAAAAAATACCTCACGAGCTTTGTCTATTCCCTCACCTGGACTCGACAGGTAAGTGGGTCCCGTTTAGGGCTCTCTGTCCCTTCCCACCCTGTAGCTCTGAGCGGAGACGTCGTGTCTCTACTTTTAGGTCAGTGTGAATATATCTCAGCTTTGAGCTTATTTTTTTTTCCCTATTGCTATTCATTAACAGATACCTATCTTTTTTTATTTTTTAATTTCTAAGCTAAATTCCCTGTGTCTTGTTTTCTGCTTCTTGGCCGGTAGCTCTAGGTAGTTCTAGTCTGCAGGAAAAGGGTCCATGTGCCATTTGGAAATTATGAACCAGGTTAGGGCTGTGTGTTGTGAACCATCACGCGGAGCAGGGAAGAGTTGGAGGTGTCATCGTTAGGCATTCCTTTTGTGGCATTTTATCACAGTTTCGCTGGTATCTTTACACTAATGGTTAGTGCTTAAGTCTCTGCTGGCTTTTGAATTGTTCCCTAAAACCCTTAGTGTTTGCACAGTTGCTTATGAACAATGCATGTTTTTTAATCCGTAAAGTCTTGCATTTTACAATAACCATTGAAAACGCAATTGTGAGCTACCCTCTGACCACCAGATCCGGTAACAGACATGTTTGCGCACTGTCGTACTTGATCAGGAATTCTGTTTTCTAAGCCAGAATGAAACCTGGTCTAAATTGCAGAATGAAAACCTACATGTCATGAAAGAATCCTATTAGTCGAAGTTACCTTTGCAGTAAAGAGAGCAATTTTATGAGTAGACTTCTCTAAAGGTCTAGGTGGGGCTAATCCTACCAAAAAATTTCCGTGTAAGGGCAGCTATGGGCTTACTATTTTGCCTGTTGCCTAGAATTCAAACTTCAGAATGGTTTTTAAAAGAACCATGTCAGCTACACCTTTACAGACTGTCCTTGATATTTTATTCCTTTTCTCTTATATCCAGAAGAATAGCATCTCTACCTCCTACCTGTTGGTTCTTAGTTGAAGTCCTTATGAAAGAAAATAAGCCTTCCCAGACCGTTACATTACCTTCCCAAGTTACTGACAGTATTTATACAGAAATAACCCTGTTCATGTCTCTTAGCTTGGAGCTTGTGTGCAATGGGGGCTGGGTGGTGAGTCCCTTCACCAGAAGTGAAACCTCATTTTGCACTTACAGACGTCAAGAAACTTTAGAGTGAAATCTTATCATTTAATTATTTTGCTTTCTGTCTGTGGCAACTTGAGGTACAAGACCAACAACTTGTCCTGTTCCCTTTCTGAGTTGAAAGAATAATAAGGGTAATGCAAATTTAGGCTACATTTTACCTCCACTGGATTCCAAAATGGAGAAGCCTAACAGTGTCTAGCGTTGGCTTGGCTGTGGGACAGCAGAACTCTGACCTAGCGCAGAGAGGAGCATAAACTGGGGGGGGGGGGGGGGGGGGGGATTGGCCACGTCTAGTAAAACAGAAGATACGTGGACCTGCAGCCAGGCAGTTCCACTCCCGTTAGACACTTGCAAGGATATCTTGCCCGTGCGCTGAATACGATTTCTATATTCGTATTCATTAAGGCCCTGTTGGCAGTACTGAGAAAGTAGATGCGAGTAAGTATCTGTCAGTAAGAGAATAGATGCCTAAATTGTGGTATATTAATTCAGTGGAGTAATATACAGAAATTAAGAATAAATGAACTTCCTAGATACACATTTACCAACTTGGATGTATCTCCGAAATATCATGTTGAGCAAGCAAACAAAATGTTGCAGAAAATCGTTTATGGAGTATTTTAAAAACATCCCAAATGTCATACATTGCTTGTAGGCACACACATACTCAGGTATGCAGAAAGTTTATAGACCTGCAGGCGAATGATAAATTCCAGATGCAGGGGGGGTTGGTTATTGCTGGGGGGATGGTGGGGGCAGTCACCGCAGTAGGGGACACGGAGAATTTAGCTGTGCAGTTGGTGTTTTTGTTTTTGGGCTGCGCTGTGACACCTCAGCTGTCACTGTCTCAGTCTGCATCTTTCTGTGTGTCTTGAACACTGCGTAAGAAACAGTTTGTATGGCGGAAAATCTAATCAGATTTTCTGAGATACTATTGGGGATATAAAATGTCCTGAAATTAGGACACGATGTGCCTTTCTTAAAAGAAAAAAATCATCCGGTTTTCTCTACTGCTCTGTCACAATTTGGAACCAGTGTGAGGCCTCTTAATGAGAGCGCCAGTGACACTAGCCCTCGGGGCTGTCGTGGTCACCCTGAGCCTGGTTTCTTTTATAACTCCAGAGGGCCCGTCAGTCAGGACCTCGGACAGCTCCGTGAGGTAACTCTGGCGACCGCGTGGATCAAGCAGGTGTTTCTCTCATCGGTCCCCCTGGGTCTGGAGTTGTCCTAAACCTCAGCTTTGCCTCTCTTCCCCTGCAGGAACCGTCCATGGGAAATACTGCTGCCCCCAGCTCTTCATCAACCACAGGTGTTTCTCGGGCCCTTACCTGAACAAGGGGAGGATCGCGGAGCTGCCCCAGTCGGTGGGGCCTGGCAAATGCGTGCTGGTTCTCAAAGAGGTAAATCACATGCGCGGCCGCAGTTGGCTTATTTTAACAGGATCTTGAAGCTGCAGGCACAGTTGCCAAAGGAGACCCTAGACATTTGAAGCAACGTAGCTAACATTTACCAACCATTCCTTCCTCGCGGTCCTGCGGACTGGAAGCCAGAGATGCAAAGATGAAAAAAATGATGGTCCTGCCCACGGAAGACTCACAGTCTAGCAGGAGGGACACACATTCCCTGGGAACTGTTGCTCTAGACTTCAATAAAGTGCCCTGGGAAGACAGAGGAAAGATTCATTGTGTGCAGAATGAAGGTTTAGGATTGAGGAGTTGGGTTTTGCAAAGAGGGGTGCCAGCCTGGAGAGGGACGGGGGACTTCACCTGGCAGCGTAGAGCATCCCTGAGAATGGATTGGGGGTGGCATCTGTTTTTGTCCATCCCTCCCCAGCAGCTGCAGCCTGCAGGTAGGAGGTAATGATAAATGCTTTGACGCAGCCATGTTCATGAGGTTTATGGCACGGGCCGTGTCCCAGCCCAGCTTAGGCCGCCCACCATGTGGAGACTCTAATTTTCCATTTTTCTTGTGGCCTTCGAGAAAGGACTCGCAGAGAGAGAGGTGAGTCCTGAGGGTGTCAGTGGAGGCTTCTTCGCTCTGTTGCATTTTTATAGCTTAGCTTCAGGCAGTGCTTGGAGGCAGGCTGGAATTTTGGAACAGTTTCCAAACTCTTCTTGGAACTCTGTCTCTGCCCTTTTTGTTAAACACACCTCACTGCTTTCTCTTAAGAAAGAAGACACCGAATAGAAGTCCTTTATCGATACTGTACTTGATGAATGTGTTTTAATTCCATGGGCAACAGTCCATCGACCCACTGAACAGATGTCTGTTAGGTGACAGCTAGTGGCCAGGCACTGTCGGAAGCGTTGGCTCAGAAACCAAACATGCGGTCCCCTCTGCCTGTTGGGGTTGTCCCTTCTTGTTGGAGAGATGACTTAACGCACAGCTAGATGTATAGTGGGGGGACCCTTGCGAGGGCCAGGAGCACGATGCGGTGGGGACAGAGCAGCGGTGACAGATATGTGACAAATGACTTGATCTGGCTCAGGCAAAGCGCATGGAATCCTGGTCGTACACACAGGTGGGCGCGTTCAGGGCACTCGGGCAAAGGAGGGACAGGCGTGGCTGGGGCACAGGAACTCAGGCTGGAGAGAGTCATAGGTACTAAAGGTGCACATATTTTGAAAAGAAAAGCGGAGCGGATTCTGGCCTGCCTGAGGCTTCAGTGCGAGGTGGAACCGAGCGGATCGGAGGGGCCTGCCTGGGAAAGGCCTTCCTCGGTGTGGGAAGTGATTTGGACTTGACTCTCCGGATGATGGGAAACCCTCGGAGTTTAGGGGCAGAAGTCTGTTTGAGAGAGAAAGTAGGGGTTACAGTTTAGAAGAAACCGATGAGGCTATTGCGGTTATTTATTCGGGGGCATTTAGCATTTAGAGTGTTTAACAGGTGGTCCCTGCCCCAGGTGGGCTTCCAGTCAAGAAGGTAGAACAGACTAACAGAATCTGGCCACATGTGTCCTGGGCGCCACACCAGGGCCGCTGTGAGATCGTGCAGGAGTCGTTAGAAACAGGCAGCGGGGTCCCGGGAGGGGGAGCAGGTGCAGCGGGAGCACCCGGGTGCGGGGGATGGAGGCAGGGAAGGTGGGAGATGCTCACAGGCCCAAAATGTCAGGGCCACCAGGGGTGGACGCGGAAAGGGCCCAGATCTACACTGGGCCTGGCCGTTGTGCTGGGCCCTTCCGCACACGTCGCTGGGTAGCAGAGTGATGCTTTCACCCCACACCTCCGTGCAGTCGGCGTCCTGTCTCGAAGCCAGACAGCGTGCATCTCGCTCAGCCGGAGTGGCAAGTGGGTTCCGAGCTCGAGACATTTGCAGCTAAAGAAAAATGGTGACCAAGGGGAAGGCTCCTCGGATGGGCCCCGGCGAGGCGTTTAAGCCCGGGGACCCATAACCGCATACACTGGCACGGACCGTAGATCCCCGCAGATACCCAGCTTGATCCAAAGAGAAATCAAGCCAGGATCACACGTAAAAATCCTCTGTCACTGTACGAAATAAAACCCCAGAGCTGAGAACTGACTTTCTGCAGTCGGCGACAGCTGTCAGCCGTGGACAGGCTTCTGCTGGGCGATGTTGTCTGCCTGCCTCTGTGCCTGTGTGTGTTGTGAGTGGTAGGATACGGACAAAAACTGCCACAAACGCGGTGAGCCGATGGGTTTCTTTGAAGCCGCCTGCAAGCCTGTCTCCCTGGCACGTTCGGTTGTTAGAGCGAGGTCCCCCCTTTCCTGCCAGCTCCGTTAACAAACAGGACCCCAGCCGAAGCCCCTCGAGAGGGGTGAGCTGTTTCACTTCACTAAATGATGTTTTTAAGTCAAAAGTCATTATCCCTCATCAGTTCCCCAAAAGGTGCCAGCAGCCAGATTTAAAAGCCAGGCCAGAGCAGTTTTCTGATGACAAAACTAGTTTTTTGCTGATGTTCAGCAAACGCATGCGGCAGGAGGAGGAGGGGGCGCTTCAGTTCTGTGAGTGCAGGAGAAATCGAAGTTCCACCGAGCCAATATTTATGCTAATGCTCTTCCTTCAGCACCAGAACCTCTCTGTGGCTTCAGATTTCATTTTACTTAAAGAGAACGAAGCAATTTGAAGCAAAGACAGAGCGTGTCGCTTTTCCGGGCCGTCCGTGGTCTACGGAATTCAAACACTTCTAGGGAGTGTAAAATGCGAGCCGTCTTCCCTGTGTCTGGTCTGCTGGAAATAGACAGCGTCTGCGGGTGTGGATGCCGAGCTGGTCTTCGGCAAGTTCCGTGCAGGCTGCGAGGGGGGTCCCGAGCTCTGTCTGAGGTGGAGTTTCTGGCTAAAGTGACCGTTACTGCGTGTCGTTAGCCCTCACTTTCTGGGTGTTGGACGTGAGCGGGCTTTGGCGGGACCGAGAGCAGTTTCTGGCCGCAGTTCCAGAGACGGTGCGGCGAGGGGAGGTGGATGACCTGGGAGAAGCCGGAGCGGAGTTAGAAGATGGTCCGTTCGGGTCTGGCAGCCCCAGTGAGCGAGCTCACAGCAGGCCGTGGCGTGGAGAGGCAGGCGGGGCCACCACGGGTCCAGACCTATGAGTCGTGCACTTTCTGTGGGAGGTAACGATAGGACACCTGACTTTCTGCTGCCTTTTTTCTTCTTTCTGGTGCTCGAAAGAAGGTTTACAAGAAAGCCACGGAAGCCGGGGAGTTGGAGAGGCATCAGGATTTGGGCTGATTGAGAACTGAAGTGAAGGTGAAGATTTTAAGTGCAGACCACTTGTTCTGAGAAGTTTGGGTCTGAGAAGGAGACGGTAGCCAGGAAGTCCAGGAGTTTCCAAGGACAGTTAGTTTTTAAAGATGCAAGACTGGGACCTGTGTACAGGCCAGTGGGGACAGAGGGGCGGAAGGGGCAGGGGACAGTTGATCTGAAACATCAGTAAGGACAGCATTGATAGCGAGAAGACGGCTACCTCTAAGTGTTTGTCGCCTTGTTTATTTCTCAGAACGTCACTGTGCCCCAGACAGACGACAGGGCCCCTGTGTGCAGATGAGGAAAGTCAGTTACGCATCTTGCCTAAGCACTTACAGCCTCCAAGGGATGCAGCTGGGATTTGGCCCCCGATCTGTCTAACTACATAAGTTATTGTCTCTGACCCATCATACACTGTGGGGAACTTGCATATAAAAAGTATGTTCTCAGGAAACATTTCATGAACTCCAAGACATCCAACGAGGCCTTGTTTTTCTAGCGTGAATTTCCTTCTTGAGGTGCCCCAAACCCCTCACACCTGTTCATTGGGAATATCATTCGTTGATGTCACACCTAAGATCTCTTTAGTTAACGGGGACAGGGTCCAGGCTGCCCTGTCTGATCAAGAACATGGTGCATTGAATTCTGATGTTTTGCAAAGGTGCAACAACTCAGTCTGACCCTGGGTAGTAGTAGTGGCTGTCCACTTGGTTATTTTCGAGGGGTGACTAGAATCCACTAAGATGTCACGTACACAGAAATTATTCAGCTCTCAGTTTCAAAGTTTTATAGGGAGCTTGTTGAATTTGGAGATGAACGATACGGCATCGAGAAAAGCCAAAGTAAACACATTCAATATCAGATGCTTTTTATAATTTAATTGATGCCCGTGTCCAGGCTGACGTGAACTCTGGAAGGCATTTGCTTTTCACAGTCACAAAATGCATCTCGATGTGCAGCAAATGACATGCAGCTCCGGGGTTTTCTCAGCTACACACAATGAAAAGGCTCCATCGAAATTTTTATTGTCTGTTGATAAACACCGTGTGCATTATTGCAGTCACTTCTAATTAGATTTATTTTTAAACTTGGTGTCTGTAAATCATGCTGACAGTAAACCATAAAACCAGACGATTGTTCTAATATAGAGAACGTGAGTGTACCCAGACCGCTGGGACTGCCTTGGCTGAGCCTCACTCTCTTGGTGGGTCTTTAACGGGGCCTTGGAACGTAGCAAAACACTCCCCAGGCAAAGGAAAGACAGTCGCCACGCTGACTGCGTAAGATGAAATATGTTAAGATCGAATCCTTAGTTACAACATGAGAAAGCTTAGTTGTTTTCAGAAGCCAATGAGAGTACAAACTAGGCTGTTACACTCCAGACAACTTCAGACCCACGAAAACTGTGACATGCAAATTCCAGCGACGTTTTTCTTTCTCCACCCTTCCCTTTGTATTGAACTGTCTCCATCAAACACAGCAGAAGTAAAGGTAGTCGTGCCGGGCTCTCACCTACCCCCTCGATAGTATTTTGCTTTGACACGTGGAAGTGGGCCCCGTGTCTGGCATGTTCTTTTACACCTCTTCTGGGATGGCACAGACGCTAGCAGGGGTACACACCACGTGCTCTTCCTGTCCGTCCCTGGCACCTGGCGCCCACTGGGGCCTCATCGGATGGTCATTTCATGGAACCCAACCCCGTAGGTCTCTGCTTTGTGCCCTCACATTTTTTAAGCTCCGTGTCCAAATAGCAGCAGCTCGGGAGTGCGCCAGAACGCGTCAATGTTAGTAGTGGATGACTTGTTTTTTGAAAGGGGGTACCCCAGGGGTCTAAGTTCCTTGTCCTTCTTATTGAAGATGTGTATTGAGGTTACCTGGAATGCCTTACCTGCCCAGAGCCTGCAGCTGGGACTCTCAGAACGGAAATCCCTGGTCTTTCTGGGAGCCCCAGTTAGTGACCTCATGCTCATCATCTTGGACTTGGGACTTGGGGGTGAAGGGGGAGGTTGAGGAAATGTGATGCTGGTTGGTGTTAAGATGTTCCAGACTATCTTACAGTATGCTCCCATCTCTGAGAGAGTTGTCCTAGTGTTATTAATACATGTCTGTAAACTGAGCCAGCACTGGGTGAGTTTCACATAATTTGTCCTTACACGTACCTAAAATCTCTCCAGAAGTGTTGGGACTGATATTGTCTCCGTTTCATTGGTTTCTTATGAAATTAAAAAAAAAAAAAAAATAGAATGAAATTCTCAGTAGCCTGTCCAACCGAAGAGTAATCCTGCTGAAGAATAATCAATTGCTCTTTGGAGGAAATGGCTCAGTTTTCCCACAACCAGAAGAGGTAATGAGAGTCTGCCACCCCTCTGGGGAGAGGTCCGGGCTCTCTTAGCCAGCGTGATCGGGATTGGATTTTACCGCCTTGTATCCCCGGATGGCGAGTTAACTGCGAGCTAGCCGGGGCGGTGTTTGTCTCACTCATTCACAGTCCTGCACTTCACGTGGGTGTGCAGTGAACGCTCGCTCCTTACGTGTCAGCGGTGTGGTTTTCAAAGCGTTCTTGTGCCAGTAGGAACGGATGCCGATGAAGTTCACGGTGCACGTTTTTTCCCAACAGGTTCTTAGCATGATCATCAACGCTGCCTACAAGCCCGGAAGGGTGCTAAGAGAGCTGCAGCTGGTAGAAGATCCTCACTGGAATTTTCAGGAGGAGACACTGAAGGCAAAGTGAGTGTTTCCGGTTCTGGAGGGCAAGGGTGTCTGTAATACTTGGCCCGCTGCTTCGAAACTTGTCGTTCCTCTTGGTGATGCAGCGCAGAGGAACGGCAGAACACGGAAGGACGTTCATCTGCAGTTCTAGTCCTATGCGTAGATTTGTTGGCATTTTTGCTATTTGCAGAGCTGCCTTAAGCCTTCAGATTCCTTTCGTGAAGTTGAGATTTGCTCAACTAACATTTTATTATGTTAAACATTCAGGATAAAAACATGCTGTTTCAGAGCCAATAGATTATTTGATCAACAGGGGGAAAATTTTTTTTTTTTTTTTTTTTTTTGAGACAGAGTCTCGCTTTGTTGCCCGGGCTGGAGTGAGTGCCGTGGCGTCAGCCTGGCTCACAGCAACCTCAAACACCTGGGCTTAAGCAATCCTACTGCTTCAGCCTCCCGTGTAGCTGGGACTACAGGCATGCGCCACCATGCCCAGCTAATTTTTTCTATATATATTTTTAGCTGTCCAGATCATTTCTTTCTATTTTTAGTAGAGACGGGGGTCTCGCTCTTGCTCAGGCTGGTCTCGAACTCCTGACCTTGAGCGATCCACCCACCTCGGCCTCCCAGAGTGCTAGGATTACAGGCGTGAGCCACCGCGCCTGGCCAAAAGGGGAAAAATTATAAAGAGGATGTCCTTTATCATTATACTATGTTCACAAACAGCTCGTAATGTTTGATATTGTAAAGACTTTATGCCAAATGTAAACGTTCTCCACTCTGGCTGTGGACAGTCGTAAGAGATAAAAGGAACCAACACACATGTTTGGTTTGGGTTCAGTAAAATGACAGTGGACACTGGGTTGACATCGAATTGGGTAACTTTGTTCTTTTATTTAGAAATAGGCTACTAGGAAAGGTGACATTTTTGCTTTCCTTTAAGTTTCTGAACCTTTGAAATGAGAGCAGGGACGGTATCAATGTGCTTGAACTCAGCTGTTTGTGTACATAGGAGAAGATCCTTTTCTCAAGATAATTTCACATCAAATTATTGCTTAGAGTTCTGGAGAGGGCTTTTAATATTTATGGTTTTCAAATAGAGTGGATTTTCTTGGTTGACTTTTAAATATCATGTAGATGTAACACATGAGAAATGGCTTTTTCAAAAGAGCAAATCATTTTTCAGTGGGCCAGCATATATCTAAACTCTGCTTTAGAGACGGCACCTGTCCTAATCGTAGTGAAAATCGAGAAATATTAAATAATTTGTATGACCGGTGAGACTGTGCTCTGTGGTTAGCTCACACTGGTGCTGGGCAGAGATGTTGAGATGTTGTGCTGCTAGTCACCGTGTCCTGCCAGCAACCCACGCAGCATTCCTGGTGTCGTTTTTGAACGGCTCTGGAAGTTTAGACTCAGTAAGTCATTTATGGCCGAATCAGACTCTGCCAAATCACAGAAGTGAAAGAGAATGTATGTAGAACGGGAGAGGGTTTGTATTCAGTGGCATGCCAGTGAACGGTGGTTCTACATCTCCTCATTCCCTTCTTTCCCAAGAAATATTTAAATGAGTGTTACATGTCTAATATTCCATATTTTTCTACTTGAAGGAGATGATCAGTGATAGTAGAACATTTTCTTGTAAGATCATAATAGTGTGGGCAGAACTGAGCAAGTGTTTATACGGAGAAAGTTTTCTTCTTACATTAAAACTTTTTCTGGGGGCTGGGTGGGTGGTAGATGATGAGAAATTATTTAATGGGTACAATGTACATTATTTGGGTGATGGATACCCTAAAAGCCGTGACTTCACCACTGCATAATCTATGCATGTAACAAAATTACACTTGTGCCCAGTAAATATATACGAATTTTTAAAAAATAACAAATGCAAATAGAACCCCAATTTTTTCTGCAAAATTCAGTGCAGTCCAAAATACACCTAATGAACACGAAAATAAAAATACAACGTTAAATTCCGTTAAACTCTCCCCTACTCCTACATAAGCCAGAAGGTTGCTGCAGATACTGCCATGACAGGAGAGTTCATTTTGCAAGTGTTTGCACTCACTTTCGTGTTGCCGAGTAGATCAGAGCTCTTATTAAATCCAGCCTGATACAATCAAAACAGACACGATGAAACCCAGCCCTGCCGAATTGCAAAGGCGACATATTACCTATTATATCGAATATGACAGTACGTTCCATGGGAAGATCTTACACAGCAGCTCGTAATGAGAAGACGTCTGTCTGAACTGGCTTTCAGCTGCGCTAGATCATAGCCGCGTCTCGGAGCAGCTGCTAATGATGACAGGCGTGCAGGCGGCACACGCTTGCCTGCGGTACGACCGTGCGTTGAGTCCCCGCTTTCCTTCTGATATAGAACGACAACTTTTTAGATCTTGACAACTTTGCTGTTTTCTTTGGTGCAAATGGGAGCGGAGAGAGAGAGAAAGAGAGAGAGAGCTGGCTTCTTCCCATTCAGCTGAAAGGCAGAAATGTTTTCTGTCACGAATAAATTAACTTACGAGAGGAGAGACCTGCATTTTAGACAATTCGGTGCTCTCGGTTGCTTATGGGAACTGAATCACAAAATTATCAAGAGTGTTGGCAGGAAGAGCTGATGGGAGCCCGTCCGTGGGACAATGTGATTGCTGTCCTTGAGCAGCTAGGGTTTCTGATGGGATTTTTCCTCCTCTGCAGAGTTAAAGACCCATTTGCTCGAGAGGATGAAGGTGTCTTTGAAAAGATTTTGACCTGTGAATAGGATGAAAACGTACACTGTAATCTACAGTTGTTCCTCAGTGATTTTTTTTTCCTATTTATGCAACAGCCATACCTTTTGTAGTACTAAAGCAGTGATTGCAATATTTGAACAACGTGTAAGGAGTCTATTATATTATTAGTCCTCAATGTGTATTGAAAAGCAAAGATTCGCTCGCGGTAGTGCCAGAGGAAAAATGGATTCTAATGTAGTTCATAGCAGCTGCTCTGGAAGAGAAAATGTCTTTCTTTCCAATGAGTATGCTACACTGACCTACATTATTTTGAATTTCAGGAGGAGGAATTTAGGGTATACCTTAGGGGGATTAAAAAAAGAAACAGCCTCCAACTCTGTGCATCTAGAGACATTTAAATATGTTTTTCAACATGTTATAGACTCTTCATAAGAGGAAAAAAAGACTCTTTTTTGAATGGCTTTTGTGATAATCTGTATACAAGCCAGGTGGAGCCTTAATAGTTTTTCCAGTCCTTAGTTATGGTTATTCAGAATATTTAAAGAGATACTATCTTGGTATAATTTCACGTGAGTTAGACTTAGCTGTCACTTGGCAGAGGTGAGAAGATGAAGTTACATTTTTACTTTTATAGGTGAATGGTGCTTAGATCTGTAGAAATATTTTGGTTTCTTCTTTTTCATATGCAGTGGCTAATTTTATGTGTGTTTCTATTTATTTGACACTTTTTTTTTTTTTGGCCTTTTACTCAAGCCTGTATTTTATGAACAGTGGATGCAACATTTGGCTATAAACTGATTTATGTGAAAAAGGATCCTCAAACTGGGAGACTTTTCACGGAAAAAGATTTTTTTATTCATTCGTTAGTTTTTGTTTCCCTCGTTGAGATGTGCGCAGTTTGCTTTCCTGAAACCGTACGCGGTGCATCGAGCTCAGCACATCAGAGACATTGAGGAGAAAGGGAATACAGAGGGGCTGGAGTGTGGAAGAGCAGTGAATAAATATGTAAAACACATTTTTATTCCAAGTTAGAATCTAATTTTTTTTGCTGTTGATACTTAAAAAAAATGATTAGTAGAAAAGTATTTTTCCAGTTTTTAGGAAGATGTAAAAAAAGAACAAGTTGAAGTTTCACATTTCAGTGGCTTCGTGAGATGGAAAGTAAATAAAGACCTGCAATCTTTGCCAACTGAATAGTCCATCGTGATTTGTTACCTGGGATAGCAAATGTGTTGAAAGGCGATTGCAACTTATTTTCAAGTGCTCATGTTTTCAGCCAGGCATTATATACATCACATTACCAGAAATATTCTGATAGAGGCTGTTAAGTACCTCTTTTTACAACAAGAACCCACCCAATCTGCTTTCCAGGAGCTCTGGTTGCTGGTCTTCATTGCACGTGGTTTTTCCTGAGATCGGAGAAAGGTTTTTTTTTCTCAAAAGTGATGAATCGCAAATGCCCATGTCCAGATTCCGGAAGCACGTCTCACTCTCAGTTCTTTGTCATGTTGGTGGGTGGCGGGGAGCAGGCGAAGAGGACTTAATGTTTATTTTTCACCCAGTAGTTATGCTCAAGGAAAGCAATACTACATTTCCTGCTGTTGTTACCAGGTCCTGGGGGAGACATGAGATTAAGTAATATTTTAAGTATTGTGGCAGGAAAGTAGCCATCTCCATAAGCAGTGTCAGTTGTGGCTTTAGGATTCAGATACCATAAAATCAGTTCATTGCGGATAAGTACAAAAGGTGTTTGAATTTCTAGGTCTTGCTTTTCTGGTGCATTGAAAAAGTTTTGCGGGAAAACTTTCACGCCTTTAGTTCTAGATTGGTCTTTCCCCTAAGAGCAGAGAAAAGCACTTAGGATGCCCTCAGAGGATCGTTAGGAAATGTAAGCCAAGAAAGGGGGAGGTGGATGCTGCCCTGGGGGCCCGTCCCCGTCCCTCCTCTCCCCCTGGAGCTGTGAGAGTTGCACAGTCATCCCAGGCCGCGTAGCAAAGAGCTGCAGGCTGGACAGCTTGAGCAGCAGACTTTTATTTTCTGACAGTTCTGGAGGCTGGAAGTCCAGGCTGGAGGTGCCAGGGCTGCACCTCTTGAGGCCTCTTTTTGGCTTTCTGATGGCGCCTTCTTGCTGTGTCCTCACTTGGCCACTTCTGTGTGTGCGTGCACCTGTGTCTTCATCTCATCCTCCAAGGCCATCGGTCCTGTTGGACCAGGGCCACCCGCGTGACCTCATTCGACCCGAATTCCCTCTGTAAGGCCCCATCCTCAGTTACGGTCGCGTTGGGAGTTGTGAGATCACAGG
This sequence comes from Eulemur rufifrons, assembly GCF_041146395.1. Taxonomy (NCBI): domain Eukaryota; kingdom Metazoa; phylum Chordata; class Mammalia; order Primates; family Lemuridae; genus Eulemur; species Eulemur rufifrons. The sequence goes on along the minus strand of NC_091007.1, from coordinate 2,324,357 downwards.
AAAGTTTACAAACAAATAAAACGGAAAGTACTCACAGTATACACTTTGTCGTTAGAGAACGAAGTGACTTGGCTGTGTTTGGAACGTGCTGTACCCGGGAGGCCTGAGTAATGTAACATGTGGTCCTACCGTCGCGTTGCCCTCCTGTTCTCCAGGTACCGAGGCAAAACCTACAGGGCTGTGGTCAAGATCGTACGGACGTCTGACCAAGTGGCCAATTTCTGCCGCCGGGTCTGTGCCAAGCTGGAGTGCTGTCCAAACTTGTTCAGTCCTGTGCTGGTTTCTGAAAACTGCCCAGAGAACTGCTCCATCCATACCAAGACCAAATACAGTAAGTACGAACAGTGATGAAAAACAGCGCGGGCCCAGAGGCCTAACTGCAGTGCCGTGCATTTGATTTTTCTTTCATTTTCTGTTTGGGAATCTTTTGAATAATTTTCCATGGGAATTACTATGGAGGAATTTTTTTTTTTTTTTTTAATTTGCGGTAGCGGCTACCTGTGTGTGTTTAGCCTCGCATGAGGACGGGGTGGGACGATTAAGGCTTCCAATCGCCTTCTCCCCACAGCCTATTATTACGGAAAGAGGAAGAAGATCACCAAGCCCCCAATTGGGGAAAGCAACGTGGAAAGCGCACACCCCAAGCCGCCCAGGCGGAGGAAGCGGCGGAAATCCATCTTTGTGCAGAAGAAACGGAGATCTTCCGCCGTGGACTTCCCCGCAGGCTCGGGGGAGGTATGTCCCGCCCTCAGGCACCTTCCCACGGTCGTGAGGACGCGCAGCGCCCGCCGCAGACGCGACTGCGCTGCAGCGAGGTGGCAGCTGAGGTTTGCCGCAGACGGTCAGCGACGCGGAGTGCGGAGCGCCCGCTCTGGCTCAAAGGGCCGCGTTGGGACAACGAGGTCTGTCTGTGGCCGCCTCCCGGGACAGACCTTGCTCAGGGTGTGCTCGGGGTCGTGGGGCTGTTGGGCCACTGCTGCGCCCACGCCGGCCCCTCTCCACCCGCCCCCCCCTCCTTAAGTCCCTTTCTCTTCTTCCCAGGAAAGCGAAGAGGAGGACGCAGACGCCATGGAGGATGACACCGCGAGCGAGGAGACTGGCTCCGAGCTCCGGGATGACCAGACGGACACCTCGTCCGCGGAGGTGCCCTCGGCGCGGCCCCGCAGGGCCGTCACCCTGAGGAGCAGCTCGGAGCCCGCGCGCCGGCCGCCCGTGGAGAGGACGCGCAGGGCCCGCAGAGCCCCGGCCGCCGCCGCCCCGGCCGAGGGCGGAGAGAAGTGCGCGCCCGCCAAGCCCGAGGGCGCAGAGGTACCGCCGGGGCAGAGGCTTCCCGCTCGCTTCTCTGCAGAGCTCGCACTGCAGCCGGGCTGTGATTGGGGAAACCTGTTTAATATCCAAAATAGTAGCGGCTGCTTTGGCCAAATTCCTGTGTTGGGGACAAAAGCTGGCAGGGATTCCGCCGCTGGGCAGAGGGGTCGTTGAGCATCAGAGCGGACCTCCGAAGGCATCGCCTTTTCTGGACAGCTTCAACCCGCCAGGGGGCCTGTCAGGGGCAGGGAGCCCACCGGGTCCCTTCCACCCTGGGTGTCCAAAATTCCATCTCCGAGTCTCCCATGACCGCCTTGTGTTTGGCTTCCCTGTTGCCCTTTAGAGGATCCCTCTGTGGGGTTATAAAGCATTAAATCAGTAGTGGAAAAGGGGACAGGCACCATCGTCCCACAGAGCAGTGGGGAGCATCCGGCTGTGCCCTTGGCAGCTCTCGTCTCCCGTTGGAGATGCTTCGTTAATAAGCAGGCCCAGGATCTCCCAGACTAGGGTTCGAGAGGGACTGTCACTGTGCCCGTTTTCATTGCCTCTGAGGGCACACAAGTCACTGCCGGGGAAGTCATCCCGGGACGGGATGCTGGGAAACTCACCGGAGACTGGGGGTGCCCAGCGAGAGCCCCAGCAGAGGCAGCCTCCCGTGCAGGGAGGGGGAGGGGCACGGGGGTCTGGCCCACCATGCAGTGGCTGAAGTCCCGCCTGCCTCCCCCTGCAGGAAGCAAAGCAGGAGGAGGAGGAGAGGCTCGTTCTGGAGAGCAACCCCTTGGAGTGGACGGTCACCGACGTGGTGCGGTTCATTAAGCTGACGGACTGCGCCCCCTTGGCCAAGATATTTCAGGAGCAGGTACGGTGGCTCGCTGTGTGTTCGTGGTTTTATGTTGTGGGGCGGTGGGTCACAGCAGGCCTCCTCTGAGCTTGTAGGTGAAGGAGAAGGAACCCTGCAACTTTGCTCGCCAGCGTCTGAGTGAGACCAGCGAACAGGGTGATTGTCGCCGCATGCGTCCGCGCCCTGGGCGTCACAAATGCAGAGATTGGTATAATCACCAGGAGCATTTGCAAAAATTTATAAACTTCCCATTACCTGCATCCGTACCTTTTATTTCTGAAATGTTACGGCAACTGCTTAAAAATTCCATACCCTATAATTTCATGCTGGAAGTGGGATACATTATGCAGTAAAAATCCACTAGATCTGTAACTAAGAAAACACAAAACTCCCAATGAAATTTTGCCTGTTCTTCAACTTTCATGAATCAGAGATATACGGTAAACAGACTGCCCAAGTGAAGGGTTGACTTTAATAAAAAAATTGAGGATAGTTTACAGGTTTAGTTCAGACTGAGACAGGTGTCTCCTCCCTATGGTTCCATAGACCTGAACTGTCAGATCCTCAACTGAACTGTCTGCCGGAATAAATTTAGTTTTTCACATGCTCAGCATAACTTTCACGTTGTATATCTTACCATGTTTCAATTCTTTAAAGTTAGTAGTCGTCTATTTATGGCAATTCTTTGTTTAACATAATGACTGATCTACCTATGTAGTATAATTCTGAATTACATAGGAGCATATTTATAAAAATTACATCAGCTGTGAGTTCTGGTATGTTATCTACATAATCCTTGACAAAAGCTTCTTGCACGCCAAAGCGAAGGCTACATCTGAGAGGGATAATGTGGGATTCTTCCCTCAGTCCTTGACTTTTTGCAACATCAAGTCTGTAGTTTTCTCTTTTGCCCAATCTTTCAGCCACGCGCCCTGCCCTCCCCCTGCCCCGTGGTGAGCTGGTGGAGTGGCTATTGGTGACTGGCGGTCCCAGGAAAGAGACCAAATGCTCTATCCAACTTTGTAAGATAATAAGGCAGTTTTTGCATTTAGTCTCGAGACCTTTGTTTCGGGAGATCATCATTCAGGAGACACTTGAGTGTGTCTCGTGTACTCAGCACTGTGCAGGGACTCACACATGCATCCTGGGTGACTCACGGTCACGTCTGACAGTAGTCGTCACTCTGGTGACGCCCACACGGTTAATTGTCGGCTTGCTGGAGTGAATCAGACTCTCCGGGTGTGGAGGCAGCCTGTCCTCCCGCTCTGTCCGCCTCAGGCACTGCACACCCAGGGTGACAAGCACTTGGCTGTCGGGGAAGTGTCCGTGGTCCTTAGTGCTCTCCAAATGCTGCACTGACCACAGAGTAAAAGCCCTGCTAGGACCATTTAGAAAAGCCTGGAATGAGGTGGCCTTCTTGAACTTCCTATCTGGGGATCTGGAGACCTAGAATTAGCCCTGAAAATCAGATGTGAGGTTTTATTTCGAGTGTACACACAGCTTGATGGAGTTCAGCCTCATCTTCCTCGTTTCTCCCCATGTAAGATTCCCATAAAAGGAGGCTTCTTTGGGAACAGGGAACCTGCCGGAAAGGGGCTCCTCCCTTGGCCCCTGTCGGAAAGCTCTGGGGGGCGGGGGTATGACCCCACTCTCCCTGCAGACCCTGACCCCACTCTTCTCTGGAGTGTCGGGAGCTCCCCCTGCCCTCGCCTCTCCTTTGGTCCACACGCTCTCCCCCTGGCCTTTACCCATGTGACGACTTTTCTTAGAACCTGTGTACAAGCCACATGGCATTCTGGGCAGTGTATGCCTGTAAGTGTGTGTGTGTGTGTGTGTGTGTACATGTGTGTGCGTGCGCACGTGTGCATCCCTCTGTGGAAAGACCGTGCTGTGTAGCGGGCGTGTCTTTCCTTGAGCATCTCCTCACCTGTCCTGGTGGTGAAATGTCCGACCGTGGCAGGGAAGAAGAGAGCTTTTTCTTTCAGTGGAGAGCAATCTTTCAGTGCTCAGATTAAGTCTCAGCATCACATGGGAAGGACCTGGCCTGGTGGTGGGTGCGGGGGGTGTGGTTTGCTCTCCCCAAAAGGCGCGACAAGCTTGGGAAGCAGTTCCCGCAGCAGCCTACCCGGTCCAGCTCTTGCATCTGCCAGGGGAGGCGTGTGAATGTCAGAGTAGCCAAAATGTTCTTAGTAAACAGATTTCATTAACACGGAGATAGACAGTCACCAAGCCAGGCTGTGTCTGCCAGAGCTCCCCCAAATCAGGTGAAACCAGAGCAGCCTCTTCTCGTGTCGGGCCCCGGGATGAAGCCTGCCAGGCACAGGCGTGCCCTTGGTGCACAAGGCCCCTCTCTGACCTTCCTTTCTCTCTCCCCTCCGGCAGGACATCGACGGCCAGGCCCTGCTGCTGCTCACGCTCCCGACGGTGCAGGAGTGCATGGAGCTGAAGCTGGGGCCGGCCATCAAGCTGTGCCACCAGATCGAGAGAGTCAAAGTGGCTTTCTACACCCAGTACGCCAACTGACCTCTCGGGAGGGCCTGCTGTCGCTGCGATGCAGAGTTTGTGACGGTGTCCAGGACCGAAGCTTTGACTCTCTGGGATACGGGAAATGGTCGGTACCTACACGAAGTATCACCAAAAAGCCAGAAGCCCGGGGCCTCCTTCCCCCACCAGCCTGTCCGAGAGTTCCGTGTTTTCAGAGCACACCAAAGGACGCAGCCGCCGCCCCGGGGAGAGCAAATGAAAGGTCCGCGTTGGGCCCCGCCGGGATGTGCACTTCGCCTTGCTCTCGCCCCCAACCGGGCAGCGCCCTCTGAATGGCGTTTCCTAAACAGAGGCCCTTATTCCTTGAAAACGAGAGTGTGACGGGGAGGACACCTCACCCCTGGCCACCAGCGCTAGCTGCGGTCACCCTCGGGCTCACTGGGAGATGCTGTTTCCCACCCCGCATCTGCCTCTGGCTGAGCCGCACACGCCGTCACCGCAGTTTGATCTTGGTGGCATGTCCTTGCTCCGACACAGCTGTAGGTGAAGTTTCAGGACATCGCTGTCAAAAGATGCGCTAAGGCTCCACCCCCCATCAGAGGTGCCTTTTGGGAAGTGTGGGGAGCGAGGGACACGGCGTCTCGTTACACTGGGACGGTTTTCCTGGAGGGATTGAAGCCTCGTGCAGCGATAGCTGTATGCACAGGCTTCCGTGGAACCTCGGCTGCGTCCAGTGTTCTGATTTAATCGTAGTCAGATCAGGGAGTGACTCCCTTAGGGAAGCGTTAGAGTTATACAGTGAAGGAAAAGCTTAATTTCAGAGAGCAGGAGCGGGAAGAGATTTGGGGGAAGTGTTTCATGAACCGGCCAATCCCGTAGCAGGGTCATCACCGCAGACCCCTGCGAGAGCCCCTCTGAGCAGCCCTCAGTTCCACGTGGCTCGCTGCGTATACAGGAGGCGTCACAGTGAGCACTGGGTCTGGCGTCAGCCGCTTCTCATCCTGGCTGTGCTCACATAACGACTGGCGCGGTGATCCTGGGTGACTCCTCGTCACTGTGGGCCTCGGGTCCTGTGAAACGCCGAGTGCGCACACCCAGGAGTGTCACCGTGAGCCCACCGTCTCCCCCTCGCCCGCACCCCACTCGCGCCGGAAGGGAACATCCAGATTGGCCAAGACGCGAAAAAGAAGGAAACAGACGTGTGCGGCAACAGCTTTAACCCCGCGAGTCCTGCAGCTCACTCTGGCTTCGAGGTTGTTTATTAAATTTCTTGGGCAGCTTCGTTAAATCCACTAAGTCATGTGGAGAGGAACCCGGAGCTCTGAGAACCAGCTGCGTCGTGGGCCAGACGTCATCTGCACGCTCCCATCAGCAATTCAGTACGTCCGTTCGAACCAGGTGGACTGTGATTTTCTGACGAGCTGGTTGCCTAAGTACCTTTGTAAACGTATGCAGGAAAACCAAACCTTCTCGCCGTTCCGAGGCGGGCGCTGGGAGCAGAGGCGTCCCGCCCTCCTGTTGCTTTTCCGTCGGGATGACCTTGCACTCCTCTCTTTGCCTGGAGTCTCGACAGTTCCCTAAAGGTCGTGGGGTGGGCTTGTTAGCTGCTTGCATCTTCTGCGACATTTTAAGGCGTGATTGTCTGTTGGATTTTGAGAACTTTGCTAATGCTGACTTTTCTTAACATTCCATAACAGTGACCAATGAATAACAGAAAACTAATATTTTGTGGTTGAGGCTTTTTTGTCTCCCCTGCAGCTGGTTTCTACAGTCAGATGTTAAAGTTTGGGGAGACATGTCTGCCTGGGGACCCCACGTGGGCGGAGTGTGGCTGGCTTGGGTGGGCGGCCTCTCTCCTAAGCGCGACTTTGGACCTCTCCTCGGTTTCACGCGCCTGCCTTGTCCGCCACACGCTGTTGGCCTTAAATGCTCAGCCCTGTGGAGTGAAACCCTGTCACACGGTTGGAAAGGGTGCCCATTTCAAGGTCTGTGGCATTTTCCCCGCACGGGCTCCTTCACGATCCTTCACTGTGGCCTTTTCAAGCTGAGCTGTTGCTGTGGGGACGAGGGAATGTGATGGTCCAGCAGCATGGCATGTGCTGTCGGCAGGAATGTCACTTCTCTCGCCCTTTGCAGTAGCGGCGAGGAGGAGGGGGTGCTGCATCAGAGTGGGGAGAGCGTCCCGGGGTCCCTGGAGCCCGGCCAGAGCGCGGAAGGTGGCCCAGATGGCACGCGGCCACCTTTGCTGGAGAAAGACCCTCTTTGTCCTTCAACCCTAAGTCTCACTCCATCCTCCCTCCGCGTGGTCGTGGTCACTCGTCAGCACAGGCTCCGTGGGCGCCTGGCGAGGAGGAGAAGGCTGTGGCCCGGGCAGGAGAGGGCCCAGCGGGGCCGTCATCACGGAGGTCACTACGTGCCGTCTCTCCTGCCCTTGGGGAGAGCCGAGAGCCATTTCAGGACCGAGGAGGTACTTGGCCTCCGACAGCATCCTCCGGATCTGGGTCTCCGAAAATTTCCGGCAGAGCGTGTGTACAGCTTCCCGTCGGCAGCGGTTCCGCTACGGAATTGCAACGTGGTTTTCATTTCTCTGCAGGATGTCCCTCTCACCAGCTTCTGTCTTAAAGATAGGGACAATTTCCCAGGAATATTTTGCTATGTTGTATCCTCGTTGCTTATGGCAGGAAAACTGGATTTGACACGTGTTACCCCAGCACCACCGCAGCCCCTAAGCCAAAAATGTCTTGGCCTAAACGCCAACACGTGATGCCCCCCTGTGCCCTCCCTGGATGGCACCGTTTCTTCCGTGTCTCTCTTTGATCATCTTTGGGACCAAAGCCCCCTCCTTGGTGCCCCTGGACCTGTGCACTTCGTGCCTCGCTTTACCTCCCGGGACCCGCCCAGCAGGCACCCTGCGCTCTGTGCCGTGTGCGTGCCCTGAGCAACAGAAACGCCACCTCAACTTCAGTAACGGGAGCCCGTCGCTCAACCTGCCTCTAAAACTAACGGAGCTGCTTTCAGCCCCAACTCCTCGACTGCGTTTATACTGTGTTGTAAAAACATCTGGCCCGCAAAAATATAAACATAACAACCTAAAAAGAACAGGGTACTACTAACATTGCAGAACTTCTTTGCTTTTCAAAAACAAAACAGTTAACTTCACACAGAGCTCCCTAGCATGGAGAACTCCTCTGTCACCTTTCAAATTGGATTCCTTTGATCAAAGTTTGAGTCACACGCCGTATTTGAGCTGTACAGCTGCTAGGTCCCTCTGCCTTATTTGATCATATTTGAAAGATTAATTCCTGGCTTCGCTTTGATTTGTTCCTCAGCAAATTAAAATGATCCAGACCTTTAGCACTGCCACCTCTGACCCTTATGATAATCTCTGGAGGGTTTATTTTGATCAGCCTTTTAAAGATTGGCCTCATTTCCCTAATTTATCTCATAGAATTTTGAGTGTTGTGTTAGCTTCTGGGATTTGCCTTCTATCTTACGCCAAACGCTCCTTTCTGAGAGCTGTCCCCCCTTAGTTTTAGAAGCACTAGGGATTTTCATACCTAATTTTGTAGAACACCCATCTGTATTTATTTCTGTACATAGAACTAAAACACAAAACAGCAGTGTTAAAATCTTGGTCGTGGTTTGAGCATTGGTGCTGCTTTGGGATTAAGATGGTGAATCTAGACTTCACTGACTCTATTTTCTGTCTGTAGAAAGCTGTGATCGAGCGTGCAATCATTTGGAAGGAAAAATAGTACCTTAAGATATATTTAGTTTTAAAGAAAGAAATCGTTGGAGAGATGTCCACACTGCCATGTCTCTGGTGCAATAATTAAGTAGCAAGGGAAAGTGACATTGGCAACTATTACAATCTGATGATTCTCTTATTCATTTCTGTCCAAAAGTTTTCTGAAAATATTGTACTCCCTTTAACGTAGTTGAATTTCTAAGCTGATTGATTCTCATAGCTTTTATCACTGAGTGGTCTACAGATACACAAAACCTGAGATGATAAAATGGAAGTGTACTATTTTTGACCCACATAATTTACCTAAAAGTTGTAATTGCTGACATATAGTGCTGCCGTGGATTTTGGTTCAAAGCCTCTCTAAATTCAGGTGATAAATAATAACTGAAACAGTTTCCTGCGCTGAAGTCTTTCCATGTCAGTGGTTTTGTTCAATGACAAGGATCCAGTCCCAGTGAGCATGTAGGTCATGTCACCTAACAAGGGCAGGGCAGTGCTTCGGGTGGCCGAAAAGATACATTGAGGAAAAAGCAAAGTTCTGGAATAATCATTTGCTAAAAATCACCTTAAGATGGAAAAATTTGAGGCAAATTTTTTAAACGACGGAAAAAATAAAAATCTCACTTGTTCAGAACGGGAGCTAGCATGATATCTAGAAGCATAAACTACCCCTCATTGTGAATGTCAAAAGCCCTTTTACTGTTTTGCATTCCAGTTTGAATAGTTGGTATTGAAATTGGCTTCCTATCTTGTGTATGTTTTGGTGCATAAAAGGGAAAAATTAGTGTCTTTACTTTTGAAATTTGCAGGACAGAGGGCATGCTGTTAGTTTGCTGTAAGATTGTATTCTGTATATATGTTTTCATGTAAATAAATGAAAATCTATATCAGAGTTATATTTTAATTTTTATTCTAAATAAAAACCCTTTTTACTTGAAAAAAAATTGTAAGCCACATTGTTAATAAAGTAAAAATAAATTCTGTGGTGGTGTCTGTGTCTTTGTGTTGAAGGTTATTAAATATGATTTTGAGGGTTTGTATGAGTTATTTTTGTTGTGAATTTTTGGTTTGGTTTGGTTTTTGCCATGTGCTAAGCCTCTGTCTCTAGGTTGTTCATAACCATGTCTCTCAAAGTCACCTCCTAGCTCTGGAAATTTCTGCTCAGGAAACTTGTATTTACTCTTTTTAAGAAAAAAAATTTTTTTAATTAATTTATTTTTTAGAGACAGGGCCTCACTGTGTTGCCCAGGCTGGAGTGCATTGGCACGATCATGGCTCACTGCAGCCTCAAACTCTTGGGCTCAAGTGATCCTCCTGCCTCAGCCTCCTGTGTAGCTCGGACTACAGGTGCCACCACGCCTGGCTAATTTTTTAAAAAAAAATTTGTAGAGATGGGGTCTTGCTGTGTTGCTCAGGCTGGTCTCGAACTGCTGGCGTCAAGTGATCCTCCTGCCCCAGCCCTCCAAAGTGCTGGGATAAGAGGCCTGAGCCACCACATCTGGCCTGTTCTTTTTCGTTGTTAAAACATTCCTGTATATCCTCACCTGACCACCTCTAGCCTTCCCATTTTCAGTCATTTTAGTTAGTCTAGGATTACTTGATGCTTTAGTAAAACGGTTGTTTTATTTCTACGAGAGCACTAATTAACCGTGTTTATACATACCATTTCCTTTTAAGCGTCACACGTAGGCTGTAGACGTCCAAGTTAGGAGAGGAAGAGAGACCTTTGCTGTCCTCTGCCACCGCTGGGATCTGTCTCACAGGTGGAACCTGCCCCCATCCTGTCGCCGCAGATGCAGGTAAGGTCACCTAGGGACAGGGACAGGGACAAGGGACAAGTGGATGGGAAGCGCTTGGGTCGTGGAGCTGGAACAAAGCTGAACGATTCTTCCTTCTCATCCCTCCCAGGTCATCTCAAGTCTCTTATTTCACTTCAAATATACTGTTTAAATATATTTATTTTGCCCTGCTGACAGTCAAGCTCTGCATAGAGAAGTCTTTGTTTTGCTTTAATTATGGAAACTTTTTTTTTTTTTTTTTACAGCAAAGCTTTAGTAGCAAAAAGCCCAAGAGGGTAGAATGGGAAACGTGTTCATGTGTTCCAAATACAGCAGACGCAATAGGTAAAGTGTGAAATGTCTGAGTAAGTGGGATCATTGTGTCTCTGTTTGCACTCGAAGATCTTTGAGAACAGAAAGACTAGATAGAAAATAAAAGTGAAAGCTGAGCACTGTTCAGATCCTCTAAATTGAATGAAACAAGGCAAAAAAAAAAAGAAAGAAAGAAAAATCTATATTTCTTTTCATGTTGCCACCAAAAGCCATTTTTAATTCTTTTGCTCCCTGGCGAGGTTGTTTATAACTTTTAGTTCGCTGGAAGTTACTTCCCCTTTGACCTGGGTTTGTGCTGTGACTATTCTGAGTCTGTGAGAGCGTGGAGCTTTCTGGAGGTTCAGAGACTGCATTTAGAAAATGGTGTTTGTGTGGACGTGACCTTGGGTGATGCCGTGTGAAGACTGGACGTTTTATCAATTTGGTGAAAATACTGCATCAAAGTAAGAGATGGGCCACAGAGGCTGACTAGGGAATAATTTCCGCAGTAGGTATTTATGATACGAACCCAAGCCTGGGTTGCAACACGTCCCGTTTAATGTAGTTTGTTGTGTTGAATGGTTAAGCTTTGTCCTGATACAGAGCTGTACATTCAAACACTGTACAACTGTTAAAAAGGAAAAGGCTGATTTTTTTTTTCTTTATTGAGGGTTAGCTATACCCGTAAGATACTATCTACAAAGAGTAGGTTACAAATGATATTAAAATATGATCTCTTTTGTATAAGAAATAAATATATATGCACATATGGAATTTGTATTGATCTTTACATTTAAAAAGTCTCAAAAAAGAGAAAATGAATTGCCACCGTGTGATTTCCCTTGGGATTACAAAATCACGATGGCTATTAATTGTCTGAATAGGTGGCAATTATATTTCTGTTTTTTAAAGATACAAAAGGGGCTTGTCAATCCTTAACACACACACACCCTGAAGGTACTTACTATCATATACTAGTGGTATGCCAGGAAGAGACTACTGAACCATTAAAAGAGAGTCATCATTAGGAGTGAATCATTGTTCTCTTTGTCCCTTAGCAACGGATTACATGGTCTTTTTTCTTCATCCACATGTTAGCACTGTCTCTCCTCGGTGTCATTGACTCTTTGCTCGGCTCACAGACCCCAGTGACAGAAGCCCTCAGGCTAGGAATTCTCATTCCCATTTCACAGAAGAAGAAACTGAGGCCTTAACACATTGGGCAACTTGCCCTGGGTCACAGCCGGGTCCCACCCTCGGCAACCAGGTATTTAATGAACAGTTATTGATGAAGCAGCACAGGACATACTCAAAAGCTTGAGAAACATGAAAAAAAGGGAGAAAAGGCTGCAGGAGGAAGGTTCAGATCAAATGATTTCTTCTTAGGGATTCAGGGTTTTGGCTGGAAGAGGTGGGAGAGGATCCTCCTCTTCTCACGTTGTGGCCACCATGGACAAGTGTCCCAGCTGTGCCCCAGCCCCTCCGACTGCGGCGTAGCATTAACTCAGTAGCCGAGTATAGTGACACTGAATATTTCTATCTGGAACCTGTTGTCATTTAGAATGTCAACTTCTATGACAGGCGAAAGGTGTCACCCTCCACGCAAGCCGTGCAGATCCCATTAGCATTAACCACACTGGACTGGGCGCCACTTGGAACATGACACCCTTTTGTGCGATTGAGCATCTAATGAGAAACAATCACGAGCAACAAAGTAATCCTTTTAATGGGGCTGGGTCCTTACGAAATATGCAAGAACAAATGCTTTAGTCGGTCCCCTGGTAGCAAGATTGGCCGGGGGGCGGCGGGGAGGGGGGGATGATACGAGTTTGTTTTTTAGAAAAGAGCCTTCAGAAGTGATCAGATTTGCATAAGGAGAGAGGAAAACATGGCAGCAGCACAGATGAGAGATGGGAATGACAATTAAGTCTAATCACAACAGCAGAGTGTGACAATTCCAAGTCATCATCTCAAATCAGTATTCTCCCAGACGTGTTGGCCGAAATGTGCTCCAGGGAAGTGGCGCGAAAGCGTGTGCTGATACAGTAGCTCAAACTCACCTGTGCCAGGCACCACCTGTGCGAGTCTGTCTTCAGATAATCCGCCCTACCTGAATGTCAGTCCCTTCCTCACACTTCATACCCCTCCCCTGCTAGTTCGTATCACTCTGTAGCGTACTATAATTGTACTTATTTATCTTATTTATTTTCTCTCTTCCCCACCAGAGTGCCAGCTCCACGAGGGCAGGTAATTCTGTTTCTCTTCTGCCGTATCGTTAGCATCCAGAACAGAGCAGGGGCTCGACTAATAGTTGTAGAATAAATGCAGGAGCTGAGATCTTTCGGTGAATCATCTTCCTGAATCAGCACGGCAGTTCTTTGAGGTGGATACTGTTTCCTCCCTTGACACCTAAGGACACCTTGTCCATGATCAGAAACATGGAATGTTGGAGGGGGGTTCAAAACTCGAGTCTCTCTAAGTCCAGAATGTTCTTATTCTCTCCCCTGAGAGTTGTAGGACAGGAGCTGATTAATAAGCAGACTTTGGTGGAGAGAGATTTTTTCTGTTTTCAGGATAATCAAACTGTTGAGAGGCGTGTGGTGCAGTTAATACAATATAGCCTATTTCTAGCCTAAAAATATTGGATCAGGTACACCTAGCAGTGCTCTTAAAAAGAGTATTTCTTAAGAAAACAGCTTAATTTATCTTCTAGCAGGAGTCCTCTGCAGCCGGGGTCAGTGGAAGGCAGGTGAGTGCTGTCCGAGCTAACATTTGTGGGGCAGGCACCATGGGCCAAATTCCTTGTGTTTATTTCATCCAAATTCTCCCTATCGCCCAGTGCTGACAGCAGCGCTATGAAATGTGGGGTCTGAGGTGTGCTCCTGCCGCCCTGTTCACCCAGAACCCTGGGCGTGTCTTTGTCCACGGTATTCCACAGTCTGGCTACCGACCTGTCTTCCTCACTACCCTGGGAGTTTCTGGAAGGAAGGCTCCGTGTCTTGTTCCTTGTTGAACCTCAGAATCGAGCATGTTGTCTGGTCCCCGGCTTTTAATACATGTTTTAAGAAACAAATCGAACTACTTATTGTGTACCGTCTAATCTGGAAAATGGAGTTCGGCTAAGCTTTGGGGTTTTATAATTTAGAGAAGTGAGATCATCACGTACATGGAAGAATTGGAAAATAATGCAGGACGTTACGTGGTCTAACGCTTGATAACGTGGTGGACAAGTGGTAAGAAGTAAAGCCTCCAAAAAAGGGAAGGGTCGTTGTGGGTGAGTCTGGAAAAGGCTTATTTCTTTATTCATTTATTCAGTGCATTCAAAATGCTTACGACGTGTCCTGAACTCTTGATTTTGGACATTAAAAGGCATAATCCCTGACCTCCAGCCATGTCTGTTCTGGTGGAAAAATCAGTGCTGTGTAGGGTACGCGTTTTGCATGCAACCCCACCCACCGCGCCCTCTCTGAATACTTTTTCACTGACAGCCTCCGGTGTGTGCCACACGGCCAGAGCAGAGCGGACCCCTGATTGGCACCTGGCCAATCTGATTATTAAAAACATGAACCCGGAGACCCAGACACTACAGTAAGTTGATTTCAAAAGAATCGATCTGAAATGGGTGCCACGGCAAACCAAAACCGTTTTGTTGGCAAAATGTGTGGGTACGTAGAGGAAGCCAGTTCGCAGAGAGAAGAAAGTGGGCATGACTCAGGTCGGAGTCCTGAGAAACAGAGCCCGAGAGGGGGATTCTCCCGGCGGAAACCTGGAGACTGGCGAGGACGGGGGGAGAGGGCAGAGATGGGTCCTACTATTATTTCCTTTTCACCAGTGGGTGGCTGAGACACAGAGAAGTTAACTAACTAGTTTCTGGTCAACAACTAGTAACTGACTAGGGACTTGAGAATTGCTCCAGAGTTCATGCACTTGACCTCTAAAGCACATGCTAATGTATTGCCTCTTAAAACACAATCTTAACAAGCCGTGCTATTAGCATATAGTTATCTAATAGTTGGCTTCTAAATTTGTGCATATTTACGTTATAATTATTATCATCTGCTGCATACGTCAAGCTCATGAAAATTGCTCAATAACAACTCTAGTGGGTAAGAAAAATAAAGTTGAAAAAAGCCCCATTTGCTACCCCATTCATCTGTCCTCTTGGTTTGGGGAACTGGGACTTTGAAGAAGGAGCCTGGAAAAAATCCTTCAAGGATCTAACAGGCCAGCAGCTCCGAATGTTGCAGAAAAGAGTATTTTCGGCACTCAGCTCCGGGGAGGCATTCAGTAAACACTGGCTGACTGGATGGAATTAGACAAACAGATTTTCATGATTGACGTGACATCGTCACTAATTGCAAAACCTATTTGAGGAGCAACTTGATGAAGTGGAGAAAAATTAAATGGGCCGGTGTGGAAATGGTATAATGGTGTCAGAACCTTTCCGTGGCTGGGGCTGGAACGGGGCCGGGGAGAACATTGTTATGTGTGGACAATGTGCAGGCAGGGGCCAAACAGAATTTCTTTGACTTAATAATTTTTGAAAACTGTTTATACGATTGGTATATTAAATGCAGTGGAAATTGTTTGAGTCTTGGCAAGAGAGTTACTACGTTGAGTCCCCATGTAAATCTGTGTGCACGTGTAATGCTATTGCAGCATACAGCAAACTGACAATAACTGCGTCGTCTACCTTTCTTATTTCAGCATTAAAATAATATTTAAGATTCTTGAAAATTTTATGGCTGCAAAATGAAATCGAATAGTTTAGTGTCAGGGGGGAAAAGGGAAATAGGAGGGGAACGTGGTTTAACAAATAGTAATGCTGAGTTTGAATTCTGGAGAAATAACCGCGGTCTTTTCCGTTTTCAATTGAAATGCGGCCCTCTGAGATTCTTCCGGTGTTTGGGAAGTCAAATTGTCTTACTAAATTGTGCAGAAATTGATGGATCCCAAACAAATGGTGAGAGTAATCATTGGAGAGTGCACAATAATCTGGCAATATGGAAATTACAAATTATAATATATTCCCCCCAAGTAAATGAAATATGCAAAAGAACAACTGCATAATACAATAGAGTTTGTGTAATCCCTGGGTAGCTACTGTTAGCAAGCTATTTTATCGCAGTTGCATACTTCCTCCGTTAATAATGAATGCACAAAGTCAAGTTTAAAATGAATTATAAAATTCTTTTAAGAGTTCAGTTTTTACATTAAAATGTCATTGCAAAGTATCAAAACGCTGGGACCACCAGTGACATAAATCTTGTAAAATGTCTGCGCACCTCACTGAACATTTTGCATCTTTTACTGTAACACTAACTCTTATTTATGTCAGGGAATCTCTCTAATCTGTTTTCCTACTATTACTGTACACAGTAATCTTGGTCCTAAAGAAATAGAAAAATTTAGCTCTGCCAGAAATGTTTTTACAACCCTGATATTATCTTAACAAGATTGTGTCTCCTTGTATTTATCTGTGGAAGATGATACAGAAATCCAGTCCTGGTGGTGATGATAATATTAATTCAGTCTTTATTCAACAATACTTTGGTGCACGTTCTCTGCTTACAAGCCCCTGAGCTTGGTGTGATGAGAGATGTCGTAAGCCGAGCTCACGGACCTGCCTTTGAGGAGTTTACAGCCGTCTAAGCAGCTGCTGGAATAACAGTTTTAACTACGGGTCGAGTTCTCGTTCTCGAAACAGCATTCACCGTAAGATCAGTGTCGCAGACAACTCCTGATTATTCGCAAATCTCACTCATCTCATCTGCTCAGACCCTGCCTTGTCAATGTCACGGCGCATCATTTTCTCCCACGGTGAAAGGACACAAAGAACGGAGAACTCACAGCAATATGGATGTGAGAAACCTGATGAAAGCTCTGTAGGGAAGTATCTGAACCCTTGGGCGTGGAAGATTGCTGTCTTTCCTTCACCGAGTAACCCGGAATTGCCTGATTCAACGCAACTGTTTGTGTCTCAGGTCACGTGTGAACTTGGTGTGGGCAGATGTTCCTTGTGTATTTTCATCTTGCAATGGCCAACCCTATCTTTATTGTTATTTCCTATAAAGCTTTGGGTAAGTCTTCGTTTCTCCCCATGAGATATGGGAAACATCCTTTTCGGCTACACATCCTCTAATAAATGAGTCACGTAATATTTTCAGAGATGGCATGCCAACCCAAAGGAAGCTTCTGGAATGTGGAGACAAGCAAGAGGCTGAGGCTAAAATGGTATGCCACAGACAACACTTTAAAGGACTAGAGCAAAGCAAGAAGTCATGTCCTTACAGTCAAGCAAGTATCAAATGCCAGGGGAGAGTACACGCGCGTAGGGTAGCAATCATTCCCAACATTGCCTCTAAAAGTAGTGCTAGGCAGAGACGAGCATGTGCACAACAGAAGCACAAAAGCTTCAGAAACTTTTAACCAAGGAGATTCATGTGTCCTCTGATAGGTGCAAAGCCAGTTACCAAGCAAAGACTAAGCGACAGCAGAAAGGTGGAGTTTTACAGAACTTGGCAAACCTAGCAAAGGTGCTGCCAGGATATCCCATGGGTGTCTACTCTGCACTCAATCCTTGTGACGCTTAAAATGCACAAAGCAGGAAACTTCCTTTAATGGATGCAAGATGTATGAAATGCCAGCTATATGAAAATGAATGCTTAATTAACTGGAAGGGGAGTCTTGTAAATTTTAGGGACAGTTCAGAGTTAAACTCAGACAAATGGACACAAGGAATAAATCGAAACAGAGTAAAGCATGCACTTCTGAAACGTGCTGAAGAGTGTGATTCAGAAATCATTTATCCATTTGAAATTTCCTTCAGTGAACCTCTACTACTGTTGCATGATGTTTTCATGTTGTAGAGTATGTGAAAAAGGAAGCTTCTGCTTCTCAAAGAGCAGCGTGTTCAAGTGTCAAAGTCAGTGAATAAGCAGGACAGAGGGTCCAGATTAAGAGAGCTGACTATGGTCCCCTCTGGGGCATGCGGGAGGCTGCTGGGGGAGAAGGTGATTTGGAGACAGCAGAGCCCAGGCTGAAGGTTGGGGTGCAGGAGATGGGCTTGCTGAGCAGAGATGGAGGAAGAGTGAGCCCAAGTGCAAGCCAACAAGGGACAAGCTCACCTGTCAGGCTTCAGCAAGAGTGTTACTGGAAGGTGACAGGTGTGTGCACAAATGCAGGGCAAGGACATTGATGAAACCCCCACATAGGGGTCAGGAGAGAGGAGTAGGATGTAAGTGAGGTGGAAGATGAAGACTTATTGATTACAAAAAAAAAAAAAATTAGTTTCAGTGGAGTATGAGGATGATTTGCTGATACCAGCTATAGTAACCTCTTCCGGCAACCTTGGAAATGGCACGTGTTTGGAAACTCCTAGTAGAACTCACCCAGACCAGCTGGAGACCCCGTGGGCTGTTTCTATGGGCTGTCTTGGCTATCAAAATTTCAGATCTTCTCTACTGAGTACCACTTACAACCAAGCATCCAGCACCGTTCCCCACTGCATTCCTTGTGTTTACTGTACCTTTGTTTGCTGGTGTCCCTACTAATCTGTAAACCCCCAGAGACCACAAACTGCATCTGCTCTCTTCTTTCTGCATCTCCAACCAGGTATCAGAGTTGCTGCTCCATCACTTCTTGTCCACTTCTTGTCCTGATCTAGGAGCCTCTAAACACCTGCGTATTTTTCAAGTGCACATGGAAGGGATGGTGAAGTCTCTGGTCTCCTAGGACCTGATTAGCAAACCAGTACCCACGGTACACCAGAATCGCTCAGAAGGAAAACGGCTGCAACGTCCTCGTTCCCGCAGTCTGAAGTCTCTGACGCAGCTTAAATGGAAGGACACGGTACAGCTCATTTAATTACTCTGCCATTTTAACTGAATGCTCTTTGACTTAATTTTATCTCAATGAGTATTAAGCGTCGGGAGACTCTCCCATAAACACGGAGCTGCCTCTGACAGCTTCTGGGAAGCAGCCCCCAGGGGAGGAGGAGGGTGATTTACAGGACACTAACAGTGCTGCAGAACAGCTTTGGCACCAGAAGTTTCTAGGGCTTAATTACTGCCTTTAAAATTTAAGCCAGAGCTAGGCACTGAGCAGTACCCACCAGAGGAAAAGAGAGGAAAAAAAGGCATGATTGCATAGCAAACAAAAGACTTGTATGCGGGTATTGGTGTTAAATTCTCTGTCTTATGACCTATAAAAACACCAGCCTACGTAATTCATTCTTTCTTTGGCCAATTTTATCCATTCTTTCTATCGTCTCCATTTTCTGTATAAAGAGATCTGACCCCTTTGAATCCAGCTGGAGTAGTCCATCCATTCAGGTGTCAGAAGACTTACCTGCCCCTAAAAAGATATCAGGATTTTTTTTTTTTTCTTTTCCTTCCAGATAGTCTCTGGACAAGGACATAGACATTCCAGTAGTCTCAGAAAAAAATGGTGGCGAACTTTTAATTCTGTGACCCACCCATTCTCCTCCCACCTGCCATGTAACTGTTTAAAATATGCTATATTTTTAGGGGAATTCAGAGATCCCAAAACGAAATGCATAAACAAACCCGCAGATAATGCTGGCTTGCTAGCTGTTTGAACACATCGATTGCCATGTGAGTTGTGTGTAATGCAAGGCTAGTTTTGTGCCTGGGGCCTCATGAAGCAAAACCCTGCAGTTGGTGCGTGAAAATTACTTGTTGATGTTCTTATTGTTGCAATTAATAGTGACAATTCTAAAAACGTGGATTGCGTTGCATATAACTCACGCACTGAAAACAATAAAAAATAACAAGTCAGAAAGAATCATTTTGTTTTAATAAAACCCTGTGGCCCCAGGGAAAAATTTTTTCTAGTGTGGCAGCCAATGTGTTAAGAAAGAACAGTTTACAAAATAAAGGTATTTTTTCCTTTTCCTGTTCCTTTGAAATGGGAAATTGCTTTTCATTAAGAAGAGTTGGATAATGCCCCCAAAGTTCTTCATTTAGTGGGAAAACGATGTCTCTCGCATTCCCTTCTATGCTCAGTTGATTGTACTTTAAGAATTTAGCGGCTTGGGGCCTAAAGGCAATATTCAGGAAACCAGACGGTAATTTCCCGCAGTCCTTAGCAGAGGCTTAAACTTTAAGTGAATGGGACCTGGATTTCAAAGATGTCTAGAAATTCTGAAATCCATGTTGAGCAACCAAACTAAATGTACTGGGTGATCTCTGGCATTCGGGAGCTAAGAGCTCTATGGGAAGAGTCCATGGAGAAGGTGGGGTTCACCACTTTTTACCTGGTTCACCTCATTTTCTCGAGCTCCTCTCCCCTCATGTAGCTTCTGGCAATATTAGTCTCCATATGGTCCCCCCAGGTTCGGAGCACCCCACATGTCTTAGTGTAAGTCTTCACCGCTGCCTCCTCTCTCTCCTTGACTGTTGGCAAATAGCTCAAACATCACCTTCCCTGGGGGAAAGGGAAGAGTGCCCTGCCTTGTCACTACTGCCCTTATCATGGCAAAACCCTATGCAGCTCCCTCCCCATGGAGGGTGAATTCTAGAGATCACGGCAAATGTCTTTGAATTTCCATAGCTGCACAGCCTAGCACACAGTAGGTGCTCAACAAATATTCACTGACTGTCTTTGTCCATTTGAACATCTAGAACAATATACCATAAACTGGGTGGCTTGTAAACAAGAGATATTTATTTCTCCGGTTCTGGAGGCTGGGAAGTCCAAGATCAAGGCGCTGGCAGACTCAGTGTCTGGTAAAGGGCCACTTCCTGGTTGGTAGATGGTGTCTCCTTGCTGTGTCCTGGCCTGGCAGAAGGGACAAGAGAGCTCTCTGGGGCCTCTTGTGTAAGGAAACTGATCCCCTTCAAGAGGGGTCTGGCTCCAAGACCTCATCACCTCCCAAAGGTCTCTAATACTAGACCTCCTAATGCCAAGTTAGGTTTCAACATACGAATTTGGGCAGAGCACACACACTCCAGACAAAGCAGAAAGAAACTGGGTGTGACTAAGAACAGCTCTGTCCCCGACCCCCCTAGTTAGGTTATGTGACATGAAATGGATAATATTGGAATAAAAACGCTCTTGAAAAGCTGCCGCCAAGGAAGGCCCATCACCGAGCAGGGCTTTGAGAGAGGAGAAAGAATCATTTAACAATATGGGACTGTGCTACGCTGCAAGCCTCCTGGGCGGATTAAATGCACGAGTCACGGCGCCTGTAGTGGGCTTGCTGTCCGCTATCCCACAAGGTCTCTGATCCTCGCAGCACACTGTGTCAATTACACGCTCCAGAATTTATGTCAGACCTGCCAGGAGCCAGAGATTGTTCTGTGAGATCCTGAGCTAGAGGAATGGACTCCCGAGTATAAACAGTGGAGGATAACATTTGCATTCTGTGATGCGTGTGTGTCTGTGTGTGTGTGTTTAGGGGTTGGACAACATAGGTTTTCTATAGCCTTGGCATCGTCCTTTTTTAATGAATCCACTTATGACAGAAAGACTCAAAGGAAATAGTTTAGGTCGCTCAAGGATACATTTGTAGCTTTCCAGGAGCCCTGCGGTAAAAGGAACTGCTCCCGCCCACAGCCAAACGGGCCCCCCGTCTTGGTACCGTTGCTGTTGGTTGACCTTGAAAATGTCCTGTCACCTCTCTGGACTTCAGTCCTCTCCTCTGTGGAAAGAGGCGTTTAAACTAGATGATCTGTTTCCAGCTCCCAAATTCTGCAAGACAATGTCTCCTCTTAATATCGTTTCTAACACTATAATAGAGCATTTCGGCTCTACCCACTAAGGATTACTTTATTATATGTTATATTAATAAATGTGCAGGTGGTTAATAAATGGTGAGTTGCTGACTTTTAATTCTAAGTTTTAGCAAGTGATGTTTTCACCCTAAATTTAGCCCATATAACTCATTAGATAAGGACATAAAGGAAGCAGAATGGACATCCAATGGGCTGGATAAATGTTCACCCTGAGCAAGGTCTTCGTTAGCCGATTTTCAGGAAGTGGCGTCTCTAAGGCACTAGAGTCACTTTTTATTTGTATCTTTTACTAAATATTTTCAAAACCATTGTAATCAAAATACTATTGATATCCAAAGTGTTCTCATTTTCGCAAGTGTCTGGGTTCTTGGCAGTCAGTTAAGAATTGGCTAGTGTATGGCACGAAATATTGTTGCCGTGTCTTTTATGAGTTTGAACATATTTGTGATCACAAACTGGAAACTGCTGAATGAGTGTGCACGAGCAGTACGAAGCAGAGTTTATTGGTCACTATGAAAAGAAATGAGCGGTGAAAAGCGCATGCCTACGTTTTATAGATGAGCAGACGGATAAAAACGGACCTGTATTTTATTATAAAGTGAATTAATGGGGTAGGGGGGAGGATCGGGGTTCCTGACTATCTAATTTAATGTCCAGTCCTAAAAAAGAAGACCCCCTGTGTCAGACCCGGGCTCATCGCGTGGGGAGTTTGAGTCTGGGCTGAAATTTTCCACACTGCAGATCCTTGGCGGTGATGGAATAAATTTCAGTTGAGCTGGAAGAGTGAATGATTGGAAATGGGTTTTTACAAACTTTTATTGTTCTATGAGTAAACAGACATCATCGGTCTTCAAAGCCTTTTTTTTTTTTTGTAACCCCAGAGTTCAATTATAGTGTAGCTATAATTCCAGAACTCTCTGAACGGCACCTACATATTATTCTCTGCACAGATCTTTAACTTTAACAGCTATTCATTAGTTCAAGAGACCTTTGCTTTTATACGAATCACAGTTTAGTGGGCACAGGACAAGGTATTCATTCTCCACAGCTGCCACTTTATGGGAACAATCCTTTTTTTGTTGTTTTGTTTTTTAAATTTATGCTCTGACCTTTTTGAAAATGGAACAGACGTTTCCAAAGTTTTATTGGATATTTTCTGAAAAGCTGTGACCCTGTTTTGGCTTCTTGATTTGTAAAGTGGTTCTTATTAAAATATGTAGATCTTCCCACGTTAAAAGGGAGACCAGCTGTACATAAATGCTGCGCAAATGACACCTTCGCCTCCATGCGTCTCAGCATCTGCATAGGTAAAACAAGGATCGTCATATCCGCCTTGCAGGACGCTTATGGGGATGACGCTCCTGTGGGTGGAGTATCTACCTACCTGCTGTAGAAACGGCCTTCAATTATGGTAGCTCTCATTATTATTATTGCTAATGGGACATTTTTGTTGTTGAAATGCCTCCTATTTCCCCAAAGATATGCTATTAATTGTGTCATAAAGATTTGTTTCCCTTGATATCGCAAACAGAACAAATCAAAACTCCCAGGAAACTTCAAAGTGCCTCCCGAAGAGCATTCTAGACTTTCCCAGGTCACTGCACATTGCTGCCCTCTAGAGGTATCAGGTGAGGCGACCTCCCACCAGGAGAGATCAGAGAAGCAATAGATTTCTGCAAGACGCCGCTTTTGCCACATGGATAGGGGAAGCTGTTGTAAACTTAACAGCCACTGTTTAAAGGCGACTATTTATTCGGTGCCTGTCATGTAGCCGGTGCAATGCATAACTTACTGCATCTTCACGACGACTTTATGAATCAGGATCCCCCGTGGACTAATTTTACAGTTCAGAAAAGGCAGGTGCTTGGCCGGGTGCGGTGGCTCACGCCTGTAATCCTAGCACTCTGGGAGGCCGAGGTGGGCGGATCCTTTGAGCTCAGGAGTTCGAGACCAGCCTGAGCAAGAGCGAGACCCCATCTCTACTAAAAATAGAAAGAAATTATATGGACAGCTAAAAATATATATAGAAAAAATTAGCCGGGCATGGTGGTGCATGCCTGTAGTCCCAGCTACTCGGGAGGCTGAGACAGGAGGATCCTTTGAGCTCAGGAGTTTGAGGTTGCTGTGAGCTAGGCTGATGCCACGGCACTCACTCTAGCCTGGGCAACAGAGTGAAACTCTGTCTCAAAAAAAAAAAAAAAAAAAAAAAGAAAAGGCAGGTGCAATATTGTTAAGTCTCTTCCCCAGGGAGATGCAACTATTATGGGGTAGAGCCTGGACTCAAACCTAGACATGACTGATTCTAAAACACCCTTGTCTTAAACATCACGCGGTACTGGTTCTCACGGGCATACTCCTGTGTTCGCAAAATCTGCTAGAAAGGTATTGCCAACCAAAAACAGGAAACAAGAAGTTGTTTGCTCCTACCCTGTTCTTTTCCTTTGTGAGTAAATAACTCTCCTGAAAGCCGTCGGGGAGTCTGTGCTTCAGAAACAAAGAAAAACCATACTCCTTGGTCCTTCCAGGAAAGGATGACGGTAAACCTGTTTGCTGGCACAGGTTAACGAGCGTGTTTATAAGATGCTGTCTTCTCTCGTGGCCAACGTGGCTGCTGCTGTAATCATGTTGAAAGGGAAATAATCATGCTTCTGTAGCGGCTTCAGGAACTGGGAATGAGCAGGTGATCAGGGTGCCCCTTGGCCATTCTGTTACCATAATGATTCCAGCATTTATGAAAGAGACTAATGACTGAAACTGCCATCAACATTTGCAGTGAAAAGACTGCGCGTTGGAAATCGGATTTTCCTCTCTTCTTGCTAATGAGCTCTTTTCTTAAGCTGCCGAAGCCTGGAGTGTAAAGGGAGATCGGTCATTCTTTTCCTGTGTTTTACACCTGCTAATGCCTGTCCTGAAGTTCCAACAACAGCTCCGTGACAGGGGAAGCTATACGCAACCATACAAATATTGTCAGAGGATGTGGCTTAGCTGGGCACACCGTAGCAACTTGAGAAGTGGAATCTTTCATTGGACAAATTATTAAGTGTTTTCAAGTGGGTGTATGTATGTCGGTCGGGTTGTTCCACCGCGGCAGTTGCCGTGGCCAGGAAAAAAGAATTCTTTCTGTTTGTTTGTTTCATGGCCTTGAGACGCAGTTTAACGGTCAATGTCAGACGGTTCTAGAAGAGTTGTTTCTAAAGGTAGCCCTGCTGTTGTCTTTTCTTTAGGTTCCCATGGCAATGCTGTGGGGGCCCTGTTTGGATACAGGGGATTCTTGCTCAGTAACAAATGCAATTCCACTTGGCAAAGACTCTTGGTATACATGAACAAAATGTAAGTGTAGCTGGAGCCGCATTCGGAATTCACTCCAGCGCTTTTTGAAAATGTTTCTTGAGGTTTAAATGGAGGCTTCTGAGCTGAGTCACGAACCATCAGAGCATTTCAACATGCTGATTCCTTGCAACTGTAACAACAAGGTGTGGGATGAGAGTTTGGTGAGTCTCTGTGGTCCATCTACCCCAACTCTCCACCCTGCGGCTCCCGGGTAATCTGTCCCATCCTTTCAGCCTGACAGTTTTGCTTCAAGCTGATAAGGTATATCCTGGTGACAACTTTGATGAAGTTCCTAACCAGAAATTTTTCAAACTCAATGGAGATAAATGTAGGCCCATTTCCAGAAATGATAGTATCTGATAACCCAGGTATTACAAATGACAGTGGAAAGTGGCGATTTTCACAGTAGCAATCTGGGGCGGGGACAGGGAGCCTAAAACAAGATTTTCAGAGCCGTTTTGAAGGGACTTCCACAACTGGTGTCCAGCTAAATCAGTGTGGATTCCTAGCTAAAACTTCTCAACTTCCATGGTGACAGCTAGATTTCTTTGTCAAATTCTGTGTGTAGGTCCATCCAATGGGTGATACAGCTCTTACAAGGCATTCCAGCATTTATGGCCAAATCTACCTCTAATTCCTCAGTATGGTTTTCAATTTTAAATGGGCTAATGTAGTCTACACAGAGTTGGCCTTGGAGAAATAAAAGAACCCTACCTATTTTAATAAATGAAATTATGTTTTCTATTAGAGGTAAATTACTGAACGGCGACCAGGCTGACTGCTGGGCTGAGCACATCACGTACCTGGCAACACAGGTGTTATTGTTGTCTTCAATTTTCCACGTAAGGAGGCCGAGATGCAGAAAGGCTGATTTACCTCTTTAAGGTTGGAGAGCTCGAAGGGGCAAACCCAGTCTGCCTTACTGCAAAATCCGAATGCCTTGCTCCGTAGACACGTACTGCCATGTGCCTCAGAGAAAGGTTTAAAGTTAGGAGGGAAAACAGTGGACAAAACCACCGCTAGCTCCAGCGTGGATCAGCAATATTTTGGTCTATTTCCTTCCTCACGTCCCTGCTCCACGCCTGCTTTCTGTGCCTTCGCTGCAGCTGCTTTGCTTTCCGGGCAGGCACCTCATGGGCGGCAGGTGCCTGAAATCGGGCGGAGGGAGTCAGCTGCGTGAGAGGTGGCCCAGGAATGTTTCCCTGAAGCCAGGTAAGACTTCACGCACGGGAGAACAACAGCAGCAAAATCATCCAAACAGGCAGTCAGGGATAAATGAAAACTGGAGATTGTTTAAAGGATGTGATGGTGAACCCCTTGTCTTTTCTGAATTACTTTGAACCTACTTTCTTAAGTTCATCATATATTAAAAATTCTGGGGTTTAGGACCCTTTGGTAACCTAGAATACAAAATCCCTTTGTAAGACAATTTTTAGCAATAAATACAGATAGGCATCATTAGGCTTAATTTATGTTTGTTTTATTTTATTATTTGTTATTCCTCTTTTTTTGTGTGGCTTTATTGAGGGATAATTGATGTACAAAAAATACGCACGTATTTAATGTGCGTGCTTTGATGAGTTGATACACGCATACACCTGTGACACCGTCTCCACAGTCATGGTAATAAACACATCCAGGCTCCGAGATGACACGGGTGATGGAGATTCTTGGTGTGGAATTCTAATCTCTAGGACCTCAGTTCCTAAATCTGGGACCGTGAGCCTCTGGCAGCTCACAACCCATTTCCACTGGTCTGGAACAAAACGCAGAAAAGGAAATAAGAGTTTTTCCTAAAGCTAAACCCACCCAATTTGAGGAACATTGTTCTTTATTCTCAACTATGTTCTCCTGTCCTCTTAGATGGTAGGGATTTATTTGCAATGGCTTTACTCCACCAAAAGATAAAGTGGCCAACCCCACGACAATACTCCAGATTTAAACTTTTAGTCTTGAATGAAATGAGGTCTGGGAATCCCAGCCCGTGGCTGTCAGCAGAGGGGTAGACGATGGCAGCTGGGACGGCCACCCAGACCTCGGCAGCAGAGTCCCAACTCACACGGCAGAGCGCTTGCTCTCCCGGGCGCTGTTCCCGACGCTTTGCGCGGACCCACTCCTTTAATCTCTACAAAACCCTCCGAGGTGGGCGCCCGTAGGCTTGCTCGTTTTCCAGAAGGGGACACTGAAGCATAGCTCTCCGGAACCCTGACGTTCCTGTGTTCTTGGGACAATTCTCTGACCTACTTTAAATTTGAATCTCATTCCACCGCCGATCGCTGGAACGTAGCGTGTGGGATTGAGGCTGATAGGAACGTTCTCTACGTCCCGGTCACCACCCGGGGTCTCCTCTGAGAAGCCTTCAATGGCTGGCCCTTGCTATGACTTCCTAAGTAGGCCTCTTATTCCGTTTTCATTCCACTCGATTTAGGCTACGGAGGCTGTGCGTATTCCTTGGAAATCACCCTTTCTGTCACCTCTGTGCCAACACCCAAGCCACACGGTCCGCAGGAAGATTCATGGGGTGAGCCTGAGGGTTTGTTCGCATCGTGCCGCAGCTGAGCAATGGGGTCCTTTCATTTCCTTCTCCATCCTGGTTACTTATTGCCGGTACATTTCCCAGTGTGGAAATTAGTTTCAATATTTATTTAGAACTCGACACTTTATTATTGTGTTCAGAAAGTTGCAAAGTGTATTTTTCCTTCCACATCAACGAAATGAAATCCCCCCAAACACACATTTAAAAAAAAAAAAAAAACTTGAAATATTTTTAGAATAATATTAAACCTCAGCAAAAACTTTGTCTATAAATTCGTATGTCATGGAAGTTTTTTCTCTTGACAGACCGTTTCCAGTGTATCTATAGCAGACGAGAATCAGGGCTGGCCCACCTTGGAGCGGGGTAGCATTCTTGTTCTTGACAAAATGCAGTTAAGGGTCCACTATGTCTCCAGACACTACTGGGCAGCCTCGCAGGCTGGGGATTCTTGTTGTGGTGGGCCGCCGCTTCTAGAATGATTGTAGTAGCAATTTTCGTTATTGTTTTCTTCAAAATAAATCTCTGACTGTAGTTATACCCCTGGGACTTTTGTCTTTGTCCTGTTCAGCAGGTGACACAAACAAGATGCAAATCTGTCTGTGCAGAAGAGGTTGACGCCACCAGTTAAATTTAAGGCATTGACAGCGCTCAATGCAAGGCTGTGTCTCGGTCTATATATTTTCATGGGATTGTGAGTAATTCGTTTGCTGTTAAATCCTGACTGTTCCACCTTCTTTTCGGGGATAGTTCGAAATGCACGAACGTTATGACAACCACATGTTCTGAATTGTCTGAGCAGCGTTTATTTTAAATGCTTTGTGCTGTTGTCCCAAACATACTCTGAAATTCAGATAGTACTTGTTCCGATTTGGGGAGCTGAAAATATAGAAATCATAGTCAATGTCTAAAGCCGCGCAGCCCTGAACCGCCCGATCCCGTCTGCTCTGAGAAATCATAGTCAATAACCAAGAAAAGTATGCGCTGTTTCCCACGAGGAGAGAGGAATTTCGGGTTAAAGGTAGTTCTGTTCTTGTCTCTGCCCCTTGACTGGTTGTATAAAGTATAATCCCCCACCCTAACTGAGGATTTGTGGGTGTCAATAATTGTGCTAAGCACTCTGGCTGTCTTTATCTCTTTCGATTCTTAAATATCCCTAGGAGATTGTCACTATTATTTCTCACGCTTTACAGATGAGAACACGCAGCTGGAGATGTTCGGCCCCGCACCCAAGGTCATGCAGCTAAATAGTCATTAAACCTTGAGACGAATGTCAGAGCCCTCGATCCTAACTGTTCTGCCAAACTGCATGTCTACAAGCATTTGGATAATTTAACATCTCTTTTATGGTGTTCAATTCTTGAATTTAGGAGGTTCTTTTCTCCGCCTCCTGTGCAAATCAGGTCTTTGCCCTCCTAGAAACTACCATCTGGCCAACAGGGTGAAGCCTCACCTCCTAACCCATCGCTGTGTCTCTGTGTTTTGTTCTGTTTTCCCCATCCAGGGGCGCCTTCCCGCTCTGGGGTTGACACATTAGAGGATAAGAGACGTGGGCAGGCTGGTTCGTGCCCACAGGGTAGCATGCCTCACTGTGCAGGTCTCAGTTCAGCCTTCCGAAAACAGGATGATGCTCTTTGGAAACGCAGGCTCCACTGGCAGATCTCCGGAGCAGAGGTCTCGGAGGGCAACGCGCTCTGAAAGAGACGCCGCAAACCCACTGCAGACTTCGCTCCCACAGGATGCAACTGCTGTGCCCGTCTTAGGAAAGAGTCGCGCTGGCCAGGTGCTGGGTGCCATCCTCTGAGGAAGCATCCCAGGGCCCTTCAGGAAAAGCAGGTGTGCACACAGCTCCATACAGTGTTTCGTTAGGATTGTTATTGTTCATTTTTTTTCAGTTGCAGATTCTTGTCTCTTGTAAGCCAGAGGTTGAGATTTACGTTGCTGGGTGCTGGGTTTTTAGTTCAGCTTTGCCGTCAGGAGTGAGATTCCCAAAGTATCTTGTTGCAAAAATGGAGGCCATTTTATGCATTTTTGGGACGCTGCATTTATGTCTGAGAACGCCTGTATCCTGAAGGACTCCCGTGTACTGAAATTAACTGAGAACCAAAATCGCTCTGCAGGGCACGGGGAGAGAGGATGAGGGACCACAAAGGAACCTCAGCCAATAACTCATCCAACCCCATGTTTTCCAAATAAAGAAACTGAGTCCAGATATTACAGGCGACTTGTCCACAGCTAGCAAAGGCACTATGTATGGCAGAGAAAGATCTGGACTCCAGATAATCTAACTTCCAGGCCAATAGCAACACTCGATAAGCTCTCGCCACCCACCACCGCAGAACTGAGCAATACTCGGAGGATTCATTCATTCATTCATTTCTATTTTATAATCTGTTGACTGACCCAAGCCACAAAACCTAGAAAACTTTGACTCTTTGCTCTCCATGACCCCACCTATGCTGTCACTAAATATTGACAATTCCACCTCCTAAACATCTCTCCGATCGATCCCTGCCTGTCATCCCTGACGTTGTCTAATTTCAGACTCTAATTACCTTCTAACCAGCCTAGTAATAGCCTCCTCCAAAGATGACATTTCTTCAATTGTGCAACAAAATGCATTGAGAGGCTCCTCTGTGCTGCGTAAGCACTGGTCGCTAGGGACCCTCAGTGAGCCGGACGCAGATTCCCGCCGAAGGTGCTTGTGGGCCGGCGGCAGACAGGTGCTTTCAATGCAGTGAAACGAGCAGCTCTTTGGAAGCAGACGCTGGGGAGCGCCCAGGAGGGAGGATGGTCAGAGAGGGCTTCCTGGAGAGTAAGGCGTCCCTGAGATGTGGGTGACAAGCAGGACTAAGCAAGTGGGGGCAGGTAGGGGACAAAGGGGGTTCCAGAAGAGAGAAACAGCTCACTTTACAAAGGCCAGGAGGTTGGAGAAACGACAGCAGGTAAGACCACAGGGGACAGTGTGGGTTGCGGCTGGGGGGAGGTGAGCAAAGCTGCTGGAGAAGGAAGCAGGGTCACCTGGACGGTTTCTTATTCCAAATGTCTCTACGGGAAAGAGTTCGGGACTCTTATTCTAAGACAGACGCTGATGTCAACACCAGAGCTCCAGGAGACTCTGGCGGGGACAGTGCACACCAGGGGCCGTTGAGAGCGCATGTCCTTGCTGCCCAGCGATTTGGGGATGAGTGGGCTGGAGAGAACGGCAGCGGTTTGTCGTGGTTTGTCGTGGGAACGTGCTGCGTCGTTTGTGGGTTTGCTCCGCTGGCTGACTCTCGTGGTTCGTGATAAAGAGCTGCACGTGCGCACACTTGAGCAGTTGCTTTTAGATTAAAGGAAAACTCACAGTTAACTGCTGGGTGGGCTTCACATTTTACGTAGGCCAGCTCGAGAGACGCTACTGTGATAAACAGGTGCCGATATATTTCAGACCTTTGGCCCTGTTATAATTCACTCAGGCCGCCATGGTGTAGCACTGCAGACCAGGGGGCTTAAATAACAGAAATGTATCGTCGCACAGTTCCGGAGGCTGGAAGTCTGAGATCAAGGTGTTGGTGGGGTTAGTTGCTTCTGCGGGACCTGAGGGCAAATCTGTTTCACGTGTGCCCCCCGGGCTCTGCTGGTTTGCTGGCGACGCTTGGCATTTCCTTGTTGCAGATGCACCACCCAGATCTCTGCCTTTGTGTTCACGTGGCGTTCTCCAGGTGTGTCTGCCTCCAAATTCCGCACACACCCCCCTTTTTTTTTTTTTTGAGACAGAGTCTCGCTTTGTTGCCCGGGCTAGAGTGAGTGCCGTGGCGTCAGCCTGGCTCACAGCAACCTCAAACTCCTGGGCTTAAGCGATCCTCCTGCCTCAGCCTCCCGAGTAGCTGGGACTATAGGCATGCGCCACCATGCCCCACTAATTGTTTTTCTATATATATTTTAGTTGGCCAGATAATTTCTTTCTATTTTTAGTAAAGACGGGGTCTCGCTCTTGCTCAGGCTGGTCTCGAACTCCTGACCTCGAGTGATCCACCCGCCTCGGCCTCCCAGGGTGCTAGGATTACAGGTGTGAGCCACCGCGCCCGGCCTAAATTTCCCCTTTTTATAGGGACACCAGTTCTATTGGATTAGGGCCCACCATAATGACCTTGTTTTAACCTCATCACCTCTGTAAAGTCCCCGTCTCCAAATAAGCTCACATTCTGCAGGGATCAAAACTCCAGCACATCTTTCTGGGGCAGGGGTGGGGAGGGGTGGGGTGGGACACAATTCAAACCACAGCAGCTCCCGATCCTGCCTTCCACTCTTTCCCCACGGTCACCCCATATAGTGGCATCAGGACAAGCTAGAAAGGGAACAGTCTAGGAAACTCTAAAGGGAACATTTAGGGATGATGTAGGCTGGGGGTCTTCAAACTTTTAACAGTTCAGAGTTGAACACAAATATATCTGAAATTCCAACACGTGTCACGGAGGAGCGCTTCTGGCTGGAGCTGAGTGTGGGTTTGATGGGAGAGGAAGTGGCCAGAGTTTTATCTGTTCAGCATCTGCCCCCACCCTACACGCCCCCAAGGCAGCCTCAGAGGGCCTTTGTGGAAAGTTATACTTGAATGAAGTTTCCTTGCACCCTGAAAAATTCATCCAAGACCTGGTTCTTTGAGAAATAGGTGGCAAAATCAGGCCAGAAAACTCTTGGAAATGGGCAACTTAATTAAATTCGATTTCAATGCACGTGGCGTGAGGGTCAACCATGTGTGCCGGGAACATGGGAGAGGCTGGCTTCGTCTCCAAAGCATCTCATGCTTCTTTAGATTAGTGGCACCACTTAAAACTTCTCTGGAACCCCCTGTGGCTTGAAGGACCTGGTCACTTCTTAGAGTCTTGATGGATGGTGATCACACGGTTTTCCTCGGCTTCCCGTGTGGCAATGGGAAAACCTCTTAGGGCCACGTTCCCCAAGTCCACCCGATGGTGCCACCTTGCTGACCAAGAGGACATGGGAGAGCCGTGGTGCCCGGCCCTTCCAAAGTCGCAGGACTTGGACATTCGCAAACACAGGCACATAATGACTCTTTAATAGTATTATTCGATATACAGTTTAATCTTCCTCTGCACATCAGTGTTTATATTAAAAAGGCCATTTTGTTTTTTAATGGGGAATTCTAGGGGGAAATCGGAGCTTTTGCTTGTGTTTTAAGGCTTGAAATGGGATTTTTTTCTTCAATTACATTATCTACCTTCTCTGGAACCTTATTTGTTTCTTTCTGCTTATGCAATTTTGTTATAACAACTGGCAACAAAATGAAAACATAGCCTACAGGAATCTGCTGGCTCGGATTCCCCTGGAAATATGAGTCAGACGCCGAGACGCATATCAGGGAAACTGTGGTTACTGAAACTGTTACCTGTAACTTTCATGTTGAAAGACACCCTTTCCTTCTCCTCCCTGTCACCTCTGCCCTGTAAACGGAGGTCCTTATCTAGATGTGGGAGAAGAGCAGTATGGGGGTCCCATCCTTCCAGAAGAGCATGGAGGGATGTCCCCCAAAGTAGGGAAATGTTCCCTGTCGCTATTATCAAGGGGACACAACAGGCAGATATTCCAATAAAGGCGACACTTTGCATCCATTCCCATCATGCTACACGTTACTGAGCTCTGTTTCTGTTCTGAGCAGGGTCTTGACACCAGAAGACAGAGAAAAGGTAGGAAAACACTGGGTTGGGGGAGGCCACGGTGGAGTTTTAGAAAGACAGAAAGGGGAGGTGGCGCCACTTGCTGACTCGCAGTGGCCCCGGGTGACCTTCCACTTCATACTCCTCCTGCGGCTCATTTATGCTCCTTTAAAACACATATACGGATATATACTTAGTTAAACACATGTAATACACACAGACATGTATTTATATAGTATATAGTTATATATATTTATATGATTTATATATTTACATTATGTATTTATGTTGAAATAAATACACAGACATATCTTTATATGTTTGTTCTGTATATATTTCAAATTTAATTTATTTTCCCAATGTGTCTCTGTTCCTTCTACCTCACTGCTTTTACACTCACCCATCTGTGAAGTTTTAGGAGTGGGAGGAAAAATAGAAACCAGCACTTTCTCTCGGATCTTGGTAATGTTACTAAAAACTGACATTTACTGTGTGCTGTGCTGTGAGCTTCTCACACATTTCTCAAGAGATTATCTCAATCTCCTAATTTTGACCATGGTTCCGCCCACTTCTTTTATTTTCTTTCACTTTATTATGAAATAAAAATCTCCTTCTCTTCCCTGACACCTTTTTCCTTTACTCTTAGCGCATTTCGTATTTCCGTTAGTCATGGGTTGTAACAGAAAGCGAGAACCGTGTCCCATATTTTTTTTCCTAAAAATCTGAACAACAACATTGACTAAAACATCACAGTTCTAGAAATGTGAAGTTCCAATTCCATTAGAAAATACTCATCTAGCCTCATTAAATTAAAAGAAGTTTGAACATAGTATGTTCCAACTCTGCCTGATGGGTTGCTTGTTAATTCTTCGCCTGACACTGAAAATTCTTGGTTAGCCTGAAAATGAGCATTTCGTTCTAACTTCTAGTGGCTGCATCTTGCTTGGGGGGATTTTTTTGTTTGTTTGTTCTTGAGGCTTTGAAATTTGTTGCTCATCCTTAATTGTCAAGATCAGCCAATGATTTAAAGCCCCTAAGCTATTATGGGAAGACTGGGAGCAAAGCAGGCTCAGTAATTCCCACCACTGTATGGGGTGAATCCATTTATAAAGGACAGTGAGAAAGGCCGGAGCTGACACCAGGCTAATTAAGTAAGAAACTCTCTCTGCAGCTCCCTTTGAGACTGAACCTACACCAAGGAACTCAGACAGGCTTGAAATATTTGTTAGTGATTGGGGGCGGGGGCACGGGCCGGGCTGGCTGTGGCAAGGGGCGGAATAGACTTCGCAGACGTTATCTCACTCTGCCATAGGTGTGTCGGATACTATTCCCACTCATCAAGGGCATGAACACGAAATATGGAGGCCAAGTGACCCATTCTAGGACGCTGACATCTCATCTCCAGTAACAAAACTGTGTCAGGAATCGGGCTGATTCTCCGAGTTATTCTCTGAATAATTCTGGTGAAGCAATGGCTCTGTGTATATTATTTTGGGGGAAATTCAGTCTTGTCTTGTCTTTGCTAACAAGTCTAAACTGAGTTAGCCGTGGGTCTATGAATGGGGGTTTCTCTGGATATCTTGAGGGCTCCCGTCTATGATTACATTGTGTCCTTATGAAATAAACAAGCAAACCCGTAATACTCTGTATTTTAAATTCTTCTGCACCTAAAAAGTTACCAGTGGCTACAATTTATTGAGTGTTTTCTATGCTAGTTTGGATTAAGACCTTTATTCATTTATGCTAAGAAAGTATGTGAACATAGGCTTATAAAAAACAAAATCCAGTGGTCCCTTGGTATCTGTGGGGGCCAGGTCCCAGGCCCCCCTGGGATACCAAAATCTGTGGATGGCCGAGTCCCTGACACAAAGTAGCATAGTATCTGCATATGACCTACATACATCCTCCCCTGTACATTAAGTCATCTCTAGTGATACCTCAATTAATTCTATGTATTAATGAAGAGTTGTTAAACTGTATCGTTTGGGGAATAATGACCAAAAACCAGTCTGTACATGTTCAGTACAGATGCAATTTTTTCCCAAATATTTTCAATCTGGGGTTGATTAAATCCACAGGTGTGGAACCCACAGATATGGGGAGGCTGACTGTGACAGCAACTGGGGACCCAGTAATCTTTTCTGCCCCGAGCACGCTGGCTATTTTGCCCGCTAGACCTTCCCCATCTCTGCGTGCTGAAATCCTACCCTTCCTTCAAGGCTCGTCCTGGGGCAGTTTACTCCAGGGAAACTTCTCAAGTGACTTCACGCTCTGCTGAATTCCCACAGCACTTTACACCTATGGTGTGATGTCAATCACTGTGTTTGTCTTGCATATCCTTCTAGGATGGAAGCTTCCAGGTGATAGCGTCTATGCATTTTTTTGTTTTTTTATTTCTCGACAGAATAGAGCTGTGGATGAAGTAGGTCCTCATTACCTGTCTGTTGCCTTAGTGAAACCTCAGAGTTGGAACGAACCACGTAGCCCAGCTCGGATGGTGCCTCCCTCATTTCCCCAACCCCTGTAGCCGCATCCAGATGTAGTTGCGTGATTAGCTCTTGCTCGTGGCTGTGCGCAGAGCTGACGTGGGCCAGGATCTTTAAAAGCCACGTGCAGTAAATCCTCATAATTTAAAATTCAGAAGGCTGAGAACAATGTAGGCTTTGAAGTAACTGAGTTTACAGTAGCCAGAAGTTTTATTAAAAACCGTAGAGCACGCAGCTGGCCAGAGAAAGACAGCTTTCTCTGTCTTGAGAGAACAATGACCATGATGATGCTCAGCGCTGTTTGGATTTTCTAGGTATTTTTAGTCAATTGTGTTGATGATGACGGTGATTAAAACAGCACTCTGCAGCTCCTAAGCAAATGTACACAGCAGAGTGATGATTGTGAAGGGACGTGAAAGTGTCCACTTACTTCCTTTCCACTGGCTAGCGGCAGAGGACTGCAAAGCTAGCAGCCAGTGCCACAAGATGCAAAAGCCTGGGGTCCTGAGTCACCACATGGAACAAAGGACAAGCTGACCGGGAACACCAGCACCAGGCCATTGTGTGAGCAAGAAAGACACTTCTAGTGTGCTAAGCCATTAAAATTTAGGAGTTATTTGTTAAAGCAGCAGCGTTATCTGAACTTCCTTGAGCATTTTCTTTGATGGAGCATTTATTGAACTAGCTCTAACTGTTAGGAAAACCTCACGTTGTGCTGAAAGCTGCCTTCCCATAAGTAACGCCAATCCACGGGCTATCGTTTGGCATTTTCGGCCTCTGCGAATCTATTTCCTCTTCACTGAGACCCCTTTTCCAATATTTGACAACATATACCGTATCAGCTCTAGGGCGATGTTTCTCGTTTCTTCGTTTGCAGCTGCAGCACACAGTAGCAAGTGATTACAGTGCGGATGAGTAAACACACCGTCTCCTACACTGTTGCTCTGTGACTCTCCCCAGACCCCGGTGGTCCTCCCAAGGCTCTTACACCCAGGATTGCCCTAACCTTGGACTGGAGCCATGGACCACATGAGTCAGGCCTTCCTTTTCCAAAGAATAACAGCAGAGATATAACTCGCTTGGTTGCATTCTGGGGAAGATGCCCAACGAGACTGTTTCATAGGAGAACTAAAATATTCAAAAGTGCAGCAAATCACGTAACTCTCGTGCTAACACGACAAGCCATTGCTCATTCATCCCATAATCGTTTGTGGAGTTCCCAGGTTCTCTTTTTGGAGATACAGATGAGCTGGGACATGCCCTGTTCTGGAGTGTCTGCCGTGATAGTGAAAAGTTTGCTTTAAACTGAAACACAGTTTAATGAAGATGGTTACTCGCAAGCCGCAACAGTCCCTGTCTGCAAATTCATAGACTAAACTCTCTGCAAAGTGCTGGCCTGATTCAGTTTGTCCCACAGATGCTTGCCAAGCCCACATGGTAGCACTTGTGAGCAAAGCCACGTGCAAAGAATTTTCCTTTTCTTCTTGTTGCAGTGGTTCTTCGTCCTTGTACAGGATCTGCCTGAGATCAAGCAGTGTGGGCAGAGCTGGGCATGGCGCTGGCTGCTTGGCTCAGCCTCTGTTGAACTGCAGCGTCCTCAGCCTGTGTCATCCGCACGTCCCTTTACAATAGTTACTCGTTTTTATGCATTTCCTTGTGAGCTGCAGAGTGTCTTTTTAATCATTGTCATCAGTGCAGATGACTAAAAATACCTTGAAAATCCAAATACCATTGATCACCACCATAGTCATTGTTCAAAACGTCTGTCTTTCTCCGGTCAACTGAGCACTGTATGGTTTTTAATAAAACCTCTGGCTAACAGGAACTCGGTCCCTTCAAAGCCCATTTTGTTCTCGGTCTCTTGCATTTTAAACGATGAGGATTTATCGTTCAGTTTAGAGAACCGTGGAAATACATAATAATGCTGGTGTCCTATTCCTCCGGACGTTTTCCACGGCAGCTATGGGTAGGGAATGAGGATAGCCAATCCCCCAGCGTGTGCTAGAAGAAATGGAGACCTCGACAAGATGATGCCGCTAATTAAATGTGAGGATGCTTTAGAAAGCCCCACGAGAACAACAAAAACTCTCTTTGGTTTGACTCTTCTCCCATCCTGTCTCAGGAGCAGAGAGAGATTTCTATTCAAGAAGAATAACAACTTTAATGATTGCCATAATTTGTCATTTCAAAGGTTTTGACAGACTTAAAAACTCCATGGAATCTGTTTCTTTGTTTTGTTTTGTTTTTGTTAGGGAAAGTCAAAACGGGTGGACTGGGAAAAGAATGCACAGCTGCGTTGCACCCAGGGCTGCCAGGCAGGGGGGCAACAGGCTGTTTCATGGCTCTGGGTGGGGGTGTACGTCGGTGCAAACGGTTTGGAGGCCCACAAACTACACGCTTCAAAATTTAACCCGTGCACACCCTCGACCCGGGAATTTTGGAGGGTAGGAATTTAACCGGAAAAAACAATTAGAAAGGTACTCAAAGATGTATACCCAACAAAGTTTATAAATGTTTGAAAACTTTTAAATCATTTGTAATAAAAGTGTACGTTGAGTGATGATTATGTGTACTTAGGTGCTAAGGATTTGGAGGTGGCCGAGACCAGGCTCGTCCTTGTCCTTCACCTGCTAGTGTGGCAGGTTTGTGGCCAGCAGGGACATTGTCCGGAAAGGGCCGTCTCGACTGGGTGGGATACATGGCTGGTGCTTATTTCCTGAGCGGTATCCAAGCCACTTAGCAAGAAGTTGGGGAAAGACGACAGAGAACAGGCAGGGTCAGCCCCCGACCCGGCGGAGGGGCAGGTCGGGTGGAAAAGCGCAGTGGGTGACCCGGAAACACTGGGAAGGACCACACGGGATGGGGGAGATGGAACTTCAAAGGACGGCAGGAGCCTAAAAGAAAACGTGGTCCTCTCACATTTTTGCTCAAACTCATCCTCTAACCTAGATGCTACTTTGTCCTCATTTTTTTAAAGGTTTCTTTTAAAAGCTTTGCTTTATTTGCATTTAGCTTAGAATTTACATTCACATAACTTCATCCTTAACTCTTTAAAAAATATTTCACATATTCCAGTGCAGAGGATCGTATGATCGCCTGCCGTCCCCCCGTGATCTAACTGCGGTTTCTCAGAGCGTGACACGGGCCGGGTGCTTCTGCCTGAAGCTCTCTCGCTGCGGACCTCGCTCGCTTTCCTCTGCGCTTGGCGAGGCTGCGATGACGCAGAGTCGCTTTCTAAGGGAGCCCAGAGCGCCTGTCCTCAATGTCAGTTGAGCGACAGTCCTGCTGGTGTCTGCAAAATAAGCCCAAGGAGAGTAGTAGGGTTTTAGTGCGAAACAATGAAGTTGACAACTTATTTCCCCTTCAGAAAGCAAAGGCACGTTTGGCAAATCTACATACATCAGTGTGTGTGAGCGTGAGTGTGTGCATGTGTGTATGAGTGTGTGTGCGTGTGCATGTAGGGGACAGGGGCTGCTAGCAGCGGCTGGAGGGCAGAGTGCTAACTAAGCAGAGAGCACCAGGAATGTGCCGTTCCAGGACCCCAGGCCAGAGGATGGGTGGGGCCAGGCTGGGGCTGAAGGAAGAGGCAGGTGAAGTCCCCACGCCACACCTCCAGTGCTTAATGCCACTGCTCTCTCAGAATGCAGTGCCACCAAGCTCCTTTCCCTGACAAACCCAACCCTCGCATCCTTGCCTCCCGCTGGGAGAACAGCCCCAACCAAAGAGGACTCTAAGGCCAGAGCCGGGCAGTGTAGGACGAAGTGTCGGCCTTTCCAGGAAGCCTGGGAACTGGGCCGTGCAGCCGGGGCCTACCCTGCCGGCGCGGCCTGGGTTTTAGGTGGATTTTCAGGGTCGTTTGGAACATGGGACATGGGGCTCTTAATGAGCCTGCGTTGGAGAGGTCTCGCATCCCGAAAAGGAATGAATGCAAAATGCAAAGGAGCAAATGTGTCGCCTTCCCTCATCTCTTTCCCGGAGCCTCCTCGAGGCGTCTGCTCCCTTGGCTTCCCTTCACTGTTATTCTTGACTGGTGACATTTATTCCTGATGGGTGACATTTATTGAACTCCCACCATGCGCTACCCACAATGCTTTTGGGTATCAGAATTATCCCTGGAAATAAAATGGAAGAGATGTTTTTGTTTTCCAACAGCGCATTGTGCGGCACTGTAGAAATGGCGACATAAATGAACGAGGGGGCCCGGGCCCCTGCCGGCTCATTCTCTTACCACAAAGAAAAGAGGCTAAAATCCCGCCTTGGCTGAACAGCCACCTGCACAGGGCTGGGTTCTGTCGTGTTTCGTTAGTTCAGACAGTTGCGGACGGGACTTGCTGGTCAGGTGATAAGATGGCCAGAGCCTTCTTTCTTGTTTGTTTTTTGCAATGTTTTTAATTGATGTAAAATTCACATAGCATAAAATTCACCACGTTAAAATATACAGTTTTACCCTCTTCACATTTTTAAGTGTGCACTAAAGTGGTTTTAGCCTACGCACAGTGTACAACCGTAACCGCTGTCCAATTCCTGAACGTGCACTGGGCTGTCGGCGCCGTCCTTCATCCCTTCACTCATCCCTAAACGCGGATCGAGAGCTGATCATCGGTGAAGCTCTTACCAGCCCCGGGAACTCGCTGCTGAGCAAAGCACTGGGGTCCTTGTCACATGGAGCCAACCGTGTTGACGGACAACACACTTTAAACAG
Organism: Eulemur rufifrons; assembly: GCF_041146395.1. Lineage (NCBI taxonomy): Eukaryota > Metazoa > Chordata > Mammalia > Primates > Lemuridae > Eulemur > Eulemur rufifrons. Next base: position 2,284,421 of record NC_091007.1, on the reverse strand, counting down.
TCACACTTGGTGAAAACTGTCCCTGGGCTGCTGGAACCTAAGTGCTGTGTAACGAAGAAACCAAGGACAGCCAGGTCCCATATCAGTCATTGCCTAAGGGGAAGAAGCATGCTGGCCGTCGTTACTGTTACTGTTCCTGGCAATAAACGTTTCCCCTGTGCCTTAAGTGTACGCCCCATAAACAGAATTAAACTCAGACTGCTAATGCCTTCTTGGTAGCGTGATCTCTCACGTCTCGACATTGCTGATTGGCACGCAGGAAGCATTTCCATAATGACAAGCACTTTACGGGCATCTCGCTTATGAAGTGGAACATTAATTCGTATTGTTTATAAGCGCACTTAGGTGAGAGGAAGACAGATTATATTGAACCACGGCCAGCCGTTGCCCATCCCTGACTGCAGAGGAGGACCGAGCCTGAACAGCAGCATCTTCCGGAAAGGCACATTGCGTTTCCCTTGATTCCTTTCTAGGGCTGCGGCTAAAATTGTTTCCAGCATTTTTTAGTTCCGGCTAAGGAGTCTTGTTAGGCTTTTTCTAAAATAAAGTAGCTGTACCCTTGTCAGGAGGTAAACAGACAGCGCTATACAAACTGAAAAATCAGGCTTAGAATCAGATCACCTGAGTTCTCAGCCATTTGTGCCTCAGTTTTTTGATCTCTAAATTGGCAAAAGTAGTATTTCTTGCCTGTATTATGAGGTGACTGTGAGTAGAAAATAAAAAAACGGATGTGTGTGCATGTATTTGTATATAGTGTGTAACTTACAAAGATCACGTCAATGTGGTGATGACTCACTCATGGAGTTCTCACTGATGTCTTTCAACTCACGTAGTGGAGAATTGAATAACTTTTCCTATGTACAGTCTTGGACAGTACAAAAAAGGACAGTTGGTATTTTTTCGTGTTTCTCTAATTCCCCAGGAGCTTGAGGGATGTCTTGAATTATAGTTGGGGATTTTTTTTCTAGAAAACGTGTGTGTGTGTTCAGGGGAGAAGGAAAGAACGTCATTGAATGACCAACTGTGGGATTCTACTTGACAATATTGAGCCAATCACAGGGATTTGCTCAATTTCTTTTGGTTCAGAAGTTGCAATCCGCCTTGGGTCACACTGGGCGGGAAGACATGTGAGCTTCAGTCCATAAGCTTTGCCAGAGCCTGGGTGGGGGAGACAAGGTGTGAGAACTGGAATTAGTAAATCACATAACCTCACCTCCTTGGTTTTCTCATGTATAAAACGAGCTCTAAGTTCCATGCGGCTCTAAACTTTCATACCCTGGCAGTTCTGTAATTTCTGACTCTGGTTAGAGAAGTTACTATACAACTTACCCCTGTCTATAATAATCCTGACTCTTGTAAAAATGACATATATGTTAGGATGTTTTCAGATGTAAGTAAAGAAAAATCTTGTAAAAGTTAGGCTTAAACAATAGGACGTTTATTTTCCAACATGACTTGCAGTCTGGGCAGGCAGTTCGCAGGTGGGTTTAGGGGTTTGTGGCTGTCCTCAAGGACCAGGGCTTATCCCGTCTTTCTGGGATTCCATTCTTGGTGTCACGGCTTGGACTTTCTTAGTGTCGTTGCTTGGGCCTTAGACTCATGTCCTCACATTTGCAAGTTGGCTACCCCTGACCTCACTGTGCTCTGACTGTGCTCTGCCCAAGGAGAAAAGGAACATTGCCTCTATTACCCTTTTTATTAAGAAATGAAACCTTTCTTAGAAGTCCCCCTGAAACTCTCAACAGAGACTTTCTCTCTGGCTCATTGGCTGGGATCGGGCCATACGCCCACGCCCTAGCTGCAAGGGAACCGGGGAAGCTTGGAAAATATCTGGGATTTTCAGCTCTTGTGGGAGGAGGTGGCCATACCAGCGGGGAAGCTGAAAGCGGGGTGCATATTATGGCTACAGGTAGGCAATCAAAAATATTTGTCACAGGTAGGAGCTACTCTACTTAATGTGTGGGTAATAGAACATAAATGTATTCATACTCGTCAGTATTAGAGGCCTCTATTTCATCTGTAAAATGACCAAATTGAAATAGATAATCCTTAGGTTTTACAGACCTAAGGGAAGAGGCAGTTCCCTGTGAGCAGAGAACACAAAACGTCCTCCTGTTCATCAGCTAGGGACCTATTTTTGCCATTCTTGACAACTCTAATGATTTGTTTAAACTAATCTCCTTCATCCTTTGGGTGTCCTCAGTACTTCAGTGAATGATAATGTGCCTGAGTTCTCATCAGCACATTAGGGTGTCCCATTTTTGAGGCTTAGATGCCACTTTTATATGCTGATAGCTACACTCGAAGCCTGGGATTACTTAAGCTAACAAGCGGGGATCCGTTCCAGTGGAAACGTAAACAGAACTTTCATTCATCATTGTGCTAATGGTTCTTGCCTAGAACATCCATCAGCGTCCAGTCCATCTTTGGCCCTAATAAATACAGTGTTTTGTTTTATGGCTGCTCCTCTGAGTGTTAATACAAGAAGGGGGTGTTACGGCTCCGATCACACAGGGACGTGATGGGACGCAGGGGTTGCTGTAGGTGACATCTTCCTGTCACTGCCTAGGTCTTCTAGCTGGATGGATGCCAGTTCTTTCTACTGTCCTCAGCCCAGATCCTCCTTCAGCACTCTCGATTTCCTTGTGTATTCAGAACGAATCCCTTGTTCATATGGATATGCTTTGAGTTGGCAAACCAGCATCCTCCAAATGGTGCCCTTGATGCCAACATAAGAGAAATAGAGAAAATGGCAAGGCAAGGTCCTTTGCCTGCACGGCTTTGCAGCCAAGACAGAAACGAAAGCCCATTAACTCCGTCTGGATGGTAATCTAAGGAGTCACGTGAGGACAGATGTTTGTCCATGGGTGGTATTCATCCTGAAGCACAGCGAAGTTTAGTCTAACACTTGATTTAATGCTTTGATTTTTCTTTCTCTGTAATCTGATGTTATCGTAAGCATGAATGTTCCAGTTTGATAGGGCCTCCAGAACAAAATACTACAGACTGGGAGGCTTAAGCAATAAAAGTTTATTTTCTTTTGATTCTGGAGGGAGGAGGATGAAGGTCAAGGTGTCTGCAGGGTTGGTTCCTCCTGAGGCCTCTCTCCTTGGCAAGGGGGCCTACGTCTTGCAGATGGCGTCTTCTCTCTGTGTCTCCATGTGGTCTCTCCTTGGTGTGTGTCTGTGTCCTGATCTCCTCTTCTAATAAGGACACTGGTCATACCTGATTAGGGTCCACCCTGACAGCCTCATTTTAACTGAATTATTTCTGTAAAGGCCCTGTCTGAAAACACTGTCACATTCAGAGGGATTGGGGGTTAGGGCTCTAACATGTGAATTTTGGGAGGTGGGGAGGCAAAATTCAGCCCATGACGATGGAGGTGGTGCTGGCGGAGGGAGTTAATTCCAGGGACAGTCCTAGCGTTTTGGGGCTGCTGCCAATGGCACTGTCCTTTCTCCCGTCTCCTTCCTGCCATGCAGTGTGTTTATGTGGATTAAAAAGGGTCATTAGGGGCAGAGGTGGCGACTAAACCCAAGTTCCACCGTGCGATCACTTTTGCCCCTGCAAGGGTAACGCGGACAGAGGTTAATGACCGGTGGCTGCGCTCACAGCATCCTGTCTCTGGTTCTAGCTGCCGAGGGAGAGAACAGAGCCGGACACACTCCCAGGTTGTGGGTTCTCACGCTGAACCTACTGGCTGCCAGGGCACAACCATGGAGAAGAGAGAACAAGGAGAGGTCAGAGTTCAGACTAAATCACCAGAATTTTGCCTCAAGCTTGTTTGCCTTTCTTTAATTCTCAGTATTCAGATTCTTCTGGCCTGGGTCTATTAGGAGTGAGTTTAAACTGGAGGAGGTGAAAAAAAACTTCACAGGCTGAGCAGAAAAACAATGCATCTATTTATGAACCCAGTCACTCTCCCCTCCCCCACGCAAACACAGTAACGCTACACCAATTTTTTTCCTGGGAAAGATTTTTCTGTCCTTTTTTTCTTTTTTTTTTTTTTTTTTAAAGGGAATGACAAACAGTATTTACTAAAGAAAAAAAAAAAAAAGGAGCTTGTGTCCTTACCGCAAAATAACAGCACTGTAGATCACGCTAACTGAAGGCTCCACGTCTTATAAATACAACAGGCTGCATTACTCTGCGCTGAGTTATTATGTTTCATTGCAGGGAGCAGCGGAGTCTGAACGCGTTAGTGATTCATGCTCGCCTTGGCAGAACATAATGTATACTAATCAGACGGAACCAGGGTACAAGAGCACTTTAAATGCATTTGTCCAGTTAATAGTTTGACTTAATCTGATATTTCATTGGGTCGCCGACCTTTTCATTGTAGGTAATGCAGGGAGGAAAATGTATGGCCGACACCCCGGTGAATCAACAGAGGGCTTCCCGGTTACCAAGCAACGTGCTACCTCAGCTCTGCCTCTGCATAATTTTGCCAATACTTCCTCTTTCCGCTGATGAACTTAAGTGTAGCCCTGTGAGCTTGTGGGTGCGTGCATGCGTGTGTGTGTGTGTGTGTGTATGTATGTGAGCTTGTGAGTGCATGCATGTGTGTGTGTGTGAGCTTGTGAGTGCATGCGTGTGTGTGTGTGTGTGTGTGTGTGTGTTTTGGGGAAGGGCGTCACCTCAGGCACAGCTCATTTATACTGCTTTTTATAGGCACTAAACAATAAACTCCCATCATAAACAACCATGCCAGAGTTAATACTCAATAAACAGTATGGTTTATAAGCAATTAGGGACCCAAATCTCAAAATAAGACAGTTCAGCAGAATGAGAGCATCTACTCGAACGAGGCTGAGTAAGATACGTGGCTTGTTAAAAAGTGTCATAATTCTCCTTTAAAAAGCAATTAACAGTTTGGTGTATTTTGGTCTGCCAAGCACAGAGTATCTCAATCAAACGTGAACACAATCAAAGAGCCACTTCTCAGCTTCACAGAATGGACAGTCGAGTACCTGGAAAGCTTGGCTGAAAATAAAAGGAAGAATTGATGTTCTCTCCTGGGTGTTTATCAACCTGAGAGTCCATTGAAGACATCACTATGAGTCAGATAAATGCGTTTTGTCAGGTTTTCAAAGAAAGCCAGCCAGCTGCTCTGTTTTGCCGATGTCTTTGTATTTAGTCTTAGTAACTTTGGAGGTAAAAACCTTCTGTTTTCTAGCTCTTTCTTTAAATTGTGGTAGGTGATTGAAGAAATAACACGCATTTGCTCTGTCTTGTGGTTTATGACAATAAACACAATTATCTAGTACTCATTGTCTGCCGCTGCTGGGATTATTGTGAGGTATTTTACAACAAGAATCCGATAATTTTGGATTTATTTTATCTGAGGCTAGTAAACCCTATTTTTAAAATACACTTTCAAATGATGTAAGCTTCCAACACTATGCACGAGGCCGTCCTCAGGGATCTACCACCCAAGACAGATGTATGATAAACCACACATTTCCTTTTAAAGCACCTTGAAATGAGTGCCCGGTGGATCAATACTATAGATCTTCTAAAATCGCTCATTTGACCCTCTTATCCATAAATTGAATAATTTCTATTAAGAATGGAGAGAAATGTGCAGGGAGGAAGAAAACTCTAATGTATACTTAGTTATTTGAAAATGTCAAATAGAACACCAAATTTAAGACTTGATTCCTCTTTAGCTGTTTTTACCAGCTTCAGGCATTTTGTAATAGAATGTTGTTCTAGGAAGCTATCTGCTAAAATTCCTGCATTTTATGACTTCATCTCTTTCTATGCAACTTAATGTGTGGGTAGTAGAACATAAACTATTCATACTTATCGGTATTAGAGACCCCAATTTCATCTGCAGAAGGACCAAATTGAAATAGATAATCTCTTGTGTTTTCTCTCTTGTAACCTGTGATTCAGTAAATCACTGAACTCTGAAAAATTTTTATATTGTGTATGTAGGTTTAGGGAAGAGAAATCAACACAGAAAACACAATAATTAAGAACAAAATGAGGTCTAGGGATGCTTCTTTGACAGATGAGTGTAACTATTCAGATGGAAAACCAAAGTTCAAATGAACCTCATTTTAGAAAAACTTGTAAGCAAAATTTGGGGGCCATGAAGTGAATTCTCAGAGCCAGGATTGAAGAGCAATCCGGTATGGGTTGAGAAAATTCTGTTCCACTTCCTAGTGGGAGTACTTAAAATGCCATTATAGCAACATTCTATCAACCTCCATCTAGATAAGTACAAATAGTCCCCAAACCAGTGCACGTTACATACTTTTTCTACTCCACGAGCATTTTTAAAAGTGCATTGTGTGTTCCACGTACCTACTTTCCAATTCTAGACATGGAAGCCGGGGACCAGCTCATCGACCCCTTAGCTGCCTAAGTGAAGACACACATAGAATCTTACAGATTTATTCAGGAATGCCAAAGTTCCTCTCCCCTTAGCAGAGTTTAGAGGATTAGCTAAACTCCAAAGAATTATCTGGGGCTCTTTGGAATTCAATTCGTAGAACGGAGTTCAGCATATGGGTCCTTTTTAGAACAACTCCCTGGGAATGTGCCCATATCATGCAGAATCCCCCAGTTAAGAATGTTTTCCTTTGGCAGCCGTATGGCCAGGGGACTTCCACTAAGCCACAGCCATTGGCTGTAATTAAGCAGATCAAGTTCAAGTCCTTTCTAACAGACCAAGCTGGCAGATGATGAATGGTTGTTGATGAGAGGCATGCACAGAGCTCTCCGGAGTAGAGATGGTTCTCCTAGACCAATTTCACTGCACATAAGGAATTGGGTTAGATGGGACTTAGGAAAAGTTACAGCTTGAAGAACGAAGTGGGCAACACAAACGCAAACCACGCTCGCTCAGCAGTTTCTTGGGGATCTGTCTGCTAGCCAGGCCGCCCTCTGCAGAAAGTGCGAGTGGAGTTGCGCCGTTTGTGGACACCCTGCTCTCTAACTTTTCTTTCCTTATCGCTAGTTTAGCTGTAGCGGACTGAATTCTCATTTGGGTGAACAGCAAGATTTATCGGAGTGAGAGGCACAGTAAATATTGACTGTGGTGATGCGGAGGTCAATATTTACCTCGAGGGACGATAAACCCTGATACTCACTGAAACATAAAGTCAATATTTTGAGGGTGGTGTCAGATGCATCCTAAATGTGCTCGCCAGAAGTAGCTGGAGATATTTCTCTAATAAGCGTGTGTTTCTTGAGCTTTGCCATTTTCCATTTGTGTTAACATTTGAAAGAGTAGAGGAATTGAGAGGCTGGGGAAATAGCCTTGCTGCTGCTTTATTTTTGGAAAGACAAAGATGTCGCTGCTCACCCAAAAGACGTCTGTCTTTTGACTTTGATTTTTGAATTTTTTTAAATTTGTGGGTGGGGCCTTTGCCCATGTATGTGATGACGGAGAGCTGCCACGGCCCTTGGCCCCCTCTCCACCCCTGCGCCTTGGGGGCAGCAGCAGGGAGCAGCGCCCGGTGGGTTTGTATCTGCAGTGCAGCTTCTTGCAGCCCAGGCTGCCAAGCCCAATTTTATCCCCACAATCCGTGATGTCCACTTACTCATCGATTTTCCATCCTCTTCCTTTAAACATAGCTTTCCTTTCTCTGATTAATTATTAAGCCATTGCATAAAAAGCAAACTCAGAGAGTTTGTTAAAAGAAGCCTTCCCCACTGGTCCACCGTTTAGTGCACTCTGAACATTGTTGCTGGGTTTGAGAGGGTGACGCATTGGGCCCTCCGTAGACTTCGGCTCTAAGGCGCTGACGGTTGCCGATTCCAGACCCAACTCTTCTCGGGGCTGTGTGAGGACCAGTGATGTGCACCGGCATGCACAGTAGCCGCAAGAGACAACAGCCACATTTCTGCTCCCAGCTGGCGTTGGTCCCAGGCGGAGGCAGGGGCTGGCTGTCCACACTGCCTTCAGCTTTGAGTTTCCAGACTCTCTGGGAAGCAATCTCTTCCCCCCACCCCCAAAATGATTCTCTTTGTGCGCTTTGATGTCCTATGGCACCATATTTTACAATTACTGATAAGGCTGTCAAACGCAAACACCTCCTGTGACAAATTCATATTCTGTAGAAATGACTGACACCCCGGTTCTCTCCTGAGAACTGGTTTCGGTGGAGGAGAGATGGGGGGTTCCCACTCCCGCAGGGAGGAGAGAAAGGGACCTGGGTGGCACTGCTGGAACTGCCGCAGGGGGGTTTCAAGTAGAGTAATTGCAAACACAGTTTGAGCATTTGTTCTGTATCAGGCACTGTTTAGTACGTAGCATGGATTTTCATGCCCATTTCACAGATTGGGGAATGGAGGCAGAGGAGGTAAATAACCTGCCCACGTGACAAGGCAGGGTGGGGAGCTGGGATTCGAGCCCAGGCTACCTGCTGGTGTGACTCCTGGCTGCGTCTAGGGCTGGCTCCCAATTTGCATCCCTTTTCTTCCTTCTTGTCCTCTGTGTCTTCTCCCCACGGCCCACCCTCATGCTTTGAGTTGGGCGTGTTGTCCAAGAGAATCTGGTTCATTTCTCTCTTGGTTTTTGTTCACTTCAGAGTTGAGTCCAATGTGATACTCTCTTACATGCTTGGAGCACTTCGGATTTATCCTGGAGCATGCAAAAGCTCCGGGAAGAAGTCCAGAGCTGCCCCAGGCCCGTGCTGTTCTCCCAGGAAGCTCTGCCATACCGGAATTCCCTTGCCTGTGGGATTTGGGAAGCTCTCTGGACTGTGGTGGGGCGTTCCAGGCTGGTACTGCTCTTGGGAAGAAGAATGTGGAGATGACAGTTAGTTAGACAGGACCCACCCAACACGCCGAAATCTCTACCTGCAGCTGCCAGGCCCGAACTTCCAGTCCTGGAAAGAGTCCTCTGGAGGAGTATTTAACTTTCCCTTCTGAATGAGCCCCCTCCCTGCACCTTTGCAGGGGTGAAGGTGGCCTCCTCCTTCCATGATGATTTGTAAGAGCAAAGCCAGGGTAATTCCAGCACCTTCTACCCAGTTAGTGAAAACTGTAAGCTCAGACTTTCAGATGCAGAATGAGGATGTTCTTCGTGCCATCAGAGTGTCACTGGGTGCTTCTCTGCCCATCTGCAGGGCTGCTCAAGGCTGAGATAGTCCCAGAGGCAAGTTCTGTGCTAGGAATGTGGTGTCCAAATCCAGGACACAGCTGGGAAGTTCCGAGCACTATTTGAGGAATGGGGAAAATTTAAAGGCGCTTGTTAAAACTTCCAGATCGCTTCCCTTGTTTTCTGCTCCCAAGACACTGTGGTGCTGCTTTGCTGATGTGCTGGGCACAGAGCTTGATGCTCAGCATATGTCACTGCAAGACATTCCTGCAGGTGCCACACCTGTTTTACGAATAAAATGAGAACAGATATAAAAGCTTAAGAAGCAAGTTGCGATCCAAATGTCCATCAGTGAGCGAATGGATAAGCACAGTGTGGTGTATACAGTGTGGTGATTCCTTAAAAACAGAATTACCGTATAATCCAGCAATTTCATGTCTTAGCATGTACTCAAGAACAGAAAGCAGGGTCTCCAAGGGATGTCTGTAGACCCACGTTTGTAGTGGCATTATTCACAACAGCCAAAAGGTGGAAGCCACCCAAGTGCCTACCGACAGATAAATGGATAAAGAAAATGTGGAGTCACGTGCAGCGGAATATCATTCAGCGTTAAGAAAGGAGAAATCCTGTCACATACCGCAACATGGATGAACCTTGTGGACATCATGCTAAGTGAAATAAACCAGGCACAAAAGGACACACACTGCGTGATTCCATGTATGTGAGGTTCCTGGAGTAGTCAAAGTCATGGGGACAGAAAGTAGAATGTTGGTTTCAGGGGCTGGGGGTAGGGATGGGGACTTGTTTAATGCTGGCGTCCCCAACCCCTGGGCTGCTGACCAGCACCGGTCCGATGCCCACCAGGAACTGGTCCGCACAGCAGGGGGCGAGCGGCCAGGGAGGGAGTGAGCCCCACCCACACACACAGACGTTCCCCATCGCCCGCATCACTGCCTGAGGCCCGCCCCCATCAGACCAGCATCGGACCCTCACAGGAGCGTGAACCCCACTGCAAACTGCGCACGCGAGGGATCAGGCTGCTCACTCCCCGTGGGAATCCAACACCTGATGATCTAGTTCTCATAATCCGTTTCACAACCACGTGAACTATACTCAGCACTACTGAACTAGACATTTAAGCATGGTTAAGATGGTAAATTTTATGCTATGCGGTATTTTTTATGACAATAAAAATATTTTTTAAAAAAGGAAATCAAGAGACGAGCGAGCCCATTTTCTTTAAACCCTAAGGATACAGACCTTGCGAGATGAGCTCTGGTGGGTGCTCACGACTGCACATACCCGGCCTGCGTGAACCCTCCCGGGTACCATGTTGTCTCGTCCCAACCCAGGATGCCAGCATCACTCTCAGGACCATTTATACACAGATCAGGACATTAAGGCCCAGAGAGTGAGGTCAAGTAACGTGCCACCCACTCGCCTCCCTGCTGGCGACTCCGGGCCCACATCCGAAACCCAAGCTGCTCATCGTGATTGTTTTCTGCACCATGAGCTGCCCCTTGAAAGGTTGACTTGGATTGATCAAACTCCCTGTGCACGTGCCTTTGTTCAGCAGCTTCAAGGCCGTCTGTCCTGCGATCGGCCAGTGTTCGTTCATCAACCTTGTTAGCAAAGATAGAACAAGAGACTCCATCGAATGCCTCCAGGAAACTGAGCTACATCGGGCTTCTGACATCCCTGTTATGACCGATTCCTAACCCTCGTGTGTTAATCAGCGATGTTCCGATCACCTGTTGGAAGCTCTAGCCTAGAATTCCTTTAGAGCATGCCAGACTGTCCACTTTGCCTTTCCCGCAGTTCACCTTTGCTGCTTTTCTCGCGGCTGCGAGAGCGTTTGTCTGCCATCTGCCTTTTATTTCTCTCCCACTCTCTCATTAGTTATGGCAACACTTCCAAGACCAAATCTACAGGCTTATTTCCTAACTTTGGCTCTCCACGACGGGGGCCTGGTGACCCGAATTCCATGCAAGCGTAGCGTGCACTCTTTCTTCTGTGTTGGAGCTTCTCTTCTTTTGAACGATGCCTGCCTGTTTTCTTATGTGAACACCAAGAAATTAGGAGTTCAGTCGTTCCACCTTCTCTTTGTCACGTGTTGACATTATATCATTTTCTTAAGCACTGGGCCTGTGTATTTCTGCTCCCTTTTATTCTTCAACATTTTTTTTTTAAATATGCCTTTTTTGTCTTTGTCCCTGGCATTTTTCATGGAATTTCATTCCTTCCAGCCCGTAGCCTCTTGGGCACTACTCTTAGAAGTTGAGGCTGCCCTGCGGATTCTTAGTGTGGTGCTTGTGGGTGAGCTGGTGGCTCTTCCTCCACGCTCTGGGCAGGGAGGCTGTGATCGGGTGGGTCAACACTTTAGTTAAACTCCAGGATTAGCAAAGTCAATATGGCACCATGTTATGATGGGTGAGATCTCATTGCCGTTGGTAAGTACCTTTGTGCTAGTTTTGGGGTCTAGATTCGGAGGGCATCTGTGTCCACCAACTGCCTAGCTGGGCAGTCCCAGCAACAAACCTTGTGAGCTGTGACTTTGGCCTGGCCACTCCCCTCTGATCAGTGAAGTGCTTGGCTGGAAGTAGTAGGGATCCGATGGTCAGATGATAATGCCGTAATTAGTCTTCATAGGGGAACTGGTGAGGAATTAAAAATATCAGACTATAAAACCGAGAGTGTTTAGAAAGTAATAACAGTGCTATTATGTAGCGAAATGGAAGCGGTAGAGGGTAATGAATCCTAATCAACTAACGGTCATTTGGCTCTCGCTAAAGCCCCCAGAGTGCTCGCACTCTTGCAAGCTGAGAAGTCAATATTGCTGTCAGACTCAGTGACAATTACCAAAACTCTATGGAGGAAAAAAACAAATTAGCAAACAAACAAACGTTAGCCTTAGCAGAGGAACAAATGTGGAAACGGAGAAATCATGGGGAAACTTACCGTTTGACCCAAGTGACTGCCCAGAACTCTAGCGTGTCATGCTGGGAGGAAGAGTCTACCTCTTCTAAATTGTTATTCAGAAGGCAGCACTGCCAGGTGATATGTGTTATGGGATTATTTTTAATTCCAAGAGTAAACTATCATACTGGACTTATTAATCGAACCTATAATGTTATAATGAATCTATTCCAAATCTACTTGGGTTATAAATAAATTAATAACAATTAACAATATAATAGATACAGCATGACATAATTGCAGGAGATAATCACTCTTATACCATTTCAAAACTAAAATTTATTTTCATGCAGGTGATGTGTGCACGCAGGGAAGGAATCAAATGCCTGTGGTTCTGAAAGGCTCATGTCGAGAAACAGCTGGTCTTGGGTTGGGTTCCTCGGAAACAGACGCTGAGACAAGGACCCGAACGCAAGTGGTTTGTTTGGGAGGCGATGCCAGGACGCAGCGGCAGGGAGGTGGGGAAGTGGAACAGGGAGGGGAGAGAACCAGTCCCCGGAGCATTAATGAGCAGGAGACCAGGCAGCTCTGGAAGAGGGTGCAGGACACAGCTCAGAGCTGGTGCATCCCAGGGCCGAGCACACTGGCTGTTCATCTTGCAGTTCCCATCCATCGGTGGTCCGAGGGTGGCTGGCAGGTGCGGGGTCCCCTGCAGCACCTCTGCCCCAAGCGCAGGCTGAGCCCAGCTAGAGCAAGTGCTCAGGCGAAGGGTCACAGGGACTTGCAGAAGCAAGCGGCCGGCATGTGCAGGACAGACACCAAGGAGACAGGGTAGACAGCGGCAGCATCGGGGACACAGCTGCACCTCCTACCCACCCCCCCTTGTCTTCGTCCCACTCCCCCCGGAGGAAGCCACTCTCAAGGTTTTAGTTTTTCTGCTATTTGCCTCTAAATTTCCAAATCATAATTGTGCTGCTATTTATTAGTCGTCAATTTTAGATAGTATTTATTGACTTTCACTTGCTAAAATATGAAGGTTTGGCTCTCTTCCACGCCCGCCAGCCTCACTTTCATCTTCCACTGTCTTCTCCGTTGTGTCACATGTCAGATTTTGGAGACATCAACGGACCAGATAATGCTAAGTAATGCTTTTTACTAACGGGTCAAATAGTGTAGCTTGATTCCACTTTCTATCTCAGACTACATTTTTGTTATTCTTAGAGTTAATTATTGCCCCGTTTTTCCATTTGCTTCGTTATTCATGTATTTAGCGCGGACTCTTTCCAGATGCTGTAACGCACCCGGCACGTGCCTGCGGATAGCCTTGCCAAATGCTCAGTGCAGTTCCAGCTGTCCATCAGGTCAGTCTCCCGTCCAGCCCTCCACCTGCTCCACTCCTCCTCTCAGGAGGCTTCTTCCACGCTCCCTCTTCTGTTCTAGTTTGCTCTCCCAGCCTGGCACAGAGCCGAACGCCTGAGATTCCCTGTGCTGCCCTCCAGGGTCCTATTTCCTTCACCCCACACCTTTCCTGGTTTAGTCCCCAGTTGAGGCGGGGAGGGGAATGCATCCTTGGGAGAGCAGCCAGGGCAGGTGTGTACCCTGGAGCCCAGTGTGTCTCCACAGAGGTGTCCTTCTGCCTGCAGGTGTCTGGGGGCAATAGGACAGACCCAGGCTGGAGTCCTCAAGTTCAAGGTGGGGTTTTCACTTAATCCTCTCTCTTCAGCCTTGCGTCTCACACTGCTGTCTTCTCTGCCTAAAGCCCCAAATCCAGAGCATCTTAGGTTCAGTTTATTCAGAGAGTAGCTCTCTTGTCTCCCGCTGCGGAGAGGGGACTGGTGCTTACTTGGCCTCAAGGGACAGGGTGAGCAGCACACAGGGGGTGTCCGATGGCGCTATGTGCAGCTGTGAAACAAGCCTGTTTTCAGCCGTGTGCTTCCCTCTTAGAGCTCTCCCTCTTAACAGTTCTGTAAGGAAAATGTGTCACTTCTCAAAGGTGTGCCCCCATGGCAGGCATCTCTCTGTACTGCCAAGCCCCCACCATTCCTCCGTCCACTCTGTGTCTTCCAAAAACGCATGACATTTCTCATTTTCTGTCACACCTATTAAGGATCTCGTTTCCCCTATGAATTGATACCATTATCACTTCCATTTTTGTGGGGGCAGGTTGGGCCCAGAGAACACATGCAACCTGCCCTACATGCCCACACAGACTCTTCCCAGACCACTAGAAATGTCTGAATACGAGACCATGGTTCTGCTTACGGTTAGTGGTGACCATAATAGAATATGCATTAAGACTTATCTTGAACTGATAAGTTAAAAAGAAAGACTTCCCTGCTTTTTGGGACAATCTAATAAGGTAAGACTCGAGCTGTTTGAGTGTGATTGCGGCCGTGCACGCCATGCCCCTGTGCCGCCTGGGGTTGTCGAGAAGTCAGCGGGTGGCACATCCAGAGCTGTTGCCCGCTGAACAACCAGCTGCTTCCCCATCTAGGGGATGAGGGGAACTAGGGCACCATGCAGCAGTCCTGCTCACTGTTCTAGAAAAAGGACAGAGTGCCTGCCCGGTTTTCTTATGCCTGCTGTTCTTGGGGACACGTCATTTCTTCTGCGCTCTGCTGTTGTGCACTGTTTTGGCTTGGACCTACTTTTGCCAAGTATCGTGCAAGCTGCAATTCGCGGAGGCTCAGACCTGACCAAATTTTACCTTTTTTTTTTTTTTTAAGCAGGATTTTCTGGTTTGTTTTTGTACATAATACAATTGCTACTCCGCAGTTTCTAAGCTACACCTTCCTCCAACTTCTCCTAAGCTAGATTCCTGCTGTTTTCCCCCCAGTGCCTTAGGACTAGACTGGGCCCAACCGGTAGTAGCAGTGTTGCAATGTCGTACTGACTGTTGCATGCTTTCCCCTCGGAGTCACAACCGGTCCTAGAGTAGTCAGAATCGTAGAAACAGGATGCCAGGGCTGGGGAGGGGAAAATGGAGAGTTACTCAGTGGCTACAGAGTTTCAGTTTTGCAAGCTGAAAAAGCTCTGGCGATCTGTTGCACAAGGTGCTCGTACTTGACACCACAGTACAGCACACTTAAAAATGATTAAGAGGGCTAATTTTATGCTGTGTGTGTGTGTTTTTTTTGTTTTTTTTTTTTTCAATTAAGGGAAAAAATTGCTCCATTTTCTTCCCAATAGCTTCAGGGCTATCTATCTTCCCGGATCACTCCTGCCTACAATGTTCTTTCTCTTCTCTGGACTCATATTACACGTATATTCCAGACATGCTGTGCAGCCCTTAGGTGATTTTTCAGTGACTGCCTACGGGTATAGAGGCTTTTCCCAGGTAGACGTCACACTGTACCAGGGCAGGCATCCTGCCCCATGCTTTTTGCAATTTGCACAATGAATACATGAGTTGGATAAAATGCTACTATTACATAATATCCTTCAGTGGGTTGAATCAGGTCGATGGTGAGTTTCCTTTAAGATCTTTAGGAAAGTAAATTTATAACCCTCCTTGTTGCTATCTTAGCGTTCTAGCCTGTGATAACAGTGATACATTTTTTATTGGTCCTTACCGTTAGTAGCAAGTTGTTTTAGAAATAAATCTTTCCTCTCAACCCCTCTATACATCTCTAAGGTCCTTTTCCACTTGCTCTGATTATTTTATGCTTACAAATATTTGGATACTTCTGCTTACATAGCCATTTAGAAATCAATCCCTTGAACTTTAGGAAATGCTTGGCATTAACAAAGTTAAATGGTGTTTTTCCTAACTCTGACTGTTCTTCCAGCTGTTTTTTTGAACAATCCTATTTGGAGCAGAAACAATGCCACTTCAGGAAAGAATCAACTGACATTTCCCTGACCAAGACACCTTTAATAATTCATTGTCACCAAATATTCACATGTTGTTGAACTTAAAAATCAGAAAATTTAGTGCTGTGTTTATAGCTAACTCCTCAGTGGAATGAATTATTTATTATTTTGTGTCGTTTCTGAAAGAAAAAAATGGCCCAAAGTCACAGCATGAGTATATGTATATTTAATATTTTTACTGCACATGCATTAAAAATCAGTGTTTATTCCTCAAAAAAAAAATAGGATAATGTAAGAGCTAATTGGCTAATACAAAGGAAAATAATGTACCCTTTGGGGCTGCAAAGAAATCAAGTGCGGCAAACTCTTACGTGATTTAGAAAGGTGGCGAATGAGGGTCTTCTGTACTTGTCTGTCCTCCTTGCCGAGGCTGTGGGGCCCGCTGCCTCCTTGTGAGTTTCAAGGGACGCTTCCCATAACCTAATGGATAGAAAGTCTGGTTTGACAACATACCCATCATCGCATGGTGGTAGAAAATGCTCCACCTGTAAGCCAGAAATCCAGTCAACACAAGCGGGTAAAATATTTCAATATTTACCTTTCATTGTCAATTAATTTTCTTATTTGCATTTTTATGTATGAGTTATGTTACTGTGTATCACCCCTGGAGAGGTATCTTAAAGTTTTTCTTTTTTTAATTGTTTTTTTGTTTGTTTGTTTGTTTGCTCTGAAGGTTTTATTTTTTTCTTTTTCTTTTTTAATTTCAGAATATTATGGGGGTACAAATGTTTTGGTTACCTGGATTGCTTTTGTACTGCTTGAGTCAGAGTTATAAGTGTGCCCATCCCCCAGACAGTGTACATTGTACCTGTTAGGTATGATTTCACCCATCCCTTCCTCGCCCCTCCCACCTGCATGACTTCCGTTGGGTTTTACTTCCATCTGTGCACATGAGTGCTGATGGGCTAGTTCCAATTTAATAGTGAGTATAGATGGTGTTTGTTTTTCCATTCTTGCAATACTTCACGTAGGAGGATGGTCTCCAGTTCCATCCAGATTGTTGCAAAAAGCATTATTCATTTTTTATGGCTGAGTAGTACTCCATGGTATACATATAACCACATTTTATTAACCTGCTCATGAATTGATGGGCACTTGGGTTAACTCCAGCTCTTTGCAATTGTGAATTGTGCTGCAATAAACATCCTAGTGCAGGTGTCTTTTAAAAAATGACTTTTTTTTTTCCTCTCAGTAAATACCCAATAGTGGGATTGGGGGATCAAATGGTAGGTGTACTTCAGTTCTTTGAGGAATCTCCATACTATTTTTCATGGAGATGGCACTAGTTTGCGGTCCCACCAACAGTGTTTGAGTGTTAACTTACGAGCAGAGAAGTAGCAGAGGGCCCGGCAAATCCCCGGCCCCCCATTTCCATGGCATAAGCCAGGCGTTGATGTCCGAGGTGTGCGATGGCCAGAGTTCCAGCACAGAGGACCCTCTATTTGCGTTACTTGGGGCTTGTAGCCTGGGAGGAGATGGGGACGCACACCTAGTTTATTTAAATAGCAAGAAATATATGATAGCATCTCAAGGCTCAGGAACAACTCCAGGCACACCGAGGGCCAAGGTCTCCATACAAGGGCCTGGGGCCAACCTTCCTTGGCAGGAATGTGGACGTCAGCCCCAGGCCTTGCTGCCTCGCTGCAGGTGGGCCCAGGCCACTGAGCCAGGGCTATTAACCCACAGAGACCAGGAAAGAAGTGAGCCGCCAGGAGCTCCAGGTTTGCTTCTCGTGAAATCTCTAAGAAATAAGGACATTTTCTTAGAGAACCGCAGTGCTGTTATTACAGCTAACACAAAAATATCATCTTTGGTGTCATCTCATGCCTGGTCCATAATCAGCATTTCCCCAATTAGGCCAGGTGCAGTGGCTCACGTCTGTAATGCTAGCACTCTGGGAGGCTGAGACAGGAAGATCACTTGAGGTCAGGAGTTCGAGACCAGCCTGAGCAAGAGTGAGACCCCATCTCTACTAAAAATAGAAAAATTAGCCGGACATCGAGGCACGTGCCTGTAGTCCCAGCTACTCGGGAGGCTGAGGCAGGAGGATCAGTTGAGCCCAGGAGTTTGTGGTTGCTGTGAGCTAGGCTGATGCTACAGCACTCTAGCCCAGGCAACAGAGCGAGACTCTGTCTCGAAAAAAAAAAATTTCCCCAAAGAGTTTTTTAAACTGAGAGTTGTGACGCATTCGTAGGACACAAAATCAATTTAGTACATCAATATCAAGATTGAACAGAGAGAGAGATTATAAAATATCAGAGTGTGTCACAAATTGTAAGAACATTTTTGCAAAATATTGTTTCATTTATATATAAGTGTCCTGGGTTTGAGAAAAAAACTACTCCAGGGAAATTTCTAGCTAATCCCTCGTTCTTCCTTTTCTACGTTCTGCCTCGACAACTAATACTTTAATTCAATCTTTTAGCACGACAAAACAATATTGATCTTTACCCTGGGCACTTGTTACTGGGTGTTCTAAGAGGAAATCAGTTATTCTTTCATTAGATTAACAGGGGAGCAAGTGGTAGAGTGTTAGTCAAGTGGTCGCCATCGCAGGACATGTCAGATCGATTGACAAGCCGTCCTCTTCTCCTTTCCCCCCTGGGAAATAATCTAAAGTCGTGTCGGGAGAAGCTTGGAGCCCACTCATGCTTGCAGGGTTCGGGATGGTATTAAGGATGCTACGGAAGGTGGAAGGTTTAAGTCCGGGGTTCGATGCCCACCCTAATTTTGGATTCTCTCAAGGATGAGATTTCAGAGTAGTTCCACACTCAGAAAAAATCCACCCCATGTTCACAATGAGCTGGATTTCAAAGACTCCGCAAAGTGTCATCTGCAAAGACCCTGTTTCCAAATGAGGTCATGCTCCGAGGTCCTGGGTAGACCTACATTGTGGGAGGATGCTCTTCAATCCACTCCGGTTGCAGATGGGACATTACGGGTGAGAAGAAAGACTTCAAGCAATGATTATGGTGAATGTCTCAAATGACCACTTTGGGCTGTCTGGTCAACGTGAAAAATCTGATTTAATTGGTCTGGGCTTTAATACTGGGTATCAGTATTTTTATCTATTTTTATTTATTATTATTTGGTTTCTGAGACAGGATCTTGCTCCAAGGCCCAGGCTGGAGTGCAGTGGCATGATCATAGCTCACTGTAGCCTCGAACTCCTGGAGTCAAGTGATCCTCCCACCTTGGCCTCCCAAAGTGCTGAGATTACAAGCTTGACCCACCGGGCCCAGCAGGGCATCAGTATTTTTAAAGCTCTCTAGATAATTCTCAGGCACAGCCAGGGTTGAGAACCGCTGGGTCATAGACTTTTTGACGTATCTTTCAGTAGAATTTGGGGACCTAAGATCTTTTCCTATATACTAGTCTTGAGAGTTCAGAATCTCTTGCCTGTGTTTCTAAACTCTTAGACTTTCACCAGGTGGAATATCTTCAACCTCCTTCATCCATATCTCCATCTATGTATGACATGGGCCAATAAGCCAATTACAACACTCAAAAATTATAAGTGATGAAAAATAAAAATAATGGTTGAAAAACAGTTCATTTTTCTTCAGACTCACTTTCACCATGAAAGGCTCGTCAAACTGAGCTGCATTCATAAAACAGTTCTCAAATTCTCATTAATATCTTTTGGACAAGTTGTTCGTACTCACTGTGGTATTTATGAAACAGCAGGAACCTGTTTCGTGGTGACAACTTTCTCTGTCCTGAATGTTTGAAAAAAACCTGAAATACATGCGTGGAAAATCCTCAAGACGTTTGAAAAATGAATGAAATATATTCATTGACAAAATGTTCTTTCAAATATAGAATTTATAGTTAATCTCATAAGACAAATGTCAATATTATTAAAGATTATTATCACCCAGGAAATTCTGGAGTTTTTTTCGGGGTCTTTAGTAAACTACATTTAATCCACTTTGATGCTAGAATGTCTAGATTTAAAAGTTAAGCATACAGATAATGATCTATTTTATCTTATTCGCTGTTCACGTGTTGGGTCCATGTGTTTTAAAAGTGGCTGAACTTGACCTAATTTAGAGCTATGAAAGGAAAGTTCAGACGTGCTAAGCGTTTTAAAGTGCAGAGACAAAAGCCGAGATGTCGGGTGAGTTCTAGAATAAACTGCGGAGCAAATTTGTTCTTGGAGTGCTAGTTCATCTGCTTGTGGTCTCCTGACTGTACACTGTCTCCCTGCCCGTGGATTTTCAAAGATATTGTACGTTTTCCCAACACTGCAAGAGCTGATACTGCTAAGGAACAAAAGAAAGTCTGTTGTTTTGCGGGGTAACATACAATGAGGTTGAGAAAGCCTCAGTTTAGATTCAGTCACTTAAAGTTTGTTACGGTCGTGCGCCAAATAAGGACATTTCGGTCAATGATGGATGGCATATACGATGGGGGTCCCGTAAGATTGTAATGGAACTGAAAAATTCGTACTGCCTAGGGACGTCGTTGCCACCGTAACGTCATAGTGCCATGTATTACTCGTGTGTCTGTGGGGATGCTGGTGTGAACGAACATGTGCTGCCAGATGCATAAAAGTGTAATGTCCTAGACCCTCACACTCACTCAGCACTCACTCACCCACCAGAGCAACTTCCAACCCTGCAGGCTCCATGCATGGCCAGTGCCCTATACAGGTGCACCATTTATATACGTATATATTCTTTTCAGACCTAGTCTCACTCTGTCACCCAGGCTAGAGTGCAGTGGTGTCATCGTAGCTCACAGCAACCTCACACTCCTGGGCTCAAGCGATCCTCCTGCCTCAGCCTCCCAAGTGTGTGGAACTACAGATGCGCACCACCACGCCTGGCTAAATTTTTTCTATTTTTAGTAGAGACGGGGTCTCGCTCTTGCTCAGGCTGGTCTTGAACTCCTGAGCTCAAGCGATCCTCCTGCCTCAGCCTCCCAGAGTGCTAGGATTACAGGTGTGAACCACCGTACCCTGCCCAATTTTTGTCTTGTATACCATATTTTTACTGTGCCTTTTCTATGTGTAGATAGATTTAGATGCACAAGTACTTACCACTGTGTCACAGTTGCCTGCAGTATTCAGCACAGGCACAGGCTGCACAGGTTTGTAGCCTGGGTGTGACAGGCTACGCCGTACAGCCTGGGTGTCCATGCACTGTACCACCTAGGTGTGCCTGAGTACACTCTGTGACGTGCCCACAGACACAGCCTGAGGACGCCTTTCTCAGCATCCATCCTCCATGTAAAGCGACGACGCATGATTGTACATCGATGGTTTTGTAGCTTTGCTGTAGGGCTTCGTAAAACCTGGGAAACACAGACGTATCTTTATTTTAGTTTTTCAATCTGTTGTGCTTACAAGACTTTCTCCATTTTCTTTATAGCCCGGAAGCTGATGATCCATTTGTGCTCACGTGATGTTTAGACCACAATGGCTTCAGCTCACACTGACACCATCAGTGCTGTAAGAACTCACCCTCGGCCATGGAAAATACGACGTGAAATGTCTTCCCTGACGATCCGTTCCGCCTGGGATTACTGCAGACCGCAGACAGTAAGTACCATCCGCCTCGGGAAGCAGCGAGGTGCTGTAGACTTAACAGCCCGGCTCCTGCAAGCCCCTGAGACTTCTCCGAACAGAATACTCTGATTTTAATGTTGTACTTAACTTTGCTCTTTTCATTTCCGAGGGATGGAATAGAAAGCAGGTTGATCCTTCTTAAAATGGCATTACTGATTTGGTAGTGTGGACGGAGGGCAGGAAGTGCAGATGCTTCGTGAGGTGGTACTGACACCTTTTAGGTTACTCACTGTCCTTCTGCCAGACCCCTGGAGCCCCTGAGAGTAAGAGATATTTCACTGGACCCGGTACAGAAGGAGGAAGACCATAGGAACAAGGGATTTGTTCCAGGTTGTGTGACAGCTCCAAAGGGAACACAAAACACAGAGGTGGCTTTCATCCGAAGCGTGAGTGTGAAATATACCGGTCTTTGATGCAATTTAACTCCTAAAACAAATCCAAGGGTTTGATTCTCCTCCACCTCTGCAGCTAAGTTTGGAGAAAATACTGTACCTTAGAAACAATATAGCAAGAACCAAAGGAAATGCTGGATTTAGAATTCAGGCTGTGGGTAAGAAAAAAATGACTTTATTGTCATTTTTGCCATTTTAATTGGTATTACTGGCTGCTATGTGAATTCAGTTCTTGGTCAAGGATATTGGAGATAATTTCTTTCTTGCTGCTTTGGTTGTTTTTTTTTTTGTTTTGTTTTTGTTTTTTTTGCTTGCTGTTGTCTGGACTCAGGGGACAGTGCCGTGTCTGGGTTTATGGGGGGTTCTAGACCTGGCCACAATTTTACTTAAGCAACCAGAGAAGTATTTTAAGTCATTTAACTCCAATGAAAACAGCAAGGGAAGCAGAGGCCCCCAGTAAATAATATGCCTCTTCCTTAAGGAGCAAATAGATTGTCCTAGATCATTCTAACTGTCAAACTCAAGAGTGTCAGTGCATGGGAGCTGAGATCTTTGGGCCAAGTTCTAGAAAAGTTTTGTGTGATGTTGGCAGAATAATCCAAGGTACTTCTTGTAGGTTGCGCTGTGTTCGTCCTTGACATTTTATTTATATAATGCCACCTGTAGAACTGACTTTTTTGAGGGGGGCCCACAGACCCCAGGAAAATATATAAATGGGTGTTAAGGGATCTATGAATTTCATGAAATTATTTGCAAAATTTTGCCTGTATTATATTTTGGGAGAAATGTTCATTGCTTTCATCTGATTAAGTGACCTCCAGAGTATTTGCAGAAAGAGACTTCAGGGAGAAGAGAAGGAAACTGTGAGAATGAGGAGGTGGGGGGGTGGCTGCCAGGAAGGGCGCTCAAGACAAAGGCAAAGGATGGGTCCCGGAGTATTCTAGAAACTGCATCTTAACTGTTCAGAAGGCTCCTGACAACGTCCAGGTGTGTGCTCACGCTGTGCGGGACACACGTGTGCGTGCGTTTTCTTAAATGTGAGATTGCAGTGCCTGTTTCTTCCACTTGTCCTAGGAATCTCCCAGGTTCATTTTCTATAATTATTTTGGCTCTTGTTATAATTAGTTGTTATTGTTAGTATTATCACTGTTATTTTGGAGCCAGAAGTTGTGCCTTCTGGGGTGCGTACCTCAGTCCCTGCTGCTTAACCATACACGTTCCAGGACCGGAGTCCAAGTTTGCTGGAAAGAGGTTGCAGTGGCGTCAGCAAGGTGTCCACCCGCGTCCCGAGGGGCGGATCGGCCGCTGTTCTTGACTACTCATGCAACAGCTGCCAGGAAACTGTTTCTTGGTGCCAAGAACACGCTTCCTTGGCGATGGTGAACACATTTCTTCCTTCCCTTTCTCTTTCTCATTCTCCCTCTTCCTCTCTTTCTCCATCTCTGCCTCTCTCTCTCTCCGCCCTCCCTCGTGCCCGGGAGGTGCAGTCCTGGGTCTTCCGCGCAGGGCTCCGCTCCTCTTCTCAGGCGAAGTCAGTGGTCTCAGGGTGGCTCGAGCAGCAGGGACTCCAACAGGCAGCGAGGAAGCAGGAGAGGGTCTCATAGCAGGCAAGTTACTTAAACTCTTCATGCCTCAGTTTCCTAGTCTGAGAACAGGATGATCTAGCTAGGCTGCCGTGAGCACTAGGTGTGATCATATTTAAGGCTGGGGAGTAGCACGTGGTAGACACAACATAGTAGCAGGTATTGTCATCGTTGTTATTCCTTATTCTTGTTCAGATCCCTGCCCTGTGTGTGACACTGTTTCAGGCACCAAGTGCATGCTGAAGAACGAGATAGGACAGACGCACCCCCCGCCCGGTCCTCCCTGCGTTTCTGACCACCATGCAGGGGTGTGTTGAGCTTGAGTCACGCTTGGGCAAAGGGGTGCGCAGCACATGAGGACAGCCCATTTCATCTCCTCTTCTTTTCCCTTCTGGAAAAGCGTCAAAGCCGTGGGAGCAGCAGGCTTCCCATGAACTCTGTGTGCCGGGGCTGTGACATCCTACACCTGGGGACACTCAGATGGAAACCACCCGTGGGAAGTGTCCGGCAGGCTGACCCCATCCCTTGCTGAGATGTGCAGCTCGATGTTGGTACAAAAGGCTGCTGACTTCCCCGTGGACTGACCCAGCCAGAGTGCGCAGGTGACAGTCAAAGCAGAAGCTCCACGAATAATAACGCCACCGTTCATCGAGAACCATCTACATGACAGTTACTCGGGTTGGGAGTCTGCACGTACTCTGTGTTAATTCTCAGGATAACCCCCCCAGGGAGGTCTTGTCATTGCCGTTTTATAACAGGGAGACTGGGAGAGTGAGAGGTTAACTGTCTGGTCCAAGTTCACGCTGCTAATGAACGGTGAAGACGGTTTCCGAGCCCGGTTCTGACTGACTTTGAACCTGTGTACTTCCCAGTGTCCTGAGTTTAAATTTTTAAAAAATGTTTTAATGATCAGCTCCCTAGGAAGGTTCGCTTCGGAGCAGGATCACCCCTTGATCTCCGCGCTCTCATGTGCCAGGGCCGCTTAGATGACTGTCTTGTTAGGATGACAATTTGCTGCAACCAGCCGACGTGCATGTTAAGAAGGCAAAGTGGATGGTAGACACGAGCCAGGCAGTTGAGACTGGGGTTCCTCTGAAGCAATTTCTAAACGCACATGAATTTCTCACTTTCTTCCAGACCTGTGTTCGTCTGGTCGACAGATCCAAAAATAACTTGCTCTTTGGGAACTCCACTGGGATGAATCATGTCTCCCCAAATTCGTGTCCGCCCAGAACCTCAGAATGTGAGCTTATTTGGAAATAGTGTCTTTGCAGATATAACCAGGTCATACTGGAATAGCGTGGACACTAATCCAATGCCTGGAGTCCTTAGAAGGGAAGAGACAGGGAGGAGAGCGTCACATGATGACAGAGACAGAGATTGGAGTGAAGCATCTACAAGCCAAGGAGCGCCAGGGTTGCTGGCAGCCACCTGCGGCTAGGAGGGAGGGGGGAACAGATCCCCCCACGACCCTCACAAGGAACCAGCTCTGCTGACACCTTGGCTTTGGACTTCTGGCCTCCAGAGCCTGGAGAGAATACACTGCTGTTATTTTAAGCCACTCAATTTGTGGCGCTTTGTCATGGTGGCCCTAGAAAACAGATACAGCAGCCGCCTAGACAGGTGGACATGCTCATGTTTCAACAATCACCTGCAGATTTTGATGTGCAGCGGGGGGTTTAGCTGTCATGCACGGAATGGAGTTAGACTAGGGGAGGAACAGGTGGGCACGGGACGGAGAGGAAGAAGAGAATGAGAAATGGGAAACAGGGAAGAGGAAAAGCAAAAGCACAGAGGTGTGGGCTGGACTCTGGAAGACTGGGTGTCTCGAGGAAGAGAAGGAAACGCCCTTCCCCAGCCCTCAGCCCAGGCCCATTGGTGCTGGCGATGGTCACAGACAGGCACACTGCGTTTACTAAGAGCGGGGAGTTCACACATTAACTCATAGAATCCTCCCCTCTGCCCTGCCGGAAGGTTCTGCTACTTCCCAGCTTTGTAGATGAAGCATAAAGAGGTTCCCAGGGCCAGCGATCGGTGGGGCCCAGATCCCAACCAGGCCGTGTGGCTTCGGAGCTCCTCACCGAACGCCGCGCTGTGTAACAGACACACTGTTCGGTAGTGATCTCTCACAACCTGGTTGTGTTAGCTGGCCCGTCTGCTCCCTCTGCCAGGGAAGCCATGCCGCGGAGGTGCCAGTTAAGCTCTGCTGAGTCAGCACAGTTCCGTCCGGTGGAGCTGGAGGAGTTTGAGGCAGAAGCACGACCACAATGCGGACCACGGCACAGGCCACCACTGCCTCGCTCGCTGCTGTCCTGCCTCCCGCCCTCCGCCGTTGGCCGGGGCAGCCCCGGTGGCGCTCGGCCTGTTTGGAGGAGCTGACCCGCTGTCGGGTGAAATTGTTAGTGATTATGATGACAACACAAATGACCGAAAGTGTCACGAACCATCTACGAAATAAGCATTTTTCCCGTGACCACCTGCCCGACTCTTGTATTCTGGCCTGTTCAGATGGTTCTCTCCCTGCTTCAATGAATGATTTCTTTTGTAAGGGGGAAAAAATCCGCAAGGCGAGCCGCCATCGTCAAAGCAGTCGTTTCTGAGGTTCGCACCCAGCCGGGCTGGCAGGAGAAAAGGCCACCAAACAGCCAGTCTGAGGCAGAAGGCAGGAAGGGCCGTTGGCGCTCCCGGGTCGCCTCTCTTCTGAATAATTCTGTCGTAGGTCAGAAATGTTGATGTAGAACTTCAGTCGGTGGGTAGAGGGCAGCGCACATGTTTGGCTTTCGAGGGGTGCCCAGTCGCGGGGTCTTCTCTCCCAGCACACCTGACCCCAGCGCCCCCGACACACACTTTCAGCATCTACTTTTCTTCCTCATCTCGGCTCCATTAACGCTTCCTCAGGACAGCCCTCCCTGACCCCCGTGAGTAGGTGAATCTTCCCACATTTTGCAGCAAGCGGAGGTGTTCAGGGCGTGGACTCCGGCTAGAGTGGGCGGGCTCCGAATCAGCCTCTGCCACGCACCCGCTGTGCCACCCCGAGCTGCGTGACCATGGCTACTTAACCTCTGACGCTTCGGTTTTCCCATCTGTAAGATGGGATCCATGGCATAGTGACACCGCTGGGAGATTAGATTAGTATTTGAAAAGCACTTGAAGCAGCGCCCGGCGCGTGGTCAGTGCACCGTGGGCATTTGATGAGTAAAATAATGTGCTTTGGTGGTGTCGTCTGTCTGCTGCTTCAGGTCACTTGAAATCAGTGGAATCGCACACTTCCTTATGACCGTGTGATAGGGCTGCCTCTCCCCCTGGATTATGGGCAGAAACTGTTCGTTCACGCAGCTCACCACTGTACGCCCAGAGTCTAGCTCAGGGCCTGCACACAGCTGTTATGTCGTAAATACGTGTGGAACCAAGGAATCAACCAATGAACCAGTAAATGAAGCCTTTTCCATTCCCAAATTCCTGGGATGATAAACACCTCAGAGGGAGGATGTCTTAGTCTGCTCGGACGGCTATAACAGAAGACCATAGACTGGGAGTCAAACGATAGAATTTTTCTCTTTCTCACGGTTCTGGAGGCTGGAAGTCCAAGTTAAAGGTGGAGAAAGACCTGGTGCCTGGAGAGGTCTCTCTTCCTGGTTTGCAGACAGCCACCTTCTTGCTGCAGGAGGAGGAGGCAGTGAGGGCAAGCTTGCATGTCTCTGCTCATAAGGACCCTAATCCCACTCAAGGGGGTGGGATGCACCTCCCAGAGGTCCCACCACCAAATATCGTCACCTTGGGGGTCAGGATTTCATCCTGTCAATTTTGGAGGGACACAACCTTCCGTTCCTAACAGAGGGATCATCAGGGACCTGAATTCTCAAGGACGTGGAGTAGAACAGATGGTCTGAAGGGGGCAGGAACGGAGATGGGAATTCAACAAAAGCTCACCTGTTCCAGAATTTTGTCCAGGATTAGCTCTTTAATACTCCTATTGTGTGAGTGTTATTAGTTTTATAGATGTGTCAAAGACCGTGAGGAATTCCTAGTGAACCTGGGTGGTGTGAAGAACCCAGAATTTCTATATAGAGGCTGTTTTAAAGGAATTGACGGTAGCCACAGGCACCTGGAAAGTGCTACGCATTGCGATCGAATAATTGCCAACTGTTCGATCAAAATATGAGGAATACGATAGAGACAGCAGAAGCCCCCTCAGTCACTCCTCGGCACTGCCACCAAATGCAGGACTTCTTTTCTGTCACTGCCGACTTGAGTTTCAGAAGGGGGCAATCTCTTCCAATCAGTGCAGCCACGTGGCCTGTGACGAGGGAAGGACATTATTTGGAAACCCGTTGTGCGCTGTGGCTTTGAGGGGGAAGGACCCAGTGAGAACAAATGATTCATCAACAGATTTCAGACAATTTGGTCCTCCTCAGAGAGCCTGGAAAGAAAATGTAGCAAACAAAAGGGGAAGATGAGGGGGAGGGCGTGCACAGGGAAGCCGGGCCTTCTGTTCCGGAAAGCTACAGGTCTTCGATAAGAAATGGGAAAAATGGATGGAAAATGAGGACGAATTATCTTCAATGGCCTCCCAAGGAAATTGGTTTGAAGATTCACAGAGGAAATGGGCCCTGGGGAATGACTGTAATAGAGGCTTGGATACCATAAATGTGTTTTCTTTGTGTCGTGTGTGTGCACACGTGTCTTCTGAGCTCCGAATGCCGATGAAAAGCTGTTCGTGGTTATATAATATCTAGTGCAGGACATGACACCCGAAACACAGGTGACTAGCCCTTCGGGGCTCGTTATATTCAGAGAATTCTTTTAGGATCTAAAAAGACAAGGATGGGTGTCTTGAACGATTCTCTCAGAAGGTCCGTCCGTGTGAACTGAAGGTAAAGGTGATTTTTCCAGCAGCGAATGATTCTTCCCTGAGCCTGTCGTGTCAGACTCCTCTCTTTCTGCTCTTACCCTCGTGTGGTTGAGCCACCCTCCCTTTTCATCTTTAGTGCTGAAGACCATCGTCAGAGAGAGTTTCCCACACCGTGGGACGCTCCAGCATCCCTGACTCTGGCTTCTAGAAATTCTTGTCTAATATTTCTAATCGCTTTAGAGAAGGCAGCGATGATTCTGGTTTCTGAATATCACAGAGTAGCCACTCAGAGCACTTCTCAAAGTGCTTTATCAAATTAGCTTCCAGTCAAACTTCAAAACAAGTGAACTCTTTGTGGAAACATAGACACACATACAGAAAAATGCATACAGTGTCCACGATCGGCTGGAGGAATTTCCACGCAGTCAGCAGCAGCAAGGTGACTCCTGCCCAGGTGAGAAAACAGCACTGGCATGTCAGGGTCCCCTCGATCCCGGTCATAGCCATCTCCAGCTTTCTATTAAGAAAAGTCTCAACTAGTTTTGCCTAATTCTAAACTGTATATAGATGGAATCATAAAGTGTGTGTGCTGCTTTGCCTGGTTTCTTCCATCCAACTTCATATTAGTGAGACTCTTCCAAGTCGTACTTATCTGAGGTGGTGCTTGTTTTTTTTTTTTTTTTTTTTTTTTATATCTTGTAAGTCCCTTTTATGAGTATCCTTCTTTGTCCTCACTCATTCTACTATTAATGAACATTTAGGTTGTTTCCAGCTTTGGCCTATTGTGAACAGTATTTCTAAGAACATTCTTCTATATGTCTTTTGAGGCACAAATAGACATTTCTATCCCTGGGAGTAGGGTTGCTGGATCGCAACCATGTCGTCAGGTGTATTCAGCTTTACGAGGTAACGCCAAACAGATTTCCAAAGTGATTGTACCAGTGTACAACCCGTCAGCAGTGCATGAGAGTTCTAGTTGCAAAACACAGCTTATGTGCCCAGTGATCCTCTATCTCACTTCACCTTCCTTTCACTACCTGTGCCCTTGCGCTCGCTTGCTGTCTCTGTCTCTCTCTTTATCTTTTGCCCAGTGGTTTTCAAATTATGGGTTATAATTCATTAGTGAGTCGTTATATCAACTTAGTAGTCCCACCAAGAATTTTAAGCAATGAAATAGAATAGGAAAGTATCAGAAAGCATCGTGAACAGTAAAAGTACTAAAGTTGTGTTTCACTGATGTGCGTGTGACGGGTGTGTGGGTGACGCCGGGCGCTCTGAGGTCTGCCACGCCGTGATTCCCCAATCGCCATGCACAGACGCCATCCCTCTTCCGAATTTGCAAAGCACTTGGACCTACATCTGTTAGAACACTTTTGCACTACCTTAAAAAAAAGGATTTTATTATGGATAAAGAAATTGTGATATGCATGTACAACGGAATATTACTCGGCCATGAAAAAGGACATCCCGACATTTGTGACAACATGAGTGACATTTTGCTGGAGGACATTCTGCTAAGTGAAATAGAGCAGGCACAGGAAGGCAAATCCTGCATGATATCACTCATGTGGAATCTAAAGAAGTGAAATTCAGTAACAGACGAGAGGAAAGTGATTACCAGCCACTGGGGCAGGGGGGCAGGGGGCAGGGGTGCAGGGGGCAGGGGTGCAGGGGGCAGGGGTGCACAGGGCAGGGGGAGGTGTTGGTCAAAGGGTAGAAATTTTCAGTTACAATATGAGTAAGTTTTGGGGACCTCATGTGCAGCGTGGTGACTAAGGCTAATACGTAATGCTGTATCGTATACTTGAAATTTGCTAAGATAAATTTCTCTTAAATGTCCTCAGCACAAAAAAAAATACTATGTGAGTTAGTGAGTGTGTTAATCACTTGATTACAGTAACCACTTTACGGTGTATGCACGTACCAAATCGTCACATTGTATACCTTAATGTATAAAAAATAAACACATCTCTACATTCAAAAAGAAAGGGAAAGAACCATTTTACTTTGAAATAACCATAGATTCACAGGAAATTCCAAAAAAAAAAAAAATGTGTAGGGAGGTCCCCAGTACCTTTCATCCAGTAATTCTGTAGGGTTACAACCATTGAGTTGGAAAATATAACATTATTGCCAAGGTCAACATCTCCTCCATGCCAGATCTCAGTAGACGTTCAGCAAGGCAGACCGTTCTAGAGCCTCAGGCCCTTACTGAAAAGTCCATCTTCCAACTTTCCTCCTAATTCAGCCCCAGGCAGTAGATAATGACACTGTCCTCAGCAAGAAGAGAGAGAAATGTCCCTTTGTACCTGATTCACCTTGAGTCTTACAGGTTGACACTTAAGAAGGATTATATTTCTCAGCAAAATAGCTATGTCTATCTAAAGATTTTCTGTGTGTGTTTTCTTTTTAAAATCTTGAAGACCTTATTCCTTGAAAGATAATTGTTTCAAACTTATTATTTTTTTTGAATTAACCGTTTTTGTTTTTGTTTTTTTTTACCTAATTTACCCGACATCATTTGAAATCAGAGAAACATGGGCTCAACCCTCCACTTATAAAATGTGTGGCTGAGGGGAAGTTGGCCCTGCTGAGACCCAACTGTTCCCCTCTGTAAAATGGGATACTATTAAAATATCGTCAACCCCAAAGGCTTGAAGATTAAATGAGATGCATCTACGAAAGTGCTGGTCACTCTAACCAATAAATAGACTGTATTGTTCTCTTCCTGTTCACCCTCTGACCAATCCAAGTAAGCCCTTTAGATGTAGTTGAAGTCTTGTTCAAAAATATCTGGATCAATTATTTCTCCTTAGAACGGAGAAATGACCTTGTAGATTTCATGTGTTGATTTTCTAACAACAGACAAAACTTGATTACACACACATATTAAATTTTACAAATTTGTTGAATTGCTCTGACAGAAGATATGGGGAAAAAATTAGCTGTATACTATGTTCTCTAGGAAAAAATATCTAGCTGAAATTAATATAGACCACTGACGAGTAGCAAGAGACAGGGGATTAGAGATTTCAGGGTAATAATGTCTACAGTACTGGGAAGGCTACAGGTAAAATATTTTTTAATGGAGAAGAAGAAGAAAGCTGTAGTCCAAAATGATGTTTTAAATTTAGCCACTGCTTTAATTTCATTTGTGAATCCCTGGTCCCATTTTTTTTTTTTTTTTACACATTATACAGTGCAGTTTGTATAAGATAATGATAATTTTGTTATAAAATATCAACAAAAGAGCCCACAGGCATCATGAAAATGATTGTTACCATATTAATCCTGAGCTGAAACCCATGAATTAGTGAACAGTGAGGAATGTTCTGCTGGATATATTCAGAGCTGCATTGCAATTCTATGTTTGCTAAGGAAAACACCAGAAAGGAAAAGTAAAACTGTTTTCTAGCCATTCATATCCTCGTACGCACCTGCAATTAAAAGCAATCCATCTTTTGATCATAGAGGTGATTTTCAGGGCATTATTTGTTGAAACAAGTACCTCTTCTCTCCATTAACCTTGGAGAGGAGGTACCTTGCCCTGACAACTTAAGCCTCATCGTAGAGCCTTCTATATAATTTACACATTTCAGGTTTGCTAATGGGTTCTTTACATCAAAACTATCATCGACAGAACATCTTTCTTTGAATCTTCATCTTGAAAGAGATGTTGGATGAAATAAGTGAGAGCCTCCATAGCCACCGTGAAATAGGAGGTGTCATTAAATTGTGCCCACATTAAGTGCGGCACACTCTTGAGGCGCGAGATCTTTACTTAGAAACTTACTGACAAAAGCAAAAAGGATATCGAATTCAGACTCACAATTCTCTTTCCTCCTCGCCGTCTCAGAACATATATTTTATGTGAAAGAGATACCCATGTAATTGAACAAGAGGTTCTAATATTATATAACAAGTAATGTAATTTTCCATTTTATTACTTTGATAGTCCTGTTTCATAACATACTCACAGGAGCCCTGAGGAACTGAGCGATGCGCGGGTTCCACACACCGATCCTAATGCAGCTAATCTATGTAACTTTTAAATACGGAAATTCTTTTTTTACATTCCTAATTACTTGTTATTTTATTTTCATTTCAATAGGTTTAGGGAGTACAAGTGGTTTTTGGTACATGGGTGCATTTTGAAGTCAGAGCTTTTAGCGTACCTGTCACTTGAATAGCACATGTTGTCGCCAATAGGTAATTTTTGATTCCTCACCTCCTGCCCACCCTCCCCCGTTCTGAGTCTCCAAAGTCTATTATACCACTCTGCATGGCCGTGTAGACCCACCGCGTAGCCCACACGTATGAGTGAGAACATGCAGTATTTGTTTTTCCATTCCTGAAATACTTCACTCAGGATAATGGCCTCCCGTTCCATCCAAGTTGCTGTGAAAGACATTATCTTGTTCTTTTTTTTTTTGTTTGAATAGTATTCCATGGTGTGTATACATATATATATAGAGAGAGAGAGAGACAGAGAGCACATTTTCTTTATCCACTCATCAGTTGATGGGCACTTAGGTTGATTCCCTATCTTTGCAATTGTGAATTGTGCTGTGATACACATACGAGCGTGGGTGTCTTTTTGATAAAATGATTTATTTTCCCCTGGGTTGATTCCCCGCAGTGGGATTGCTGGATCGAATGGCAGGTCTGCTTTTTGTTCTTTGAGGAATCTCCGTGCTGCTTTCCATGGAGGTCGTGCTGAATCAGTGCTCACATTCCCACCCGCTGCGTGTCAGCGTTCCCATCCTCATCCAGTGGTTTTTGACTGTTCAATAATGGCCATGCCGAAAGGCGGAAGGTGGTGTCTCGCTGAGGTTTCAGTTTGCGTTTCCCTGTGATTAGTGCTGCTGAGCATTGTTTCAGAGGTTTGCTGGCCATTTGAAACACGGCTGTTCTGAATTAAGAAACAGCCACAACAGCAGCAGCAACACCAGAATGTTCGTTTTGCTTTTCCTCTGTCCTGTGCCGCTCATGACATCAAAGGGTTTTATGGTATTGGCATTGTTCCTCGAGGACGAATAGGTGACTAATGATGAGAAGATGGGTCTACAGTGTGTGTTGCAAGGGGTCAGGAAATTATAGAACCAGAGCCAAACCTGGATGGTGGCCTGCTTTTGTAAATAAAGTTTTATCGGAACACTGCCGCGCTCATTTCACGTCTGTGGTTGCTTTCGCACTGAGAGAGCAGAGCGGGGTAGTCGTGACAGATGCCGTACAACCGGCAGGACTCAACCTATTTACTGTCTGACCCTTTGCAGAAAAGCTTGCTGAGATCTGGCCTATGCTGTCAAAATTACCAACCTAAGAAGATACTCCCTTATCACTCATAAAGTTGGGAGCAAGCAGCAGGTGGCTCTTAATAGCACATTCCCAGAGCTCTGCTACCCTTTACTGGTGCCAAAGAGAAGAGAGGAGCTTAGTGAAGAGGTGTTAAATTTAGAACACAGTGTACACTGCAGGCACTTTATCACAGAAAAGGCTCAGCAGCAGCAGAAATGGGAATTCAAAGACACATTTGTCAGAGGGGAAAAAATGACATTTAGAGGTCCTTTAAGAAGCAAGTCGATTCTGCTCGGAAAATAAAGTTCATTTAAATGAGTTAATCTTACTTGCTTCTCCGGGTAGAGAGCCGAACCTTTCATGATTTTCTTTCCTTTCTTTTTTAAAGGGCAGGTGATAGTTCTCTCCATGAGGCACTGGGGCATTGCCTTTCAGATAAAACCATGAGTTTTTATTTCATATTGGATTTCTGTTTCTTTATTTTGTGATTAAATGTGATGCTGTATCTTAGACATACGAATGAATTCTAACTTACTGCTGCTTCACTTATTTACTCAATGTGTACTTGAGACATTCTATTCTCTTAATATTACATGATATCTTTGATTCTCATATGGATTTCTTCTG
This sequence comes from Eulemur rufifrons, assembly GCF_041146395.1. Classification (NCBI taxonomy): domain Eukaryota; kingdom Metazoa; phylum Chordata; class Mammalia; order Primates; family Lemuridae; genus Eulemur; species Eulemur rufifrons. The sequence continues at coordinate 2,250,253 of NC_091007.1, read as the reverse complement.
TTTCTGTCACAGTGTCTACTTCTTAAGCTCCCTTCTGCTTCCTACAGGCCCTTCAGTCCCCTGCGTTATACAGAAGAAAATGTTTAATAGAAATTGTTTAGACTGCATTGTTATTTTTAAACATACATTTGCCCAAGTTAGTTATTTCTTACCCCAATCTTGCTACAGGGCAGCAAGAAATGATTATTTCCATAATACCAATACCCACACCCCTAGGTTACCATTAGGTGTGTCTTGTCCAGCAGTTTTAAAAAGTGAAATATTTGGCCTCTATTTTCTCATTGCAAGAAACTTTAATTCTCCACATTTCTATTGACTGCTTTTCTCAAAAATGTATGATTTTCACCTAAACCCAATGGCTGTATTCCTCTACCTTCCCTGTTGTTTTCCCTGTGCCCCAAGGATGAGAGCAGGAATCTAAATTCAATGACAAGGACTTGTCAACAAAGTGTGAGCCTTCCAAAAGGATTTTGAGAGTCAATATCCTATGAAATTGTGGCAGAGATAAAAATTGATATTGTCATACGCTTTGCTTTCTAAAGGGGATTCAGCCCAAGGAATATTCATCGTTGGCCAAGAGAGGTGGTGAGTGTGAGTTGTCCATTGGAGAAGCAAAGACAGCTGAATGATTCTACTAAGAACAGGATATGGAAGAGGGGTAGAGTATGATCCAGAAAGGAGTAAAAGTTAATGTATTCCCTGAAAAGGTCGCTCAAAAGAGCATTCGTGGGAGGAAAGAACTAAGTCCAAGAGAAGAAAAGGCAGAGGTTCTCTTCAAGTGAGTTTATCAAGTATTTTCTGTTGGATGCAAACGTATCCTTATCGTCTAATTTCTCTTGAAAGCCTCAGTAAGCTCAGCAATGCTCGTCTGCATCTGTGGGGTACAGTTGGAGCCTGGGTGGGCCGTGGGACAGCCCCGCGTCAGGTCCCAAGACGGGCACAGAGAAAGGACACTTACTCACCTGTGTGTCCCAGAAAAGACAGCTTTTCTTCTGTTCTTTGGGGGTAAGTGGTAGACCAAAAATAAAAAGAATGAAATGAGACAGAATTCCAGTCCATTTGGAGCATGGAAAGGAGACATGGGAGCCAGACGATAGGTGTAGACACGTTCTCTTTCCCTTTCCCAAGAGATCACCTTTGGGATACTTGGAACAAACGTTCAGATGGCCCCACTCTGGCGCTGTTCCCTGCCGCATGCAAATGACTTTAGACAGGAAAGTCGGAGGGAAAGCAGAGAAGGGGAAGGGAGAATCTGTCAGCTAAATTTATCGTCTTAGCTTTCATTTTGGTGAGAGTACGTACATGAACTGCCCATCTGCTGAGAAAATGCACCAGAGACGTTCGGTGACTCTAAGTGATGACAGGGACCCGCGTTCCCACTTCCTTCCAGCTGCAGGGAAGGGGCCCCGCTTCTAAGAGGAAAATCAGTGACCCCCGTGGGTTGCCTGGAGAACCAGGTCTCGTTTGCTGAGAGCCAGGATAGAAATCACACCTCCAGCCCCGTGCAGCGCCCCTGTGCCCAGAAGGCCTCCCGGCTGGGCCCAGAGAGCACCTGAGCCGCCCCGGCCAGCCCGCTTCCTCCCCTGCTGCTGCTGCGCCTTGCCCAGCCTTGACACCAGGACCCTCCTCTGTTTCCCTCCTTTCTCAGAGGGAAACTTGCCAGTTCTCCTTTTTAAAGCTAACCCTTTCACATCCGCGTGTTACCTAGATACCTTTGCTTTACCTGGGCTAAACTGGTGGCCCGGGTTTTTTCTCGGTCTTGTTCTCCCGAAATGCTCAGCCTTGCTTAGTGCTGCAGACGCCCTCCCCTCGCCCGGCTTCCACCCAGGCCCTGCCCCCGACTCTCTCCCACCTGTCTGACTGCTCAGGGCCCCGTTTCCCTTGCGGGTTCCTTTTCTTCTTCCTGACGGCAAAGTCTGCGTGTCCCCAAAAGCTTTGTCTTTGACTTCTCATGCCCTTCCTTTAACACATTGACTGCCATGATAGAAAAAAAAATTTCCCTTGGAGCCATGGTGTTTTATTACAAAAATAGAGTAAAAACTTTGAAAACAAGAAAGGAGTCTTGCAAAGACGGGGGTAATAGGCTGCACTTGACACTCTGCTGTGTTGGGTCATTCTTTGGCCTAGAGCCCACCAAGAACCAAGGGCAGGCTCCCACCCTGATATCTTTGGAGCCCGAACCCAGGATTCTGACACTTCCAGCAGATCACTGGGTGAATATATCCACCTGAATTATCCAAGGTGAGTGACTTCTGCCCCTTGGACAGTCCGGTATCAAGCAACAGGCCTGGGCTGCACATAAATAATAGCATGCTGTTGTTCTTGGTGTGGTTGCCCAGCCGGCAGGGCCGGCAGCACCTAGGAGCTTGCCGGTTAGAATGCAAATTCTCAGACCTCCTCTCGCACCTACCAAATTCACATCTCTGGGGTTGGGGTCTAGGAATCTGTTTTAATAAACTTTCCAGGTGGTTCTGATGCATGTCAGAGGTTGGGGGGCTCTGGTCTAGAGGGTTGAGGTTGTCCAGAAGTCAGAAGAGGGTCCAGGGCCGGGGTAGAGGCCAGTCCAGCTCTGGGAGCAGTTGGTCCTTCTGCCAGGCCAACCCTGACACCAGGTGCCCAGCATGTGCCTGGTCCAGGTCTGGGCTTGGACCAAGGCAGGGTGCGGGATGTCCCACGACAGCAGAGTCTCAGGACTGGGGAGAAGGTGGATGAGCAAGAGGCCAGCAGGCGTGTGAACGGGCCAGGGTGACAGGGATTCAGGAGCAGGGAAAGAAACATCACCTAAAATAAAAAAGTCAAGTGCCAGTTGCAGGTGCTGGGAGCATGGGTATTTTTTAATGTTATTCTCTGGGTTTATGTAATATTTAAATTACTTAAAAAAAAAAAGGACAAGAAATGTAATATAATTGTTTTTCTAGTTCTTCTGCTGTCAGCTGTGAGAAGACATCCAAACGCCCCCCAGAGCCCATTTCCCCTAGAGTCAGCATCCTTCCTTCGGGAACTCCCCTCTGCCTTTGCTTATGGGATCGTCATTCCCCCCCAGCCCGGTTACTGTGACTGCAGCACCGTCCGTGCCAATATTCGGTGCTGTCTGCGTCCAGGTGGCCGACTTCTCTGTGGTGGCTCAGAGCTCCAAGGCTGTGTGACCCAAGGAGCTGTGTAGCAAGGAAGCCATGGCAGTCGCCGGCGGCCACCTCTGCTGCGTTTTACCCACCACGAGCAAGACACTGGGGATGGTCCATGTTTACGGACGGGGACGTTAGACTCCACCTTCTGCAGGAAAAGTGGCCAAGGCTTTGCTGACAATGTCAAGGCCATTTCACCTCTTTTGTATCTTCTGCTTCTTGTTAGCTCCCTGTCTCTGCATCGGTGTGCTCATGGGTGTGGTCTTCTAACCTCCACCCCAGCCCCGGCTGGCCCCCGGCTTCTGGCTTTTCTTCCTCTCTGATTTGACACGGGCCACCCCGTCACTGTTCTATGTGCTTGGCTTTACAACCTTTCTCCTGTTTGGACGGGTCGTCTACAAGTGCAGCACCGATGAGCTGGAGAGGGGACACCATCTCATGACATGTCTTCTCCTCCAAGCTCTCAGCAGGTGAGCGGCTGAGAGGGGGAATGTGAGTGCCAATCCCACACAAGGCTCTGGAATTGTCCAGAAGCTCTTAATCCCACAGATTTGGGCTCTGGGCCTGGAACCACTGATGGGGACAGGTGTACAGGTGACCTACCAGTGGACAGGCATGCCTTCCAGGCAGATCCCTTTCTGTACTTAGAGGAGGTGGCATCTATCTATAGAATTGACTAATCAGCCTCTGCTTGAGGTGGCGGGGGTACCGGGATCCGGTTTATTCCCACCTACACAAGCCCTCATCAATTGCACTGTTGCTGTAAGTGGCCCGAGAGCTAGTCACGTAAAGCAGAGAAGTGATTCGAGTCCCGCCCTCCTGCGGTTAGCGGACGCCATACCTAGGCTCGCCTCCTGTATGCAGAAAGTAAACAGCCCATTCAAATTAAAAGCTTGTCGAGAATCCACTTGGCTGTAACCAAGGCAGCGGCAGCAGCTGCAGCAGCCTCAGAAAAGAAGTGAAGATTCTATTATTTCCCTGGTATTTATAAAAGAGCCACTCACAACTGTGATCTCGCCATGTTGGAGAGATCCCATTGAATTTTAAATTTTAGGGCCGACTTTTACAAACAGACATTAAACCTAATAGCTGTGTGCCTGGTGCTTTGAAAGTAAATGGTGTCTAAAGGCAGGATTTGTGCGGATGCTCTTGGGGAGTCACCGCAGAGAGAGAAAATGAATATTTAAATGGGAAAACAAAAAACCTCTCCACGTGGAGTACCATGACGGATCCATGTGGAATGTCATTACAGATAAAAATGGAGAAAGGTATCTTCAAAACTGCCAGTTCTCTTTGTTGGATGGCTCAAGACTGCTTGGAGCTGGTCACCCAAGAGGCAGTTTCAATGGCCCATTGTGGAGAGAAGGGGGTGGGAGGGGACATGGCAGATGCTGTCCCGGCCTAGTCCACCCTGAGTCTGGGCTGTTTTGGTTTCCTACCCGGACTGCGGGATGAAAAGTGGTTTATTCATTGACAGACAAAGCCAAGTTTGTGAGCAGGAGACCGATTCCCTTCAAAAAAGTGGGAGGAGAGGTCAGAACCTACCCAAACTGAACTCACTAGAGACACACGCAAAGGCGTGTATTCAACTCCCGCCCCCCTCCCCATCCACACACTCAGATGTGTGCAACACGGGTGCAGCTTGGGCAGTGACGGATTGCATGCGAGTACGGAAAGAAAGAACCTGAAGGTCTCAGTGGACCACAGTGTGAAAATAACCCACAAAACCTCATTGTAGAGTGAAGGGCATGAAACACAACTGTATTAAACATTTTTTATTTTCAATAAAACATTAAGGCCCCTCCTCAAAAAAGATAGTTAATTTCTCAATCCTACAAAATGAGAGTTCTTTCCTTTTTTCACTCCCCCATTTGAGATCACAAAAGAATTTTAAGGTATAGAGTCAGTCGGGGCATTTTTTCCTAGCCCATTCCGTCCAAAGCAGGGGCGCATTCCCAGATTCGAGCCTGCGATCTTGTGGGGTCTACTCTAGGACTGTGGTGCTTTGGAAGACGGGACGTCTGGAGCAGCCACACGCAGGTAGACCTGTGGCTTTGCTCCCTTGTGCATTTGCACCATGTGGTCGTGTGTGTTACATTTGTTCAGTTTAGACGACTGAGCTGCCGCCTCATTGGGGTGAGCGTCTCAGCCCACTCGATGCCATTCTGAAAACATCCCTGCTCCCTGTCCGTAGCCTCTCCTGACGAGCAGGACCCTTTCCAGGCAGTGGCTGAGCACTGGTTCACGGCAGTTTCCAAAGCTCGCCTTGGTCTGCATTCTCGATGTCCTGCACTTCCCACAGTGGGCTGGGTCCCCAGAGAACACTGGACTTCGGGGGCTTGTGACCACCGTCCCCTTTGGAGCCAGGACTAGCGCGGGGATCTTCCAGCACTGACCACCTGCGCCTGCTGGTTTCCTCCCTTCTCCAGTGAACAAACAGGAATAATAAAAGAAAGTTGCAAATGGGAACTCTGGCTTGTTTTTGCCAACTTTACCTATCAGGGAATGTGTTCTTTTCTGAGAGATTCATTTAAAGGGAAAGTCCGATTCCTGCTGCCACTGCAGCCCCAGAGCTGGCAGGGTTGTTTTGAAGCTCTGTGTTGTAATTCTTATGCTTCCCTAATAAGTGGATAGAAATGACCGTAAAGGCCCCGTATATTCTGAGTTGCCCTGAGGCTGCGAAGCAGCAGGTCACACAGGTTCTGTCCTCACTCCCTTCCACGCTCCCTCCGGGTCCCTGCCGAGGTCTGAGCCTCAGGGGTATTGTCACTCCCAGCTTCCAAGGAATGTGTAGGGAGGCTTCTCTTCCTGTGCTCCCAGCTGGGGAGAAGTTAATCACGCTAGATACAGCATCTCTTACATTCCTCTAATATCTCTGTTTCAAAGAGCATCCATGGTACATGGTTAAAAGCTGGGCTGCTTTTAACCAGGGATTGGGGAAGGAGCACAGATTTTAGAGCAGTGAAAATGTTCTGCATGATGCTATGACGTTAGATCTGTGTCATTACACACTTGCCCAGACCCGCAGAATGCTCAGCAGTGAGAGCGAGCCCCAGGGTGAACTATGGACTCCGGGTGATCGTGCTGTGTCGACGAAGGTTCACGGATTGTCACACACGCACCACCTGGCAGGGATGTGGACAGTGAGTGGGAGAGGCTGTGTGTGTGGCGGGGCGGAGGGTACACGGGACCTCTCCGTACCTTCTGCTCAATTTTGCTGTGATCCTAAATCTGCTCTAGAAAATTAAGTCTAAAAAGACAAAGAAGTTTATTTCTCACAAGGTGGAAGTGGTGGATTCCCTGGGCAGTCTTCTCATCCCCTTATTTTTTTGGTCACATTCTCCGTGACTCACCTTTGCTAACTCCAATTTTGAAGCCCTTCTGTAGCTCTGCCAGAAATCGTAGCTTTTACAACTGCGGCCGCCTTTTCCTTAGGTAGTAGATTATGATCTTGAGTCCCCTTGTCATTTTTCTCTTCTCCTCGCAGTGGCGGGTGATTCGTTTTGGTCCTTTACTTTCAAGGGAGTTTGGGAAGCAAATGCATGTGGCCCCGTCTGCCATCTTCAACTGGAACCTGGGAAGCATTTAGAAAAATTGATATTTTGGGTCCCAATCCCGTACTTACTGAATCTGAATCACCCGGTGCACCGACAAGAAAAATAAAAAGTGTTTTTTTTTTTTTTTTTTTTTTTATTCCACCGTGATGACTAGGAGGCAAACTTCCCTTGAACAGTGACTGGCCCCCGGGCTACTGGGTCTAGCGCCATCTCCCAGGCAGACCCAGAATCTGCTTTCTCTGCTATCCCGGCCATCCGAGCAATTTATATTTTCTTTTCATCCACTGTGATGTTTCATACTTTCGTGAACTGCTTGCATTTCATACCTCATCTTTTCACTAGAGAAATTGCATTCATTCTTCATTCTGTCTTTGATGGAAAGGCTTGCTAGCTGCTCTCCTGCCTCCATAACTGCCCGCCTCCAGGACCTTGCATGGAATGGGCCCTTGGTAGGATAACATGGAATTCTGTTAGAATTCAGCTGGGCCGTGTGGATTCACACGGTGGAAGAAGGACAAGGGTAGCAAATAGCTCAGAGTTACGGGAGAGCAAAGGACAACTCTCTTTTTCTGGGTTAATCAATGATGAGAAATTGAATCCTTCTTAAAGCGGGATGTGAGAATGCTTGCATGTATTTTCCACGTTCGCCATTTCAGCCTCAGAACGCTCCACGCCATCTTTAATTTTCATCTATGTCTCGTGCAACTACAGAGCTAAGCAAGGCGCTACTATTCCACGTCCTGCGATATCAGCCCAGCTGTGTCTTAAAAGGCAATTAACCTAAAGAAAAGTTTCTGTGTGGGGGGAAATGAAAGTGCAGTTCACCGCAGTGACTGTGTTGAGCTGAATGCTCCCGGCTCAGAAGTGCAATCCTTTGGATTCCAAGTGTGATAACAAAGACAGAAATAGAATCCGATGTCAGGGAAGACAAAGGCTTGTTTGTTTAGACATATGTTTCATTTGTGTCCTCTGGGGAAATCTTACTTACTGCCGCAGCCCTGGGATACGGCTTGGACCCCGCTCAGGTTAACCAGCCTCTATGCTAATTCACTAATGAGCTCCAGGGACTTAAATTTCAGTCTCCCTGAATGCAAAATTTGATGCTTCCTTTTGTGCCAGATGTTTTCGCAAATCAAACCCTGCAGACGAGAATAATTTTTTCTCTTGGGGATGACTTTTATAAGCTGTTATATTACCTTCTGCGTTACAAAGAACTTCTAGTTCTATAGATTTTGTAACTCAGAACTTTTTTTTTTTTCCCATTGTAGTACTGAGACAGCCAATCACTTCAATTCAAACATTTACTGAATACTTTGTTCCCAATTGGAATCTGAGTTCCCTCCCACACAGGAATTGTCTTAGCTATTTTTGCAACTGTAGCACTAGCTCCTGTGTCAGACATATAGTAGGACACCAGCAAATATTTGTTACATTGTTGACCAATCATAGAGGAACAAATGGGAGAAGCTGGTTGAATAATGTACTTTCTGAATCTCTAACCAGGGGGAACTCACAGTCTAGAGCAGGGATCACATTGGGACCTGACCATAGTGTTGGTCCCCAACCTCTCTGGCACCAGAGACCAGTATCATGGAAGACAATCTTTCCATGGACAGAGGAGGGGGATTATGGCTGGGACCGTGGAGCTCTGTGGCAGGTCCCTAACAAGATGCAGACGGTGGGTTGAGGACCACATGACTACAGGACCAAGAGAGTAGAAATAAACAAGTGAAAAGTGAAATGAATTGAGTGTAAGAAAAACCAACTGCCGGAAATATAGTCAATCTTTCTCTATTTTTACGTATATGTTGTTATGAGGTCGTTACAGAAATATATAGAAGTTATGTTACAATTTGAAATTAAAAATTAAAATAAACATGTTTAATAAATGTATTTTTATACATTTTAACATGTAACTGATTAGAATTTTGATTTATATTTTATGTATTTTTAGTTTATTAATATAATTACTTATGCTTTTGATCAGGACATAGAAACATGACAATTCTTTTTCATTTTTTGTACTAAGATGACAATGCCAGGTCTCACGTTCCATGTTTCAAGGTATAAACAGAATTCATCCTTAAATCTTTAACAGGCAGTGACATTTAGTTTTATGTAGCTTCATAATGAAAACCAGCTGTTCACAAATATAGGTATTCTAAATGTGGGTAGATTCTTGCACAGTGGTTTTTGTAGTTTAGCTACTCTTGAGATATTTGTAAAATTCTGCTTTCCTAACATCACTGTATTTACTTTTCATTGCAGTGCAGTTCAATAACTTCTATTTGTGACTTTTATTCCAATTTTGGATGTTAAATGAGAGTGTGAATTGAACACTGTGAGCACACTCCATAAAGTTTGAAATCTGAGAATTTCTTTTTGTCATTCAGTCTTCAAATCTACAGTTTTAAAGATGTTTCACTTTCATTTCAGGAAATGGATTTCAGAGATGGAAAATGAGCTATTTTACTCCTTTTGAAATTACATGTGAGCAACTTTGTAGAGAGTTCAAAGTTCTTGGGATGGGTTAATGTCAACCAAAAAGGCCAAATCTATATTCACTTTTGGCTGGTGGAATGTGGTCAGATTTTTTTTTTCCTTTACGTTGTATTAACATGTCCATTTTTTCCAAAAATTAATAAAAATCTCTTTGTCACCACGGCACACCCAGATCACTTGACCTCCATGTTGTGGCACCATGCCATACATGTTGTTATACATGTCATGCATGTTGTGGCACCATGCCATACATGGACATTACATGTCCAGGAAGTATAAACTGTCCATGGTTTTGGACCTAGGGGCACAGAATATTCAGGCATTGCATTTTAAAGTTTTAGTATAAACTACTCTTGAGTGAATGATTTAACAAATAGCTACATACAAGGCCCTTTCAAACTGCTACCATTTTGGATTTAAGTGTGTAGCACATTGACCTCCACCATTCCAAAAGCCTTATGTACAGTTCAGCTTACTAACTGGTACCAGTCCACAGTTAATTTTCCAAGACTTTTCTCACTACAACTTGATATGTGTAGCTATCACTGGCACCATGTCCGAATGTTTATATCGAACTTCGGTCAGATCAAAATTCAACTGAAAGGATGAAGAAACACAGGTAACAGGCAGCTGTTATCTGTGCTTGCCTCATTGTAATAGAAAATATCTTCAATAACTTATTTGTTTTCAAGCAACTTGTCTGAAAGTCAGTGTTCTGAGCACGAGCATTTCTGGTTAGAGTCGCGTTTGTAAATGCTGTTTCTGTCCCGTACCCCGCCGCCTGCTATGATGCTCTGCCATAAACCCACCATCTGAAAAGGTTTTTATTGCAGCGCCAATTTTTTCACTTAATATATAACCATGTGCCCTGGCAGCATTGCTTATTTTACTCACTTTATAAATAAACCACTTGAAATTCTATTTTATTTTTCATTTCATTAGGTTTCTCAGTATACTTCATTCAGGTAAAACTTACTGTGAATTGTTTTATGTTGACTTTGTAAATTATATGCTTTGGACAAACATTTTTCATACCACTTTGTTTTTTTGTATTAAGCCTATGGGATTATTCTTTTCTTTAGCAAAGAAGCATGTTCTGTCTCATTTTTCTTAAAAGCTTTGGCCTCTTGATTTATTTATTTATTTTTTTTGAGACAGCGTCTCGCTCTGTCACCCAGGCTAGAGTGCGGTGGCATCAGCCTAGCTCACAGCAACCTACAACTCCTGGGGTTCAAGCGATCCTCCTGCCTCAGCCTCCTGAGTAGCTAGGACTGTAAGTGGGCACCACCATGCCCGGCTGATTTTTCTATTTTTAGTAGAGACGGGGTCTCACTCTTGCTCAGGCTGGTCTCGAACTCCTGACCTTAAACAATCCTCCTGCCTCGGCCTCCCAGAGTACTAGGATTATAGGTGTGAGCCACCACACCCAGCCTACATCTACCATTCTTAAATCAACTTTTCTTGGAAACATGCATGCCAGCTAGCTTTTATTTTCTTCTTTACTGTAAGAAAGGCACCAGGGAAGGCCTGATGGCAAAGGGCAAAAACCCAAGACCTCAACAGTGGGCAGGACCGAGAGTGGCAGGGGCTGGAATGTCAGAGCAATGGTGCCCATTGAGGGTTGCAGCCACTGCTTGGTTCTAGCTGCCTGTGGCCACAGAAATACACATCTGGGGTTCTACATTGAACTACGGGGTATGTGCAGTGGTTGCAGAGCTCACCTGAGAAACACTTTGCAATATAAACAGTTCATCTTAAATTTGTGTGTGTGTGCGTGTGTGTGTGTGTGTGTGTGTATATGTCTATATCTGTTTCTTCATTGCCCCCCCCCCCCAGGGTACTGTGCTCCCTTCTTTTGGGATCTCTGGGTAACAAACTATCTTTTCAATAGCACTCCTCTCCTTACCCACTGCCCTCAACATACCTAAACAATACTAAAACCTATGTTTTAAAACAATATGGAACTAACTGGAATGTGAAAAGTGATAAAAATTCTTACATTAGCAACTAGATGTATATCTAACACTTGAAGTGTAAATACTTTTATATTTATAAAAATATTTAATTAGATTTATTTAAATTCCTAAAGTTTATAGTTTAACATTTCCCCTTAAGCAATTTTGAAGAAATATTTAGAAATCATGATTTATATTTTAGAGAAAAATTACCATTTGGAAAATATATAAAACAAATGCTACTTAAAATTTTTTTACTAATTTATGTTTTTCATAAAAAATAGATTTAAATTGTGTATATCATAAGTAAAAATATATTTCTATTTTTAATCCTCTAGATCATTGCTGTCAATAAAACAAATTGTGTGAGTAGTGATTATAACTTAGTGATTTTATTGAAATCAAGCCAACGAAACAAGTTTAGTGGAATAAATATAAAACAATTTATAAATTATTTGTGTTTATTTTGTTACTCATCCAAGCATCCTTGGTCTACCCACAGCACACCCAGACATGTGCAAGAATGATTAAACTCCGTCGTCGTTGGTATTTGGGTGACTTTCTGTTAGAGACCATAGCCTTACCTACATTTTAAAATGTTATCATTTTTCTTGCATATTTGTTAAAATAGGAATATAGAACGTATGTTCCTTAATAGTTTGCTATATAGTTATGACCTTTGAATGTTTAGGTGGAAGGTATATGGCCTGCGTTGGGGTTGCTGCCCGAGCCCCGCAGATGTGAGGGGTCGGCCGGCGGCAGACACTTTGTTCCTGTTGCTCAAACCAATCAGCCGCCTCCTGCCACCTCCTCTAGCCAGACGCGCTTTCTCTGAGATCTTCTCCAGGCTGATAGCTTCGTCACGCTGTCTCAGCTTCAGTGTCACCTCTGTGGGATGTTCTTCCCTGATGACCCATCTCTAGAGCATTACCCTGTTCCATTTTTCTGGTATCTTGTATCCTCATCAGATATTTCCAAATCTATCACTTGGTTTATATTTTGTCTCCTCTCTCTTGACTGTAGACCAATTAATTCAGAATCTTTGATGTAGGACCTGGCGGCAGTATTTTTCTTAAATTACTTAAAATACTCTTTACTGTGCGGCCAGGCTTGAGAAGCAGAGCCCTGGGTTATTCTCGGTTATGTGCTCAAGGAAACGAACAGAAATGTTCAGGGAGGTCTTGCTTGCAATAGCAAAAAAAGTTAAAAATGACTGAAATATATAGCATCAGAAAATGAAGATGTAAATTACGGTGTATTCATAAAGCACAATAAATACTATACATCGGTTCAAATAAATTACCAAAAGCTACATAAATCGACATGATAAATCCCTTAAGCATAAGTACAAAAAGCAAGTTATAGAAAGATATATATGCTACAGTACTATTTATAGAACAGCTTAAAAGATACAAAACAATACATAATGTATGAACGAACACATACATCTGTAAGTAAGTTTAACTTTTTAAAAAATTTCTGGAACGATAAACACTAATTTCAGGAAAATGGTTATTTCTGGAAAGGGAGAGATAAAAGGATTAGGGGGAAAAATAGCCTGTTTGCTTTATTTCTTAAAAAAGATAAGAAAGATCTAAAGTGAATATGGGAAAACGTTAGATTTAGCGGAGCTGATTCCCTTTACTTTTCTGTGTCCTTAAAATTGTTGGTAACAAAAAAGAAATGATAAATTTACATGGTGTTTTGGGGGAGGTACTAGCAATAGGGCTTAATGATCCTTTTTGTCAATCATTTGGGCTTTCCATGTTCTATAGCAATTATTGTCCTAACAGGCTTCTAAGTGTCATTTAACATCTAGGAATACCAGGAATTTGGGAGCCGTCTGGGTTCTTGTCACACTTTAATGCACAAATTTTGCCCCTGCCTTGTTGGATGCTTTTGAGTCCTACTTAAATTCTTTCATTCTCAGAAAAGTGTAAACTATGCTCCTTAATCCTGTGCTCATGATGCTCCCATTAATTCATTTGTTTACTTACACCATGAGTATTTGTTGGACACCCCTCTAAAATGGGGGGGGGGGGCTTGGGTAGAATTTTATTCTGGATATAGTTTTCCTCCCCTTCTTGTCAGCCTCATCTGCCTTCAGGTCTGAAATGAAAATGTTCCTTTGGTTGTGTTTACGGCAGGCTTATTCCAGATAGCTCGAAGAAGTCCACGGCTAGCCGGTTAGCACATCACGCGTTTTTAGGTTTTCATCCATCTCATGAGACGTGATGTAAGTTCCTGGAAGGTCCCCGCCTGCCACCAACAGAGTGATCTGAACGGAAAACCTTGAGGCTTGTGTGACGCAACACGGCAGGGGACCGACCTGGAGGGGACTGGTAGGGAATTTTAATTCCTCCTCCAAAGCCAAGCTTGGCTGGCCTAAGTCTCTAGAGAGCCTTAGAGCTGTGTTAGGGTGTATTACACTTCCTGTTTCCCAAGGATCTAGATCACGTCTGTCTGTCCCCCACTTGCCTGTCGTTCATACTTTCATCATTCATCTTCTCATTTAACAGTAACCTTCGGGGACCCGATGCCATCTCATTGCCTTAGGACACTTAAATTATTGAGTGTTAATCTTTCACTGTCCAGTTTCTCCAAGTTTGCTTAGCTCTCAGCTAGCTGCTCGTACCTGCCTTTGACATATCCTTTGCTTGTAAAAATAGGGAGGAAAGGAAATAAAAGGCACATGTGTTTAAATCCTTCAGATCCCAGTTATTCCCCAAATTCTTAATTAAATTCTTTCAGATGAATTTGCAAAAGAAGCTCCGCACGGCCAAGCCACGGAAGCCTTTCTGAAGTTGTCTCCTTACCGCTCAGGGGGACGTAGGAGGACAAGTTAGATGGAACCTGGGATGCCGCAGTTTCACGAGGGTTGAGGATGATTCCAGTGAGAGACTTACTTTTCCTTCAAGTGCGAAAGAAACAAAACTCTTCAGGGTTGAATTGGTGGGAGGGAAATGTCACGCCGGCATGTGCAGCATGACAAGGGACAGCTGGTTAGGGTGGCGTAAACCAGAAACCAGCCTCACCTCCTCGCCGTGGAAATTGCCACCAGGATGCCTGTAAATAGCTCTCTCTGTTCCCAGCTCTGTCGGGAAGAGAAGTGGGTATTTACATGAAAGCCGCCCGGCCTCCAACTGGGAAGCAGATTCAGTGGTTTCCTTGTGAAAGGCCCATGTCCCCGGCCCAGAGACAGAGCCTGGTGGACGGGGTGTACCTGGGACCTTGTCAGGCTGCGATGTTAGGTTTGCCTGGGAGCCGGGGCTCTTCGGGGCCAGAGCACAGAGGGTGCACGTGCCTTCAAGGCTCAGCGTGCAAATCCTACAGACTCCAGGGACCCAACAGAGGTGAGGAAAGGCACCCAGACTCTCAGACCAATCCCAGCTAGATGCTCATAGCCTCTTCCAAACCACACCTCCCCTGTGACTATTGAGCTCAACCAAATTGCATAAGCACTCTTGCAAGCCCTAGGGAAGTTTTATTTTTATGTAAGAAATACGGAGTCCCCAGATATTTCCAACCCATTGGACTTACGGTCTCTGATCAAAGAAGCTGTGGCTCCCGGCCCTGCACTGCCTCGTAACCATGGCAGAAGGCACCCACAGCAGGTGCAGGATGCTGTACCTGTCCACCTGGGACCCAGCCACATGCCGCTGAGCCTCAGGAGAGTTCCAGAAGAGGGCAGCGGGCGTTCCAAGGCGGGCTGTGGAAGGGGCATCCTTCTATCTTCAGGTGCATTAAGTGGCTCAGTTTATAGCCACCTCGCTGTCACGGAGGGAGGAGAATTGGCTCCACCCGGCATTAAGGGAAGCCAGAGAATGTTCTCTGTGCGTGATTCTGGGCAACTCATTGATTAAAATGCAACTGGAGCAAATCGAACGTGAGTAGTACTGAATCTAGGACGGATCAACGTTGGAAATAATCCCATACAACTCTTGAAGTAGCCCAGAAGCATGTGTTCTCTCTCTCTCTCTCTCTTTCTTTTTTTCCAGATGACTATAGAACAAAGCAGAGAGGGAGAACGACTGCCCATTACTACCAGGGGTTCCTTAGGGAACTTGGAAAAAGCGGTTTGCAGGCCTGGCTCCTTCCATGAGCCTGCAGTAGCGTAGACCCCCTTATCGAGGGGCGCTGTGTTCTAGGACCCCCAGTGGATGGCTGGAACTGCAGGCCCTGCTGCACCCTGTGTACCCTATGTTCTTGCCATCTGATACCGAGAGGGCTACTAAGAGACCAGTGGACGGGTAGTGTAGACAGCACGGATATGCTGGACGAAGGGATAATTCACGTCACGGGGGAGTTGGCGTGAGATGCTGTGAGATTTCATCCCGGTACAGAATGGTGCACCATTTAAAGCACATGAGTTATTTATTTCTGGAATTTTCCATGTAATATTTTTGGACCCTGGTGGGCTGCCGTCGTTCCATTTCAAGGAGTCAGTCTCTTGTCTGCCACGTGAGAGGATGACGGGCTTGAACGAGCCGAGGGGGCAGGTTTCTCCCATGTCTTCCGGCATGGATGGTCTGGGGTCCTGATTTATGCTCCCCTGGCTTCTCGTTAAAGACTGCAGGCAGGTTACACCGGGCCGGGCACGTCCGCCTCGGAGCTTGCTCTCCTGCCGGCTCTTTCTTTCCCTCTCACATCCATTTAATCTTGACGTTGGCAACCGCTGAGCAAAAGCAGCTGCTTCCTTTGCTGACTTCACTTCCTTTGGGCGGCCGACATATGTACTGCTCGCGATGGCTTTGGGGCAAAACGTTTATGTTTGATTAACTCAGCTTTAAAACACACCAACCGTGGAGGCACTAATTCTGCCGGATTTATCTGTCACGTCCGCAGCTTTCGAGACACAGCGTAGCTCCCGATAGAGGCTCCAAAGGCTGTGTCTGTAGCCGGGCAACAGAGGAAAGGCAATTTCAGACGGGATTTTCATTCGATAGCATCCGAACGGCAGGTTGGCTTTTTTAAGGTCTCGGGAGCACCCGCAGGAGTGTTTTCAGTTACGTTATTCAAGGAAAAGAACCCATCTGCATCCCGATTCTGACCAATCATGCTTTCGCTCTGTTTATCTTCTTAGGTTTTAAATACTTTTCTATAAAAGAAAAAAAAAAAAAACTTTAAAAATGTAGTTTTATGATGAGTCAAGGACTGCCGCTGTGCCTCAAGCTAGAATAAAACACACGGAATACATTTAAATGAATTACAAAGTGCATTATACTCTGAAAATCAGCATTAAAATGCACATTAATTTTTGTAGCTCTTAAATACTTCGGTTGCTGAGAAACTGCCTCTATTCTATAATTGAAATAGCTCTTCAGATGCAATTTAGTCGCTGATTGGTTTTTAAGTATTTTTAAAAGCTAGCAGCTCAGATGGAGAAAGGTGGTGTACCCTCGGGTTTTAAATAGGAACAGCAGATGTCACCGAGCCACAGACTTACCAGGCCACTGGAAACCACATTTATTTCCTCCGGAGAAGGGGGAGGCTCCACCCCACATCCCGAACTGTTCAGGAGACCACAGAGCTGGCTCGACACCAAATAGAGGACCTTAGTTACGAGGGGGTTGTTGTCCTTGGGGTGAATCGATCGGGTCTCTTATTAACACCACACTCCTCAGCTCACACAGTCCCTTCTCCTGCCTTTTACTGCCCTTGGCTTTTTGCCGAGTTCAAACAATGCTAAGCAGGAGAGGAGTGAGTGGACATAAAAAGGCAAGTCTATTTTGATAGCCTTGAGCAGGTGAGTATCTACAGGTATGGCTGGGAAGAAGTTTAAACAAAAGGCCTAAATCAGGCATTGGAATGCTCTGCGGATTTTATTTTATTTTATTTTGGCTAATTCAGCAAAGAATACAGCGCGGTGGCCGTGTCCCCAGAACAGCACTCAGTCTTTCAAGATGAGAAAAATAAGCCAGGGATTCTTTCCTAGCTGTGTGCCGCATGCCTATTTTGAACTCATCGATGCCAGAAATGACAGTACTCGTTGGCAAAACCATGGGAGATAAAATGAGTTCCCTTCCTAAATTTCTTGCTAAGAGACAATAGCCAAATCATCCAAACTCTTTGTTTCTGGGTTTTCTTCTATGGCAAACAAGATCACTGATATGTTTTTTGGATGGTTATAGAGTTCCCAGGTAAGGTATTAATGCGTGAAAACTAAAAATTGCTATGAGACTGTAAAGTGGAATTACCATTGTACTAGAGAATTCTGAAGAGTAAGATTTTGGATGGGCTCTAGTGAATCTTTTTGAGGAGGAAAACCTCAAAAGCCTTCAGAATCCTTTGGTGTGTTCGTATCAGGGAAAGATTCATGTTCCAAAACAGGTTAGTTGTGCCTGTGAATTCTGTCTCTCTATCTGGGATCCTGTCTGAGGGTTGAGAAGGTAAATTTCAAGTTAGGGAAAAATCTACTCTCTGGACTTTCATAATCGCCTTTGATAGCAAGTCACAAGAAAAATGCATGGAGATAGAGGAACAGTTGGGCAACAGTAATAGAAGTCATACTAATAGCATCTACCTACCGTTTATTGTGTGCTTAACCACAAGCCCAGCAGTTAGCCGTATCTTTTACATCCTTTTAATCTTCACTGAGACCCTGTGGGGTAGATGTTATAAATATCTCCTTTTGTAAATGAAAAAAACTGAGCCCTGAAGAGGTTAAGCAATGTGCTCCATCTCATATAATAAGTGGTAGCGACATATATTCTAAAATGACTTTTAAACTTAGAGAACACGGTGCCTCACTGCAGAGATCGAGAATTCACTGGAAAATACATCTCGGTAGGATTCACTCACGTGAGCTACAGTCTCCAGGGAAAGCCATGAGTTGTTAAGAAAATTCACCCGGGTGTGGAGAAGAGTACGGAGAAGAGATTTCAGATAATCGAATTTTCTTTTTTCTGGTTGTAATAGGTACTACAGTGTCTAGTGTATTTGTTGTATGAAAAGAAGGTTACCGAGACAAAAATGTGTCCGGAATCCTTTAAGAGAAAATGCATTGCCGGTCAGTGATCTCACGGAGAGATGCGGAAATGAGTCACCTTCGAGTGATGTGGTCATTTAATCCTCTTAAATGGATCATTATTTAAATGACACTGTCCAAACCTGGATAAAAGGCATCAGGAGCACGACCTCCGTAAAAATCTCGATGGGAGTTTAGAGAACAGAGCTCACTGTAGCGTATTTTCTTCGAAAATGTATGGATGGTACTTGGAAAATTCCCCCAATATCTAGGCTTGAGCTCCCATGTCAGAAAGTCTGCCGATAGCCTTGCTTCCTCTCTTTAAAATCAATTTTCCTGCCCTCTCCCTTCCCTTCCAAGTCCTTGGTACCCTCCGTTCTACTCCCTGCCCCTGTACCAGCCACCTTTCTGGCTCCTACGGATGAGCAGGAACATGCCACATTCCAGTTGGTTAAGAGATACAAAAATGCAGCCAGAATGAAGGGATAAGGTCTAGTATTCAACCGTCCAGTAAAGAAATTAGAGTTCACAAGGGTTTGCAATATATTTCAAAATATTTAGAAAAGAACTGTAAGATTCTCAGCACAAAGAAAAAAGAAATATTTGAGGGGATGAATACCCCACTCACCCTGATTTGGGCCTGACACGTTGTATACAGCTATCGAAACATCACATATGCCACCAAATCTGTACACCTGCTCTATATCAATTTTTTGCACTGCACGTGTTATCTGCTGCTAATAAGAGATTGGACTAGGAGGGACACTCAGGTCCCTCACAGCCTCGGCAGCTGCTGTTCGTGGATTTCCGGAGTGCCGCGGAGTCAGGCAAGGTGGGAGGACTTCGCAGAGAGGGGCAGAGGGGAGTCGGGGCAGGACCGACCAGCCCCCTGGAAGCGGGCACGGGGAGGATGCGGAAACCACTGCAGTCGGGATTGAGTTCAGAGACTCCTGGAAGGTCTATTTTCTGTGCATGGCAGGGCACCCACGGTTTTGAATGACACGGTTTGAAAGATTTAAAAGCCCAGCGTGGAGCTGCACTAAAATAGATCTGTGCAGCAAAAACGCTCGGCATTAAAAAGAGGGAAAGGGAAAAAAAGGGGAAAGAAAGGCGGGCAAAGGTGTGGGCACTGTGTACTGCCGGCATGAAAGAGCCCCAGAGCCACCTGCCGCTGTGTTCGGATGTCTCCCAGAAAGGTGAACTCCCTTCCACCTGCCGCTGTGTTCGGATGTCTCCCAGAAAGGTGAACTCCCTTCCTTGTGCACAGAAAGAATGAAGGGTTTGCTTTCTAGAAGCCAAGGAGATCCCTCATGCCCATAGCAGTGGCTCCCAGCCTGGGCTGCACACTAGAACCTCCCAGAGAGTTTTCAAAATCGCCCCGTGCCTGGTCCCCGTTCCTAGAGATTCTGATTTAGTTTGGGGCCAGCAGTGTTTTGGCATTTTCATTCCTCGACTGAATCTAATGCACAGCCCGTCGTTGAGAAATGCTGCTCGTATTGACTTGCAGATATCTTTTTAAAAATTGCCCAGATTGCCTTTGCTTTGGGAGGTGCTTTAAGGCACCTTTGGAATGTTCAGTAAAATGTCAAAACTCTCCATAACAAGCTGGAACAAAAGGGATTCCCAGGGAGAAACCCTGGCACAGGCTTAAACTGTTTCTGTTTCGTAATTTCTAAGGTACATGTGTTTTCACATTTTAACATACCAGAAGTCAGGATACATCTTATGAAAATGTCGTTTTGCCATCATTGGGGGCCAGGTAGCTGCCCTGTCCTTACCTGTACGCAGATAAACTTGGTCGAGCCCTGTGGGCACACCCCTCCTACAGATAAGATTGGTTGAGACACCAACCCAGATGACAGCCCCATTTTCTAGTGACACCCAGCCCGGAGCAAGCCTCTGCTCCCTGGGACCCTCCAACCACAGCTCATCCTGTAACAGGTTCTAGAACATCCTCTTGCTAAAACTCCCCTGAGTCCTACGGTGTGTGTTTCCCCCTCACTGCGACGAGTGATAAACTGCACTTGTTCTCTTACAGCCCTGTCCCTGCACTGTGGCCAGCGGTGCCACTCTGTGCTTGGCATCTTGTCTAAAGGGTCCAAGGCACATCAGGGCACCGCTGCGGTTCCCAGACAGAGAGAAATGGGGACGGAGATTCTGGAACAACATTCTGGACACTCAACATTGATACAACTAGACTCTTAGAGGAGAGAAAGTTAAGATTCTTAGGTCAAATTTCATGGAGAAAGGCGTGTGATTTAAAAGCAGAATGCTGGCGGGGGGCGGGGGGCGGGGGAATGCCTCAGTTACAACTTAGGGGTAAAATGAGGAAACCCAGGATGGCTTCGAACACAGTAAATCCAGAGAGGCGACCATTTCTGCCTCACTGAGCTGAATCAATCCTGTTTTCTGCCTGGGGAGATTGCGTCCATCCCTGAATGGTTATTTTCAGCTCCTCTTTGGCCTGGGGTCACTAGGGTATTAGTCTGGGTCATATCTTTGAGCTGAGGGTGGGAGTCATTTGATGCCCCCAAAGCTCTGCACCCCTTTCCTGACTCCAGCTCCTAATACTCCCACACATAGAAATTCGTCCTTGCAAGCAGACCTGGGCACCAGGCAAGGTGTTTGCCTTGCACAGGAGCTGATTTGCAGCCTGCTAAGTCCTGTGCTCTAAGCAGAGGAAGTTAAGCCCCACCATGCACATCCTGCAACTGCATCCGATTTCCATTGCAAAATTACTTTGCAGAAAAATGGCACAGAGCCTGCTCTTCTCCCTTTTGCCAGCGACTCCCTGGGCTTTCAGGCCTGGCTTAGGATGACCGACCGCAGGGAGCGCTGGGAATGCGGAGGGGGGAGGCGCCAGATAAAACCTCATCCTGTTTTACAATTCAGAGCTGGAATTGGAGCCCAGATAGAAGAGCAGGGCACAGACCAGGGAAGTGGATTTGATTATTGCGTTAACCCACAGAACACTTCAAATGAAAACGTTCACAGGGTAATCAATAATTCAGTCTTCATTTGTTAGTCTGGGCAGATGACATTTATTTTAATAGGCTCTCTCTAGATGGAGGGCATGAAATTTTACTTATGCTGTGCTTTTTTCCCCGTTTTCTTAAAGCACACCGTTGCCTTTGCCTATTTATCCACAGCTGTCTGGCGCTTCCGGGGTCCCTTCATCCCTCTGTTTCATGTAAATTTCAGATACCTAAGTTGGTACTGATACATTTTCTTCTCTGATCCTATTCGCTCCCTATCCTGCCTCTAAAACCCGGCCTTGAATCTATTTTTTTCTAAGACATTTTGGCAAATTTAACTATCCCTGAATGGTCGATCCTTTTTATGTCTAGAAATTACTTTCATAATTTGCATTATCTCCATTTTATGCTTTTCAGTGTTTTCTCTCTCTGAATCTCTAGCCTTTTCAAGTATCTGAGGGCAAAGACGATGTCTTTAATTTGTTGTTGCCGAGTTCTTCCCACTCCTGTAATCGCTTCTTCACTCCTTGTTCTTGCAGACCGAGGTGGACTAGACGCAGCCTCAGGTCCGAATCTGGCTCTCCATCTGGTTTTGTAAATAAAGTTTTATTGAACCACAACCATGCTCATTCCCTTCCGTATTGTCTCAGGCTGCTTTTGTGCTGCTCGGGCATAGTTGAGCAGCTGCTCCACAAAGTCCCCAGGAAATACAGATCGTTTTGAAATGTGCTCACAAGATACAAAAGGTGCTTCTTGGTCCATAACTCAACCGAGTTGGGGCTTTTATCTTGGTCTGACTTGTGCATCACATCATTAATAATTATTAGAAAAGTAATGACTTGATTAAAATGCCTGAAATGTGTAAAAGCAAGAGACTCCCCACTCTGTTCTCAGCCCTGTTTCTTAGAAGCAATTACCTTTAGCAATTTCTTACATAATATAAACTTCCAGAAATATATTATTTCTTCACAAACTTTTACATTAAAAAATATATTAACATAAACACACTTTGAAAATAACACACAAAATATGTAGATTTATATGCAAAAACCATTTCAATTCATTGACTCTAAGAGCAAAAGACTAGAAACCACCCAAATATTCAACTGTAGATTAGTCTAATAATATGACATAAAATGGATTAACAAGTAGTAAAAAAGAATGATAGGTACACTAAAATGGAAAGATGTCTCTTGTTACTTCTTATTTTTTTACTTAAATTTTCTAAGTCAGGTAATGGGAAATGTGTGTCTCCTACCACTATCTTACCAAAAAAGACTTGCCTAACACCTATAGTTTTGAGGCCGGATGCAGGGTTATTGCTAGAAGTTTTGTCTCTCAAGCGATAATTCAGAAAACTTCGTCTGCCAACTGCAAAGCCAACATGTCTCCGGGTGACCGTAATGTGCAAAGTACTTGTTTTTCTGCGCTCTTCTACGGCGAGGGAAAAGGAGGTGGTGATCTTGTTCCACCTCTAGCTCCTTTTCCTACGCCTTCCCTGCCATCCCATAACATAAACTAAAAATAAAATAAAACAGAATACAACAATAAAAGTATCCAAACAAAATCCTCTCTAAAAAGCTTAGTAAATTATCCAGGCAGTAAGTATCTTCTCTAAGTTTCGAAGGGGTTGTCAGAGGGCATTTCTATAAGGTGGTACTTTAGGGAGATTTTGAAAGCCTAATAATCTTCCTGTGGTATCCTCAGCGGAAGAGGATGGATCTTGGCATTTGCGGCTTCCTCACCACCTCCCTACGACTGTGGCCATTTTCTTTTGCCATTCCCGACGCTCCTTGAGCATTTGTCCTGAAGTGCCACCTCTGGCCACAGCACGTCGACTATGGATTCAGACACAAGGGATGAAAGGTAGAAGGTCGACGCTTTTGGTGACACGTGTGGTTTGTTAGTTAAGTGGTTCTTCCTTAAAATGTTATTCTTGATCACGTACTGTTTAATAACTTTGGACTCAGGAATGTATGTAAAATACTTCAAAGCAGGTTCAGTGCAGGGTACCAGGCGTTAGTCCGGAAAGCCCCCTGCTGCAGCCGGTGTTAACTCTTTAGTGGCTGGACTGTGGGACATTCTGGCAGCTCCAGAGTGACAAGGGTGGGAAGCCACGGTGATAGGGACGTCAGGGGGCTTGGGAAGTGTTTCAATGCTGCAACAGGCTGTACTGATACGTAATTTTGATGATCCAATGAGTAAAAAAGAATGAGTCCAGAAAAGAACAATCCTATTAATTGGGGAATCAAAAAATATTTAGTTCAGCAAACGTTTGCTGCATGCCAGACACCGTGGGGGACTCAGGGCCATGGCAATGACTGAGACCCACGCCGTCCCGGCTCTCTTGCAGCTCGTGGGCGGGAGAGGAAGAGAAAGCTCTCTTGATAAAAGGATTTATTTCCCTGGGACTGCTTAACCCCCAAAAGGGAAAGTTTTTGAAGGAGAAGTTTCTAAGTGCATGGTGTGATATGAAAGGACCAGCTATTACTTGTAGAGATTAAAGAAATGAATCCCCTTAAGAGAAATTGCTACTAGTTATGAGGAAACATTTTTTTATGACTGTGACCATAGTTAGGGCTTGGCATAGGCCTTAGTAGAAGTCTCTAGAAATGAGGCTGACACCCCTATACCCAGGGCAGCGGGGAGTCCGGGCACTAGCCGGTCTCTCTGCATGAGACCAACAGGTAATACAGTTCTGTTCATACTACTCGGTAAGAAGAATAAAACTAGTCATTTTTGTGTAACGTAAGCACGGTCTTCGAGGAATTTTTATTAAAACCATGGGCAGAGCTGATTACTTCTCGCCTAAAAACAGATTCTGTCGCTCCAGATGAATTAACTCACAGGATTGTCCCAAAGCGTTCTGAACGGCCTTGTTCTGAATTCTCCACCCTGGGGGAAGACTCTTTCGGGTTTTTCAGGCCCACACGAGGAACTTTCTCGATGTCGTGTGGTGTGTTTATTGGATATAGATCACATATATATATATATCTATTGGGAAACAGGCCATGCTGCAGAGAAAATATCAGACTATCTTCTTCCTCGTGTGTGTTCTCCATGTGGCATTTTTCGAAAACTGCTTGTTTTGTGGAAACAAACACGTTTTGGCTCCTTTTGGCTCCACGAAGTGGGTGGAAAAGCCAAGTTGAATCCCACTCTACCTCATGAGTCATCCTCCGATCTGCCAGCACATCCTGGCGGTGGCCACTTTGTTGCGGGAGGAGGAGCTGCAGAGCGAGAAGGAAACAAGTGGGTTCTCAGATCTCAGGCCATTCGTGGCATCCTGAGAAACACAACGTTTTGACTTAAAAGGCAATCTCATCCAACACGGGTGTCAGCAAGACGGGATAAATAGTTTTTATCTTTTTTGGTGTCATTTAACAGAATCATACTTTTGGTGCCCATGACATCATTTTGAGTGTTATTGATATGAAATCATTTTTCGCCCTCTGCTTCTTTAAGATAGTTAGACATGAAATCAGTCTAGAAATGTCCACAGCTTAATAGTTAAGATATACGAATTACATACTTCATATCGGAGTGACTTTAAAGGAAATATAAAACCCTATTGATTATTGGGGTGTCTCAGATGGGAAGAGGAAAAGTACACAATATTCTAGCTTGAGCGTGATGCCCTGAATGCCAGACATACATTTTGGGGAAGTTATTAATTTGAAAATGAATACTCTTCTTCCCACAAAAAGCACTGACTTTGATCAACATATAATGTGTGTGATCATTGAAAAGTTTATTGTGGCTGTGTCCAGCTGCGCAGCACTTGGATTCTATTAGAACAACAGTAAATACTAGAATTCCTGTCCCTAAGGGATGGGCAGAACGTAATGGCTTTAAACTCGTTGGCTGGCCACAGTGGTGGCATCTGATGACTCAAGTTGCTGTGCCCACCCGGGTAGGTCCGTGCACAGCAGGGGTCTGACACATAGTGGGCTTTCAAAAAATGTTTGTTGAGTGAATAAATGTATGAGCGAACAAAGGGAAAAGGAACCTGGACACTCAGAAGAAAGAAGATCTAGGTTTGTAGGTGTGTCTGTTCTGTGTTGCTATTTTCTTGTGATCTAGAGATTAAAAGGTTCAAGTGTTTCCCATCAGAAAACCTGAAGGGATGGATTAGTTTTCTACTCTGGTCGCAAATGTAGCAGCTTTAAAGCAGCGTGACACATACGCTCACATGCTCCCCAGGTCAGGTGTCCGGCGTGGCTCGGGTGGCCTCTCTGCTTCAGGACTCACAAGGCTGGAGTCAAGATGGCGGCCGGGCAGGGCTGTCGTCCAGGGCTGGGGTCCCCTTCCAGGCTTACGAGGGTGTAAGACTGAGGTCCCTGTTTCCATGTTAGCTGTCAGCCTAGGGTTGCTCACTGCTCTGTTGGTCACCCACATTCTTTCTCACGTATTTCCTTCATCTTCTGACCAGCAACAATGGGCGGAGTCCTTCTCACCACGAAAGGTTCATGTGATTAGATCCATCTCTTGCTTTTTTGGTCCCTAATTTTGTCTGGAAAAGGCAAGGAGGGGTAAGGACCCCTTATCTGTTGGCCTCACAGTGAAATTACAAAACAAGGAGGTTATGTGAGCGTTAACTCAGACCTCATTATTGGTAGAACTCCATAGCGTAGAATGTTCTCTATGGACACTGGATTTACTGCTCCTCTGGGAGTTATTACGGTAACCGGACAAGAGCTCTTTTCAGATTGTTTCAACTTTTGAAATAAATTGGGAGCCTGGGATGTCCTTGGCCAGACTGAGCCAGTTCCAGAATTGGTCTCTGCCCTACCTTCATGAGCTCCCAGGTTTACGTTGCTCTTGTGAGTGCCCAGCTCTCTCAGGTACCATGTCTCCTGCCCATAATTCCTGCTCTTCTGATACCACCTTAGATCTCTCTCGCCTCTTGTCTTTGCTGTTCTTTCCCTGGTCCCTTGCTTACTTACCACCTTTCCATTTTTTTTTCTCTCTACTTTTGACTCTTTTTTCACCAACCCTCCTCCGACAGGGGTTAGTGTACAAAAGTTTAAAGCTCATTGAGGTCATTAATATGTAAGACTCATAAATAGTTTACCCAAACAGGAGCTATAGTGTAACATGCTCCAAAATATGAACTTTGTATCTTTCTGACATTCAAGGTAAAGAAACGACCCATTCTTTAATGATAATGCCAGTAACATGTGTTTGCCTTCCTTTTCCTGCATTTGTATAATGTTCTATTTCTGTTTTTCCTCTACAACAATTGGGCTTAGTGGTCATTTTTAGCAGACGATAGTTCACCTACATTTAAGAGCATTCACGTATTTTCTTTAGACACCAGGAAGCATGCCAAGTTGCCTGTGATTTCCTCTCAGTTAAGTACCCAAGCAAGCTGCATGCTAATTCTCTAGATTTCAGTCAGTGTAAAAAAGAAAAAAGAAAAGAACAAAAATGAAAGCTCCCTAGGAATGGTTTTGTCTTTGGGGGAGATAGAGTAAACCTGTTTTATTACACAAAGAGCCGAAATGTGAATGTCTTTTGGACAATATTAAAAGTGCATCGGGCCACTGCACATACATGAAGTTGTTAGGTAGGTAGTTAGGATCTCGGCTCTTTTCGGGACAAGGGTGCCCACCTTTGGTCTGTCTCGAGCAGTTGCCCACCTGGGAAGCAGGAGAAGGGCAGGCCCTCCATTTTGGTGCTGCCCCACCCTTAATCCTATCCCAGGCAATGAATTGAGGAGTGTTGGCAAAATGATTTGTCATGCTGATAACATTATGAACATGCAGTTAGGTACAACAGAGAGGGTAATATAGTTTATAAATAAGAATAACTGAAAAGAGCATTTTAAAATATTGTGGTAAAACATACAGAACACAAAATTTACCATTTTAGCCATTCTTAGGTGTACAGTTCTGTGGCATCAAGAACATTCACCTTGTTGTGTGACCATCACCGTCATCCATCTGCATTTCTCATTTCATCTTGTAAAAGTGAAACTCTACCCATTAAATAATAACTCCCCACCCTCCTCCCCCAACCCCTGCCACCCCGGATTCTACTCTCTGCCTGAATTTGACTACTCTGGGGACCTCGAACAGATGGAATCATGCAGGATTTGTCTTTTTGCAACTAGCTTACTTCATTCAACAGGATGTCTTCAACATTAATCCACTCTGTAGCAGAATTTCCTTCCTCTTTCAAGCCGAATAATATTCCATTGTACGAATATAACCACATTTTGTTTGTCCATCAATCTGTCAGTGGACATTTGGGTTGTTTCCACTTCTTGGCTATTGTAGATAATGATGCTACGAACATGGGTCTGTAAATAGCTATTCAAGATCCTATTTTCAATTCCTTTGAATATAAACCTAGAAACAAAATTTCTGGATCATACGATGATTCTATTTTTAATTTTTTGAGGAGAAACCACCATTTTAAATGTCCTCCTTAAGCCAAAGACAGGAGCATTGTAGGTGCATTTGTCTGTGGGGTCTCTGGACACATTTTTGTGGCACGGAACAAGCCGCCTACGTGTCTGCATTCCAGTGGCAGGAAGGTGAATAAAGCCTGGACATACCGGCTGTTACACAAAGCGTTGAGTCCCATAGAATCATAAATAAATAAAATTGGAATGGGACGTCAAGAGCTTCTTTGTTTGATGAAAGTTGGAATGAGCCCTCAAGAATTTGTTCTCCCTCCATCCTTATGCAGCTCACTTAACATCATCACCCCTCTTCCAGGTGGATACCTGGCCCCAAAGTCACACACCTAGAAAATGATGGGCAGCGAAGTAAACCTGGAGGTCGTGTTTCTTGGTATAGTGTCCTTCTTTTATGACACATTAGTCTCAGTGCTTTAGAGGTGGAAGATGATGACTTAGAGATCAGCTAAGTTAGTAGTTTTCAAACTGCTTTTTAAAGGCTCTCAGTCCCGCATGAATCTTCTGAGCTTGCTTCTTCCTTTGCTCCGAGAAGATGGGGCAGGGAGGAGGTGATCAGGGTAGGATCTAAATGAGGAAGAGAATCACCCTGGTTCCTTGAACTCTTTAATTTCAGCCTGTGAACGGAGACATCGCTGCTTTCTTTGAAGACACTTAAAGCATCTCCTACAGTCGCTGGGGGTGGGAGGCGGGGAAAGTCAATGGTGTTTACAAGTAATATCTTCCAGGGTGCAAAATATCGCAGAGGTGGTGGGACTGGGGAGCCCTGGTCTGTCTTTGTTGGTTCTTATCCTGTGACTTTTGGCACTGCTTTCACTCAGTGGAGTAGGAAAAAACAGTTTAACAGATAATTAGCAAGCGGCCGATGTGAGCTGGGCGTTGTGTTAGCTGCTGGGTAATCGTGGCAAACAACACGAACTTAGAATCTGCCTTCGTTGAACTTATGTCTATCGGGGAAATAGATATTGAGAAAGTAATTTCATGGGACGTTAGGGACAATTTAGGAAGAGAGGGGGATTATGAAAGTGAGTGATCCTCGGCCTCTGTGAACCACAAGTGGTATTCAGAAACACGTTTTAAAATCCAAAGCACAAAAACATCAAAAGGTTAATACAACAATGCAGATGATAAGGAATCCAGGTAGGAGGGAGGTCTGATCACAGGTTATAATCTTCCTAAATTAAACACGATGTAAGAACACATGTTGGGATCAGGAAGAAATCACCGTGGCAATGTGTGATGCAGAAGGATGTGCCTTAAAGAAACCACGTGGCTCTCTTGAAACAGAAATGTTTAATACCCCAGGTGCTGTGAGAGTTCTCCTTGAAAAGCATGCCTACTTGGAAATTAAACGTGCTTTATGAATTCCAGTACTTCACATGGGCAAGGTATTTCAGTGCTCTTACCCTGTTACAACCCAGCCAATGATAAGGTGAAATGATTTTGTTCTTTTTTGTGTTTTTAAAGGAATCATGCATTGTAGAACTTTAGAATGAGAAGAGAGCTTGCAGACTATCTCTTTCCAGTTCTTTCTTGGGGTATCCAACTGTGTGCTGTTTCCCTCCCCTATGTTTGTTTGACAATAAGATTTCTAATACAAAGAACAACATAGATAACATGTAAACAGTGTTCAATGTGCCCAGTACTGCACTCAGCAGCTTACATGCCTTAACTTAGCTAATAGGCACACACACAAAAACCCTCTTTTCTTATCCTTATTTTACAGATAAAGTATCATATGCAAAGCATTTACTATCTGCAGAGAAGTGATGTTGGGCATATGTCTGATTCCAGACTCTGAGTTATACTGCCCCCTTGACATGTTCTCTCATACCGAATTAATTTAATTTTAGTGTTTCTGTTAAACAATTTTAACATAGCTGATGGATGTTTAACAGAGAGGGGGCAACATAGGAACCAAGCTCAGTAGGCTTCTCAGCACACGTGATCCTAAATGGTTGGTGCTGAGTCCACCGATAAAGAAGACGATGGAACGGGACGGTCTCACGCCCCCAGGATGGTGTCTTTAAATCTAGGCTGTAAATGTGTCATTCTTTCCCCTGGCTGGGGAAAGGTTGAGAAAGGGGAAGGAGGCTCTGAGAACAGGTGTCTGGAAGGGAAAAGAAAAGGGATTAGGGTGACCAACCTGGGGACGAGGTGTGGGAAGTTGTGTGAAAGAGACCCCTCGGGGAGCTCGAGCTACGGGGAAGTTTAAAGAGGAGAAATCAGGAAAGGGCATAACAAAGGAGTGATCACGTGACTATTAATGATGGGAAATTGTCCTTATCTGTCAGTCTCATTCTAACCTAGCTCGTCTCAGTTTGTGGTTGGGAGAAGGGGAGCTGGACGTCCACGGAGGGGCTGTTGTGGGGTGAACTGTGTCCTCCCCACAATCACAGGTGGACATTCTGCCCGCCAGTACCTTAGGGGGTGACTCTTTGAAGGTGAGGTCTTTCCAGAGGTAATTAAGTTAAAATGAGGTCAGTAAGGTGGGCTCCAATCCAACACATACGACTGGTGTCCTTATAAGAACCGGAAATACGAGCACAGACGTGTGTAGAGGGAAGATGGCGTGAAGACAGCTGTCCACTAGCCAAGGACAGAGGCTTCGGAAGGACCCGACCCTGCCAACACCTTGATCTAGGACTTCCAGCCTCCATGACAGTGAGAATGAACGTCTTCAGCCACGTGTGTGATACTTTGTGACAGCAGCCCTAGCAAACTGATACAGGTGCCAACTCCCAAACTTTATCCTTTGAATCCTTACTTATGTTTGTTTCTCTACAACTGAGCTGTCCAACACAGTAGCCGTTATTTGCACATGTCTCTATATTAACAAATGTAAGTTAATTAGCATTAAGTAAAATGAGAAATTTAGTTGCGCTCATCATATTTGATCATATGTGATAGATTCATTCACCCCAGGTGGCCAGTGACTACTGTCTTGGACAACACAGATTTAGGACATTCCCATCACCACAGAATGTTTAATTGGATAGTGCCAATTGAGACCAGACCTAATTTAATCTCGCAATATACCTTGAAGCGGAAAAAGATACAGAGTCTAGAACCTAATTGAATGTAGAGTAAATTTTTAAGAAACAGGGAGGATGATGCACCAGGCGTAGTTAGCTTGCTCCAACATGAGGAGTTGCAAGAAGAGGCAAGGGGTGTGTGTGTGTGTCCGTGTCTCTGAGTGTGTGTGCACGGGTGTGTAAGGAGCTATTCCTTCATGAGGTCACACTTCATACCTTGAACTGAATTTCTAAGCCTCCCTGCCGTCCAGCTCTTGTTCCTGATGCTCCGCCCTCATTGCCCTGATTAAATCCTTCATGTGATTCGTTACTGTAGGTGAGTGAATTCCTGCACATACATTGCAACAATGTCAACTGCATCCCTTAAGGATGCAAGCGGATCCTAAAGTCTGACAGCAGGGAGCAGCTGCACCTCCGTTTTAAATGAACGGTGAAAAAATGGATTTGAAGAGGGTCAGTGGTTTCCTGGGGTAATGTGCGTGTGTCTTCATGCTCTTGTGTGAATTATGGGTCAGAAGGCAGACATATTAAGCAAATTAGAGCACAATTTAAAGAGTGGCTAGTGGGGAAGAGGACGTTCCAGGTGGGAATTGCGCCGGCAGATTAATTATCTCAGACAACTCGTAACTTTTAAGTGAATTTCCTGAAGACTGAAGGAGGGAACTTCTGAGTTCCCAGAAAGGGATCTGAGTTACACCGAGGCTGCTATATGTGAAAAGGACCCATCCACTACTAAAAATCTGCAATAAGTTAAATAATTCAAAAGAAAAAAAGAAAGATGCATTAAAAGTTAACCCAAGAAGTTAATGCTAAGAAGTAAACATGGCTTCCCCATGATTTATTAAGAGCCAGGATTGTCTGCTTCTTAGGAAGAATTTTTCCTAGTGACAGAAGGTTAGGGTGATGCACAGGATGAGCACAACTTATGGGGCGGTGGGAGCTATGGAGGGCTTTAGAAGGGAAGGGGGCCCCTCACTCATAGAGGGGGCTTGGCCTGCGGGTGTGACATGGGCTGAGTGCAGTGTGTTCAGACTGTGCCCCTCCTACGCTCTTTCCAGCATTTCATAGTAAGCACCTCGTGACACAGGCCGCTGGTTCGGAAACAGGGCTGTGTGACAGATGTTTCGTAACCGGTTCTCAGGGGCAGAGGGAGAAGAAGCTCCGATGTGTCGCATGTTGCCATCTCCATGTAAACGCTCTTACCGTGGCTGATTTCCAGCTGTCGACACGAGATGGCGAACACAGAGTTGGGAAGGATATTCCGAAAGCGGTTCTCTAACGGAGCGTCCTGAGGTTCGTTTCAGTTCTGACACTCGCTACCCAGCGTTAGGCAAACCCCGCCGCTGGGGGGCAAAGCGCTCCGCAGGGCTGCCTGCCCCGCAGATGGCACACAGGTCGCATCGCGAGGCCCCCGCACTTCTGCCTACGTGACGACAAATGGGAGCTTTCCACACGCCTAGGTTTGATGATTTGTTAGAACCACTCGCAGAACTGAGAAAAGAGCTGTATTTATGATTACAGTGTTCGTATAAAGGATACAAATGAAGAGGTAAACTGCCTCCGACACTATGGCAGGACTTTGCCACCAATAATGCCAGAGAGCCTTTGTCAAGACATTGTGGCATGTGTCCCCTGGGGGAACCGATGAGGTGGAAAAGCAACAGCAGCCACAGCTGGGGACGCCGCTGGGGAGAAGAATAAGCAAACGGACGGGTATCTGTACACTTCCTGTGTGCCCAGCCCTGCTGGACAATGTCCCACCCGTCCACACGTCCTCTCAGCTCCCCTTCAGGTACCGTCATCCTAAATTTTTACACGTGAAAAACTTAAATACAAGGGACTAAAAAACATAATCTGTTTATAGTTCTATGGCTGGAAATCGAGAAGCCCGATTTTTAAACAAAGTAACCAAACCCCTTGAAACTCTGACAGTGTCGCGGAGGCGCTCCGAGGCCACACCTGTGGGACGTGCGCCCCGATACTGGCTCGGGTAATGACTAGTTGTGGGGTGTCGAGATACGCACCTTTAACTTTGATTATTTTATATGTGAAGTAAAAAAAAAAAAAAAAGAAAAAAAGAAAAAATATCCATCTGTTAGAAAAAAAAAATCCAACTCCTCTGGTTGTCATGGAGATAAACTATTTAGCACCATGAAGCCTTTCACGGGAAACGATGGCAATTGAGATGTCCAACTTCCAAGAATTGCATTCAAGGAGGGTTTCGACTTCCACTTGTTCAAGATCTATCTCTGTGGAAAAAAAAAATTCAGGGAGCAGGTTGATATTAACACTCATTTCCCGGGGTGGAAGATCCTAGTGGCACGTGGACACCCCCGGCGCTGTGTTTCAGGACCCCTAAGGGAAACAAGTTGCCACTTCCTGTGAAGCACGTACATAGTAAAAGCATGCGCAGGTGAGGGAACCAAGGAGCCCTCTAGAAACCGTCTGAAGTGGCAGGCTGTAGAAGTAAACTCAAAACATAGGTAAAGGACTAGAAAAAAACAATCAGTTTGTCCCTGAAAGGAAGCAGTCTTTAGAGAGGAGTTAATTTGAATCAGAGGAGAAGTGAAATCCCCATTCTGGGCAATACCAGTGGCACCACTTGTGAGGCATTGGGTAAGTGTCAGACACTGCTCAGGAAGGTTGTGCAGGCCCACAGGCTCTCAGAGAGCTGCGGTGTGAGCAGGGCAGTGTGGGAGCCGAGGGCCTCCCTGGGCTTCTGGAAATTGCTGCTTATTGGGAGAGTGGGCTGAGGGTAGCCACAGCACGTAGAGCACAGCAAAATTCAGAAAACAGGGTCAGGAGTGATGTTACTCTGGAGACAGAGAAGTGGCCTTAACACAGCATTAGTCGCGAGGACGGAGACAAGGAGATGAAAGCAGGCACAGGCCAAGAGCACAGCTAATAGAGACAGGAGTCCAGAGAGGACACGAGGGAGGGAGGGAGAAGACAGTTGCTTAGGTTCCCCGAAGTGCTGGGACTTGAGCCTCAGGTTTTTAACGCAGCGCCTAACCTTTAGCCCTTGGCTGGGGGATGTGTCAAATGCACGAGGAGAATTAGAGAACACTGACCCTCTCCTTTCACAGAAGTGGAGGCAGGGAGCAGAGAGGGCAGACGGTTCGTGTGAGTGTACTTGGGCAAGGAGGGAGCTGAAACCACAACTCGAGGTGCTTGCTGTCTTCTTGTCTGTCTTGATAAAAACACGTGCCGACTTGGTCACCATTTT
This sequence comes from Eulemur rufifrons, assembly GCF_041146395.1. NCBI lineage: Eukaryota > Metazoa > Chordata > Mammalia > Primates > Lemuridae > Eulemur > Eulemur rufifrons. The sequence goes on along the minus strand of NC_091007.1, from coordinate 2,216,487 downwards.
CAACCTACCTTCAAGGGCTCCCTGTTGTTATTTTTTATTTCATTGTTTGATTTAAATCAGTTGACGACAGCAAGAAGTAGATGATTTCAGAAAATCATAAACGTCTGTGAAATCAAGGAACCAGTATTTATACACTTAGCATTGTTGCATGAGCATGTGTTGAAAATTAATCGGTGAACTCACCATCATTATTAGGTCCTGGTGAGGGAAAATCCGGAAGGTTGATAACTAAGTTAAGGTACATTCCATATATTATGTATTTCCAAACTTCTGATAAACTAAGCTACTGTTAACAATAAACATACAAAATCTAAAATAATTTAACAAGGTTTTCCGGAGCTGAATGTGAGTGACCTTGGTCTGGAGAACACATCTCAAGAGGTCCTGAGAAAATGTGCCAAATGTGGTTGGGTTACAGTTTGGTTTTCTACATTTTAGGGAGACAAGAATTGTAGGTCAAATTATAAATCAATACTTGGAAGGTGTACATTGGTGTGGCCTGAAATGATGGAACATTTTTAAATGGGGGCTTAAAGGTTATGGGTGGGTTCAGATATTCTTTGATTTGTAATTGGTTAAAGAAATAAAGCTTTGTCTAAAGGCTTAGAATCAGTAGAAAGGAACGTTTTAAGTTAAGATAAGGAAGTCTGCTAATCAGAGAGCAAGCACAGTGTGCCTACTCAAAGTGATCTGTTTAGCAAAATTGATAGCCTATAGGTGTTATTTAACCTTTGTTTTGTAGGGCCTTAGGTCTTGTTAATAATTTAGTATCATTGCCATGAAGAGTCTGTTTTGTCAGTCTTATGATCTCTGTTCTAACATTAGCTGGTCAATTCTGTCTAAACTCCAAAAGGAAGGGAGTATGATGAGGTGTGTCTCACCTCCCTTCCCTTCATGGCTGGAAACTCAGTTTTAAGGTTTTTCTGGGATCCCTTTGGCCAAGAGAGGTCAGTTTGGTTGGCAGAGGGTGGAGGATTAGGATTTTATTCTTAGTTTACATCCCTACAAGCCTGTGTTGAGGTATCTGCTAAAAAATGAACTTTATGCAACTCAGAGATAACTGAGAAAAGTATAGCAAAAGTATAACAAAAGATCTAATAGTAATACATGAATATAATTATCTGTAAAAATAAGATTAAAATGGTGGGAGGTCAGTAGGGCAGGGTAAAATATGAATAGTATGTGCCAGGACAAGGCACACATGCTGTGACTATCCAAAGTGGGAAAGAAAGTGAGTAGATTACCTTTGCTAATTGCCTCATGTATACTAGCTGGGAATCAAAGGTATCATTTAAAACTCACGAACCAGGAAATAGAAGCATTAGCATATTTAATAGCACATAGTTAACTACCAAGAAAGGTAATATTATTAATTGAAATTGGGTTACAGGGAGTAGGGAGGAAGAGATAATAGTTATAGATTAAATAGAGGAATCATGATAATATACAAATTTGCAATTCTAAAGGCAACCAACCATTAACACAAAAAGTTTTTAAACTCTGTGATGCACGTATTACTATCCAATAAAACACCATGAACAAGCCGGGTGCAGTGGCTCGTGCCTCTAATCCCTGCACTTTGGGAGGATGAGGCAGGAGGGTTGGTTACTTGAGGCCAGGAGTTCGAGACCAGCCAGGGTAACAGGTGAGACCCTGTCTCTATGAAAAAATTTAAAAATTAGCTGGATGTGGTGGCCCACACCTGTAGTCCCAGCTAATTTCCAGAGGCTAAGGAAAGAGGATCCCTTGAGCCCAGAAGTTCAAGGTTACGGTGAGCTATGATTGTACCATTGCACTCCAGCCTGGGCAACAGAGCAAGACCCTGTCTCTGAAAAATGAAAATGAAAAATGACCATGAAAATAGACTACACTTTGGGTCACAAAGAAATCCCAAATAATTACCCCAAACTACAAAGAGTACAGGCAGCGTTCTCTGAGCTCAATACAGCAAAACTAGTACTTAATAAAATTAGATAATGAAAAGGTCTTCCAACCATAAAAAAAAAAAAAAACAAAAAAACCCTTATCTCTTGAATAATTCTTGGATAAAAGGGGAAATAAAAATGAAAATTGGAAATTGTTTACATACTCACTGCCCAAGGTGGTTGCCATGAGCCATATATGGAGATTTAAAATTAAATTTAAAACTTAAATGAAGTTAAATTAAAAATTGCGCTCCTCACTCCCACACACGAGCCACATTCCAAGTGCTCGGTACTCACAGGTGGCTATGGCCACACACTGGGCAGTGCAGACATAGGACATTTCCATTATAGCAGGAAATTCTGCTGGAGGGTCCTGGTCTAGAACATGATTTTAATGAAATCATGACATATGAGAATCTACGTGGTGCAGCTGAGGTAGTGCACAACAACCTCTTTATAACATTAAAAACACATGTCAAAAAATGAAGGAAAACAAATACATTTTGTATCTAACCCAAAAAGCTAGAAAAAGAACCACAACATAAGCCTTTAGCAGAGATAAAAGCATAATATAATGAGTCAGAAAACAGAAAAACAGTAGCACTAATAAATAAATCTGTAAGCCGTTGATGAGCAAAACATAGAAACTGAAAAACCTTTTTGCAAAGGATAAAAATACAAGATGAATAAAAAAAAGGGGGGGAATATAAGCAAAATAACAGAAAATTAAAAGAATGAGGCTGCTTTGCTCAGCTCTCTGGAAATGATTTGAAAACCTGGAGGAAATGAATCATTTTGCAGGAAAATGTAATTTACCAAAGCTAATACCAGATGAAATAGAGAAAAATCTAAAATGGCTCATTTCCATAGAAAAAAACAGAGGACAAAGAGCTGAACAGTTCCACAAGGGAATTCTACCAGAACTAAAAACCAGATAATTTTAATATAGAAACTATTGCAGATATTATGAAAATCTCCAAATTATTGTTAAAGTAAATATAAAATTAATACCAAAATGTTCTGAAATTAAAAAAAAACTATCAACAAATCTTACTTACGAAGAGTAGTTCCAAAACCCTAAATAAATATTAACAAACAGAATCCAGCAACACATTAAAAGAACTATCATCAAGTAGGCTGATGTCAGAAATCCAAAGATGATTCAATACAATGAAATCTACTAACATAATTTATCATATTACTAATAATAGAAAAATCACATCTTTATCAACATAATCTCTCAAAGAGCATTTAAAAAATTTTAAGAACCATTCTTGATGAAAATACTCGGTAAAGTAGGAATACATGGACACTTTAACATGATAAAATATAGATGTCTCACTTCAAAAGCCAGTGCTAGAGACATTTCCATTAAATATCAGGATGAAATCGGGGTGCCCACCGACATCATTATTATTTAATATTTCACTGTAGAATTAAATATGAAATTAGATGAAAGAACTCAAACTTAAAAATGGAACAGAAAATGTAAAACTGTCACTATTTGCAGAAGATAATAAAACTTGACATTTGGAACTAAATTGAACCCATTTATCAATTTTCAAAACTGAGAGTACACTAAAGTAATCACGTACAAAATTAGTATATAGAATCAATAGCTGTCATGTATATTAACAGTAGCCAGTTAGAAGATATAATGGAGGCTAGGAGCCCATCTACAATGGCAGCCCAGAGATAAAATACTATAGGAACAAACCCAGTACAACACGAGCAAGGCTCAGGTGAAGAAATGTTAAAACACGACTCAACATCTGTTCTCAGACCCAACAGCTACATTTCTGGCCATTTATCCCATAGATGTCCTGGCATGTATTGAAAAGACATATTGCAAAATTATTAATTATAGCACAGTCTGTAATTACAGACAGGAAATAACCTAAGTATCTATTAATGGAAAACTGGCGGATAAAATACGGTATATAATTTGATTTACCCAAGTCACGGGCTGGCATGCAGTTGTAAAACAGAATGAGGGAACTTTCTGCCCAATTGATAGGGGAAGGTCTCCACGCTGTAGTGTTATTTGAAAAGGCAAGAGGCAGAACGGTGTGAATAGAGTTTCCCTTTTTGTGTTAAAAGGGAAGAAAATAAGGATATATATTTACTTTTGTTTGTATGTATTCTTACTCCGGAAGGATGCATCAAAAATTCATGACAATGCTAACCTGTGTCTGAGTAGCAGGCGCTTGAAAGAACCTTTTCACTGTATTCCTTTTAATACATTTTTAATTTTTGAAACTATGTGTGCGAATTACCTATTCAAAAATAAATATGAAATATTTAGAAGAAACACACAAAGAGTTCAGAGAGTGGTGCATGGCAGCCTAAGCTAGTTTTCTTTTTCTTTGCTTCTTTTTCTCCTCCTTCCTTTTTGAAATCACCATTCCTTAACTCAGATTTGGGAGCCAGACCCCGAATGTTGCAGGGTAAGGACACTTTAGTAGGCTGTTGATCTTTGGCCCAAGATGCTGCGCAAAATTTTTCCTGGAACCCGGGTTTAGAGGACAAGCACTTGCTCGAATTTCTCGGCTTGCCCAGTCAATCGAATACTTAAACAAATGTCTTGCACGGTGGCTGGCATCCCTACAGAATAGACTGAGTTTTCCAAGATGTTCCATTAGTTCTTGCAGCTTGTAGAGCTATTCAGAGATGGCGACATTAAATGCGGAAAGACAAACTCAATAGCACCGCTATCAGCTGTTTTTCTTGTAAAAGACCGTATTTTTGATGTGACGTTATTGAACCTTTTTGTCTAATGACCTCTGCAGCACAGCTCTATCAGAAAAAGCCATCTGCATTTGGGCAAGTGCGCCCACTGTTCTGTTTGTTCTGCATAAATTATCTTTATTTAAGGTTCAGGGGGAGACACATCTATTTGGACATCTGCACTTAACTGATTAGAGACCTATCATCAGTTATATGTTCACATAGTGCCCTGTCCTTGTGCTTGCAGCTGCCGGGCAATGATAACAGCTGAACACAGGTTAGAAGCAGCAATCACAGACAAACGGTACAACTTGTTTTTGAATGTATGTGAGCCAGAAGTTTAAGAGGCTAGGAGTTACTACCATCCTTCCCTCCACCCTGAGCGTTAGTTTATTTAGTAGAATAACAAATATTTTTACACGTGCCAGGGCAGTGCCACTTTCTGGCTTTGGAAAGGAACATGCACAGCACGGTGGACATTCCCCTGCCAGAGCTCCGCACCCTGCCCCGGGCTCCTACGCAAGTGTGTCCAAGGTGCAAGAGCACCACCAACTCTGCCACTGCTTCAGAAGGCTGCTGCCACCTATGGGTGCCTGTTAGCACCTGCACGTGCGTGATGTCAGTGGAGATAGAGGAAATCCTAGCAGGAACAGAGAGGATGCAGACCCTGGAGGGCCAGGTGGGGAAGCTGGGGACCAGCACAGAGCGAGGGAGCCATCCTCTGAGCTTGACCCAGCTCCTTCCAGAGAACCTTCAGGTGAAATAAGAGGATCCACGTCAACAGACCCTCTGCGCTGGGCCTTTCTCACGGATGTGATGTGACAGAAACATTGCGGGACAGCAGGCTCTGGTCTGGCCGCCTTCCCTCTCTCCCTCCGCCTGCCCATCCGTCTCTCGGCCTGACGTGCTCACTCCCCAGACTTGCATTTCTGACGCTAGACTCACCCCAGTGCTCCAGACTTGTATGTTCAACTGTCCCCGACCTGGATATTCACGGAGTGACCCGGATGGAACGCATGTAGGGCGGAGCTCGGATTTCCTCCCTTTGTCTTCAGCCTGGTCCTTCTTCCGTGTTCCCTGTCTTAGACGGTGCCGCCATCCTCCCAGCAACTTCAGCCAAAATTCCTGACATCCTTCATTCCTAGATGTCCTACAAGGCACTGGACAGCTCCAACAACTAGGAATTATTCGGCCCCAGCTGTCAGAAGTGCCACGATTGAAAACCCCCGACCTACCTGTGTGTATTAATGGACTCCCGCTCGGATGCCCGCTCCACCTTGAGCTGGATAAAGTCAGCAAACTCTTCAAAGCGAAACCACTTCCTCTTCTTCTTATCTCTCTTTCAAAACCCTCGATGCCTAAATAGCTCAAAAGCAGGATGAATTCAGTTCAGTGTTGTTTTTATTCTGCTCAGTTTTAAGCTAAGAGTGGCTTTGGTACAGGTTTTCTTGCTCGATCTAAACGTTCTTTCTCAGGGCACTGAATCCGCAGAGCTTTTATAAAGGGATGGGTTCTAGACGTGAAAACAACAGCTAACTTTTAGAGAATACTCACGTTTCCATGCGATCCTTCGTATAACCCTCGCTTTATAGTGAAGGAAACTGAGGCAGAGAGTCATTTGCTTGCAGAGTCATTGCTCAGTTGACACATTTAGTAAAATGACGGAGCTGGGTCTAAAATGTAGGTCAGTTCAACCAGCGAGTCTAGACCCCTAACCATCCTCCTATATCGGTCTTGAACACACTGTACTCACTTCGTTACATTGTTTTTCCCTGGTGTTTGTCTGAGGAGCCTGATCTTTTTTGACTTAAGAACGCAAAGGTGGCTGGAGGAGGGGGCGGCACAGCTGCGCTGCCTCATGTGGAACTTCTTGCAAGTAAAATGAAAATGATTTTGCAGCAACCACAGGAAAAAGAGATTATAAACAGATAAAAGTGTCCGGATCACTCCAGCACGCTGATTTATGACTAGCACTGTGTCCCTCGGAGAAAGAGCGCTGTAGGATGATTCATATTTGGCAGAAAATACGTTGCCTCTGGCTGAAGGAACTGGCAGGTTCTCACCTTCTAATATAAATATTTAAGAGCCGCACATCATCATCATTTATTAGATTTCGTAGAAATTACAGGTGTGCGCCTCGAGTCCAGCACGCCGACTTTCTAAGTAGATTTTTATCTGATCATCTGGAACTTACGAACTTAAAAAAAAAGAATTGTTTATTTTTCTGGGCCGTTTAAGGATTGCAGAGCCGCTCTGGGGACCGCTTCTCTCTGTAGGACTGGGCGCCCTTGCTGCTTGGGACTGTCTGCTCCGGGTAGCAGCTGCTGTTGAGCCTCTCCCGGTGCCGGACATGGGAGCTGCCGTCTCCCATTCTCTGCATACGTGGAAATCAAGGCCCAGCCTCGCCTTGTGCTGCAGACACAGAACCTAGGTGAACTCTGCTGGCTCCCCGTTCCGGATCCCGACCCCAGACCCGAGCATCCCACAAGGGAAGAGAGGAAATCTAGACGTCGGGAATGTGACCGCAGGAGGAAAAGATTCCTTTTCTCGCTTGTCACAAGGTTCCTTGCTGAGACCCTACAACAGAAGATGGGTTAGCAAGGGAAAAGCAGACACATTTATTTCCTGTCAGCTCTATGTGACACAGGAGTCTTCAGAAAGGGAGACCCAAAGCAACAGGAAGGGCTGTGTGTACTGTACGCTACGTCTGAAGAAGAAGAGGCTGGTTGTGGGCAAACCTGACTGGACAGAGGGGCTGTGATCCCCTGGGCATGACCCAGAGGGAACTTTGCAAGGCCGGTTTGCTCAGATTCTTTCCCAGGTCCCTTTATCTTCAGAGATAAAGACGTTCCTTCCCTACAGGAACAGAGAGAGCCCCTCTGGAATGAGGGTCTCGTGACCTATTTCAGGGGAAGGTCAGCTGAGCTACGTGGCCTGAGTCAGGGGACCCAGGGTGAAGGGACCTCGTTCTGGTGTGTATGGTCTGCTTCTGAGATTTCCCCAATTTACAAGGTGCCGCATTTGGGGGGAAAATGTGTCCTAAACCTCATTATCAGCCAGGAGAGAGGGACTCCTAGATGCAAATGCTAAATCGGCCTTTTGCCTCCTTGGGGAACCCCTGGAAATAGTTGCAATTTTGACCCAGGAACTCAGGCCGTCTTTGCCAATGTGATGGTTGGGACTGCAAGGCAAGCACGGAACTGCGACAGGGCTTGGAACAGAGCTGTGGGTTTGCGGACGGGGACCGAGGAGGAGCTGGGGCCGGCACTGCAACCTGGAGAAAAGATCAAACTAAGGACCTGAAAACAAATGTTTAAGATTCCACATCATTACTTACTAAACTTTTTAAAGACTCCAGAAGTGAGATGCATCAAATTCCTTTCCCTTTAAAGGAAAAACCAAAAGCAAAACTTGACCTCCCAGTCCCCGTGCGAGAGAAGCGACGACCCCACAATCTCAGGGACACCAGTTGTATTTATTGCTATTTCATGGAAGCAGCTGGATCCGCCGGGTGGGGGGAACCAAAGAGTGGCTTTTATTTAAAATTAATGGCTGAGGTGGCCTCTTAAAAGCCTGTCATTTGCATGAACACAGGAGCAATTGCTTCCTGACAGCAGTGATGGGAAAATGGAGACATTGGCATTGATGTTTCACCCACAAATCTCTACTCGTCTACTTACTGCAGTTTATCCCCTGACCTGTCCTTTTAATCATTTCACCTCCTTTCTGCAAAGAATTACTGCTGGTTCTAACACAGGCGGTGACCTTACCGCCTAGTGATTTCAAGGACCCTGTTGATGAAGGGAGGTCACTTAATGATTGTTCATCTGCCCTTTTGAGAGTAAATCACGTGGGTTCTTCACGTTGGGTGGAGACTCACAGGAGACAGGAGACGCAGGGCAAAAGCGTGGGTCGGTCCCTGCCCTGATGAGGGAAACCTGTGGTCCCCACTGCACCACCTGGAGGACAGAGCCCAGGATCCCAATGGTCCAGTTCTCACAGTCCTCGATACAAGCATGATCATCATTTATACTAAAGAGTGAATGTCGCTCTGAATATACTAAGCACCATCTTGGCTATAAGAATACACCATCACTGCAGAGCATTCCTCTGTTTTGTTTTGTTTGAGGGGAGATAGAGACTTTCTTGTGGCCGTGTTTGTCCCAAAGTGAGTCCCCATAGCTTGTCTGACTTCCTTGGAGCTTCTTTAACCCAGGAGTCGTCTTGGTCTCTCCCTGGACCTAGGAAATTATAGCACAAATTGAGCTCTTCCTGGTCTGACATCTCTAAAAAGAGATTCTCTCTTTTAGAGCCCTTCCCCCTGGTTATTGTTTTACTTTTATTTTCCCCCAAGATATACAAGGAGGATGCTTCAGAAGCAACATCATGCAGCAGTTCAGAGCATGAGTGTTGGGCCCGCCTGGAGGAGCTTGGGTGGAATTCCACACTGGCTAGTGGGGGAAGAAAAGCCTCCTCACCCACCGCAGGATCATGGCCGAGACCCTATAACAAAAGACAGGTGAAAAATGGAAAAGCAGACTTAAAACTTAAAATATAAGTTTAAGGTGACATGCGAACCTTCAGAAAAGAAGACTCGAGGAAGCAGGGAGGATGGTGTGTATTTTACTCTAAGTCTGATGAAGAAGTGGACGGTTGTATATCAACATTTAAGCATTCAGTCCGGAGCACAAAGGGAGTTGGATATTTTAAGGATTTCCAGCGCAGTTCATGGAAAAGCACTGTCCCTTTAAATTCATTTTTTACTTATATCTAGATTTCCACATGTTTATCTTACAAATATGCAACCAATCTATTTGTTGCTTTCTCTGTTCTGATTTTCTCGCAGCTGAGCCCTATTTCCTAGAGTCTTCCCTTTTCACCACTAAAACAAAAATGTGAAGAGAGTTTTCCCACTAGGATCCTTAATTAGCTGAGACAGCTACTGTTGAAACTGCTTACTGCTCACCTTTTACCCAGAACCAAATTGGGAAAAACAGAGAGGGACCGTCCTCGCTCCTTTTCAAAGAGATCCATAAATCATGCAGAAATATATTACCAAGGTTCTTATTGAGCAGTTTTGCAAATGATAATTAATGATATTGTCTAACAGTAAGATTTTGGTAACCATGGTTTACATGCATGCTATCTTTACAAGATGGAGGAAGACGTCGTTTAAGTCTTTATTATGAGAATAGGAATAGGTGATGGGTTCATTATGGCCTCGTTGTTTCTCCTGTCCTGTATCTAAAGCACTGCAGCTTCAGGTATAGAATATTAAAGTCTACTATAAATACATGATTAACACATATAGAAAAACTCCTGTAACAGCTGTATGCTCTATAATTGTTATGAGAGTCTTTCCAACGTGACATTAATAAAATTGATGCCGTAATATACCCACCAAATTGCTTGCTACTGATAATGAGGGGATAATTTGAAAGTAAATAGTCTCTGGCAAACCCTAAGATGGCTGTTTATTTGAGAGTTGATTAATTAATAATTGTTCATTAACTAATGCTAAATAAATGACTCATGTTGTCTTTGTCTCTTGGCCAAAAGATATTTGGGCTTTGTTTTGATCTCAATGCTAATCATTAATGATTGCCTTGAGACTCTGAAATTTGACTAGGGCACAAAGGTTTGCTAGGAGCTTGTTTTCCTAAAATCTTTGGAGGAGGAAAAAAAGAAAAAACAAAACAAAAAATAACCAGCAAACCCCCATACCCTTGAGTCTTATTCCTAAGCTTCTGAACTTTGTGGTTTATGCAGAACATTTGAGGCCTCAAGAGTAAGATTTGGAAAGCTATAGGCAAACTCCACAAGACGCCCATTCATAGCTAAAGCTTTGGGGAATGTTTTCACCAACGGAGTCTTAAATCAACTGAGGTCACTTTAACGGCATGCACTGCCAGCCTGTTTTGATGAGAAATTGCACCAGGGTATGGTTAATACCCTGTTCACTGGCTTTCTTGTTGTTGTTTAACATTTTGACTACTGGGACCTAATTGCATCTTAGGTCTGGGAACAACTCTAAATAGAGTGACATTTTCTAATGATTTAGGGAAATAAATAAATTTTCTTAGGTTTTTTTTCTGTTGTTGTTTGTGTTCAGGACTGGTGAAGACTGCATTTCTACTGAAGAGCCACCAAACCTCTTCATTTATTACTTGGCAGTGGATGAAAGTTTAGATATTTGCGTGGTTGGTGGTAGATGATAGGATGCCTCGAAACTTTTTTCCGGGGTGCAAAGTTTATATGATGAGCTTTAAATTTTACTGCAATAGGAAGTGTTTCGATAGGTTGTAATTTTTTTAAGCCTAAACACAGGCAACCTCTGCAATGTATCGAGCGCTCTTAATTTAATGGATATCATTCCTACATATAACATGAAAAAATTAACATTTCAGTGCGTTTCTCTGGGACTCTTTCGATAGACTGACTTGCTAGTTAAGACAGAATGAAACTTCCCTAATATGGGAGGGAAACACAGGGGCATTTGTTTAATTCTTTGATCCAGGACTCGACGCAGGTAATCAAACAGTGGGCTGTCTGTGCTATTCTGAAAGGTTTCCAGGAATGAGTGTTTCATTCCCTGGTAGCCTGTTTCAGTGCTGAATCAGAAAGTTCTTCACCTTGTCTTGTTCGACTCCACCTTGCCGCATCAAAAGCTTTGCTCTCTGTGGGTATTGAGAACAGTTGGGAAACAGTCTATTTATAATAATCTTCCAGATTCTTAATGATAGCTATTAAATTTCCCTTCGACTTTCTTCTCACCAAGCTAATTAACCCAATTCTTTTAACCTTTCCTTCTAAGATCTCACGTAGCTGTCAGCTGCCATGTGTCACCGACATAGCAATTCTCAGTTCTAGTGCTCAAATTATTTCAAAGATACTTACTGAGCATTTGGCCAGGAGACATTTGAAAGGATCTCAAGGTATTCCAACAAGAGTATTCTATTGCAATGACTTTGTACATCCATATTATCCAGCAGGTGCGGAGATATGCCAGGTACCACCTTATGCTAGGGGAAGTTGTCAGGATTTTATGTTTTCTGGTAGACATAACCATAATCCAACCAAGATACTGAATATTACCATTGTTCTAAAAAGTTACCCATGTCCTTTTGCACCCCACAGTCCCAGGCAATCACTGATTTGCTTGCTGTCACCATAGACGTCTTTTACTTATTATGTAATTTCATATTTATGGAATCTTACCATGTATACTCTTTTGTGTCTGGGTTTATTTGCTCTGTATAACATTTTGAAATTCGCTCATGTTGTTGAGCCTATCCATAGTTTATTTCTTTTTATTATTGGGCAGTATTGCATTGCATAGATAGTTTGTGTACCATTCGTCTGCTAATGGACATTTGGAGTGTTTTGAGTTTTAGCTATTACGAGTAAGTTGCAGTGAACATCTGTGGACAAGTCTGTGTGTGTGTGTGTGTGTGTGTGTGTGTGTGTGTGTGTTTTCATATCTCTTGGATAAAGAACTAGGAGTGAAATTACTGGATCATATGGTAAATGCATGTTTAACTTTACAAGAAAGTGCCAAATGGTTTCCCAAAGTTATACCATTTTATACAAACAGCAACGTATGAGAGTTCCAGTTGTTCCACATCTTTGCCAACACTTCCAGTAATCAGTCTTTCAAGTTCTAGCCTTTCCAGGGGATGTGTACTAATATCTCAATGTGGTTCAAATTTGCACTTGTTGATGATAGTAGTGATATTGGACACATTTTCACGTGCTTATTGGCTGCTCCTGTATCTTCTTTTATGAAGTGTCAGCTCAAATCTTGCTCACTTTTTAATTGGATTATTATTGAGTTAGTAGAGCCCTTTCTATAAAGTGCATACAAATCCCTTGTCAGCTATGGGTATTGCTAATATTTTCTCCTAGTCTGGCTTGACTTTTCATTTTCTTAATGTTGTCTTCCAAAGAGCAGAAGGTTTTAGTTTTGATGGAGTCTGAGGGATCAATTTTTTCTATTATGGTTTTATTATGGTTCAGACTTTTTTGTGTTTTATTTAAGAAATCTTTGCCTACTACAAGGTTGTAAAGATTATCCTTTAAGTTTTCTCTTTGAAAACTTAACTAGCATTAGCCAATACATTTAGGTCTATGATCCCTTTGGAAATAATTTTGTGAATGGTATGAGGTACAATTCAAAGTTCATTTTTTTTGTTTTGTGTGGTTTTAGGACCACCTATTACAGGCTATCCTTTTCCCATTACATTATCTTGGTTCCCTAGACAAAAAAGTCAGTTACTATATATGTGTGGTTCTACATCTGTCTTTACTTCTATTGATCCATGTGCCCATCATTAAGTTGATATCACCTATTCTTGATTGCTGTATTATCTGGCAATTCTTGAAATCAGGGTGTGAGTCCTCCAACTTTGTTCTCCTTTTTCAAAAACTTTTTGGGTATTCTAGATTGTTTGCATATAAATTTTAGAATTAATTTGTCATTTTCTAAGGGAAACCTGTAGGAATTTTATTAAGATGGCTTTGAATGTATGGATCAATTTAGAGGTAATTGATATTTTAATAATGCTGAGTTTTCTAATCCATGAAAATGGCTTATTTGTTCTTTAATTTCTCTTCGTGATGTTTTGCGGTTTTCAGTATTCAGGTCTTATGCATATTTTATTCCATAATTTTAATTTTTTAATGCTATTGTAAATAGTATTTTAACAAATTTCTCCTTCCAATTGTTCATGGCTAGTTCAAGCTTTCTCAACATACTTATTACTTTTAGTAGCTATTTTTTGTAGATTCCCTAGGATCGTCTACATATAGAATCAGCTTTCCCTCCTCATACCTGTCGCACTGGCCTCGTAATTGAAGGCTTTAATTTATTCGCCACACAATGTTTCTGCCCTCCTGCCACCTGTAATTTATGCCTTGTACACTCTGCTGCCTGGCATTATTTAATTCTGCCTTAAAAAATGACAAGAGTTTTGTGAACCAGTTGGTAGGAATCACCCCATTAAAATACTGCTATGCATAACGGTGTTGAGAAATAATTCCCGGCAGTGAATTTCAGTTCCGTAAGATAATGCTCTTTTTAGCACTACCCCGCTGGTGGTTGCGGGTATCATTAATGTTGTAAAGATAACAGGAGCCCTAGGGAAAGAACGACCTCCCAAGAGAAGGCTGGAGTTTCTACTCCATATCTGAATCATCTCTCTGGGCAAACAAAAGAAATGTGGCAGGGTAGGACCCAGAGAAGAATCTTTGAGGTGCCCACGCTACACTGGGCAACAGTTGACCTCTCTTTTCTTCAATATTATTTTTTTGTCAGAGCCCAAATTGGTAATGAAAGCTTTGAGAGTGTCCTCAAAAGTGCAGAGAAATGGTAGCTTTTACTTTTCCTTCCCCTTGAAGATCTTGCAACCAACACTCTAATTTTAATTTCCTGGCTACAGTGTTTTCCTTGGATGATATGGAATAGAGCAGGATGTGGAAGACACGACCCAGCTGATCACCAAAACCGGTTTCTCTCCTTTCTGGAAACACGTTTAGTTCACAGGGACAGAATGGGGGTGGTATGGTCTGTTCCCAGGTAAGACCCGTGACACCTGCCAACACTTTGTACTCTCTGCTCTTTTTCCTTTCACTGGTGTAACACAACCCCAGAAAGGCTGGCAGTGTTTGCTGAGGATGATTGAGCCCCAAGACTGAAGGGGCCGGGGTCTCTGCATCGATACTTGGAAGAAAGCCTCTGTTATAGGTTGCATTATCTTTCTAAAAATTTATATGTTGAAGTTGTAGCCCTCAGCTCCACAGAATGTGACCTTATTTGGAGAGTAGTGAAGAATGATGGGGACATGTCTAAAGGACACAGAGCCAGCTTGAAGGGGCTCCCAATTGGCATCATGTTGGAAACTTTCTCTCAAGTGGTTCAAGAAAGAAAGAAAAAAAAAAAAAAAAGCTCTTTTTACTGGAGTTGCATCTTTTCTGTACATTTGAATTTGTTTACAAATAAAACAAAATTTTAAGTTATCAGACCCATTTTAAAGATGAACAAACAGAGTCCTGAGATGCTTAAATTAACAAGCCAGTACGTGAGAGCTCCAGGCTGAGATCCCTGCTTCATATGCTTTTATTACACAACATTGTCACCGTATTGGAGGGGGGACATTCATTAGAGATGAATGGAAATCATTTCATCCGAAGACAAACGAGCCTATGTCTAAAGCTCCGTCCTGCTTAGTAGATGTGTGCCCTGCCCACCGTCCTGAACTAACCTAAGCGTCGTTTTTCTCATCTGTAGCTGCCTAAGCAAACATTCAGTGCTAATGTTCTGTGATTCTACCCTGGAAAAAATAAGTGATAACCAGCCAATAATTTTGACATGGACGTTTTGGGGGAACATTTTCGCTTTCATTCCATCTTCTGTTAGGTCCGTAAAATAGAGACACTCATGTTACATGGCAGTCTGTCTCCTTTTATGGAGAGCCGTGAGTGGTCTCAGGGTGGAGCTGGGAACAGCGGGTTAAATTATTCATCAGGACAGAAATAATTATCTTCATCCATGAGACAGGAGCCCAGATGCCTGTTAGGAAGTCAACTGGAGGAATGTTCCCCAGTGATGAGGAAAGTGATAACATGTGTCCCAGCCGCCGTTCACGAGCTCTGAGTTTCAGCGCTCGCCGAGGGTGCCTCGTGCACCCAGTGCCGGCGAATGTCTCATTAACTAAATTAAGAAGAGATTTGGCTGCGGCCGTATCCCCTCCCCTGGGCCTTTCAGCTTCTGGATTTCTAGGTTGATTATCTTTTCAGGGCATATTTTTCTTCCTCTGTCTCCTTCGTTACCATTTGTGGTCCAGCCGATATGATGGTTTTCTGCTTCTGACGCGAGAGGCGCAGGCCAGAGTAGCTGTCCCCTTCACGAGAGGTCCTGCCGCACTAACAATGACACTCCCACCATGGCTCAAAAACACCGTCACCTTTTCCTTCAAAGGTTCGCACTTGAGTTCAAAACAGAAATACAAGCTAGGGTATGAAGAAAGTGGCAAGAGTGTTTAAATTCAAACCTGTATGTGCCTTGTTTGGGGGGTTTTTCTGTTGCTCTGGAGGTCACTGGTGCATATGTTGGGGGCTGGGGCGATGGAGGTGGACAGGGTATCTCAAAGAACAGGCGGTCCGCATGTATACGAGGCCCTAGCGATGACATCGAAGCCACGGGAGACAGGAGAGATTATTATTGCTATCACTGTTGTTATTGTTATTTTATAGTAGCAGGAAAGGAAACTTGGAATTCCTAAACGGCTTTCCCTAAGTCAGGGAGAGCCAGTAAGAGCTAAAACTTAAACTTGGGTATTTGCACTCAGAAATACCAACCACTGATCTGAGCATTTACTAAGAATTGAATTGACTTATTAAGTACGAATATTGGATTGTAAATGATTTGGCTATTAAATCTGACTCAGCTGATAAGTCATACAAAGCACTCTTATCATTGCACTCAGCCGTGACTGTGGTCAGATAAAGGCTTAATAATGTTTTAAGGATAAATAATATACTATTATTAAAAATGTTATTATGCATTATTATATACATATTGTTATATAAATCATTAAAACATAATTACATATTATGTAGGTGTTTTAATTAGCTTCTTCCCAGGTAATCCAGTGGAACAGAAACACATTCATCTTTCTGACCTGGTGGGAAAACATCTGGCACAGGTCCAAATGACATTTTGGTTTTGACAGGTTATGGAAAAAAAGAGAAGAGAGGAAAATAGTGAACAATTGCATTTTTACTATAAGAATCCAGTTTTTTTGTTGTTTTTTTTTTCTTTGAGACAGAGTCTCACTCTGTTGCCCAGGCTAGAGTGCCATGGCGTCAGCCTAGCTCACAGCAACCTCAAACTCCTGGGCTCAAGCGATCCTTCTGCCTCAGCCTCCCAAGTAGCTGGGACTACAGGCATGCACCACCATGCCTGGCTAATTTTTTTTATATATATATTTTTTAGCTGTCCATATAATTTCTTTCTATTTTTAGTAGAGACGGGGTCTCGCTCTTGCTCAGGCTGGTCTCAAACTCCTGAGCTCAAACAATCTGCCTGTCTCGGCCTCCCAGAGTGCTAGGATTACAGGCGTGAGCCACTGCGCCCGGCCAAGAATTCAATTTTAAAAATTCATACCATGAAGCAAAAGAAAACATAAAAACATAGACTGGTAGAGATTTGGAAAAATTAAGTGGAACCCAAGACAAAGCACATCAGAAATCGATCCTGTCCTTATTTTTAACTAAACACTAAAAAATAAGTATACACTAAAGACAGCAGAACGATAGGAAAGATCAGGCTGGGGCGGAATGGGGCACGGACAGGGGCACAGACAGGGACACGGACAGGGACACGGAAGGCTCTCTCTCGGCCCGTGTGTGCGAGGTCAGCCCCTTTGCAGTTCTGCCCCGTGGTGTGGCCCTGGGCAAGTCCCCCACCATCCTGGGCTTCAATTTTTCCACTACAAAGTGAGGAACTGAACAAATGACTCTCGAAGGTCCCAAGACCTCAATGTTCTACAGCTTCATGGTCTTATAATAAAAAAAGTAAGTTTTATGAAAAAGTAGAAAGTGGAAATTTGCATCAAAAAAGGAAAGGAAATACAAATATGTAGATATTGTGCAGAAGTGCCCGAAGGGTGGAAGTAAAGAGAAATGATCAGGTTTCAGTTGTCATAGTTGACTTATCTTACAGGAAGAAAAAAGAAAAAGCCTCCAATGGTGGATAGTATTAAGTGCAAAGGGATATTGAGGTGGGATTCTTCAGTGGATTGTGCGCTGCCAACTTTGTCTTTGGGGGCTGTAGAGAAAACAGGCATTTAGGGAAATCATAGAAGTGTTTCAACTGTGCAGGAAAAAGAGGATGCAGGAATGGTTAGTCTCTATGTCCAGCACATTGTGCAGGGTCTGCATTACTTCTTTGCATCTCGGGGCCAGAACTCAACTGCCTCTTCCAAACTCATGAAGTCTTAAAAGGTAGCCCTGTGTTAATGAGGCCAGTAGGAGATAGGTTCTTCATCTTCATCCTGCCCACTGAGCGACACATCACTGACTCCATAAGATCTGCAGTTGGATTGAAGCCTCTACGGCAGTGACCCAGATATTCTGGTTCATAAAAATACTAAATCCTTTAATGAAACACACAGAATTAAGTTAATATGATTTATGTCACCCATCACCCAGGGGGCTGATGCTTTGCAGTGATCTTGATTAAAGGAAGATTATGAAATAGCTGCAACCCTCCCTCATTTGCATGAGTTCAAAGAAAATGGCCCAAACGAAACTAAATAGGCATTTAAGTACAAGAGAAAGGTTTTTTTCTTTCTTTTTATTAAGCATGAACACGAAACAACTTGCCAATAATTTGCACAACATTACTTTAGGACTTGAAAGCAAATTTGGCATAAAAAAAAAATTCCAAACTGGTCATGTTAATTGTGTTTCCTCCAAACAAGGAAATTTAATAATATCCATCCCTAAATACATCACTCTCTAATTCAGTACTTTAAGTTAATTCTGTCTTAGAGTGTTGAGTAGTGCATATTTTAAACACGTTTGTTTTGGCTCAAGGGAAGAAAAAAATAGAAACTGGCATGTAGTGTTCCATGATATTTGTTTATTAGTGTCATTTTACAGGTAAAGAAATCGAAGCTCAGTGAGTCAAGTCTTAATAGTAGAAAGAAGTAAAGCAGAAAATGAAATCCACACCGATCTGTTTCCAAAGCCCGTCCTTTTCCGCCTCACCATGTTGCCTTGTCTTCTCTTTTTATCTAGAGTAAGGAGTATGTCACGTAATGAATATATTCTGGAAACCTAGAAGTGGTACATGTAACAGAAAATGCTCCTCTAGCTAGTACTGTATGCATTGCTTCCTTGGACATGACTATGGGTTTACTAATATCTTCTCCTGTAAAACAATGGCATGCGCTGCCCTTGGGTGGAACTGGGCTTCATTTTCACATGGTTACATAATTTCACGTGACCAATGAGAGCAAGTGTCCAGTGAATATAGGAAAATCATGGTGTGGTTGGTGACAATTGCTGGCTCGGACAGATTCCTGGCTGGTGGCTACTGTTTACAAGAAACCTAGAAGTCATTTGTTTACCTAACCAAGTTTTTAAGATGTGCAAAAAATAGCTAATGTAAGGGCTCTGAGAAATGATAGAAGAAATGCTAACAAAATAGTAGAGCAAAGATCAAACAGATTACTAGATCAAAACGAGACGCTATGGTGATGAAAAAGAACAGACACTGTAGAAGAAAGAGACGAATGATTGCATATGAGAACAAATCATATAAATGTTGCAGGTGTGACTAGTAAACAACTGTAATCGCAATGAAACAACAAACCATAAGAAAGAAAACTGACTTGCTGTGAAGTTGGGCATTACTCTTATACTGTGCATACCTCTTACTCCATCCCATATAAATATCTTTTTTCCCCCTGTTCTCCCCTGAAAAAAAAAAAAAAATCAGTTTCCTAAAAATGTAACTCTTTTGAATGATTATCAAGTTTCAGGGACAAACATCTGGAGAAATCTTCTTGTATCTTCCAAAGCCTCTACTTATTTATAGACATTTATGTATGTCCTTTCAACAGTTTAGTAATTGAACTTGTTAAAGTATATTATCTAAGAAAGATGATATTGCTAGTTGTGTTTATAATGGATAAATTTACAAATGCTAACATTACATTAACGGTGATTAAGCTCTGCCGTCATGGTGCATGCTGTGATGAACTCTGCTAGGATTGCCATAAATTAATTCTCCAAGCACAGTGTTCCTGAGAGCAATTCACAACTGGGATTGGATTGTTCGATACAGTAGCCCTAGAGTCAAGTTTCGTGTTTGGCACAAAGAAGGTGCTCAATGATTGTTGGATGAATGAAAGAATAAAAAGAAAAGTGAAGTGGCAAAGCTTAACATTGTAGCCTGTAATTTTCAAAGAGAAGAAAGCAAGATATTCACAAAGTAGCCGCAGGATCAATATTTATTCAGACTACTCAGATAATGAAACACTAAGAGATGGATTAGTGCTGAGCAAGTCGGGCAAGGCCAGCTGGAGAGACTGCTGGGTGCACTGGAAGATGACCCTGTGTAACTGGGTGAAATGTCTATCCTATATACAAAGAGTTGCATCTCAACAGTTTGCTTGCACCTTCTCCAAGGACTGCTAAAACTGGAAATGACTTTGTACAAAATTACATTTTGGTAATAATCACTGGAAGAATGATTAGGAGATACAAGTCAATAATAGTTATGGCTGCCAAATATAACCAAATTAAAGATATTTTATATGCAGTGAAATCTGAGTCCAATAATGTAATAGTGGACGCTCCAAATAAAAGGCTTTTATGAAGAAAAGAGTTAATTTAAATGATATAATATCAACCTCAAAAGGCTCCTGAAACTTCCATGTGAAATTAACATTAAGCTGTTATTTTGCTCCACGCCAACATGCAAATGCTAATGGATATAAATACTGTGCTTTATGAACATGATGTTGAAATACAAAGGCATATCCCAAAATGTTTTAACAAATGGGAAACGCATGCTCAATTATTCGGTAAGGCATGAGGTCTTCTCTGGTTCTTCATTCTGCCTCCTCACAGGGACAACTAGCTTCTTTGCTGACTCAGCAAGGCGGGGCGTGGACTCCTCGAATGCAGTGAATTCCGAGGCAAGTGATGTTCAGGTGTTTTCCCAAGGTTCCCAGAAGCAGGAGAGGGTTTTATCCCTTGACTTCCAAGCTTTTGTGCCCATCTGGGAACCATTCCATTTTTTGATATTTAATAAGCATTGGAGGGAGATGAGGTTTCTAGGACAGCCCAGTCCAAGGATGGTGGCCGGGAGGCAGCAGGGGTGAGTGGGAGAAAGAACACAGGTAATTTAGAGCTCATGGTTTTTGTCCTCACTTAGCCACGGTAGTTCTATTCAAAATGAGACTTTTCTGCAGGGAATACTGGTTTGTAATGAGACATTCATGTTGCTTAGCACTGCCACGATTAGCCATACAACATGAAAAGGATTTCTTTTTAGACTAATATTAGTCAACCCCACAAAGCACCAATGTCTAGAAATCTCCATGTGGTAAACTACACAAGCCACTTGCCTCCTTTTGGTACATATTTGGTACAAAGATGCCCTAAGTGGGGGTCAGGAAATGTGGGTCCTGCTCCTGACAGAGCCCTGACTTCAGATGCGTTGATTCTGTCCCCAGCCATATGTCCTGGGATGAGTTACGTCACCTCTCTATGCCTCATTTTTTTTTTTTTCCAATTTATTTATGTCTTTTCTTTTTTAAAAAAAATTTCAGAATACTATGGGGGCACAAACATTTTGGTTACATGTAATGATGCCTTTGCGTCACCCACGCCAAAGCTGCAAGCGTGCCCATCCCCCATACAGTGTGATCCACACCTCTTCGTTGTGAGTTTACCCATCCCCACCCCGCCCCCCACCATCAAATGAAAACATTCGATTTACTGCTCTGGAAGTTCTTCTCCTGCTCCAGGGGACGTCCTCCCACGGGCATGGGCTCCAGCACGCAGCCCACCCAGGCCACTGAGTTTGGTATATCTGGAAACGTCTGCAATCTGCATATTTCAGATGGTTTCGTTGATGTGCTGAGGGAGGGGAGAATGAGGCGAACTTCCCACGTGCATGCATCACTCCTAGTGTTGGTTAGAACCCCAGGCGAATCCCACAGAAGCCAGCTCTGGCCGCCCCGTGGTTTCCGTGGTCCCAGCTGATGGAAAGGCAGCCACGAGCTACTCAGGAGCCTGCCAGTGGCCCGAGGAGCCCACAGGAGCTGGGGATGCTCCGCTGCAGGTCACGTCCCTGTGCCACCACAGTCACCTCCCGCTACACTGAGGGGCAGAGGCAGGAAGAACCACGGAGCGTGTCCACTGGGCCTTCGCTCTGGCCAGGGGTCCTGGCGGGATTGATTCAGACTCTCGGAGGAAATTGACAAATGGTTCCTTGGGGAAGATGAAATCTAAAGGAACAGTTTTTCTTCCCTTCCCTGGTAGCCTGGGAGTGAGAGTAGAATTACTTTTCTGACTTGATTCATTGCCGCTGAGAAGCTGGCTCTAAGAGTCCTCTGTCCAAATGTTTGTTTGATGTCCTTATAGCTGGAGAAGGATGCAAGGGAAGGCCCGGAGCTACAGCTGCATTTTCTTTTCACCGTCGTGCACTTACTTCATTAGCGAGGACGTGATGTGGTGTCCATTTGCTGGGGGAGGTGCTCTGTCTTGTCTGTCAAAGCCTGCGACATTCTCTGTGGCTGGTCCGTCCGTATTTTATAGGTGATATACAGACCCGCCTTCTAATTATGTTCTTCAAGAAAAAACTCGCACATCCAGCCTGCGACCTTGCAGGAAAGTTCTCCTGCTCTGGAAAGCAGAGAGCTCTCACTGTCTAGCAGGTCACCACTAGGCTGGCATCGCCTGCCACTGTGGGAGAGACAAACTGCCCATGTGGTGTAAACGGTCTCTGGGCTGCCGTGCACAGCGGTTACCAGAGGAGAACCCGGGGCCCACGTCCACTGGGATTAGCACGAGGACACAGGACCAGGAGTCAAACGATCTGGTTTCCAACCCTAACTCTGCCGCGGGGAAACAACGTCATTTTCTCTGTTTCAGCCTTGGTTTCCATTTCTGGGGATGATGCTATTATGATGGATATAACCGATTTTCTAGGAAGATTAAAAGAAATTATAATCCAAAAAATCATGTATAAACTGAAAACAGCCAGTTAAAAGCTTTTAATTTTGATTTTATTCTCGTGATCCTCATGTCCCACTCTGAAGGTTAATGTGGTGCTGAACTAATCATGTTATTTTTTTTTAAATGTATTTAATGACGTTTTGGCATCTCAGGGCCTTGTGGTCGGGGAAGGGGCGGCCCCTCAGGTGACCTGACCCGTGGGGAGGGAGGCCTGCCTGTGGGTGCGCCTGTGACGTGCGAACCGACATCCTCCTTTCATCCGGCTCCTGCAGTCGGGACACTATTCTCCTGCCATAATTCACCCCAGGGCCAGGGATTGGGCAACTAGGGACCACCCTCCACTCCAGAGCCTGCTGAAACGACTCGAACCGCCAGCCCAAGTCTGCACAGCTTGCTCACCTTGCCTCCCCGTTCCTTCCTTTGAGACCCCAATACAGGCTCCTGCCCCCACCTTCCCGCACCCCCGACCTCCTGACGGACCCCGTGCTTCCCTGTGTGGGCCTGCGTGGTGGGCTCTGCCTCCTGTTTCTCAGATCTTCCCTTCCTAACGGTCATGTCCGTGTCTGTGCCTGTCTTACCGCACCTGATTAAAACAAACCCCAGGTACATTTAAAAACAGGTGACCACATGAATACAGCATTTCTGGAATGCATCAATCCATGGAACGGAAAAGGCAATGGCCTGTGAGCATGGCGAGACCGTGTCACTTCTCTGGGTGGCAGGGCTGGGCGCTGTAGTTGGGGCTTGGGGATGGCCGTCCCATGGAGTCACCTGCAGGCAGGGCACCTCCTCTCGGTGTGGAATTGTTATAAAGCCGACTCCCGCCATGAGTTCAATGCTCATGGAGAATGAGCACCACCGGTATGCGTCGCCGGTACAGCTTTCTCCAAGTTTAAAATATTATCCTAAATAAACCCTAGGGGACCATCTTGTGGGAAAAAGATATTTGAGATAGACAAATAAGCTATAGAAACTTCCAAACCATTAGGTCCCATAGACTACTCCCTCTTAGGAAAGAGAATACATTTACCATACTTTGTAAATGAAGAGGGAGGGGCAGGGTTTCTCCCGCGTCTGAGCCGGTTGGAAAACTGGTGCGCCCATTAAGTAAGGATGGTGACACGTGATAATACGGCCTTTTGGGGTTCCATTCTGGCCCTGAGCTGTTTGACGGAAGGATCCGCTTCGTGATATATAATTCAGTGTCTTGTATCTGGCCCTGGAGGCTGCTGAGATAGTTTATATAATGATTTTACTCATGAGGGAAAAATTAATTGCATCTTCCTCACCAGTTGCCGAGTGCTACAGCTTCATTGGAAAAAGCCAGAAGTCCCCTTAGGAGACCCAGTTTCAAATTAATATACAGTCATGCTGTACATGGCTTTATTAATCGCAAGGCAGGGCGCTGGCGGGGCAGGGGGCTGCAGGCTGTGGAAATTGGCTCTTGTCAGGCTGGTCCACGGGCCAGCTGTGTGATTGGGGCCACACCTGTCACCTCTCTGTTCTTCACGTTCCTTCCCTAAATGTGGAACTGGAATAATCACATATATCTCCTGGGCACACATAATAAAAAAGAATGAGATAATGTCTTTGGAAAGATTCGAGTTCCTTGGAGAGAATAACCATTACACACACACACTCTTTGTCTCTCTCTGTACATTATTAGTCTAACAAAGGCAAAAATGATAACCAAAACAAAAAAAGTGCAATTCTACTCCACCTATCATCCTTATGATAAAAGCCATTTCTTCCCCACAGAGCTGCTGCAAAAGTTACTGTTAATGCTCCTGGCAGATTGCAGTTGGAAAAGGACACTTTGTTTCCTGTAGCTGGTGCAGCTAGAACTCCATGTGTTCTGTGGGAATGACCCCATGTGGGGCCCAGGGAAGACCTCAGACCTGTTTTCAAATGGACTCCATCAAATCCCTGTTGTGCACGTATTCTTTTCCCCACTAATCGCAGCGGTGTTTAATTGTTAAAGCCACGTGTGTTTCAAGGGAAATTGAATCCATATGTTTCTGATTCATTTGCACTGAGCTCATCAGATTGTTGTTTTATAAGAGCTGCGTGCTGTCCAGGAAGAATCCCCCAGTGCCTCTCCATCCGCCAGTCAATGCATCTTGATATCTCTAAAACAGGACGCTGTGTTCTGCCTAGCAAAGCCCTCTGTTACTAACATACTACCACGATCACCTCTTCCTCCACCATACTTTTGTGAATCATAAAAGTTAGACTTCTTGCATGGAGTCAGACAAGAACATGTCTTACAGAAAGGCTTCCAAAGAAACTGCAGAATTAAAGTTAAAAAAGTCTCTCCATTAATTTTTCAAGGCTTTGAATAAGGAAATAGGTGAAGGTGAAAAGTTTTCCTAGATGCGTTCATTCAGCAAACACTTAGTGAGCACCTATGGCATACCAACGTACACTTTTAGATACTAGGAACACCACCATGAAAAGGTAGCCTGTCCTCATGAAGCATATATTCTATAGGGACACTTCTGAAAGGTATTATGATAATAGAAACCAATATTCTGAAAATCACTCCCTAAGAAATATTAATACTAGTCTATAGGAGTAGAAAATGTTAGCTTGACTAACCTGAGCAGCCCTGAGCATGTGCTCTGATTGGAATATATGATGCCAATCTGTAATTTTTTGTTTTGCACTATATTCTATGAGAGGGAGAGGAAATAAACAATTAAACAAGAGGTATTTAAGGTCAGGTTATGGTAAGTACAATGAAAAAACTAAAGCAAGGTAGTTGTGGGTGGAAGGAGGGTTTATTTTTTGTTTCAGCCACGGAAGTGACATTTCAGTAGAGATAATTGAATGAGAGAGAGAAGAGCTCTAGGGAAGATCAGGGGAAGGGGATGACATGAGTGTCATTCCATTGGCAAATTTGCTTTTGCAGTGAAGTCACAGTGAAAGATGACTCTGAACTTCAGAAGACTGAATGACAGGAAACAGAGGAACTGGAAAGTATCTACGACTGGGATCAGCCAAGCAGAGGGAAGTGACCATTTTAACTTGTACCAGCACAGAACCAGTGCCAGGCAGGAGAGAGAGGATTGCAGATTCTTAATGGAGAAATCAAGACAGTGTTGCTAGCGTCTGTGTGGTGTGTTTAGACACATAGTATTGACGATATCTTTCTTTTTTTCTGTCCAGAATCTTTCCCATTTGGGAACTGCCTGTCCCCTAGGTGGCCTTGCTTTGTCAGTATAAGACCCAGACTGTCTAATCAGAGTGCACTGTTCCCCTGGTGCCTGTCTGGATGTTCCCTGGTCCCCAGATCCCAGTGTCAAAAATGAGCACTGGTATCGAGTCTATGACAGTCTATGATCACAAACACAGTGCAATTTTATACAAACAGTTTATCACATAAAACAAAGAATGAGAGTAAAGAGAAGGAAGCTTCACAAAGTGAAAATACGTTCCAGAGGGAATGGAACAAGTCAGTCCCCATGAGCGGAGAAAGATGCTGGAGTCTGAGCACATGTTGCCTTTTATATGTACACTAGTTTGTCCCACCTCTCCCCTGGCTGGATTGGTTGCCATTTCCCCACTTTGGGGATGATTGACAGGTTGGGGTCATAGGACAGATCACAGGACAGGTTACATAACAGGTTGGTTATGTAACAGTTTCCCTTCCTGCGCATGAGTCTTCTCCAGAATCCTTCCAGATGCTCCACCCATGTTATGCTAATTAGATGGTAATAAGCTCTAGGTCAGTTAAAGGTTACTAGGAACTTTTTACCATGTGTGTTCCCACCAAGAAACAGTTCCCACCAGGGAACAGTTCCTAGCTGCAACTTGGTTCCTAGCTACAATTCTGTTCCCACTCTCTGCCCTTAGCCACTTCCTTGCCACCTGTTTACCCTCCACCAGACCTAACAATGCCCGTGGCAGGTTCAAGGGAATATAAGCAAGATCTGAGCTTGACCAATCAGAGCCATTCGCAAAGCTATTTTCTCTCCTTTGGCTACAGGAAAGGACTAAGTAATTTAAAGTGGTTGATGTCGATCTTTGCAAGAATCAGGGGAGAATTTAAGCTCCGGAATCCAGCTTTGCTTAATGCCAACACTACTTTTGGGCTTTTTAGTTATAAACACCAAAAATTATCCTTTTTGACTTAAACTAATTGCCAATATTTTTGTCATTACAACCATAAGAGCCTTAGCAAAGTACTTTTTAATTATTTGTTATGCATATATGATTCATTTCATAGGGTGGAACAATTCTATTTTTTGTTTCCTTTCTGTAGTTCCAGGTAAGGAGCTCCTTTGGGTATTGTGAAAGTTAGTCTCCTATAAAGAGATGGGGCCAGGAGCCCACACTGGAGTGGTCTGAGGCAGTTGCCGTCCTTACAAAATACTGCCTAAATATAACCTATTCCCAGGCAAGGGCCATACTGTGTATCGCAATGTTGACAAAAGAGTGAGTAAATAAATTAATTCTTTAACTGCTTGTGTGCAGGATCCTTAGAATGCTGAAATACAGTTGTGTTCTACCGGTGATTAAAACTAGGATGCCTTTAAGTAAACAGGACACCAAGCTGGAGTCTCTAGTGTGTTTGAGCTGCAATCAGTCAGATCCTGGAAGGGGGAAATCCCGTTTACTGTAAAGGTACATTTTAAAACTGGGAAACAGAAAAGCTCAAAAAGCTTCCCCCCTGATTGTGACTTCTGATCTCAGCCTTTCATGGATCTTTCTATCTTGGGTCACTGAAATGTATTCTCATGTCTCTCCCATCATGTCCCATTTGTGTACAGACTTGTTTTAACTAACATTAAGATGATGATAATAGCTGCCAAAAGAGGACTCAGGGAATTACACAAAATGGCCAATAGCAATGATTGAAACTCATTTTTTAAATCACAAAATCGTCCTAAAATTGTTTGGCAGGCACTCTGCAGGGCTGTTTCTTGTTAACGGGCTGCCAAAGGTGAGCCGGTGTCACCCAGAACAGCAGAGCCCAGCCCGATTCTCACGGACCCACTGCCGCGTGAGCCACTTGTTTACAAGACCGTCTTTCTGGACCTCTAGTTTTGAGAAATTCTAAATCTCATTTACTTCACTTTATTAAAAGGAATTAGGATAAAAATTAACTTGCACTTGGCATCTTGAGGACAGACAAGACATCGATCCAAATGTTTAACCAAGAGGGAAGTGACTGTCTATCTGGATTCACCGTTTTACACCATCATTTTATGCCAGTGAGGGTTGAGGTGGTCAGGGAAGGCTTAACAAGGTAGGCGCTGACATTTTTTTTTTCTGGAAAATATTTATGAGATTTACCATCTTAATTTTTAAGTGTAAAGTTCAATGGCATTACGTACATTCACGTTGATGTACAACCGTCACCATCAAACATTTCCATAATCCTTCTCATCTTCCCCGTCTGAAACTCTGTACCTGTAAACAATCACTCCCCATCCTCCCTTCCCCCAGCCCCTGGCAACACCGCTCTACTTTCTGTTTCTATGAATTTGACTACTCTAGTGCCTCATATAAGGGGAATCATGCAGTGTTTGTCTTTCAGTGTCTGGCTTATTTCACTCAGCAGAATGTCCTCAAGGTTCATCCACGTTGTAGCAGGTGCCAGAACTCCCTTCCTTTTTAAGTTGAATAATATCCCATTGTACGCATAGACCACATTTTGTGTGTCCATTCATCTGTCAATGGACACTTGGGTTGTTTCCACATTTGAATTGAGTCTTAAGGGATAAGGAGAATTCCACAAGCAATAGAAGGTGAGGAAGGGCATTCCGAGGACGTGGGAACAATCACAGCATGTTCCAGGAACTCCAGGTGGTCCGTTCTGCTTGGACCATTGTGACCCTGGGGGAGAAACAATGGGAGATGAGGTCAGAGAGAGGCAGGAGCCAGATCATAAGGAGAGCTTTGAACTTTACGTTGCAGCCCATATGGGGAAACATGGAAATATTTAAGAGGACAGAACTAACATATCATTCCATAAGCAGTCTCAGGACCATGCCACTGAAATTGGGTGGTAAGAAAGTAAATCGACCATTTGCTAATGTTTTGTGGTCGCAAGTCTCCAATGTGGTCCCCAGTGATCCCTGCTACTAACACTCTCCCCACAGTGAACAGGGCAAACCTATGCCACCAAGAGCATATTGTGGAGATGCTGGTGTGCAACTTCCAAGGTTGGGTCATAAAAGACACTGTGGCCTTCACCTTGCTCTCCCTTGGACCATTTACTGTAGAGGAATCCAGTTGCCACGTCTCGAGGACACATAGGTTGCCCCTTGTATTATGTGTGTGTTTGTCATTTTTGCGAGTAATTCTGGGTTTCTTAAAATTGAGAATTCACAATTCCATGGGGTCTTTATTCTACCTTCACCCTGCACAATACCGCACTCTGTTTCTGGTTTGTAATAACATGGGCTAACATTGACCGAACCTTTTTTCACGCACTATGTGGTGGTCTGGCCAGTGAAGCACCTTCCCCCCAGGCTTTATTCATGCTATCTGCTTTACAACAAATCATAAAACGTTTCCTCCATGTCAGACATTGGACTTCACTCTTATTTTCTTATTTTTGCCTATTTTGTTCTATTTTACTTTACTATTTCATTGATAAATATATTTCTTCTCACTTAAGAGGAGCTAAGAGGGTTCAACCAGGAAAGAGTTAAGGCAGCCCCGGACAACAGTCGCCTGATGCTGAAAGAGCTATTCCACCCAGAGACACCTACCCTGTGCTGAGCCTTCTTAATTGATTTAATAACGGGTGACAGAGATGTGGACACAAAGAGTATGAATATGCTTTCGTTGGTTTTTCCACTTTCTCTCGTGTTGTATTTGATAGCTCGTGGGACAAATTACATAGATGCAGTAGTAATGTCAGAGGAAAGAGAAATGCCACTTCGACAATACTGACAATTACTAAATTCCATCTTGTGGGACCCACTGCAAATAATGTCATTGCACGAAAATACAAATTTTATCTGTGCACTGTTTGAACTCCAGGATTTCACCCCATCATTAAACACACTCAACTGAGCCAACAGAGCCATTTGCAATTCTGATAAGAGTCAGCGCAGAGGAGACACCTGGGCCACAGTGGGGGCCCACCCTCTCATTTTGGGAGATTAGCACAGAGAACTGTATATACGACGAAATTACCTGCAACAAATTGTTGTAGTTAGGTCATTAAATATGAAATATCTGTTTTTGAATCAAAAGTTTACTTTATTATATCTCAAACAAGGAGCAGTATAATTAATCAAAGTATGCACCTAAACTATGCACACAGTGTTGTCATCTTAAAGGTAGCTTGTTTACGCCAGCAGCGAAGAAGCCTGGAGAGCGAGTGGCCATGAAATCGCGAAAGGCGTGTTCCACAGCTCGTTGAGAATTGAATATGTTTCCTTGAAAGAAGTGGTCCAAGGCCTGGAAGAAGTGGTTGGTAGTCAGTTGGTGCAAGGTCTGGTGAGTACGGTGGATGACAGAGAGTTTCCAAGTCCAGCCACTGTAGTTTGAGCACCGTTGTTTGTGCGACTTGTGGTAGAACACTGTCTTGCAAGAGGACTGGCCTGTCTCTGTTGACCAATGACGGCTGCTTAATCACAAGCATCCTCATCATTTCATCCAATTCATTGCAGTAGACATCTGCTGTAATCGGTTGACCAGGTTTCATGAAGCTGTAGTGGATAATACCAGTGCTGGACCACTAAACAGACAGCATTAGGTTTTTTTGATGAATATTTGATTTTGAACTGTTTCAGCACTTCATCTTTATCCAACCATTGTGCCAAGTGCTTGCGATTTTCAAAAAGAATCCAATTTTCATAACATGTAACAATATGGAGTAGAAATGGTTTGACTTTATGTTGTGACAGCAAAGAAAGGCAAGCTTGGAGATGATTTCTCTTCTGATGCTCACGTAATTCATGTGGTACCCATCTATCCAGCTTCTTTACCTTGCCCATTTGTTTCAAAGGAGCCAATATTGTTGGAATGGTAACATCAAACCTTGCTGCTAATTCACGTGTAGGTTGAGATGGATTCGCTTCCACTACAGCTTTCAGCTCATCATTATCCACCTTGGTCTCAGGTCGCCCACGTGGCTCATTTTCAAGACTAAAATCACCAGAATGGAACTTCTCAAACCATCGAGGTACTGTGCGTTCATTAGCCACATCTCATCAATATTTCATAGTTTTCAGCATACAAATCTTGCACATATTTTGTTAGACTCATCCCTAAGTTTTTGATGCTCTTTCAAAATAGTAATATTTTAAGATTTCAATTACCAATTATTCATTGCTAGTATATAAAAATACAATTGATTTTTGCATATAAAGTTACCATTTTTAATCTGACAATTTGCCCCATATTTTCCTAGTGTCTCTATAGCACATTCCACCTTTCTGCATATTATGTCTAGGAAACCCAGAGAGTTAAAATAAGCATTATTCATGTAGCCAACTGATTAGATTATTTCTATGCTTTTAGATTCCCTTAATTTCACACTTTATAGTCTGGTTGTTTTGCCCTCATCAATTTGCAATCCATGATTTGTGTGTGTGTGTGTGTGTGTGTGTGTCTCAAAGAGACATTAAGGCAGTTTTAACAATTCTTTAGAAACTCAGTTGCATCTTAATTAACAAACAAGACATTTTACCTGACTCCAGAGAAGTTGTTAGTGACAACAGGTTCAGTGAGGTTAATTTATCTTACAGGGCTTATGCTCAAGGGTTCCCTCTTACACTGTCAGCAAAGGGTCTAGGGAAGTATTTACTGCATGTAAAATAAATAAAATTATTGCTAACTTTACTTAGGGATTAAGAGTTAATGTTATGCCATCAATCGCATCTTGTTCTTTATTCTTTTCCTTTAGACGGTGTATAATGAATGTTTGTTTCTAGGGAAAGCTTTTTTAATTCTGAAGCAATTGAAATAAGGTGTTAATGTTCTAAATGTTATGAATTAATTTGTCTACATAAAAATACAGAAATATACCAGAATGTAAAAATATAGAAATGTAGTTAATTTTTTAGACTCATATTGGTAAAACAAACAACCCCAAAATTCCCAAAACTTCAAAAGACATCCAAGTACCCCTCCATCCTTCCAAGTCAAGCCAATGTAGAGATCCCCGTCCTAAGGCATCTTCCTGCAGCTAGCCAACGAACATTCTTAAATACTTAAGGGAAAGGTGTGCTTGTGTGCTCACCCCCAGGCAAGGGAATCTATCCCATTTCCAAACACCTGAAATTATTGGTTACTTATGGTAATGTTAAAACTGCCTCCCTTATGCCAGTTTATCTAGAGTGGACTCCCAGAGCCACGGGGAACTAAGTCATTAAAATATCTGAAGACATCTCTTGTGCCCCACTGAGCCTTCACTCTCTGGGACAAAGCATTCCTTGTTTGCTCTTATCTCTTCCTTTTATGATGATTGCATTTGCATCCCCTTCTTTGTAAATGTGGCCAATTATGGGCAAAAGCACTAATTTTTTTTTTTTTTGGTTATACCCTACCCTTCACGGATGCAGCACAAGGTTGTACCATAGCATTTTTCGCTCATAGTGAACTTGTAGTTAATGAGTTGCTCTGAAGCTACAATGTTGTGCTTGTGAAATTAGTGTTAGTGTTAGGTGAGGAAGTTTAGACTTTCCCTCATTAAACCAACAGGGTCTGAGTTGGAACTTAACGGTTGCAGTTGGAGACCAAGGTGTCTGCTAGTGCCTGAAGTGCTGCTCTATAATTTTGCTGAAAGGAAGTGGAAATACTTCAGTGTTTGCATACAAGATTGAGATGGTGTTCTGAATGTTAAAGACTCTTTCCTGTGCGAAAAATAATTATGGGAGGCATTGGGTTTTCTCAGAGGGGCATCGACAGGCAAATTGTCTTGGGGAGCAACTGCAGATGTGCTCAAGTTCAAACAAATGCTGATGGAAAATCCTAGAGACTTGCACCACCAAAATGAGAGGGTTAGTTATAGGAAGACTCTTGAAGACAGAGATTATTAATCATTCACCTAACTCATCTATCCAACAAGTATTTATTGCGTGCCTCTATAAGCTAGGATATTTTAGGCATCAAGGACAGAAGAGTGAACAAACTGACATAATTTCTTCACTATGTAATAAAGATTCTAGTTGGGTGAGATACACATCAAGCAGAAAATCAAATCAAAATTCGTTAGGACGGGCTGAATGCTATGGAGAAAAATAAAGCAACTTAAGGGGAATAGGTCTGCTGGGAATTATGGATGGGGTGATTATCGCAAAACAGGTTATCAAACATTTTGGTCTGAGGACACTTTTAAGCCATTAAAAATGATGGACGGCCCCAAAGAGCTTTTATTTATGTCAGTTATTATTACTGACATTTGCCATGGAAATGCTTCAAATGTTAATTCACTTAAAAATAACATTAAATTTTATATAACGTATTTTATTATAAACAACTGCATTTTAAAAATATTAATAATTGGTGAAAAGAGAGGTATCGTCTTACATTTTTGCAAATCTCTCATAGCTGGCTTCTCAGAATGATTCTGTATTCAGTCTGCTGTGGAATGTTGCTTTGGCTGAGGTTATATAAAGAAAATCTAAACTTGGGTAGTTGAAAAAGAGAAGATTATTTGTAGTAGCATTTTAGTCAGTTGTGAGTATTCTTTATTGATGCTAATAACAAAACTTGATTATTGATATTTTCTTTAAAATTAGCTGCAATATGGAATCTGAAACTAATAGACTTTGCATACTCTTTTGTATTAAAATCTACTAGTCTATCTTTCACTTTGAATGGACCTTTTACTCATGCATGATTTTGTAGCCTCATGCATTTCGTTTTTCAAATGTCTACACATTTAATTATATGGTATCAAAAAAATCACATTCATTAGTATCATCACCAACCTCAACAGAGAAGTGTTCAAATATTTGGAAGCCATCAAGCTCATGGTGGCGAGTACAAGTTTTCCAAAATTCTCATTTCACCTGAAAATTCAAATTTTACTATTGTTTAGAAATACCGTCAGTTGTTTTCCTTGACATGACACGCTCCCTTTATTTATTTCAAGAAAAGTCTGCTAAATGCCCAAGTCTGAATAAATGTAGTTTGTCAGCCCTTCTTTCAGGTAAAAGGTTGATCCGTGACAAAAGTGGCTAGTTCAGCTTGCAACTCGAATAATCGCACAAATGCTTCTTGACACCCAGGTCCTAGTGTGACATGCAGTAGGGTTGCTTTGCTTTCCAGTTTTGACACACAGACTATTAAGAAGCTGTGTCCTCCGGGTCACGATTTAATAAAATTAATAATTTTACTGCTTCATTGGGATAGTCATAAATGACAGTGACATCTGTTTATTTATGCATATACTCACTTGCTTGAGTGTGTGACACTGAAGAATCCAGTGACTCCCAGACAGCTTGGTGCCGCTGTCGGATGTTTTCGAGGGTCTGCAGTTACTTGGCATGGTTTTTGCTCCGTCATAGTAAAGTCAAAGCAGTGAAGATGCCGAATGTCTTAGTATTTCCCAGAAAATCATTTCTACCTCGTGGACGCCCAGTGGTCTGGGGATCATTCTTTAAGAAACACTGACATTAAAAAAATAAAAAACAAACCAACCAACCCAACTTTGGATAACTCCTTTATTCATTCAGGGATTGGATTTTACCTGAGTGCTGCCTCAGTTTCCTGGGAGATTAAATTGTCCATAGGACAAGCCGTGGAGTTATCGGATATCCTGCTTTCAGCAGAATGAGACCTTGCAAACGTCTCGAGCTGGAATTCCTGGCGACTGCCGGCTCGTGTTTCCCGGGCAGGGGAGTGACAGCAGGTCTGCGGACCGGGAAGGCACATCCGTAACCCCGTCCTAAAACGGCATCGGCTCTGCCTCCCGCTCCACCACATGTTCCCCACACTATTTATGGCTCCAGGCTGGTGAATTTCTCCCCAGTAGTACATCTTCTTGATTTATAGCTGCTCTCCTCTGCATCTGAGATTCGATTAGAGGTTTTTTCTGTTTGTTTGTTTTGTTTTTTGAGAAAGGTACTTTTTATGTTGCTTTATCTGAGTCAGGTGTTTATGTTACCAACTTTTTGGTTAAACGAATATGACCCTGTCTATCTTCTTGAGTTAAATTTAAAATTTCTCTTGTCTTTATCTACGTTTGATGTATCTGAGACCTTAGGAGTCAGTTTCAACCCTTTTTCCCTTTTATGTTTGCTAGAGAATTGTGTAAACCTTCTGCACCGGCGTCTCTCTCTCTGCGCCTTCCCTAATAATCTGATGTTTCTCCTCATAGGTAATGGAGACCTTAATGGCTTGTCAGAAGGCTAATGTTGCAATCCTGGCATGACCGTGAGTTCACTGCATGAAACATCCTCTCTCTATCTTGTTGTCGCATTTCTAGAGCACACGGATTGAGCCAGGTGATCTCTGGGCTCCTTGCTACCCACGAGACCTCTTGTTTTCTACACCTGGACTTCCTGCTCTCGTCTCTACTGAACCAAGTATGAAGGGGAGAGGGGAGAGAGGATGATTAAGATGGTTTCTCTCAAGTTTCCAGCATATTCCTTAGTATCCTCTGCTGACCAGGCAGTATGTGTTCCCCTGGAAATGCTAACGAAAGGTTTGCCTTTAATTAGAGTGAGCGATTTGCCTTATGATATATTAAGAGCTTGAATGAGTTTACCACCTCCTCCCTGGATGATATAATAACTCAGTTCGGGGATTATAGCTGCGTCTTTGCGCCAATTCCTTCTGGGATTAAAAAATATCTATTAACATTAAAGTGGTGTCTAGAAAGTTACCAACTTAAAATACTTTCCATTTATGGGGAAAAAAACCTGATTGATATGCAACCCAAACTCAGCAGCGCAGCGGCCACACAGCTGGTTCCTCTCTGGGCCGGCCCACTTGGCTGAGACGTCACATGTCATTCGCTCGCCCGTGAATTCCTGATTCCTGCTGTCCACCTTGGCCGTTGCCTCCGCATTTGTGGCTGAATAACCTTTCACTGACCTTGTTCCAAGTCTCCAACCAGCTGTAGGTAGAGACTGAAGCTGAGGATCAGCCTCACGGGCTTGTATTCTCGTGGCGTTTTCACCAGCCCACGCTTGGCAGCTGCCCCGCTTAGCTGTGGCCCTGAGGTTCTGAATAAAAACCCTCATCTCTGCTGCTCCATCTGGCAGAGCTGGCCTTGGCCTCGCCACCCTGTTTCAGGGTGTCCACGATTCCTAGACGGGTCTCAGTCTTGGGGAACTATTTGAGCTGATCCTTGCGCCCAGAAATACAGAATCTCTGGATTTTAATTGCTGCGGCTTTGAGCGATGGGTTGAGTTTATGTCCTACCTCAAGGGAAGTGAAACTGTAAATACACATTGTCACGACATGACGTAAAGCGTATAATCTGGATTCAAACTGGCCTGGGTCAGTGACCAGTTCTCTCCCTATCCGGATAACCTGAAACCGTGATTACAGTTTAATCTCCCTGACTTTTAGTTTCCTTGTCTGCCTTTTCTATAAAATAGATAATAACAGTTTGCATGAGAAATATAGTGTTTTGCATCCCGCCAGTTCCAGTTCATGACAATTACTATTACACATGATCATTGATAAAGTTTTTTTCTTTTTTTTTTTTTTTTGAGACAGAGTCTCATTTTGTTTTCCTGGCTAGAGTGAGTGCCATGGCATCAGCCTAGCTCACAGCAACCTCAAACTCCTGGGCTCAAACGATCCTCCTGCCTCAGCCTCCCAAGTAGCTGGGACTACAGGCATGTGCCACCATGCCCGGCTTATTTTTTCTATATATATTTTAGTTGGCCAGATAATTTCTTTCTATTTTTTAGTAGAGATTGGGGGGGGGGGGGTAATCGCTCTTGCTCAGGCTGGTCTCGAACTCCTGACCTTGAGCGATCCACCCCCCTCGGCCTCCCAGAGTGCTAGGATTACAGACGTGAGCCATCACGCCCGGCCTGATAAAGGTTTGAATTTCGAAAGTTTGAGTAATTTATTTGTATAACAACCATACGCTCATGATCAAGTGGCATAACTTGCCTATGTAAATATATGTAGGTTCCTAAAAAATACTCTTTACCCGTTGGATGACATGAAATACTGAATGCTGGGTAAGTTTATTTTAACATTAGCATAAACGAGAGAATTCTGACACCTGATTGGAATGATCTCGTTCCTCTGGGCTTGTCCGCTCGCAGGGTAAATGCCGGATTGCCTTCCAAGCGAACACGGGCCAAGGCAGAGCGTGGGGGGGTGCGAGGCTCCGCCCACCCTCCCTCGTGGGAGCAAATGTGGTTCTCAGAAGCTGCTCGGTGGCTGGAGCGGAATCGATGCCCAAGGCCCCAAGTCAAATACTGTTAATCTCATTTATTTTCCTGCCACCGAGTGGTCGTCTTTAGAATCACACCAGTTATTGCCTATTAACGCTGGGCTCTGAGTACCAGGCAATTAATCTGCACCGAGCAAGTTGAAGGTGTTATCAGATAGTGCAATCAGTCTGGGGGCAAGGAGATTTCAATTTAATTTCAACTTAACCTCCGTCTCCGACTGTTAACATGAGAAGAGGGCTTCTAATAAAACGGTCAGATTTGTGATCTCATTTGTTACAACCGGCACTCTCTTCTCAGATGCGACGTCTGATTACCAGCAGCCGAAGGGAAGTGCATTGGATTAACCCCCGTGATTGATTCGCTCTGGGTTTAGCCGGCCTGTGAGGCAGATGTCATGGCAGGAAATACAGAGCGTGTATGCTGGCTGAGGACAAACTCATTCTCTTCCAGAGAGCAAGATAGTGTCAAGACTGGGGGCAACAGCTCCTCAGGTAGAAACTTTGCTCCTTCCACGATGCGAATATACTTCTGCTGAAGCTAAACTTTGGAGGAATTTATTCTTACTGTGTGGCACCAATACTCGGCTACCCACCTGTGGACTTTTCTCTCTTGAGTAAGGCTTACGATCATCTGTGGTCAAGCATGACTTCTGTCTTTACCACTTTGCCATCAGTGACTGTCTATTTAAAACATGCTAACTTATTTCCCAGTCACCCGAAGAAACCATAACAAGAAAGGTAAGTCAGATTCTGGGAAAAAAATAACAGATTCAAACATCCTCATATAAAACAGAATTGACTTTTTCATTAGACTTTCTTCTATTCCCGACTATAATAAGATTTTCATGAAAATGGATTGAAAGTAGTTAATGCTAAGACGTTTAGGTTTGCTGACCCTGTTCTAGATATTATTGTTTAGGTCCAAGTATGCTCTGCTGTTGGTGCCTGGGTAAAAATGAGACCGGGAGGACCAAAGTGACTGTTCAATGCCCTGGTCAGGGACAGAGAAGAGACAGGACTTGAAACTAGACCCTCCTGACTTCTAGCTCTTTCACAAAGCTCCCTTTTCCAATATTATTTTAATACACTTCTTAGTAAACAACACAGAGTTGGGGGCATTTATGTATTTAGACTTACTTAAAATCATTGATTCAGTGTTAGTCTTATGAACTTGTGTAAATCATTAGTTAATTCATTATTAAACTCTTAATTGAAATTGATCCAGTGCTACAAATGGGAAGACGATGAACAGAGTGATTTGCAAACAGGCAGCAGGCCAGACGAGCGCCGGATATTACACGCAGCTCGACTTCGAGTCATCGGTGTCTACCTCCCGTGAGTTTTCAAGTCATGGTGAGAGTGGTAGCAGCTCTAAAAAATATTACACGTCACGTAGAATTAAGATGAGTGTTAACCTAGTAGGACCAGCCTAGAGTACGCTTTAGAAATGCAGCTACAGGTCATGAAAAGCCAGAGTTATGTAAAGGAGTGACACGGTGAGATTTGGAAGGTGAGAGGGGCTAGTTTAGATGCAAAGGGAACAACTGGAAGGTATCAAGGTAATCTGGACAAAAAGTATCAATTCTGGTGGCAGCGCTGTGGGTGGGGGAGGGCCCTGCAGGAGCGGGGAGCTGGTGAGATGGGGGCGGAGCGTGAAGACAGCTTCTGGGAAGGTGCCCAGTTTCCTGATGCTGAAGACTGGGTGGAGGGAGGTGGCCTCCTTAAGAGGAGAGAGGAGCACGGAAGAAGCCTGGGGCAGGAGGTCATGGTCTTGCAGTGGGGCTTAGCCTGACTTGCACGTAGAAGTTATTAAAGTTCCTTTTGAGTTTCTACAAGCAATGTCCAGCAGGTAGTCCTGGCTGTGTGTCTGGAAATCAAAATAGATTTGGGGAGTCATCAAAGGAAACAGGAAAGCGCCGAGGAGACTTCCCACACCCCTCCTGGACAGTCCCTAGGGTCCCTTCCCTTGATGTGGCACTATGTGAAGGATGGATCCCAAGTGATGCCTTGGGCCCCTGAACATTGCCTTGGAGTTGGACAGCCAGTCACCAGCCCACGTGGCCCCTTCCTCATTCACAGCTGCTGACCAGCCCACGTGGCCCCTTCCTCATTCACAGCTGCTGACTTGAAGAGATGCCAACGGTGGAGGAACCATGGATGTCAGGCAGGCCATGAGGTCACTGCACACGGAGAGGTCTCTGCACATGGAGGGAGAGATCACTGTACACAGAGGGAGAGATCAAGGTCTCTGCACACAGATAGGACTCTGCTGCTGAGTTTGTCCTCAGCCAAGATGCACGCTCTGTACTTGTGGAGACCCAGCATTGAGGAGGTGACTTGTCTGTGGGTTTGTCTTTACTAAAATGGGGTGGGGGAATCTTCTTTGCCACATGGACTGAGGAGGCTAGTAACACCCCTGGCTGATGGCATCTTGCAGAAGGTGTGGTGAGAGATGCAGCCTGACCTGGGGCGCTGGTCTGGACCGATTTCATGGTGACCTGACGAGGAAGGTGACTGGAGAGAAGGTGATTCACCAGGGGAGCAGGTGCAGACTGGGAAAATCACAGATTTCAAGGTTGGTCCCCTCGGTATAGGACACGTTGATTAGAATGATCCATCCAGTTACAAATAATCAGATCAAAATTAATTACATTGAAAACTGGACAGAAGAAATTGTTGAAATAATAGATTCATCAAAAATATTCCATCTTATTCCATATATATACACATATATGTGTATATCTGGGTGTATATAGAGAGACTATACTGGATTTTTTCTCTGATCTATTTTGCATTTTTAAACATTTTCAAGTGAGATAATCTAAGGAGAAATGCTTTGAAAATTATGGCATGCCAGCAAATGCAAAATGAAAATGATGTTTATTGTCGGATGATGTTCAAAGACAGGGGATAAAGAGGAGACCAAAGGATGACTTAGTAAAGAAACAAATTAAGAGGTGGAACAAAAGGAGATGCTGAGAATGAAAACTCCTCTCTAGGGGAAATAATGTAAAACAACAATATTAAGACACATACCATGCCCACACATATATGTAGTAGATTTGTAGATTTTTAAATTTTGCAATATTTTAAGGAAATGAACAGTTATTATTAACCCTGTTTTAGAGATGAGAAAAATGTTATGGTCTGAGACGTGAGAAATGACCACCTAAAGACTGAATTGAGCCAAATTAGGAGTCTTTATTAGCTGGCCAGCGACTACTGTCTGCACCGCCAAAGGCACAGAGAGCAGCCTTGAGCCTCTGAAGCAGAAAGTTTTTATCGTGGGTGAAAAGTCACTGGGGCAGAGCAAGCATCATTACAGGGGCAAAAAGCAGCATTATATCACGCTCATGTCCTGGTGCACCAGGCTCTGGGCAGTTTAGGGCTTGGTCATGCAGAACATGGGTGTTGTATTCCCACACTTAGGGCACTGTCTTTAGCAAGCAGTTTTGCAAGATGGCAGGTTGATGATTTTTCAGCATGACACTTACCCTGTGACATTATAGAAATAGCTTTGACAATGTCAAAGGCTGAAATTTTAACATTAGATGGCCAAAAGTTATTACAGTCAGTAGTCTTGAAGCTTTTGGCCCTTAACATTCCCCACTGGTTTTTAGGGAAAATCAAATCATTGATTTTGTTTTTTGTTATAAGTTTTAAGTTTTGGAAAGATAGAGTTGAACTATTGTGTATCTTATTAAGATCCTGAAATATTTTTTGAACTTATAAATAGTCTTTTATTTTTCTGGCTTCAGTGGGCACATTATTTTGTAATTTAAAAATATTTGCTTTATATATGTATTTTATACCCCTTTCTTTTCCAGTGCCCACAGCACTGCCAAAAATATTAATACACACTGGTAAAAATGATTTTATAAACAATCTATTTTAACCCTTTTTTTGCTATCTGTATCACCCTGCCCCCCATATAAATGTCCCAAGCAAATAAGGTGGTTAGCTTATGCCCAAGGATTTAAGTACGGAGTGGAATTTTGTGCTATAACAGTGTCATTTATTGTCTTTGTAAGCACCTAAGTGGAGTTTACAGGCTGATGGGGGGGTGCCTTTGGTAAGTTTAAAGCAAGCAATTAGGAGGAACCAGAGTTGTCTTTGGAAAGTCTTACCTTTAGCTGGTCTTCGCTTGGCTAGATAATCTCTTTTTCCGGGAGCTGATCTGAAGATGCCTTTTTAGTCTGGGTGTGATGGATCCAGTGGTGCTTTCCGGCAACCTTTACGGCTGCTGGCGTGGTGAGGGTTACTGGCCGGGGTCCAGTCCACCTTGCCTCCAAGGTAGCAGGGCGGAGTTTCTTTACCCAGACGAGATCTCTAGGCTGCACCTGAAACAAAGCCTTTGTGGGGAGGGGAAAGATTAATTGGTCCAGGATGAGCGGCCTTTACAAGGGCCCGGGTCTGCTGGGCACCAGACTGCAAGGCCTGCGATGGCTTAAGAAGGGAATGGTTATTTAACTCCGCTATTTTGTCCTCCCCCCGCTTGGGGATAAGCAGGGGTGGTCGGCTGAACATGATTTCATAGGGGGTTAAGCCTTTAACAATAAGGAGTGCATCCAGTCTTTAGCAGAGCAAAGGGGAGGCGGCTTACCCAGTCTGCGCCAGTCTCTAGTTTTAACTTGTTTAATGTTTTTTTTTTTTTTTTAAGTCTTAATTAATCTTTAATGTCCTAGTTAATAATTGAGTCGTTTGGGCGATGAACGCTGGGCCATTGTCGGACCCCCGTGCAAGTGGGAGGCCAAATTGGGGAACAATCTCAGTAACTAGTTTCTTACAGCTATTTGTGCTGTCTCTGACTTTGTAGGAGAAGCTTCTGCCCCTCCAGAGAAAGTGTCAATGACTACAAGCAATTACCGGTATCTGTACATGCCTGGATTTACTGGAGCGCAGACGTGGCACCTTGCTGAAGCCTGCCGGGCTTGGCGGGGTAGCCGAGGAATATCCGGCCTCCTGAATCAGGTCTGGTCTTTAGGGCTTTTCCTATTTTAACTTCTTCTTCTGTGTAGTTTGGAGAGTTTGGCAGGAGCTGTTTTGGTAGAGCAGGGAGAGTTAGGAGAGGCCCCCGCTGGTTTATTTCGTGACTTTTCTTGCTGTCGCGTTGGTGAAAGCATCACCTCTCGACACTGGGGAGTCAGTCCTCGCTCTTGGTAAAATGCCCCCTGTACATTGTGCCGTGGTAAAGGCTCTCCCCCGTCCTAGGGCCTGGGTCAGGGCTATGAGTTCAGCCTCTTGGGCTGAGGTTCCATGTCCGAGAGCCTGTGCCCAGGTAACCCGGTCAGCAGTCACGACAGCCGCCCCTGCATACCTGGCTCCCTCTGAGGTGTGGCAGGATGGAGGGAGGCTGTTTTCAGGAAGCAAATCCTGGGGGGTGTAGCAACAGCACCTGATGTTGGGTTATGTGGAGTTTGAAAGCCACCTCTCGGGGGGGACCTGTTAGCGAGGCTTCTACGGAGCATGGGGCTATAGCATGCAAGTCCTGCCTCAAGGTTAGTTCAGAGGCTTTTTTTGACCAGGATGGCAGTTGTGGCGATGGCTGGCAGGCAGTTTGGCCAACCTGACGTCACAGGGTCCAGTCATTTAGATAAGTAAGCCACTGGTCGTTTCCAGGGTCTCGGCGTCTGGGTTGATACCCCCTTTACTATGGCCCCAGTTCTCAGCAACATACAATTGCAAAGGCTTAGTTAGATTAGGCAAAGCCAAAGCAGGAGGGTTTGTGAGGGATTGAGAGTCTCAGAAGCCTGGGTTTCAGTTTCAGTCCAAACTAGAGTTTCTTCTTTTTAGAAAGGGGGCCCTTCAGCTTGTTGGAGAACGGAGTATGTTGCTCCCACGTCCACCTAAAACTCTAACGTTTGCCCCCGACATTTAAAGTTATCTTGGGCTCCCAGGGGCTTACTGGGATGGAGCCTCGGCCCCGT
Source organism: Eulemur rufifrons (assembly GCF_041146395.1). Lineage (NCBI taxonomy): Eukaryota > Metazoa > Chordata > Mammalia > Primates > Lemuridae > Eulemur > Eulemur rufifrons. The sequence goes on along the minus strand of NC_091007.1, from coordinate 2,173,822 downwards.
CAGTCTGTGTCTTCCATGAGGACCGGCGTGGGCTTGGTTCCCTCATGCTTTTTGTGGGGACACTCACTCATTCTTCCAGTGACCATGGTCTTTCCAATAGGCACACCAGTCACGGCCTAAGCCGGCCTTTTTTTACTATCCTGATCTGGTCTTTTAGGCTCCTTGCCTCTCTGTTTTATATTTTTCTTGTTCTACCATAGCAGATGTGAGAATTTTGGCCATCCCCTTAGACTGTGCAGTCCCAGGGTCTTCTCTGTTGTTGTAGATCTTCTGGGCAATTTTTATTAGTTTAGACAGCATTTTATCCTCAAATCTCTCTAATCTCTGCAGCTTCTTTCTAATACCTGGGGCCAACCGGGGTAGCAAATGCAAGGTTAATGGCACGTCTATTTTTTGGTGCCTCTGGGTCTATGGGCGTAAACAGGCCGTAAGCTTTAAAGAGGCGTTCTAAGAATATTGCCAGGGGCTTGTTAGGTCCCTGTATGGTTTTTCTTACCTTAGACAAATTAGTTGGCCTTTTGGCCGCAGCCTGGATGTCTCCTAGCACAGTCTGGCGATACCGATCGAGAGCCTCCTTACCTCTGTTCCTCATTTGGGTCCCAGCCCGGGCGCGTGGCGGAGAAGACAAACTGTACCCGGACTGGGTCAGTCATGGGTTGCCCATCCGGGCCAGGAATGGATTTGATCACCTCCCTCGTCATCTGCTCGTGCTTTTCAGAAGTGAAGGGGGCTCGGAGGAGAGGCTGGCAGTCCTCCCAAGTTGGCTGGTGAGTATAAAAGACAGTCTCCAGGAGAGAAATTAGTCCCTGAGGCTTCTCAAAAAAAGAGGGGTTTTGGTTTTTTTCAGTTATTCAAGTCACTAGTTGAGAAGGGGCCATAAGCCATGAACGGAGGGTGGTCAGTTCCGGGTGGGGAAGGGACCTGTGTCAGAGGAAGGACTGGCGCCCACTGAGGAGTCGGACCCCGGCGAGGGGGGATCGGGGGAAGGGTTATAGTGTGAGCCACTCTGGGTGGGTGGAGGGCTGAAGGGCTCACGGTCTCTCCTAGGAGCCGGATGCTGGGGAGGAGGAGGGCAGTGGGATATGGTGGGGGCCCCAGTAGTAGGGGATCCTCTGGCTGGTCAGCTAGAACAGGGCTCGGTTTTTCTTTTTCACTTCTAGGGCTGGGCTTTCCCTTTAAAGGGGGCCCAGTCAAGAAAACTGATTTTTTTTTTTTTTTTTGGCAGCCTTGTTTTTGTGGGGTTTAAGCCAAGACTGTACCTACTTAGGGTTGTCTACTGAGATGTTATTCCAGATCTGTATATAAGGGATTTCATCTGAATGTCCTAGATTTCCAAAACTTACGGCCTGCACCCTGTGGGCAAGGGTGAGTTGGACACTGCCCACCGGCAGCCATCCAGTATCAACTGTGGGCCACTCTCGTTCACAAGATTTCTGCAAGTCAAAGGTGTTAACTGAAAAGCCATAGGGCCTGGCCCGATGCTGAAAGTCCTGGAAATTTCTCAAGAAGCATTCAAGAGGAGAGCAAGTAACACAGGACTGAGATTGGCCCATGATGAAAAGCTTAAATATTATAAGATTCAGGCAACGGTTAGAATGGGGAGCAACAGCACAACCAGAACAGGAAACCTACTGCAGTCCAGCGTACAACCACTAATCAGAGCCTTTTCCTCGGCCCCCAATCCCCTGGGACCACTGAGTGAAGTCCAATACCCAGCAATAGAGTCAACCCGACCAGGCCAACAGCAATGTGAGAAGCTGACTCAGTCATTCAGTTCAAGGGGACCCTAGTAGTCTGTCTCAAAGACAATTTTTATACCCAGTCTACACTTATTAAACACCTATGCTGGCGACGAAACACAGAGACACAGACTTGTTTTACAGGGTAGGGTTTCTCAAGCTCCGTGGCCTTTCGGCTGTGGAGTCATGACACTCTTACTCACACCACATGTGGACACAAAGGACAGGACGAGACAACTGGCCAACAATGCCAGTGTGCATGAATCGGACTCTCTACTGTCGCTGCTGCCTTAGATGGACCCCAGATGGTGGTGGCGGCACAGGCCGTCTACCCCTCTCTTGATTTTGATAACAAGGGCCTCGGACCCGCCGCCACCAAGGGCAGTCAGGGAGCTACCAAGTTGGCTTGACTGGTGCAGTCGGATTAATTTGGCGCCTTGTTGATTTCACAGTCAACTCTTTAAATCTCATTCAAAAAGAAAACGAGAAATTTCAGCTGCCTAAAAAGATCTGCAGACCACACACAGAGAAAGGCATGGACAGAGAGAGGGAGGAGGGAGAGGGAGACGGGCAGAGAGAGCAAGCGGCGTGGGGTGGAGAGGGAGGGGGAGGCCCGGTTCTACCACCCCAGACGGCCTCAGGAAAAAGACAGATAGGAAACTGACATCACGGATCCTAATGATAAGCGTGCACCGTTCTTTAAAGTTCAAAACCATAACCTAGGACCCGGATGACAGGTGAAACCGAAATGGAACCGAAGCCGAGAGAAATGAAAGCAGAAGAAGAGTAATCCAAAAGAAAATACTGAGGAATCTGACCAGGACTCACAAGTCCTAGGTGATATCTCACGTCCCAGGACTCACCCGAGGAAAAGGGGAAACAGAGTCAGATCCTGACAGTAAGTTCCAGGTGACGTCTCACCTCTTGGAACCCGCCTGAGGAGGGAAGCTGCGTCCAGCCGATCTCCTGAGGCGCCAGACAACTCCGGAGCCAGAAACAGACCAGAAAAGAACTCACCGGTGAACAGAACCGAAGACTCGTCCAGAAGAATTTGCAGTTTTGAAGGTGTCGGGGGCTGGTGTGTTGTCAAGCCTCTGCCCGGGGCTGAGGAACGTCTCTCAGAGGACTTCCCCTAGGCAAGACACTCGATGCTGTGCCTGGTCCCCAGGCACCCGGGGTAGCCAGGTGCCCGGTATTAGGGCAGAATCTTGCTGGGGCCTCCAAATGTTATGATCTGAGACGTGAGAAATGACCACCTAAGGACTGAATTGAGTCAAATTAGGAGTCTTTATTAGCTGGCCAGCGACTACTCTCTGTGGTCGACGGTCTTGGGTTTGGCTGCAGAAGATTGAAGAAGCCCTAACTTGGTGAACCTCATCATCCTCGCCGAGCCCAGGGTAACAGTCAAGGTAGTGGGTAAGTCAGTGTCCTTCCTGGTTAACACGGGGACTACCTACTCTGTCCTGCCTTCTTTTCTAGGTCCCACTTATCCTTCCCAGGTATCGGTCACGGGTATTGACGGCCAACCTCGCCAGCCCCTTACCACTGGTCTGGTCACTTGTCGTATTGAAGACCGGCCTCTCACTCACTCCTTCCTTATCACGCCTTCTTGTCCTGCTCCTTTACTGGGAAAAAAGTTGTTAACTAAACTGGGTACCACCCTCCACTTTTCCTCCGAAACCTCTGCCCTTCGTCTCCTATCTTCTCTCCAGACCTTTCATCTCCACCCCCAGCCTCTCCCACTTCACCAAGTCCCACATACCCTCTCCCGCCAGATCTGGTAAATCCTCAGGTCTGGGCCACCTCCACCCCAGTAATGACCACACACCCCTGTCCTCATTTGACTTAAAGATCCTTCATCTTTCCCTTCCCAGCCACAGTTCCCTATCTCACCGACCCACCATAGAGGTCTAAAGCCCATCATTGGACGTCTGCTAAGCGAGGGACTCTTAATCCCCACCAACTCTCCCTATAACACACCCTTTCTCCCAGTGAAAAAGCCCAATGGCTCCTATCAAGTAGTTCAGGACCTACGACTCATTAACAAGACAGTTATCCCCATACACCCTGTAGTGTCTAATCCCTACACTTTACTTTCTCACATTCCACCCTCCACTACCCACTTTTCTGTCCTGGATCTCAAGGATGCCTTCGTTACCATCCCTTTAGACCGGGCCAGCTACACTCTCTTTACCTTTACGTGGGAAGACCCTGACACAAACACATCTCGACCACTCACCCGGACTGTCTTGCCCCAGGGTTCAGGGACAGCCCCCACCTCTTTGGTCAGGCTCTCGCCCAGCATCTTCTCCAGTGCCCCTTACATCCAAGCACTGTCCTCCAATAGGTGGATGACTTGTTACTCTGAAGTCCCTCAGACCCCAACAGTCATGTACACACCGCCTCATTACTCAACTTTCTTGCCTCTAAGGGTTACCGGGTGTCGCCAGCTAAAACTCAGTTATCTGAACACACTGCTACCTTCCTCAGACTGTCTCTCACCCCCTCCTCCCGTCAGCTGACTGTTGATCACCAACAAGCCCTCCGAGATCTCCAGCCTCCCACTACTGCTGAGCAAATTCTCTCCCTTCCTAGGCTTCACTGGTTTCTTCCAACGCTGGACCCCCAACTTTTCTCTCCTTACCAAACCCCTCTATGAGGCAGCACGTGATGCCTCTGCTGTCCCTCTGTTAAACCCTCAGGCTGTCTGCCACGCATTCCTAAAACTTCGCAACTCTCTTACAAGCCCCTTCTCTAAGACTCCCTCATCCTAAAAAACTCTTTTATCTCTACATGGATGAGCGCCAAGGCCTGGCCCTCGGTGTCCTCACCCAACCTCTGGGACCTACTCCCATTTCCACCCCAGTGGCCTACTTATCCAAACAGCGGGACACCACAGTCCGTGGCTGCCCCTCCTCCCCCCCGCCCCCATCTCCTTGCCTTAGCTGGGGCCACTCCTCTCACCAGGGAGGCTTTTAAACTCTCCCTGGGACAGGCTTCTTCACCCACCATTTACAGGACCTCTTAACCCACTGGTCGTTAGCCCTCCTCACTCCGTCTAAACTACAAGAATTCCAAAAATCCCACTATTACTTTATCTCAATCCCCCACTCTAAACCCTGCCACTCTGCTCCCATCCCCTGCCTAACCCTGTCCTCACACTCCTGCTCAGAGATGCCCTAGACCCAATCTGTCAGACAAGCCACTCCCTATAACAGACTTAACTGTCTTTGTTGATGGCAGCTTGGTCACAGGTGAGGACAACAAACGCCGGGCTGCCTATGCCATTGTCTCTGCCTCTCAGGTAAGAAAAGCCCACCACCTTCCAACTCAAACCCCACCTCTGGTCTCCTATCCCCTATATCTGTCTCTCCTCAGACAGCTTCTTCATGCCCACATGGACAGATATCTGCCTCAGCCACCGGAAACTGGCTCTCACATCTCTCACACAGATATATAGCCTGGCGACTCAGTACTTCTAAAAACTCTTCATCCAAAGCCCTAGAGCCACAGTGGTCGGGACCCCATACAGTCATTCTAACACCACCTACGGCTGTTAAACTCCTGGACAACCTCACTAGCCCCCTGGCTATTGGCCCTGATAAAACCCATCATAATCATTTGCCTAATTTTTCTCTTTACTCCCTGTCTCTTACAGTTTCTCCAACCCTGCTCTCCCCTACCAGTTACCCCTCTGCCAAACCATTCCAGCCTCTACCCTTAACTACAACTCTGTTCAGCAGGAAGTAGCCAGAAGGACCCCGGCATCCCATTATCACCAAAAGGCCAGAATGTAAGGCTGGTGCTAGGAACCCCCTCCCCCATAAAAAATAGAAACTCTGCTAAAGGCAGATTACTCTCTACAGTGGTAGGCAGAAGCCTGCCTCGGAGTTACATCCTGTCATTGCTAGCTGAACACCCCGGCCCGGGCTCGACCACATCCTGCTTTCTGTGACCCAGACACTGGGCCGAAAACAGCACCTGCCGCCGTTCCCAGGAAAAGCCCCCTCCACGGATGCCCCTCACCGCATATAAATACCCTTGCCTCAGTCCCGGAGGCTGTGACTTCTCGAGTCTCTGGTTTCTCCCGGGACCTGTTACCCTCACCCTGCAGCACTCCAATAAAGCCTCTTTGCTTAACCCTTTCAACTCTGCTCCTCTTTCTTTCTCTGGCGCCGACCATCCAGAAACCATAGTGTCCTGCACTATTCTTTCTAGTGTATCATTCCAGGTCTTCAAAACAGACCTGACTCGGATGTCTCAACATTTGAATTTATGTCCCAGATGTCTGAATAGAAGACGTAACATTACTTTCCTGAGCTTCATTATTTTCATTTGTCAGATATGGAAATGGAAGTATTAGCATTTTGCAAAAATGATAGCAAAAAACACATTTCACAGTGTGATACACACATGGACCCGAAACAAAAGATTGCCAAGTAATACTTACCCTTCCCACGTGGAAGGAACTCTGATATTTTCTGGTCCAGTTGTTTTCTAAATGTTGGTCACAACCCGTTAAGTAGATTTTCTGACCCATTAATTCATTACAGTTTTGGACCAGATAGATAAGCTCTTTTCCAATTCTCTTATCACGCGGCTCTCCATGTCTAGAGTGAATTCTTCGGACCAGACTAAATTTGTGGGTGGGAAACGCAGGCTTTCTGATTGGAGAAATCGTTGGCCCATCTGAGTCACTGTGATTCTCTCCTAAGAGGAAAAAAAAAAAAAATCATAGCAAGAGAAAACCATCTGCACTGGTTTCAAAGTGCTGCACCCCAACTCACGGGATCATCCAATCCAGCTCAAAGTTGCAAGTTTGAAATAAGAAAATTTAATAATTATGCTGGTACTTTACATGTAGATACTAGTGATTTTATTTTTGAGGCATTTTGAACATCATTTCCAAATGTTTTTGTGGGATGAGTTAGCAAGGTATGGTTATATCCTTTGCACAGCTTAAAAAACTAAGATGCTGAAAGGTTCGTCATCAAGCACAAAGCTTTGCACAATGCTTTGAATAAATATTTATGAGCTATTACTGAATTATGCTGCACAAATATAAGGTCACAGGACAAGTTAATAATAGTAAGAACTGATTTTTGCACTCCAACTGAAGTTCTTGCAACGCTGAGTCACACCAAAAGTAAATTCTCAAAAGTACCTTTAAGTACGCCTTCTTGATACGTGTGATTAAAAAAGAACTTCATGATAAAAAAAATTATTTAAATGTTTGATATGTATCCATGAATATGTATATATGTCCTCACATAGATCTCAGCTTTTACAAATTTAATTTTTATTTCATATTTATGTTTGGCACCATTTAATTATTTACAACGGGAAAGCCAAACATTGTATTCCATTTCTTGTAAATGTGATTTTGCTTAAAGAGGGGAACGGGAAATTATCCCAAGGTTCTATTCTTTAAATAAAGCATTTTAAAAATTCTCTCTGATGATTCTTCTACAGTCCCACAAATCCAGCTTTCTCCTAATGACAGTTCTTTGGAGTGCTTATTCTTTCCTTAGTTTATTCAACCAATATTTGAGTGTCCTTATGGCCAGTGACCTTGCAGTCTTCTGAGAACACAGAAGTGAATAGGATGTCACCCGTGCTGCCCCCGAGCTCATTGTCTAGTGGCACAGAGAGACGTTTGAACAAACAATCCAGGGAGCTAACAGCACCGGAAGGAAACTGGTGCTGAGGACGTGAGGATATTACTACTCCACGGTATTTTTCCCTGGGGAAAAAACTGCCATCTTCTGCTCTCTAAAGACTTTGGGTAGAATAAATAACAAAGCCATATAAAAAGCACATTAGGTCCTCTTAGGAACAGAGCTGTCCTGAAAAACAATTAATTTACTAGTAAAAGCAGAGCACACTATCAAAATAAACATGAGCACCGTAAGTACTTGTTGACCAAGTCATTATCTTATTACTTCTCTATTATTAATACCATTATTATTCTCTCATGACTACATGAGCACTCACTGTGATTTTTCCATGACTTTGTTCCGTCTGCATTTATAGTTCCGAGTTTAGTTCCTCTGCATTCCAGGTGGGCTGGTCGGACCACCCCGCCGCCTGGTGACATGCGTGAACCTGCAGCTCAACGATGACAAATTCATGTCAGCATCTCTGGAGTAATTTAAAATTGAGCCAGATATAAAGCTGGGGAGAAACACGGCAGCAAATAATTCCACACTCTCCTCAAGGAGCTGACCTAGTTAGTGTGGAATTTCTACGCTTTGTGAATCCTGTTTCAAATAATCACACCTCCCTAGGAAGAGCGTCGACTCAGACATACACACCCCGATGCCAGCCCTGGGGTGAGGTCAAGCACACAGGCTATGGCTCTGATTGGATTAGGTCCCATCCCCAAATATTTAGTTCCAGTAAAGTAGCAGAGGATTTATCTGGAACTAAACACTAAACATCAGTATTTAGTTCCAGATACACGCCATCCATTTAGCACTGACGTTTAGTTCCGGATAAACAGCAAAGGGTCACATACTCCAGTGGTTACGGCCACAAGTGGGGTCTCCTTATTCCATGACCGTGGGTTCGGCACACACAGCTGGCCTGGCTGTGGGGAAACCCGTGGTGGATTATGTCAGAGCTTCCCAGGCGGGTGGCCCTGGGCAGACAAAGCACTCACACAGTGTCACGTCCCCAGCCCAGGTCTCCCCCTGGGTCTTCCGTCCCTCGGACCGGAGCAGCTCACCCTACCACAGAAAGTGGTGTGAGGTTCACGCTTTCACTTCCACTTATATTTATTAATAATCAACCAGCCTGGCACCTGGCGGCTCAGCTCTCTCTCCTGCTTGGCGGAGCTCCCGACACAGGTCTGCTTCATTTCGTTTTCTTTCCCCACCTCAAACGAATGTCACACTACGTGAAATAAACGTGCCCTAAACGTCTGGTGCGCTGGCTACGTCTTTCCAGAGGAAGCCCCGTCCCTGGGCTGGGGGCTGCTGTTGGTCCTAAGGTGTCAGGGACTTCGTGGAGAGAACAAAGCCAGGAAGTCCCAGCACGGAGGTGCTGTCGGGGCACAGGCGCCGTGCACCTCCAAACTAATTCCTCAGAGAGATCCCTGGTGTTGGCAGGGGATGCTCTGCAGCTCCTGTGCAGACGGGAGACAGAATTTAATGAGAACATCACCTTTGTCACCTGGGTGCCTTTCCGCCGCCTTTCAGGATCACTGGGGGAGCCTCCGGGGCACCAGCCTTGGAACCGGGGCTTGGCGAAGGTGCACAGGGCAAAAAGCTTCCAGTGGAGCTGAAATTTCTTTTCTGGTGACTCAGTAGCCCGCCCTCTGGCTACAGATGGAAAATCAGCAGAAAGACTCATTAAATTAATAGAGCTTCTTTTTACAATTCTACTGTAAGGGATTATTTTTCTTAAGTTAAATCCCTCACCTTGTTTATAATGTTTTAATGCCATATTCACTTTAGAAAAATGTAAAATATAGATAATAACAACGATAATAAATTACTCAACATCCCACTGCCCAGATGAATTCACCATTGACGCTTTAATGCGTCTATGTCCATGGTTTTTAATTGAACAGATGTCGTGAACGTCTCTCTATTGCCTACACATATTTATATAAGAAAATTGCCTGGACTTCAATGCTTTATTAACCGTAAACAAGAGATATGAACTTGTGAAATTCAAGCAAGGTGGTACAGTTAAGATCGCAGAGCTAGAGAAGTTAGAGAAAACTTAACTCACACCAGGGATTCTCATTTTCGATAGGAAGTGAATAAGGAGCCCATACCTGAAAGTGCCAATTGTCCCTGCCTGCCGGGGCCACCAGCCCATGCACCACGGTCCCCATCCCTTCTGCCTGGTCCACGGTGACTGGTCTGGGAGGCTGAAAGAGACCCGGCCCCTCCGCTGAGGCTGGCCTTCCGGGCTGACTCACCTAGATGCTTGCTGGCAGGTGTTTTGTATTCACTGAAGAACGTAAAGCCCAGCTGAATTTCTCTAAATGATGTTCGACATGTTTTTAAAGACACAGTCTTCAGGGACGATGCAGGTTCCTGTAAAAAGCAACCTGCGTGAGAATGGTGGCTATGGGGTCGACTCCCCCAGCAGAGAAAGGGGAAACAAATAACATCTGCTATTTATTTTGAAACTTTTTCTGTGCTAGAGGCTTTACTATCTCTTATATCACGTAGTCACCAGTTCTGGGAGGGAGGCATTGTTAACACACTGTTATAAATGAGATGATTATTGCCCAAGTAGGGTAATAACTTAAGCAATGTCACAGGGCCTTGGAGACAGAGACAGATTTGAGCCAGTGAAGTCTGACTCCAAACTGCTTGTCCCATTGACGTAGCAGACGCCCACTGTGAGGAACTGAGTGGTTATTTACAAAGTGAAGTCGGAGGCAGCTCTTTACTTAACAGTGGGACGGTGTCCTCTGTTCTGCTAGTCCCAAAATGTTAGAAAATGGAAAGATTCAGGGTTCACACAATTGATCATCCTTGGAGAAAAGGAACTGTGCCAGGAACCCCAATTATTAAACAAATTAACACCCCACCTCCGACACCTCAATGAAGAGTTCAAATGCTCCTTTTAAATCTCCCCTTATTTCGAGGAATATTATGATGAGAAGAGATCATCACTATCAAGAGAGTTACATATAGTCGTATTCTTAGGAAGTTAACCTTATGAAGTAATAGGATGAAGCTTCAATACCAGCATCGTCAAAGGATTATTTATAACGATAACAACTAAAGATATTATAAGCTTTTAACAATCAATTAGTACACTCAGATGGCAGAATGCAGACAAATGTCAATAAGATTTTGTTCAAATATAGAAAATATTGATACCATTATGTGAAAAACGTAAGACTGAATTTACAGGCAAGGCTTCAAAAGTAACATAATACATATAACAGCAGCCTGGGAGAGAAATCGCCAGCGTTTGAACAGGTGGCCTCTCGGGATGGGAAGCCCACAGGTGTCTTTTTCCTCCAAACACTGCTGTGCACACGGTTCCTTTTTGCTTTACTGGGCACGCGCTGCATTTAAGGACAGGAAAAAGGTAAAATTTCAATTTGCAGCTGCAAGCTGGTCATCTGCACGGGTCCTCCTCAAACTCTAACGTGCATATGCTCACCTGGGAGCTTGTTGGGAATGCAGACCTGATGGAGTTCCAGGTGAAGGCTGGGATGCTGGATTTCAAACAAGCTCCCAGGTGATGCTGCTGTTGCTGGTCTGGGGACCACAGTTGAAGTTGGGGTTCAGGTGCAACAAATAAGTAAGAATCATCACAGTTCCCCTGGAGTCCGAGAGTTCGGGAAGAGGAGGCGTCCCTTGTAAATTCTTCCCTTAAGCACCTGAGTGGGAACATTCTGCCGAATGGCTACCTGAACCTGTCCCGCTGCGACGCCCACTTGCTCCTTTTCTGGTCGCGCTCTGTTCCGCACCGATTTTAACATCCACAGTGCAGCCCCGGAGGTCTGCTTCTCTCAAGTAACCTTCCTTTGCCCCTGTTTTGAAATTAAATTTCATTTGTTCTGCTCATGTTGGCACAAAAATTGTCTCCAGTTAGTTTAATAAAACCATCTCTAAAACAATTTTCTTGAGTAGCGTAATTATGGTGCTAGTAATTAGACTCCTCACTAAATGAATAGCATAGTTAGATTACATTTCGACAACCACCGCACACCCCATTCCGTTTTAATCTCTCCTTAAATGCAATCCTGTTTGTTTGCATGAAATCGCTTTCTGGATGGTGAGACCACCACACACACTCTTGTAAGATTATGCCACCTATAAAATTGGGGCGATTTGGCACGTACCCCGTTACCCATTACATCACCTATGGTGGTGGGGGCGGGGGAGGCCAGAGGCGCTCCCCCAGCATATAATCCATGGGTGAGGCAGTCGTAGCTTTCCACCGCCAGAACTGACGCGAGAATTCGCTGGAATCTGACATGGGTCTCTCCTAGGACGTTGCCGGAGACCATCTTCACACAGCAACGATGCCCGTTTGTCGCTTGCTTCTGTGTGCGTGTCATCTCCTCTGCGGAGTCTGCACCTGCAGCTTTTTCAAAGCACAGACACTGCAGACAGCCCTGGGGTCCTCAAGCTCCGGTGTCTCTCGTAGGAGCCTGCACGTGCCGTGAGGCCACGGTGAAACGCGGCAAGATTCACGTCACGCAAAGTTTCACTCCAAAGCCCCAAACTGCCCAGTTTCCCACCAAAGATAATGTGACTTTGACCTGTCTCTTGCTTTCCAAAGGACGAGGCATGCCTAACAGACATCGGGCATCCAACACTGCGTGACATGTTTAGATGTGTCAATAATTTGTCCGATAATCCCTGTTCCATAGATGGAAAGCTGAGGCTCAGAGAACGTATGTAATTTGCTCAAGTTCAACCAGCTAAGAAAGCAGAGCAGAGATTGCAACTCCTGCTTCCCTAACTCCAGGACCTGAATTCTTATCCACCAGGACCTGAATTCTTATCCACTGTGCTCAGCACAGGAAGCCGAGCACACTCCCAGGAGGCTGACCCGCTCTCATCTTATGCAGCAAGAAGCCACGGTTCTCCTCCTTCCAAGCAAGTAGAATCGAGTAGAATCATTAGGCTCTCTGAGAGATAAGTCATCAAATGCCTCCTGTAAAATTGGGACAACCCATGGAAAGACCACGCCTCCCAAGGGCTGTGGGCCTGGCAAAGGCCATGAAGCCAGAGAATCAGCAGAGGCTGTGTTTTCTCACATGTCTGGTGCAGGATGGTGGGCAAAGTACTGTGCTCACAGCAGCTCTGAGCTCCCCAGGGGCCTCACCCCAGGTCTTTAACTTGGGACCTTCATTTTCTTACCTATGAAATGAGAATAACTATAACTATGCCTCTAACATCTGAGGGGTGTGCACGCGTGTGCACCAAATGACATAAGGCCTGTAAAAACATTTTTGAAAAATGGAAAATGTTATTGCACGTAAACTATTATTCCTGTGACTTAAGGCATCCAGATGACGCGTTGCTCCATCTACTGAATTCACGTCTGGTGTGGTTTAGAAGTCATATGTCATATCAAGGAAAAATAATGTTATGTTACATATAAGTATTATTCATGTTTACATATTTAGCTTATTAAAATATCATAGAAATACAAGTAGGATGCTTCCATAGACGTTGTAAGCCTTCTTTTACATTTTATTTTTTATCCTGGTTTCAATTTGCAGGCTTCGAGTTCCCTCTTCATAATAGAACAGCTCTGTTCCCGGCTGATTGATTCTAGGAATTTGCTGAATGCAGCCAAACCATGACATATTTGCATCTTTAAGGCTTGCAATGTTCTTTCAGTTTTTAAAATGAGTTTATTTAGAGGAAATGCATGACTCCTTGAACTAATGGCAAATTAAGTTAATAAAATTCATACCTGCTGTGGGCCATGATGAGGATATATCAAAGGGAAAATAAATCAAAGGCTAAATTCCACACTCTCTAATCGATCACATTTCGCCTTCATTTTGGTAGAAATGCCTTCTGTTTGGAATTATAATGTTGAGGCACAGAACAAATGACTCTCCCTTTCTCGCATGCCTCCCCTCTCAGAAGCGCCCCGTTGACATCCTCTGCCGCCTCCTACCTGGCCACGTGGCCATCTGAGTTTCCTACTGCACTGTTCACTACGGAACACACACTCGCCATATTGGAGTTTTCATCCTCCTTAGGAAATATGTCTAATTTGTTTGTAATTCTGTTTGCTGACAACTTGTTAACACCCATCACAGTTTTCTTTAATGAACTTGAACAAAAGCTGGTATAGAATGAGACAGAAGACTGGAATTCAGGAATATTTTCTTTAGGCCCTTCTATACCAGCCTCTGATGCTGTCTCGCCAGATATAACCTCCTAGCGAACCCCTCACTCACACCATGAATTATTGTCCTTAAAGTAAGGCCAATTCGAGAGAATTTAAAAATGACGTGAACTCTGATGACACTTTTGAAGCTGGTGCATTTGGCTGAGGGTGCATTCTGCAGACACCGGAAGTCCAAGTTCAACTTAGGCTCAGGCCGACCAATTAGAATCATGGGATGAGTCAGCAAATATTTATACTAATAGGTGTGTATCTAAAATAAGTGACTCTCTTGAGCCCAAACTAGTCTCTTGTGTAGTTTCGAATAAAAATTTGCCCTGAGACAGATGGATTCTACAAACAGTCCTCTCTCTAATCCAGAGCCCTAAAAGTTTCTTAGAATATAATGTGGGTGTTAGTTGCTTTTCTGCTGCTGTTTACCCCATGTATCATATTAGGATTTACTTGGTTGATGCTTTTGCAGGAATGTGACATTGATGGATGACAACGTGTGTAAAGTAATTAGGCACAAAAAGCAGCCCACTTAGAGGGAAAAAAAATCTCAAAACTTCAGTATAGTCAGAGATGCTAAACAAACTACCAAATAGAGAAAGATGTTTAGCCAATCCATGTCAGAGGGTGAGAATATTTAGCAAAAATATTTCTGGCAAATATATATTGAACAGAAGATCAGAGGAGATCATGACGAGCTTAGAAAACATATCATCAAAAGTGGGTAGTCTCCAAATTTCAAATCAAATCCATACAATTCAATTCAATGCAACAAGCATTCACTTAGCACATATTCTGCAACGGAGATTTAGTACTTAATGTATCACCCCTGGCTTCAAAGATTTTATATCTACAACGGAAAATTAGGAAAAAGCATAAGTGAATCTTAAAAAAAAAACTTACAATAAGATAGTCAAGGAAAGTAATAGATTATTAAGTTAGATGCCTAGATTTGAATTCCACCAAGTCACTTAATTCTTTGTTTCCTTGATGATATTTGGGGATAACAAGACCACTTAGACCACTGGTCCATTTAGAGATCTCGTATGTAAAAGTACTTTTCAGTGTTTAATCTCACTTTCTGGAACTAAACTCATGGGACAGAGCTGAAGTGCTCGTTGAGTAAAGGACGGACGAATAAACATGAAAAGTTAGCACGGGGGTTCGACACCGGGAGCCGTGGTGGGGAGAGGCAGGAAGGACCCCTTAAGAAGACAGAGTTCAGGATTCCTGTGAACGATGGCGAGTGGGAGCAGTCTGAAGGCGTGGGGACAAACAGTGAGAAGGATATTCCGGAACTTTGGCTGGCGTGCAGAAGGCATCATTGGAATTAGCGAAAGATTGGAAAGGAAATTTGTCCTTCGTTAGGTCGTGTGGAAAAAAATGAAAAGAATCTGGAAGGAACGTGTAAGTGGGTGGGCAAGCTGGTGACCCCGGAGGCAGAAAGAGCGTCAGGAAGCTTTAGTCTGCGTGGAAACAACGGGTCCTGGCGTTACTGAGGCGGAAATGGTGCGGGAGTTTCCAGGAAGGAGCTGCATGGAAGACGGGGCTAGGCCTGGCTTGGATTTCACGGAAGCTGACACGTGTGCTAATGACAATAATAATAACGGTGACATATATTTGTGCAAAAGTAGGTAGAGATCATCTTCTGAATAGTTGTGATGGCTGGGACGAGTCTATTCTGAGTCTGGCTGCAACGTATAAATAGATCAGGAAGAGGCTGAATCAGAACTGGGAGGTGCTTGAAGAAGTATTTCAGGTGGCGGACACAATTTAGCAAAACTTACCTAAAATATGTGGATGGTAGGTAAGGGCACAGGACATAATTGTGTATGTTTCTCCGTGCAATTTTTATTTTTGCACTGAGGCAGGACAAATATAACCAAGCCTCATGTCCACGCAGCTCATGCCACCTACGTCCCTTTGTCCAGGTAAGAGATAACAGCTTAAATGGAGGGGTTGACAGTGGTCACTGAAAAGAAAAGATGAATGTGATGCCTGTTTATAGAACGTAGTGATTCCCAGAGTGTTGGAGTTAGAGTGGTGAGTAACCACTGATGACGCCAGGATTCGTAGCTTGGATGACTGGACGGATGTTAGTCCCATTATACGAAACCAGCAAGTTGGGAGTGGTCAGTTTTGGACAGGTTGAGTTGGAGGTGATGGCAGAGAGACACCTGGACAGAGAAATTCAACAGAAAGCTGGAAGTTTCAGAGCTCAAGGGAAGAAGGAGCAGAGCTGGGTATAAAGACTTGGAAGACATACCATTAAAATTGCCATTGAAGCCAGAGGAGTGATTAATTTCCTGAATTAATAAAGCAGTTCCTATGATGGCTGATGAAGAATCGATACTCATCAGCTTACCCTTGCTCCAACAATTAGGAACAGCCAGAGTTCCCAGACTGGAAAGAACCTCGCCCAGTTTCTTTGTATTCAGATGCAAGGGGAGCACAGACTATGATTTTGTTGATTTAATCAACTTAGTCTGCTAAACCAGATAATTAAGCCTCCCATACCACACTTCCAGTCTCAACCACTTTGTCCCTAAATTACTCAATTTGTGTAGCTACGTTGATTAAATATCCAACTCCTCTACGTTGTATGGGATACAACCATTTATAAGTCTTAAAGGAATTGTCCAAAGAACATAACCTAAGATTCCAATAGCATGTAAAATCAACCTACATTATCAGAGGTTTATTTCATTAAGACTATTTTGCATATCTCTGTGAATTATTATAAAATAACATCTTAAGGCCTCCCCTGTCAACCGGCTGAATGAATGGACCCCCTCCTGGCCAAGGGGATACCCTAAAACTAAATTGCCTGCCACGAGGAGGGAGGTCAGACTTGCCTCATCATGCCCCCCTCCCTCGTTGGAGACATCCTTTGTAACTCATTAACAGGCCTAAGGCCATGCAAGACAAACCCCCGTAGGTCCTCAATTTACACAACAAATATGTCCGGTAGCTTGTCTCTGATTAACAGACTTATCTTAAAACATTCCAAGCCTTTAGACAAAGCTTCACATCTTTAACCATTTACAAGTCAAAGAGTCTTTAAACCCACCTGTAACCTGTAAGCCCCGCCCCCACTTCAAGATGGCCCACCTTTTGGGGCCAAACCAATGTATGTCTTCCATATGTTGATTTATGTCTTCACCTGTAACCCCTGTCTCCCTGAAATGTATAAAACCAAACTGTAACCCTGCCACAGCGAGTCCACTTGCTCATGGCTTCGGGTCATGGTCCTCAAATTTGGCTCAGAATAAATCTCTTCAAATTATTTTACAGAGTTTGGCTTGTTTTCCATTGACATCTCTAATTCTATTCTGGGCATTACTATATAATCTTTTAAAATGTAAATGTCTTAAGAAAAATCAGAGAAGTTGAAACCACCAAGAACTTTTCTTAATCATTTGCTCCTAGCACAAGGAAGTTCCATCAGGTTAAAATGGAAAGAATTCTTACTCTGAAAGAAAAAAATCTTTACCATGTAAATGATTCAACACTAAGAATGATTAAAATCATAAAGCGCTAATCAATATACTGTAGTGCAAAATTTCGGTATTTTCAAATGACTGTGTATGTTGCTTGCTAAGAAAACTGTTGTTTCTGTCTCCAAGATTTATGTATGTTTTACACGTCAGGGGTGACATGTCTTGGTAGAAGGACAAATGTAGACAAGAAACCAGAGTGATTGGGCGAGTCACTGCCCTGATTGGGTGCTAATTTTCTCATGCATGGAGGAGCTTAGACTAAACCCATGCTGGGGGCTGGGGGCTTGGCTCTGGATTGGTTGGTTTGCGTATGAAAAGTACAGTTACAGGCAGAGTTATTTGCTATTAATATCCCTGGGGACCAGTTCAGTTGATGTCACCATGAGAGAGAAAAGCCCAACTGGACAGCACATGTCAGCCCAGGTCAGTGGGGAGGATGCTGATGCTCACCCTCTCCCCCTCCAGCTCCAAAATGTGCTCCCAGGGGAGACAGAACAGGAGAGACTCTGAGATCAATGAACTTAAACCCCAAATGACCAAAACGCAGAAGTGACAGACCGATTTTAACAGAAATTGGATCTTATTTTCTAACTTCAGTAGGTAAGAGAATTTGAGATAGATATTCAGTCCTAGAAAAATAGTGGCGGTTTTTTGTGGGTTTTTTTGCACCTTTCAATTCCATGATCTGTGAAAATATCTCATACTTAGTAAATTTCTTTAGATGTCAAATTTCTGAGACGAAGAATAAAAATTTTATTAAGGCTTTTTATATGCACTTTTAATTATTTTTCGGAAAAGCTCTACTAATTATTCTCTCAAGCCACATGCTCCCCAGTACTGAGTATTATAATAATTTAAATATTTTCCAATTTGATTTTTAAAAGCACAGTTATTTGGGATCCTATTTTATCATAATTTGGAGCCATTTGTGTTTCTTCTGTGAACTATGTGGTCACGAACTTCGCTCATTATACTTTAGAGAGATTGTTCTTTTCTTCTATTTGGTTTGGTTGATCTTAACTAGATTCCTCCCCTCTCCCATCTGGAATTTTTTTTCTCTTAATCTTCTGCAAAATAGCTATTTTGTTCCATCCAGATTTGCAAGCTACATTTTCAACCAGCTCAAGAAACAAGGAAACTCTAGCTGTTTGGGCAACCCCTGCGGGGAGACAGAGCGAGGAATTATAAAGCCACCGCCACAACAAATTTCTCAGCAAAGAGAGTTTCAAAGTTCCCACTTTCACAAAATTGCTCTTGTTTTGGAACGGAGGCTGGATCATGAAAGAGTGGCACCGGTTGACTATCCAATGCCCACCAATATTCTTCCCTATTGCCAAAGCCCTACTTTTATTTGGGGCCATCAGTGTCCACGTCCCAGCTTTCGCTGCAATGAGACACAGCCGTGTAGCCAGTTCTGGCTGGTGGGATGTGAGTGGAACTTCGGGCAGAGCCATCTAGCGAGAGATGACAGCATGAACCTGTCACAGTCATCACACACTGCTTTACATCAGACCTCGCTGATGTGGGAATAAACTTTTGGGTACTGAGAACACCGCTATTTTGAGTGTCTGTACGCATAGCCGAAGCCCGTCCCCACAGGTGCAGCCCCGGAGAGTTCATGCACTCTGTTCCCAACCAAGCGAGACCACTAGGGCAGACGTCAGGGTCTCCAGAGGACAGAGGTGGCGGTTGTTATGATGGTCTTTGAAAAGGCAATGCAAGAAGGAAAGCTGATTGAATTCTAGAGAGCACAAAGCTTTGCTTCTGGCATGCTCAGAGCTCTGGTGGAGAGTACGTAGGATTTTTAATTGAGTGCCTAGCAGTTTAAATATTTGGGGACATTTCTATATTAAATATATGAATAATGACCTTAACAAAAAATTCCAATTTTATTACCAGTGCTGGGTGTAGAAAACAGAGAGGGTGCACTTCAGTGATGGGAGGGCGTCACATGGTTCCCATGTCACTGGCCCGGTTCATCTGGGCCATGCTCCAGCTGCAATATGTCACCCGCTGTAGTGTCCTACTCTGTTTTTATTTGTTGAGTCGTTTTCATCCTATATTGGGTCCCTGTGTAAGGGATAAGGTGGCTCTTCTTGGAACATGTTAACTCTGCCATGACACAGTCAGCGTTTCTTCAAGGGTGAGCGAAGGATCCAGATCGTGGGCTTTGGACGGGGACAGCAATTGCGCTGTCACTTCCTTGCCCCTCGGGTGTCCCAACTTCTACAAGCATCTTTTGGTCTCTGCAAACACAGCTGTGAAACTGGAACCGGCTGGAGACCTAGGAGCGGTCGCCCATCTGGGACTTGGTTCGGAGGAACTCTCAAAGAACAGCAGATTGTGGACTGGGTATTTTTTAGCAAAGGCCATGAAATGCTTATTGAAATTTTCCTGGGCAAGAAGGAAATATTTGTTCACCTTCGTTCCACTGCCCTTTTATATTTCCCTAAATTCTGCTGTTTGTTCCCATGTTAAATCTTGTGTCAGATTTTTTTTTTCTCAGTAAAAAAAAAAAAAAAAATCCTGGCAGGAAAAATAATTCATATTCATGGAGTGAACTCGGATGAAAATAATCCCCGGGGCTTTAATGCACTGCATCCTGAATCAAAATGCTTTGGACGTTCAGGGTTTGGGCTTGTCTATCTCCTGGGATGCTATTAATGGTTTATGCATATTAGGTTATTTTCCAAATTCTACTCCTTTGCTCTGGAAAATAAATTAAGAAATCCAGTTGAGATACGTCCGGAAGGCTTTAACAACTGGGAAAGATTCTCATCTGAGTGGGATGGTTTAAGTGTGATGCTGCTTGGATTTTCGGCCAACAGCTGTAAGATCTCTCCGGGCATTTCCAATACTTGAATTTCATAATACTATGAATATCTAACCAACAATCCCCTCGGGGGTAGATTTCAAAATTGGACATTATGTGAAAAAAATTCAATTAATTTTTTTTTTTTTTTGATGTTGTAGAAAAGCCCTGAGCTGGGATTTTAAAAATGTAGCTTCTTGTCCCAGGTCTGCCCCTAATTAGATGAATGACTCGGGAAGCCACCTCACCCTTGCGGGCCTCAGGTTCATTACCGTAAGTGAGGATTGGCTTGGTACTATCCAGCGTCCCTTTGAATTACCTCCCCAAATAAAGGCTTTAATTCTTTTCTTTTCCCTTTGTCCACTCTACTTCCTATTTCCATGTCATTTCTTAGTCTTCATTCCAATGAATGCCTTGGTCCTCTCCATAGCTGTGTGAGCTTAGGCAAGTTGTTTAACCTTTCTGTGCTCTGAGAGAGAGAGAGTCATAATACCGCCTGCCTCCTAGAGCTGTTGTGAGGATTAAATGATTATTATATGTAAATCCCTTGGCTCCGTGATTGTTTGTTTTTTTTTTTTTTTTTTTTTTTTTTTTTGAGATGGAGTCTCGCTCTGTCACCGGGGCTAGAGTGCCGTGGTGTCAGCCTAGCTCACAGCAACCTTAAACTCCTGGGTTTAAGCAATCCTCCTGCCTCAGCCTCCCAAGTAGCTGGAACTACAGGTGCACACCATCACACCTGGCTAATTTGTTTGTTTGTTTATTTATTTATTTTGTAGAGACAGGGTCTCGATATGTTTCCCAGGCTGGTCTCGAACTCTTGGCCTCAAGCGATCCTCCGGCCTCGGCCTCTCAGAGTGCTGGGATTACAAGCGTGAGCCACATTTGGAATTTTACTCATTTTGGTGGGTTATTATTTTTTTTCTTTGAACAGTTATACTGGAGTTCACATAACCCTTTCTAAAGACTCAGCATCACCCTGATCATTAGCTCAGTAGAGCACATGCAGACTAATTTCATGTAGGCAGAATATGTTTTATGGCTGGAAGAACACTTTCATGTAGATCAGTGGTTGATAACATCCCCCCAGACCCTCATGGTGAGGGGGGTGGGCAGGTGGTGGGATGCAGCAAGCGGCCCGGGGACGGTGGTGTGCAGAACTCACAGATCCCTGCGGGATGGCTTGAGCTCCGGAGCGCGAGGTTGCAGTGAGCTGTGATGACACCACTACAGTCCAGCCTGCATGACAGAGCGAGAGCCTATCTCAAAAAAAAATAAAAAAATAAAAAAATTCCAAATATTTTGTTGTTTACATGGGTAGGCTCCAGTAATCTGGAAAATTCCAAACTATGGAAGATTTTGTTCCTTGACAACTCCAGAGAAACAAGGCACTTAAACACTTACATAGGTTTTTGAATTGTGTTTGTAGGAACTAGAAGAAATGGGCAGGTAAGAATTTGCCCAGCACAGCTGTGAGTGGGGTCCTCAGAACTGTGGACAGTTCTGACCAACAGCCCCCACCCTGCACAGCCAGCAACTCTGTTTGCCACTGTCACGGACAGGGCTGCAGCTCACGTCACACTTCTCACCTCCCCAGCCATTTCCATGTGCTTCACCTTCTGCTCTTACCTATAGCATGTGGATGTTTTCATAAAAGGTGCTTCCCAAAGCTGATCAATACGTCCAGATTCAGACCCATTCATCCATTCAACACACGTTTACTGCGTGACAGTTTGGTGCCAGACCCTGTACTAAATGCTGGAGATAGAGGAAGAGACACACAGTCCTGTGGAAATGACAGCCTTGTAGGGAGAGGGAAATGCAAAAATAATAAAACTTGTAAGAATAGCCACAGAGATGGAACTTGTACTTAGGGGACATCCACAACGTTCAGTGTCTGCAAGAAGGGTCCGGGGCTCATCTGCTTGCTGAGGGGTTTGGCATATGTATTACAACAGCTAGGTGCATTTCATTGTTTGGGAGCAGCAGAAAAGACATCAGTAAGATGCTGCCCTGTTACTAGGCAGACTACAAGCTTGAGATACGGTTACATAACCGTTTTAGGGAACTAGGACAAATCAAAGGTTTTTCAAACATTTCAGTTTGCATATTCTCTCTTAAGCCTCCTGCGTGAGTTTATATGCCAGAATCTAGGAATTTTCTTACACTCCCTTATTGCTGAATTTCAAAAGGTGCCAAGAGGAAGTGACAAACACTACAGAGCAGCTTCCTTCCCAGGAGCACTCTGGAGGGCTCAGAAAAACTCACACTGATCCGAGACAACGCGGGAGACCTGCGCCATCCTCAACAAAGACACAAGGGAGAGAAGAATGGTTGATGACGCGACATGTTGTGTTACAGACATACTTGTTTCTCCTAATCCAACCCGAGGACACTTGGACCATGTTGTGTCTGTTGTTCAACTTTCACAAAAGACAGGGAAGGGTGACGGGACATCAAGTCATGACCACTGGCTAGGGAGGCACTAGCGTCTCTCCTGTCCCTTAACTAGAGAAGGGGTCAGCTCCTGTCGTCTGCTTAATAGCAAAAGGTTGGAGGGAAGAGAGGCGGTGTTCTTACCAGGGCACGCGGTGGGGGAGAGGAGGACAGTGTCCGTGGGGTGCTCGTGACAGTTACAGGGACTCCCAACTTTAACATGGCCCTCAGTTGGCTGGCCCGGAGAACACGGCTTCATGGAAAGAGGGTTAGACAGGCAAATTCCTAACCCCTTGGAGAACCCCATCTCTTCTGCAGCTAAAGAGTGATGTTTAACTGGTTGTATAAAAAGGAGAAAAGGGAGGGTAGAGCACAAATCTCTAGGGCTCTGTTCAGAAACTTTACCCTGCAAAAAAAAGGCTAAAGCCACCAAAGAGAATGAGGCCAAAAAGGATGGCGAGGCTTAGAAATTCAAAGGGAGTGGCAGTGTCTGGGGTTTGATGGATTCGATGCTTCTCTCTAGCTCAGTGAATTCTGTGCCCATTTCTTTCCTGATTTTCGCCTCCGGAGTCTATTTCACGTCAGTGGGAGGACTTGAAGGTTCCCCCTGCTGCCACGTAAACTCCACAGGGACAGACACTAGTCAGTTCATTGCTGTATTTCCTGGCTCAGAGCCTGGTGCTGAGAAGGCATCAAGAGATATTGAAGTGAATGAGTGAATGAGTGAACCACTGCCTGCTGCAGGGACGTTGCCGTCTCACTAGCATCCTGATACCGGACATCAGGCTTAGCAGGCACTGTACTAAACCCTTTAATTCCATCCTCTCTTTTAATGAGACTTCTTTAAAAATATTTATGGTCTCTTAAAAGACCTGATAACTAACTAGCCGGCAGGGACATGCAGCCGTTCCACTGGCAGCCACAGACACAATCCACAGCTAGAACATCACACGGCTTCACAGTTTTGCTTTCCAGGGCGCAGCGCCCACTGCCCACACCAGAACCGCATGCAAGTCCGTACCCTGTAGGTTTCTTCAGGGTTGGGGGCTGTCTCCTGGCTCCTATAACTTATGCATCATAATATCGAATATGCACTTAGTATATAGTCTTTGACAGTGCTTGAGTTTTGATTCAAAAATGACAGTTAAAATGTCCTGAAAGAATGTCATCAAATGAAAATGGAGATCATTGAAGTAGCTTCCTTAGCTGGGCATGATGATACAATTCTGGTGGCTGATTTAAAAGGTAAGGAGAATGTGGGCGGGAAAGAAACACAGGTAGTTAGGTAACCGCTCTGCGTATCTGATTTATCTCTGTCCCTGTGGGGAATCCGCCTTTCCATCAGCCCTGCTTTCTATCAATCTTTTTCTCTTTCTTCACACCCACCCATCTACCCAGCTACCCGCTCACCTCGCTGTCTGTCACGGCATCTCTGAGCGGGATGATTAAGAGTACTGGGTTTTTAAATGTGCTACATCCCCTGCCACCTCCTGGAATGGAAAACCTCCTTCCCTATCATTTGTTTTATGGGACATCCATTTATTCATTCAGTTATCTACGTGAGGGGTTGGAGATGGCCCCGGAATAAAATGTTAAATTCCTCGAGTGCTCTTTGCTCGTGGAGAGCGCTCTGGGGTTGGGGGGCGTCTCCCTCACGCTTTCCCTCCTTGCAGATCTGTAGGGTTGAGGGAGTCCTTCCCTGCACCTGGGGTCCCGCCCCTCCCAGACATGCCACCATGGTGTCTAAGGCTCCATCAAATAACCCCTACTCTTTCCTGCTCCCCAGACTGAGGCGGGCTCTTTGAGCAGAGGTGGACTTCAGTACGGGGACTTCAGTATGGGGACTCGGGAGGGCTTTGGAGGCCATCTTTGCAGACGGGTGTAAGAAAGTGGGGGCCACCTACAAACTATTTTATCAATCGTGAAGTTTTCCAAGGGCCCCAGTGGCAGGACCTGGCCCAACTCTCCCTTCGGTGGGCACCAGAACTGGGGTGCCAGATCCCAAAGATTAGATAATAATGATTCAAAAAAAGCTTTCCTCCTAAGCAGACAACTTGATGGTTTAAGCTTTTTTTTTTTTTTTTTACAAAGACAAACAGGGATATTTTTGAATTTTTTTTTTTTTTTTTTGTTGAGACAGAGTCTCACTTTGTTGCCCAGGCTAGAGTGAGTGCCGTGGCGTCAGCTTAGCTCACAGCAACCTCAGACTCCTCGGCTTAAGCGATCCTACTGCCTCAGCCTCCCGAGTAGCTGGGACTACAGGCATGCGCCACTATGCCCGGCTAATTTTTTCTATATAGATTTTTAGTTGTCCATATAATGTCTTTCTATTTTTAGTAGAGACGGGGTCTCGCTCAGGCTGGTCTCGAACTCCTAACCTTGAGCAATCCACCCGCCTCGGCCTCCCAGAGTGCTAGGATTACAGGCGTGAGCCACCGCGCCCGGCCTGATATTTTTGAATTTTTAAATAACAAATGAATACAAGAGCCAAACAAGACACTTCCAGTGTCCTTATGAACAGAGTGACATTCTATTTCCAGAGATAATTAGGTAAAAAATAGATATAGGTCATCTTCTTTCTTTGAACTGTGACTGCAATGAAAGAGAATTATCCACATTAAAGCTGTTTAAGCCTAAACTGTCATTTTTTTCACATTTTCTATTTTGTGGTTGTTAAAAATTGGGTTTATTTGTGTCTAAATTGGTAACAAAGGCGTGCTATGAAACAAAGCCCACAAGCATTGTAGCTGAGCTCTGTCTACAGCCGAGGAGACCCTGGCGTCACTGACCAGCCAGGGCTGCTGCCGGAGTGAGGTGACCGTGATTAGAACCTGCCGCTGGCTTGGGGCCAGAGCCCAGGATGAGCATTTATTGGTGAACTGACCGCAGAAATGGTCAAAGACTGGGACTAATGGAAAGCACACGTTATATTCCTTAGAACAGTTGTAGAGGCAATCCTTTTGTTCAGTTTGAAGTATTCCAAGTAAAGACTTGAAAGAAAGATACCCCATGATTCCATTACACTGAAAACTGAAAGCACCTAATAACTTTATACTTTCTTAAAAAGCAAAGAACATATAACCTAAATGCTTCTACCTCTGAAATAAAATGGAGTTTCAGAGTAACATGTGTACAACATATCATCTAATCAAGTATTTTAGTTCCTTATATTAAACAATTCTATGTCACAGGTGATACCAGTCATCTATTGCTGCATGAAAATGAAACAAAATAAAAAAAAATGAATAAAACCTACGCTTAGCAATGAAAAAAAATCAGTATTATTGTACTCATGGGTTCTGTTGGACAGGAATTTAAAAATGGTACAGCAGGATGGAGTATTTCTGCTCCTTGAGGTCCGAGGCTCAGCTGGGAAGACTGCAATGGTGAGTGTTACTCAAGCATCTAGGGCCATGGCCATCTGGGGATGGGGCATCCTCACTCCTGTGCCTGTCACCTGAGGTCGGATGATCCCAGCCCATGCTCAGCTTGGACTGTAGACAAGATGACCTAAGTCCAGCTTCCCCAGGTGGCTTGGACTTCCTCACAGCATGGCAGCCTTTGAGTAGTAGGGTTGTAGCCCAGGCCTCGAAGAGCAAATGTTCCCAGTGAGGGGAAAGTTGCACCATCTCTTCTGACCTAGCCTTGGAAACCACACAATGTCACTTCTGCCACATTCTTTGGGTTATAAATGGATCACCGAGGCCAGCTAGATTCACTGGACAGAGAGGAGGCCACTGGACTCCATCTGTTAGTAAGAGGAATGTCAAAGAATTTATGGCCATCTTTGAAATATATGACTAGTTTTCCTGAATAATTCCCTTTTCTCACTCATGGACAACTTCTATTATCACTGGATAAAACAGGCAAATTTTACGACCACTGTGCTTTTCTGGGATGATGCCCTCACAATACTTGCTTACTCTGCACGACTATTCATATGGTACCTGAATGGAGTTTTTGAAAATACGGCATCTGGGGTGGTGGTGTTACGGGGGCATGCAGAGAATGAATTCATAACATCGTGTTTCCCACAAGGACATTTTTCACTCTCCAAATTAATAAACAAAACATTCTCCTGAAGGTTCCTTTTCAATCTCAAAACACATACTGAACAGGAAAATTGTATGAGTAAGCCAATTTTTGCACAAGAATTGAGTGCTTCAAATAAAGCAAAATGAGTTTCTATCTGAAGAGACTGCAAAATAACAATTGAATGTGCTTAATCTTCTTTCTTTAACGCTTTTTCATCATATTTCAAATTTTTCTAGGCGTTTGACATTTATATCCTTCTTTTTTTTTTGCAAAATAACTTTCAAACTTTCTTCAATGAATTTCAATAAAAATTTCCTAGCAAAGCAAAAACAGATACAAAAACACATTCTTCCTAGGCTGAAAAGCAGTAAAGTTGGTTATGGCTTATAATAAACTGCCTTTTGAAATGGTCAGTTCTTTAAAAACTCACTTGTGAGGGAATAATTTTCTGAATTAACTTCAGAAATAAAAACTTTGCCCTGATCATCACCTAAATACAAATCTGGGAATGACACCAATTGGACATCAGACTGAGGTGGGGGGTGGGGGAGGGGATGGGGGTATGCCTACACAATGAGTGCATTGCGCACCGTTTGGGGAGTGGTAACACTTGAAGGTGCTGACTCGGGAAAGGGGGGGTGGGGAAAAAAATATGAAACTGTTGTTTTTAACTTGCATTGTTCACTTAATAATTTATCATGAATATTTCCCATATTATTTCATATCATTGTATAAGAAATAATGTATACATTATGAGGACATACTGTATCTAACAAGATATACTGTTAGACTCTTTGATTCTGTAAAATTAAATTGAAAAAAAAATACATATGATCTGATAAAATAAAAAAAAAGAAATAAAAACTTTGATTTTTATTTTCAAATATTTGAGTTGATTTTGAAATACAGGCTTTGTCTTCCAAGAGGATTTGATAGTTTCAAGTACAGAAATTATGTACATTTTATAAACTTAGTTTAGGTTCCTAAGGTCAATTACATTAAATAACATTTTACAAGGCAGAGAGAGAAATTTGGGTGAAGAAAATAACAAAAACAATGATCAGACTGTTTTGACTTGTAAATTTGATATTCTCAAGGCTGCAGTTAAAACCAGCATATATGTAATTATTTTACATTTTTTTCCTTCAATTATAAAAAGAAAGCAACTTTTCTTTTTATTCTAGCTGTACGATGGGGATTGTAATACTATATGGTAAAGATGCAGAAGGGATGAGAAAGGTATTTTTAGGAAGTAAGTAGAGTTGCTATCATCTTTTCAGTGGCTCTGAGACGTCTCTACAAGCTTAATTCTGAAGGGAACTAACTTCTATGGAGGAAGTAAACACGGACTGTTAGACTTTCTGTTCTGAGCTGGTATATTAGTTCCCTGATGCTTACGAAAGGCCACCAAAGACAGGTGGCCCCAAGAAGCACCACAAAAGAAGCAGAAGTAGCTGTCAGTGTTTTCAACCTACTACTCCCTTCTCAGTCACCATCCACCCCCCGTCCCAATGGGGGCCACACACTTTTTCTGTATTTACCCCACTTCCTTCTTCCATCAGACGCGTACATCAAACCAACCTCATCTCAGAAATTTCAACTGAATTTTTAAAAAATGATAATTCTTTTATTTTATAAAAACAAATGTCATAATTAATTTAATTACCATGTTTATAAACAATGTATTTAATGTATTATTCTTCTCCATGATAACAATAATTGCTAGTGTGTATTGGGTGCTCACCATGGCCCAACACTCTATGTTGTCATATATATCATTTCATTTGTAAAAAATTTAGACTATATCTACAGGTACGTACATCTATAAAGATCACTAAATGCTATTTGCTAGCCAGATAGTAAAAAAAAAAAAAAGGGGGGGGGGAGAGAAAATATAAAAAAAGAACACTAAAGTTATACCTGAAGATAACCACTATTAACCTGTTGGTGTGTATCTTTCTTACCTGTTTGAAATGATAACCAAAATAATGAAATCATACTTCACAATGCTTTAAATTGGTTTTTTTTTTTTTTTGCTTCTTCTTTTTCTTTTTTGGCATAAACTAGTACCAAGCAAGCTTCCTATTGTTTTGCAACCTGCCTTTTTCACTTTGCACACTGTAAATAGTTTCTTGTTATATAAAAATTCCTTCCATAACATTATTTTTCTAAGGTCTACACAACGTGCCGTTACATTGAAGTAGCCTGATTTATTTAACCAGTGCCCGGTTTTCAGACATTTCGGTGGTTCTTAGTTTTTTGCTGTGATCTACAGAGCCACCGACACATTCCCAGAGCTATATTCTTTCATACAACAGTGATTTGATCATTAAGCTTCCTCAGTTATAACGAGTTTGAAAAGTCAGAGAAAACATTAAGAAGTCACCGTGTGAGGCATATTTTTATATAATAAGAACCAAAGACCATAAAAAAGGATGAGAGGGTCTTAATCACTCACCTTAGAATATGGGGAGTTTGTTTGTTTTATTGGCACTTAGACCATCCCCGCATCCCAGAAAAACACATTGAGCGCTGAAACCAATCTATTCCAGCTACTCGTAAGGCCAGTCTTGGCAGGAAAAATACATCTTTGGAGGAAACTTCATTGGAGAAATGCAATGATATAGGAGAGGCAAGGCACAAGTTAAGTTCTCTCCTCCCTTCTTTGACAATAAAGTCAAATTCTGGCTGCTGCCATCACTTAAATCACACCTGATCTTTCTCCTACATACAATCCTCTGTGAACATCTGTCAGATGGTTCCTTTTTACACACTTGAGGATGTTATGTCATATCTGGATATATACCCATATGTTTCCTATTTAAAATGTAAATTCTATAATTAGGTCAAAAATTCTCAAATCTTCCTGCACCAAACAAAACACATTTATCTGATTATCATAATGGCAAAACGATGCTCTGTTTGCAGAATCGTTCATGAATACAGTCAAACGAGTTTCGATTTTTTTCCCTCGGTTGATGGTATCTTTCTAATGAATAACGTTCAAGAGAGCAGAAGGCGGATTTGGCAAATGCACGCTAATTCTTCCACCAGAAACTGAACGCATTCTAGGGATGCTCCAAGATTTATGGGTTTTCAGAAACTGGCACCCACAGTACCTCGTTCTCTGGATCACGACCCAATTTCTGTTTCTGTTGATACAATAGTGGTGGGTTCGGATCACGGCTGGCCATATTTCACAGTTGCCAAAAATCTGCAGTTTGTAAGTGGCTCCGAAGGTCATTAATCGGAAACCCTACAAACCCAAACTTTACTAATCCTCTGAATCCCACCAGAATTTCATCCTCAGTAAAACCATAGAGATGCTGGGATGATATAGACCAAGTTTGAGTTCAAAATTCTTTAAAATGGATAATATTTCCTTGTTTCTGGCTTCTCTTCTTCTTTTTAAGGTCAGTAACAATATTAAATCCAATACTAGCTTTAAAAAATAATTTTTTATATATATAGTGTTCTCAGAGAAGCTGTAATAGCACTTTTCCTGAAAAGTCTTCAAAAATGCAAAGATGATGTTCTGATTTAAGAAACGTTTTAGACAGTATGTACTGTTTGTGTGCTCTGAAAATGTACCTCTGTTTCTACGTAAAAGGAAAAATCTATTTCTAAATAAAGCATTAACATGTATTTAAAATGTATCAATATATGTATCTGTGCTGACATCAGTACCTAACTGATTATAGTATAATTCAACTTAAGTGTACATGTCATTCAAAAGCAGTTCAAACAAGGACAGCTGAAAACAACAGTTCCACTGTCCGCCTAACCCCAACACATACACACATACACACCCACACATACATAGATGCACGCAGTCACACACAGACACACACATTCACACATAGATGAATGCGATCACAAATACACAAAGACACGCAGACGTATGCACAGATGCACACATTCTCACACACACACACACACGATCAGCCACACACGCCTCCTTCCACTGTTCAAAAGAAAACATGGGAACTGCCGGGTATTTATTTTAGTTGCAGGCAGTGAAACCCCAGCGCTAGGGCCACTGCGTTATTCCCTCTGCCTAGACCAGATAAACCTCACTGAAAGGAGGGTCTGTGCTGTCAGTCAGCCCGCCCAGGGTCAGGAAAGTCTCTTTTGTCTTCTTTCTATGTGAGTGAAAGTTTAGAACCCTATCACATCCTCCATCGGGTTTTTGTTTGATTTTGTGTATTTTTTACGATATAAAATATTTTGTTACATGTTTATAGGATAGACCATTTTTGGACATTAAAACCTTAACCATTAATCATTCGATAATATTCTGGATCTCTTTTATCAGTCAATTTTTGCTATGTAAAAAAACAGCAAGAAAGTCTAGGTGGCTCGCAATGAAAGGCATTTTGCATTTTGGGGTCAGCTGGGGCCCGGGCCATCTAGGGTGGACTTGGCTGGGCTGGAGGCTGTGAGCTCGGTCCAGGTGGGCTCGGTCCAGGTGGGCTCACAGGTCTCTCACCTGCCCAGTGTCAGCAGCTCCCTGAGTCACGTTTTTCTCATGGCCGAGGCAGACCTGCAAGCACCGCTGCAGCCTCTGCACGTTCACGTCCACTGAAATTTCATCAGCCAGGAACGGTCGAAACCAAAGCCAAGGGGCAGGGAAATGCACCCCGGACACCACGAGGCAAAGCAAGTAGCGTGGGGAGCTCTCACTTAACAGGTGATCAGGAAAGACTTTGTTGAAAGCCTTTTCCAGCTGGGAGGGAAGAGCCGGGAAGACAGCGCTGGGCTGGGAACTGGGAGGTGGTCAAGCCTGCCTGGAGCAGAGTGAGCTCCTGGGGAGTCTTAGAGGACAGGACACCTAGACAGGTCAGCACAGAGGGTCGGGAGCAGGTGGACTGTGAGTGGTGACAAGAGCAG
Organism: Eulemur rufifrons; assembly: GCF_041146395.1. Lineage (NCBI taxonomy): Eukaryota > Metazoa > Chordata > Mammalia > Primates > Lemuridae > Eulemur > Eulemur rufifrons. Next base: position 2,142,569 of record NC_091007.1, on the reverse strand, counting down.
GCCTTGGAGACCGTATGAGCATTTCCGTTTCAATTTAGCTGCCCTTAGGGAATAGCGAGGCACTTATACTAATACAAGTCGTTTGTTTTATAAATTCACTCATTAATCTCTCAGACCCAAGCCAAGACATCCCCTTTCTGTTTGACTTCCATTTCCACAACGCAATCGGATTCGTTCTGTTTACAGACTTTTTTTTTTTTTTTTTTTAACTCCACAATCTGAGAAATGGATCCACGTGCTAAACTGGCTCCATTGTCGGTGATTTCACCGAACGTTCAGCAACGGACTGACCTTGCCGGACGCCCTGTGCAAACGCGTTCACAGCAGAACTGGGTTCCTGTCGTTCGATCTGCGTGCTCAACAGCTGTGTCATCCGTGGCAGGACCACTCCCGGCGAGGGAGCACCGCGCTCGAACAGGCTTTGGTACAAAAATGAGCTTCAGAAAGCCCTGCCACATCTTTAAAAAATGCAGGCAGGGCCTTCGCTGACAGCCCTCTCTCTGCACGATGGATTCTGGGTCCAAGCCTGCAACGCCCTGTCTGCCTCTTTGCCGTTAAAAAGGAAGTTCAATCATCTTTTACCAAATTAGTTTTCCACAGCCAGAGGATTTCACAGATAGGAAATGATAGATCCAAGCTACGTAGACTCCTAACAGATGGTGGCAAACGGCTTTGAAAATATTTCAAAACCTGCCCTAATTTCCATTCCCCAAATGTTTCTCCCACTCAGCTTTTTTTTTTTTTTTTTTAATATAATAGCAGCTTCTTTCATTGTCTCTGGTGGTCTCATTTTGGTTATAATTTATGCTTCCTTATGCTCTAAGACTGGATCCAAATTACCCACTAGACATGGGCAAATCCAAAAAGAAAACTTGCAGCATTTCAAAGTCTTTCCATTCATCCCGTTGGTTGATTATCCCATTGAAGACAAAGAGAAGTGGCATTCTCTCTCTCTTTTTTTTATGCACGTTTCCCAGTTGAACAGAAAACGCTTGCATCAGAGAGAGAAGGTTTGTACTTTAAGTGATGAAAGCTCACCTCGTTCAAAGAAAGAGCATTTTGTTTTTGCCTGGGACATGAAATGAATTAATAGCTTACCACTGAGAAGAGGCAATATATATAGCAATAAAATACTCCATACCGCTATGGGCACCCTTGCAGGACAATGCTATATTGTAGCAGAAATAGTTTTGGCTCATTCATCTCAATGCAGTAGTTCAGTGCTTTGTATCTCATAACAAAGGCACAATTTTAAATATCTGTGTACATATATACATATTGTGTGTAATAATGTATCTACGTCTAATGTTTATAAAACCCCTGGGCCTTTACTTTCTCCTGTGAGCCTAATGAGGACCCTGTGACGAAGAAGGGACTCAGGTTTTTGTTCCCATTTTGCGGATGAGGCAACCGAGAGAGGACAAAGACATCAGGCAGCTTGTCCAAGATCACACATCCAGAGCTGACAGCCAAGATGGAACTCCTAAGTCTAACAAGTTTCCTCTTTCTCTTTATGATAACATTTGTTTCCTTTTGTATAGTGAATTATTATATATATATTCGTAGTACAAATATTCAGGAAGTATGGACAGGTAGGTGGAAAAAATGGAAAGCTTTACCTAGGTCCACCACTCAGAGAACGTTGTTGCCATTTTGCTTCACTTGAGCCTGTATCTGCTATTTCTTACCACAAGCCTGGGGTCTTACTGTTCTGCAAACTATCCTTTTCACTGAGTGGCTACATCCATCCAAATGGTTCAACCATATTTAATTTAATCAACCCCTTTTTTCTGAGTCGTTTCCCATTTTCTCCTGCGATGAACATCCTTGCCATAAATTAGGGCAGGGATACCTAGGGAGTATAGACTCACGATTATTTCCAGAAGCTGAACTCCTAGAAGTGAATTTGCTAGGGTGAAAGGAGTCGGCCATGCTAAGACTTTTAAGTCCACGTTGGCAAAATGACCCATCACAGAGACGATTTCTGGAGACACTGCAGTCAGCAGAGTCTGAGACCATATCCTGGAACCCGACCCCACTCCTTCTCCTGGACTTGGCACCCCTGTCAGTAACACTTTCCACCTGTGTGGGCGACAGAATGAGAGGATAGATGCACCATGCTCTCTGAAAATAGCACTGCTCACTAACGCCCAGGGCTACTGTTCCTCCGGCCACTACAATGGCTCCCTCAGCGGGGTCCACTCAAGGGTCCCGAGATGCACAAGGGAACCAGCCACAGCCCGTCCTCCTCCAGCATCTGAGAGGCCAAGGAGCCTCCAGGCCAGGCTGCTCACTGGCAGTACTCAAGCCTCTAAAAACGCCCTTAGTACATTCTATGTACTCGTAATAGAAATAGAAAGAAGGGATAGCGAGCAGTTGGCTAAAGAGTTAGAACCGAAGCAGGCTGGTGGGTAGGATGCAAGTTCTTAGGAAGAACGGAGCGTGGATCTGCAGACCACCACGCACTCCCTGCCAAATCTCTGTGACGAGTCTCAGGGCTGGACCAGAGGTCACCCAGGCTGGAGAAGCTTTCTCTGTCTTACAACTCAACGGTGAGATCCAAAAGGGCCGACGGCTTCTCCAAGATCTCACCAAAAAGGTCCTGGTGGCCAGAGTGCAGGATAAAGGTTGGGGATCAGTAACTAGAACAGAGACTTTGCACCACCACGTGTAGTGCCTGAGGTTGGATGTACATAAATTAATACTCGAAACAAGCGAAGATGTAGGTAACACAGGTACCACTGTGTTTGTGTCATAAAAGGGTCCGTGGGGGAGGCCATGTAAATGCTGCATGTTTCTTAAGAACCCGTGCTTTAGAGTTAAAGAGATGGGAATGTAAAACCCAGATCTGCCACTTTCTAGCTGTGTGACTTTGGGCAAGTTACCTAAATGCTCTGGGCCTCCAAGACCTGTCTATCACATGGAGAACGTCACATCTACCCTGAGGATTGCTGTGAGGATTAAATTAACATAAAGTAAATGTAAAGTACTGCAAAGTGCTCAATAAATATGAGCTCTTATTACAATGCAATGACAATTATATTACCATTAATGCAATTTTAACTTAATTCAACCGGGCAGAGAATGCTTCTGTAACATTTTCAAAGCCAGATCATCAGAGAATGGCAAGAGCCAGACCGATTCCCCCGACCCTGGGACGATGCCTGCTCATGTGGAGAGGGCTTAATTCTGTTCCGGCACAGCCTGTAGCCACGTCTAGATACCCTTATTAAATAGAATTCCGGCTTCCTTATGTGAACTTGATCATGCTAATGAGCCTAGATCACATCACTGTTCTGCACCCAGATGTGCTTGGTGCTGTGTCCATTGCCCATTTTCATTTCCATAGAAGGGTTTGGGGAATCTCCCCAAATCATGTGTCACATGGAAGAAGCGTCATTGTGGTCCAGCTGCCCTAAGCCACACCTGTGTGCCTTGGCAAGTCTGTAACTGCTGATGTCTTTTCACCTACAAAATTAAAAAAAAAACCAAACAAACAAAAAAAAAAAAACCAGGGCAGTGAGCTTTGCCGGAAGGAAGTGGCCTCTTCCCAGCCTTGGCCCTGCCCGTCTCTGGTCAGAACGGTGCGTGGCTTTTCCTCCCTGACCCCAGGGCTGCTGTGCGGTGGGCGACGCCGGGCAGGACACTGCTTCTCTGTCCCAATTCCCGAGCCCCGTCGCCACGAGTCTCCGAACACGGGAAGCTCTTTTGTCTGTAGACCTACAACCTCCTTTTTGTGTCCAATTGGTCCAGCCCTCAACACGATGCAGTCCGACAGAGCCAGAGTTCCCTGCGCGGTGATTCTAGTTTTCTAGGAAAACTCCTGACTCTGTGCTGTAATAGGCAGACAGGGCCACATGGGTGGGTGGCCTCAGGGATGACGTCTCAGTGCCGCCTGTATCTGGGTCTTTATTTCGTGCCAGATGGGACTGAAGACTCCGAACCTCTCACTTCCCAGTGGAGGAGACTGAAGTCCTCTAAGAGGAGGTGAAATGACTTATCCAAGTTCACCCACGTTAGTGACAAAATGGGACGAGCCTGAGTCACATGTGTTACTGCCGCTGCTCTGGTTGTCACCGGTCAGCCCCTCCACGCTGGCAGACGAGGGGCTCTCTGACGGCAGCTCCCAGCCACCTCCCGGGAGCTGCAGGGTCTGCGCCCTTGCTGAGCCCTCACGCTACTTGCCGGTGAAGGATTTTCATTGAGCGTCAGACTTCTCAAGCGACGGAAATCCCAGCGGCTCTGCGAGCTAGCAGCAAACCCAAGCAATTCCTTCTGGAGCCTTTTGCATTTTATTATCTCCATAGGACATGTCCATCTCTTGTCCCTCCACACACCCACATGCCCCCAAACGGTTCTGTCCCACTGGATTCCTAATTCCACTCGTGGGCTTCAGTGACAATGCACCCCCCACGTGTCACTGACGGACGTGAGTCTCACTGACGTCCACGCAGGCTTTGGAACTTTCCCTCCTACCTCCACCCTAGCTGGCCACTTCCAACAAGACGTCCAAGGGTGGCCAAGACCACATTAACAAAGGCACCCACGGTGTCCAAACGCGCTTCCAGACAGTGCATTGCACCATCTCGGTCCTGCCCGACGCTGTGCTCCCAGTCTGAGATGAGACTACGCACGGGGCACGGTGACGCTCACCCACCCATTAATGCCAAGTGCCCCGAGCAGGGCGACAGGAATCCAGAGATTCCAGGGGGGAACCGTGTGCTTTCATTGTCTGTCCCTAGCACTCTGCGACTTCTCCCTCACTGCCGTACAGCTGTGTTTCTGTGAAAACAACGGCGCCAGAAAAGGAGAAAAACACTGTTTATGAGGCTGCCTAGATTGGTGAGTCACAGCGTTTCAATAGCCCTGAGATATACACAGCTGACTACTTATGCAAATTTCAGACTTCGTGTTTGAACAAAAGGTTACTTGGTAATATAACCTGGAGCCTTTATTACTAATGAGGCACTTATTTCCATTTGAATACAGAAGTGAGTATTTTTTTCTCCTTTTTATGGTTTCTCATAATTGCGTCTAATAATATAAAAGTAACATTGGGTCTTTATCTCCGCGAGGCCTAGGCATCGGACAGATTTCGTGTTACTCCAGTCGCTGGGGGAGCGTGACATCGTTCTGATTTCTCTCCCCTTTTAGTACAGTTGCAAGAAGTTAAGGCCCAGGTGCCTCTTTGAAATGAAAAATTCCATTAGCCGTTTTCATTTCTGAAGGCTGCCTGTTCTTTAGGCATGTTTTAAAAATTAATAGTAATAATAATAATAATAAAGGAAGATGATAAAAAAAAAAAACAGGACGTTGGGTTTTATTATTAATTAGGGAAGACAAGCTCGGCATAGATTAATAGAAGCTTTCTACCTGCCTCCGGTTTGCACTTTGGAACAACACAGCAAGTCAGAATTGGCAAGAGGGGAGGTTTCTTAACGTGATCTCTGTTTCCAGGGGTGGGCCTTAGTGAACTTTGTTTTAACGAATGAAAGAAATGAGAGAAAACTGAATACGTAAATGCAAAGGCAAATGAGTAAACCATAAAAATCAATGAGAACTTGAGTTTGCACCGACGTATTATTTGCTTGCGCTATACCCACACATACATATTTTATTTGAATTAACCACCGTCAAAGATTGTGGTGACACAGCTCAAATCTGAGACAGAATGTAGCACCAAACCCAGCCTTCTCCCTTCAAATTTAAATTTAGCAAGTACCTTTCAATCTGATACCCTTTCTGCTCTGACACGTGAAGACTTTGGCCATGTAAGAATCAGCCTTTCAGATGCAATACTTCTCTCTGAGAGGGAGTGAGATTTTGAGGGGCGTCGGTCAGCCCGTGGGGGCGTGAGTCCCTGGACGCCTGGCAGATGCTCCGACCCTGCTGGGAAGCACCTGCTAGCAGGACTGAAGCCAGGGCTGCGTGGGGGAACTGAGGCTGAGGGGGAAAGTGGGAGGCCCAGGATCCAGGGCTGGGTCTGTGGGTTTCAACCCAGTAAAAAAAATTTTTTAGGACCCCTCCCCTCCCCCACCACCAAATGCAGAAGGGCTGAAAGCTTCCGAGTGCATGGCCCAGGGTCACCTCCTGCCTCATCAGCCCTGGCCACCCTGGTTACCCAGTCCCCTTCTCAGCAATGCCCCTCGGCTCTGAGGAAGGTTCTGGTTCAGAGATCATGAATACTCATCATCACCCACCCTGACCCCGGCCCCCAACAATCCTTGGCTTCGAAGGAGATGAAGGAAAGAAGGGATGCTCTCAGCTCATTGACTTAAACATAGGCTCTGTGATAGTTAATTCCATGTGTCAACTAGCCTGGGGCCACAGGGCGTCCAGGTATTTGTTTAAACATTCTGGATGTTTCTGCGAGGGTGTTTCCAGGTGAGAGTAACGTTTAAATCTGTAAACTGAGTCAAGCAGATCACCCTCCCGGGTGTGGGTGGGCCTCGTCCAATCAGGTGAAGGCCTGAATAGAACAAAAAGACTAAATAAGAAAGAATTCTCTCTCTCTCTCTCTCTCTCTCTCTCTCTGCCTATCTGCCTTCAAGATGGGACAACAGGTTCTTCCCACCTTTGGACTCAAACCCAAACACCAGCCCCTCTTGGGTCCCGAGCCCGGCAGGCTGGAACCACATGGTCAGCACTGCAGGGTCTCCAGCCCTTGGGGACTTGGTCACCGTCACCGCCTCAGCCAATTCCTTACGATAAATTTCTTTACGTTTATATTAGTATATATGTGTGTGTATATACACACACACTATATTTACACATACACACACACACACACACACACACATCCTACTGGTTTAGTTTTTCTGGAGAGCCCTGACTAAGACAAGTGTCCAAAAGGCCAAAACGGAAAAGCATGTGGTTCTTTTTTATTAAAAAAAAAAAATGGGAACTCATTCATGTAACTTAGAGAAAATAAGTCCTTCTCCCAAGCCGTGAGGATTAGGCTGTCAGCTCCAACACGGGTAACGAGAAACAGAGCCGTGGAAACCCGACACAGTGGGAAAAGATTTAGAGAACGCCACCGCGTTTGCCCTCTCGGGGGGCCCTCCGCAGAGAAGCCTCCTCTTCTAAGCCTTTCACACGGTGTCGCTTTAATGTTACGGGGCAGCGGGATAACGGAGTGGGACAGGCGGCCACTTCCCAAAGCAGGGACCCCCGCGAGCGGCATCGGCTGCCAGTAGCTGAAACCAAACCGCACCCTCGGCACAGGCAGGTCCATCAGGCCGAGAACTCACCTCCTCTGATGATTTTATCAAAAGGAGACACACACACACATACACACACACACACACACACACACACGTCTGGGCAGGCCATTTCCAAAATAGCTGCTGACAGAGACATCCATTGGCTACTATGGAATGATTGGACTTTTGGTAAAAAGAAGAAAGAAAACAGGAAGGAAGGAGGAAGGAAAGCAGGAAAGAAAGAAATGCACAGAAATGCACAAGCACATGCTGATCCCTCACATAGACATGAAACGCATCGCTCAAAGCCGAGTCCGCACGAGAAAGGCCGGCCCGAGTCCGTGGCACACATCACGCACCTTTACTGACTCCAGCGTGGGAGCACAGATCACCAGGGAGCACCCATTAATTAATTTCTTAATTACCCACTCTCATTTTAGAAATCCAGTGTAGCAACCCCAGTTGGGAGCCAAACCGGCCGGTGACACTGTCTGAGAGGGACTGTTGGACGTGGTGTCCTCGACTGCCCCTTCCCAGCCCAGGAGCTGAGATTTCACCCATTTTCCTGTTTCCGTCTCTCTAGCTGCCCCATCCCAGACCTTTAGGCTCACACACCCCTGCTTTGGCGACATGAGCCCCCTCCCCTGAGGGCTTTGCTCTACTCTTGCCAATAGGACCCTGAGTGGCCGCCAGCCTCGTGGCCCCAGCCGTGGCAATGCACACGGTCTCCGTGGTTCTTAAGCCATTTGTGTTTCCCATGACTTTCCTAACACCTGGTTGAGCCCCAGAGTGACGGAAAAATAGAGCATCAGGGCTGAAAATGACCTCTGGTGACATTCTGTCTAAATCCTTTATGTTACAGATAGAATAACTGAGAGGCAAAGAGATCATGGGCCCTTCTCAGACTTCTGTAGCCGGCAAGTAGCAGAGTTGGGACTAGAAACCTGGTCCCCAGGCCCTCTGCTTTCTGTGCAATTCCAAATATCCACGTGCCCCCAGGGTTCTCTGCCCGGTGGCTAAGGGCATGTGGGATTAGTGCTGAGGCTGCTGGGGGCTTTTAGAACTCTGGGTAAGAGGCCTCTTCTGAGCCGTCTGTTGCCAGCAGACTAAAGCCATCTCGGTTTCAGGGTGAGGATAAGGCGCTAGGGACGGCGGAATAAAAGTTCCACAAGGAACTCAGCCTTGCCTCCCCGCAAGGGGTCCAGCCCCCAGGGAATGCGCAGACCCTGAGCCCACAGCAGCGGCGGGACAACTGTGGGACCCCCTGTATTCAGCTCGCTGAGACGTTTCCAAGAAATGAGCTGGGTTTAAAAGAAATGAGCCTGTGAGCTTAAGGGAAATTTAATAACCCCCTCTCCTTTCTGTTCCTGCTTCACGGGGCTTTCTTAGAGATTCGTGCAGGCGAGGAGACCAAGGTGTTGGCTCGTACGGAGAGCGGGCCAGGGAGGTAACACGGACTCAAGGCCGATGGTGCCAATTAGTGCAAAGTGGTTGAGTCCAGAGATGGCTGTTAATCTGTTTGCCCTGCTCCTCTGAGCCTCGGCAATTGCTTTTCTCTTTGTTAATATTCCTTTAAATTGGTAGAGACAGTTACGCTCACCAGACACTGTGCACACTCCAGTAATCCACTTCCCTCTGCCCCAGCGCACACATGCAAGCACACACACACATGCACACACGCACACATGCACACACACAGGCACACTCACACACACATGCACACACACGCACACACACGCGCACACACACGCACACTCACACACACATACACACACATGCACACACACATGCACACTCACACACACACATGCACACACACACACATGCACACACATACACACACACCTCTGTGTTTGGAGTTGTGAGAGGGGTGAGGGGCAAACTGCCCCCCTCTGGCCCAGTGGACGGGTGAACCCAGAGGTCCCCTCAGTGACCGCCAGGGTCCCATTCACCCCAGCTCCCTGTCCTGGGCCGTTCTTGGAGGATACCTCTAATCACTGGTTTGATTTTACAGGGAAACTCTTTCCCTGAGCTTTTTTGTTTCTTTGTGTTGTTTTAGTTGGTTGCTTGTCTGTTTGTTCAGTCTCTAAACCAGTGAAGCTACACAGTGAATGCCGGGGCACAGAGGAAGCCGCCAGCCGTGGGTGGTGTTTAGCTGGAGTCTAGACCCAGCACCGCCCCAGATAACCCACCGCACACACACCTCTGTGCTCAGGAGTTTGAAGCAACCTTCGCTCTACAGGGGTGACCTGGTCTCTGTGTCTCTGCCTGTCTCTTTCTGTCACTATTTCCCTCCTAGGTGAGCTGGAGGTCAAGCTGAAGACAATGGAGGGGGTCCCAAGGACACTTGCTCTAAGTCCGACCCTCTCAAAACTCATCAGCCCGACTGTGGGCTGGCGGGTCGAGTAACACGAAGGTACCAACGTCCCACCTGACTTCAGGGTCTCCAGGGTGGAGCGTCCCACACTAGCCCTCACCCCACACGGGGAGCTTAGCTCTAGTCCAGGGCTCTTTTTATTGCCACCGACACACACGAGCAGATTCCTGGCTGCCGCAGCATCCTTCCTGCCTGCAGCCCAGCGGATGGGGCCTTCCGCCTTGCTAACTCTGGTTTTTCCTAGTTCCTGTCTATCAAGATGTGTTCCTACTGATGAACCAAGCAGTCTCTCCTTGTTTCCTTGTTTTTTGTTTTTTTTTTTCTCCTTTAAATTTTATGTGTCCCTGCCAGCAGAAAGAATGCATCCACTTCTGTACCTCTCACCCAGAAACCTTCAGTTTGCTTTTCCGTCTGCCTGGGGACCACAGGTGACTTGAAGACAAGGACCGAATCTTCATCTCCTTAGTCTCTACCCCTGCGTGTGCGAGAATCAGGGAAGTGCGGACAGACGCCAGCGGAGGAGGACGAGTTCGATCTGGTCCCTGCCATTTGGGTGGACAAGTACAGTTGCTCGGGCTGTCGTAGACCGGAGTGCAGGGCTGCAGCCCAGAGCCGGACGCAGGAGGAGTGAGCGTGGTCGGCAGAGGTGGGAGCCGAGGACGAGGAAAGGATGGTTTTCAGAGGAGAGGAAGAGACGGAAGAGGCAGAGGACAGATCCCGAGGGACAGCCTCACTCTCTGTCCCTCAGAAGGACGACAAGTGAGGATAATGGAGCAGAGGAGGAGGGTCCCCTCCATGCACAGAAGGCCTGAAGTACACATGGAAATACTAAAGCTAACATTTGCTGAAATGCATTCCATTACACGTACTACATACGTCCTAAGTGCTTTATGTCTGTTATTATTTCAGCTAATCCTCCCGACAACTCTCTGTGGTCAGAGTTGACAGATAAAGAAATAATATTCAGAGAGTTTAAATACCATCCCCAGATCCTAGAGAGGAGCGCACAGCCCCCGGAGCACTCCACGCCCTCCTCCCTGCTATCTTCTGACCAGTTTTTGCTACTGAAATAATTTCTATTAATATCAGTTGATCATCCCATTTCATTGGATTACAGAAATATCCTAATAAATCCCATTTGATGTCCAGCTATTACTATCTTCGAGCAAACCCAAAAGCAAACCGTGAATGCAATGACCATTTGTGTCTAGAGGAGAAATAACCTATTTACATTGCATTTGCTACTGTCTGGTCACCGGAGAGAGGAGGTGACGCGGCGACAGAGGAACTGCACCCAATTAAGGGAGCTGCTTCCCCGAGTGTCCGAGGCCGTGGGTAATTGTTACCCTCCGGCCAGCACAGGGGCAGGCGGAGCAGGGTTTCCCGAGAACCTAAACGAGGCCACGGCAACTGACGGGATAACCTATCCCCTGTGGCCTCTGTCGTCGCTGCTTTCTTTAGAATCCAGGTTTTAAGAACATGGGATTTTCCTCAATTGGGGACTGCAACATCATAGAAAAACATATTTGGTCTTTGTCCCCAGTTCCTGGTACAGGGCTTCAAAACCCCTTGGAATTTCCTGAGTAATAGGAATGTCTTTCATTATTCACAACGAGCCTCTTCGGACCAGACTATATCTAAGTTATGCTAATGAGGTGACAGGACCATGACGTGGCGGTTCTTAGACAGGTTCAAGGTTTGTTCCTGCCAGAAACACCAAACATGGGATTCAGGGTTGGAAGTCTCAGCCCCACTCCCTGGCCTCAGGGTGAGGGTGGCTGGAATCTCAGTTTCATCACTCAGTAGACAGTGATTTAATTAGTGCTGTCTATGTAATGAAACCTCCAAAAGACTCTGGACCGTGAGGCTCGGAGGACTTCCTGGTGGAGAAGGTATCCAGGCACTGGGAGCCAGAGTCGGGGACACAGGGTCCTGCAGCCCTCCCTGCCCCAGACTCTGCTCTGTGCATCCCTCACTGGGTTGTTCCTTTATAATAAAACGGTGACTAAGGATAGCACTTCCAGTGAGCCCTGAGTGTCATTCCAGGAAATTACCAAGTCTGAGTTGGGAGAAGGTGGGAACCTCCAAATTTGTGGTGGGGCTGGAAGAAGTGGGGGTCGCTTGGGGATAGTCAACATCTGCCATTGGTGTCTAAAGTCAGGAGCTATGTAATTAGAAATAAAATTATTGCCAGTGTGAAAGTTATTCTTTACTGATGTGCTCTACTGGAGTTTTATGCAGAGAAAAGCTCCATCAGTCAATCTCTTTTCCTCTCGGGCACTGGAGAGAGACTACATTGGGCAAAAGGCAAATGACTAAAAGCAAAAACAGAGAAGAAAATATTTATCGATCAGTCATTAAAATTGGCAGACAATGCCTTCGTCACAGGAGCGAACATCCGTTAAGGCTTCTGGTGCACCAGACGCCGCACGCAGACGACTCTCTGTGTAGTGTTTCATCTCAGACCCCAGAGGACCCCGCCTGGAGGGGCTCTCATCACACCCGATGTAAAGATGAGGAAACCGGAGCTCAGGGAGAGGAGGAACCTGCCTTGGGACACACAGCCACAGGGAGAAGGGAGAGAGCTAGAATTGGAACCCAGGCACCTCTACGTGACGTTGCCTCCTACCGTTTCTGAGGACATTTATTTTCTGCCTAGAGCAATGTCTGTCTGTCCTGCAGACCGTAAGCTCTGTAAGGTATAACTCATAACTGAGCAAGTTCCCCCAAGAATTTGTTGAATCACTGAACAATATTCTTTTCCCACCTGTGCTTCGGATCTGGTCTTTAGTTCACAGAGGAATGCAAAATACTGAGCTAAGAGACATATCTCAGAACAGGGTCTTTAACTGTTGGGTGGGTGGCTGTCAGGGCTGCGGCGAAGCCTGACCCAGATTTTGAAATGACGGCCACTTATACACCTCATGACCTCACCCCCACCTTCTGCCTGAGGCCCGCCTTAGAAGTCTGTTGGGATTCATATGAGAAAGAATGATGGGATTTATACCAACCACCTCTTGCCGCTCACTGGTGAGGACATTTCCTACAGCTTCACACCCCCTACCCACCTCTCACTTGGAAATGCACAAGATTTCCCCCCGTCCCCCATAAAACCCGCTCCCATAAAACATGAGGCTCTTTCTCTCTGAAGGTCAGGAACCACTGGGAACCCCAATTCAGTTCACATAACGAGAATGTCTGAATTTTTATTGTATCTGCCAATACTGATGATTTATACAAACTCAGGGAGGATTCTTATCCCATTGGAGTCTCATTTTCCCCTTTGAAAATCAGAATTTTAGCATAAACTGCTATTAATCCAGAGTCTAACCAACCAGAAAATTCATTACCAAAATATTTTTTAAATCAGCCGTCGGGGAGAGCAATCATCCGGAAGAAGACCCAAGGAAAAACCAAGTGTTCAGGTGCTAAAAAATACTATCATTGCCTGTGTTCATAACTGTTTCCTTTTAATTATTTTAGCAAAGAAAATTCCCCTCCTTCTATGGGGCACGGAGGTGGAGGCAGGAGGCTGATGGGAAAAGAATCCAGGAAAAATGGAGCAAACCCAGGAAGAAAAATACTAACAGGAAAGAAAAGTAAAGAGAGAAACCCGGGTATGTAGACGCACACTGAAGGAAACAGAGTGGGAAGGCAGCAACAGAAGGCAAAAGAAAGGTCGATAAGCTAAATGGGCAACAGGCAAGCAAGAGTTGCATAGTGTGCTAGGATGTAAGCCGAAGTATTTCAAATTGTGTGTGAAGGAACCCACACACAAGAACAGCTTAAATGAGAAGCACGAGCTCCCACCGAGTGTAGACATCAGTGTCGTCTAAAAGGGGTGGAGCTGGAAGAGCTTGGCGAAAGCCTGTGCTGATGATGTCTTGTCTGCACTCCCACCGTGGAGACACACACAGGAACCTTCCCTGGGTGGCATCGTGGTACAGTGGACTTGAGGGTGACCACCAAGGCTTGAGCCTGACTGCGGCTCTTCTTAGCCGTGTGATCATGAACAACTGTTAACTCTGCCCTTAAAATAGAACAATGCCTACTTTATTGGCGTTGCTGTGAAAGTTAAGTGAAACAAAATATATAACGTCATAGGCGGCACCACCGAGGGGCGCTCACAAAATGTCAACTGCATCAGGCTAACGGTTTGCATGCGCCTAAATTAGCTGTTGCCAAACAGCATTCAATACACGCGGCTCTCAGTTAACGACCAGCGCGGCTCCGGTCTCTGGCACAGGAGAAAGATTTACATCAGGGAATGCAGTTGACGGGCTGGCCGTGTGTGCTTTCCGAAGGATGGTATTTTAAAACCGGAGCGCGTGTATTGCATGCAAGATATGTTTGGTGGAAAAAAAATATTTAGACTACGAAACTGCAGAAAAAGCTTGTGAATTTTTTAGAAATGTAATTGCAAAACATGGCCCGGCTCCAAAACAATTTGAAATGCAGATAAAAACAGTATGTTTTGGAGATACTTGCTGAAATTCATATGAATGCAATGCCTTGTCTTAGGGCTACAGGCTCAATAAAATGAAACTGTTGGGGCATGAAGTCACTGCCCTGGAACGGGTGGAGGACACACCAAGTTGGTGCTCACAGAAGCCAAGTGTATCTAGGCAAAGACATCAGTTGTCCTGATTTATTTCATAGTGCATATTTCCAGTGACTTCCAGTGAAATTACAGTTTTAAAGTGTAAGTTTGCCTGAAGCAGAATGCTACGTACGATTCACTGGTAAGCAGGATTAGCACCTGAAATACTTTTTCCATCTGCTTGCTTGCCATTAATATACGCCATTGATTCAATCTCTGTGCCCAGGTATTATTCAAAACATAAGATTGACGATTACAGAAACTACAGCACAAAAAAGTTGATCCATCGGAAGACTTTCGGTCTTGGTTTAACACAGAAGAGGTGATTCTAAAAAAGGTTTTTGAGCCTGGAATTCTGATAGAAGGAAAACAAAAACAATTTGGTATTATTTTCCAGAAGTGAATTGTAATAAAGAATTTGAAGACCTTTCAATAAATATCTAAAGTGAACTCAATTAATGCAGTAATCAATTGCAAGTGATGAAATTTTTAATCAAGCAAATTTCATGGAATTTTTATTTTTTTCTGTGCAATCAGTGCAACCACAGGCCAATTTCCTATCATAATATGTTAGTTTGAAAATAGATTTTATTTGCACTACATTAAGCAAAGCTAGGGCACGTACAACTATGCATTTTATCCAGTTGTGTTAAATAATGAGAAGCCAGCTTACCAGTTACTCCCAGTTGGGAGTTACCATTAATATAATTTCCAACCTGCTCTTTGGAAGTTCAAAGCTGAATATACACATATATGCTTGAATATTTTCCACACGTAAAATTTATTTCTTTGAAATATGATAGGACACAGACTTCACAAAATAGCGCCATGTGACTTCAGAGGGGATTAAGAAATAAATTATTTTTAACTGATGTTGAGTTTCATGACTCAAAGCTATTCTTATCCTCCTGACTTGAAAATGCATTGTCATTAGAAGAGGAAATTCATAATAAAAAACAAGTCAACAAAAATTCCTTTGATCACTTATTAATTATATTGTTCTCTGTTAAGCAACAGGAAATATGTACTGAACTTTAAAAAGCTCTGGGATAATTACATCTTCCAATTATTAATATGAGAGTTTTAAATTTTTAAGCCTGCAACATTAGACTGTTTAAGGATAACCCTTCAGTTTAGAACCTGGGTTATTGCAGTCTGTTTATGTTGGATGACTTTGTATTTGATACTATGTTGCTTTGAAGGATTCCCCAGCAGTTTTTATGCGCGTGTCATGTATTTTTTTCTGGTCACTCTTCCGTGGTGTCTGCCTCTCCCCTAGTGCTGCCCTCATCACCATATTTCTTGTCTGGATTACTGGCGCTAAGTGGCACAGGTTTTTACCCAGATTGTCCTTGAAAGGATGGGGAGAAAACACAAAAAATTGTGTCCTACATGGGCCAAAGCCACCATGAGCTTAAGGCAGAAAGTTAAGCAAACTCTGGAAACCAAGAGAAAAGGGGGCCATGAAAAGACCCCGTTGGAACCAATAAGTTGCAGGTTGTCTGTTTGAATTAATTTCAGAGACAAAACATCGAGACGCCTGCACATTCTGAGTTGCGTCCTAAGGCTCAGCTGCACCACGGAAGGGGCCAGGGTGGGCTGCAGCCGCCAGCCCTGACTGAGGACCCTCCACGCAGCCCTGTGAACTTACTCCATCAGGAACGAGAAGGCACACAGAGCCTTTGCACACCGACCGTGACTGTGTGTGGTTACAGCTGTCACTCTCCTTACGCAGGGTTTAGATTGCTGGACTCTGGGCCATCGCGCTGAGCAAGGAGAGGCTACACCAGGGCAGCGGAACCAGACCAGAGCTGGATCCCAGTTGTCTGTCCCTGGCACTGTTCCCTGTCCCAGCTCCATCCTCTTCGTAAGAGAGAACCACGGCCTTCCTCGTCCTGGCCCGACACTGCTGCCCTTGTGTGACAGGGGACTGTCCCCTCACGCAGTGCAGCACAGTGGGGGTCCAGAGAGGGGTGCGGTGGGGAGGCAGGGACGGCCATGCTGGGGGACACCTGAGCTACGGTCACTGGTGCTGAAATAAGAGGAGAGAAGGTATTTTCTGAAAGTCAGAGGTCTGATCTGGTTAGAGGAACTGAAAAACAGAAAAGAAACTATACTTACAAATAACAATGTCGAGAAAGAGACTGAGAAAGAGAAAGTGCCTAAAAGTCAATCAGGTTTCTAAATACTCTCGTCATTTGGCCAACTGCATCTTACGTGCTTAACACAGTCAATGCGGGATTTAAAAATCCTTCAGAAAAATTAACAACCAGCTGACCCCTACTGCGGGGGAGTCCCAAGTCTTCCTTTGCCCTGGGGTTCCTGTCCGAGCCTCAGAGCCCCTTGGTCCCCCCACCCCAGCCTCCTCCAGGCCTGCAGGGCCGCGGGGGGTTATTTTCGCAGCTGGGTGGAGACGCTGACCTCAGCTCTGTGAAACAGCTCGCAGGGAGCCCCACGTAAGGGGCCGCTTTGCTGACAGTTTTATAAGCTCCAGCAAATGCCAGCAGCCCCCTCCTCTCCTCGTGCAGTTTGTATGTTGGGGTCTTGCAAGCTGGAGAGAGAGGGCTATGTTGTCTGCTCCGTGAGGCTCCTGGAAGGAGCTGCCCAAAGGAATCAAAATGCTACACCGTCCTGGGAAGCAACTGCCGCCGATAGTTCGATCACATCGAGGCTGCTCCCACACCGGCACGTGGGGGACCATGTTTAAATAGAGGCTGGAAGACAGGGCAGCACTTCCTGCTACTTCTTCTCTTTTAAACGTCATTTACTCCAAAGAATCGGAAGTGCCCAACTTTGTGCAACAATGGGAACACTGAGGAAGGCATCGTGCAGAATCTTGGAAAGGCAGAAATAGTCCCTCCTTTGCTCACATTTCAGTAACAATAAACACTGGCATTGGTGTGCACGCACACAAACACACACACACACACACACACACACAGCCGGATCGTTCTCCCAGGCCGAGAATGGCCAGCGTGCAGGAGTTAATTCAGCTGAACGAGCACATCTATGCTGCTTACACCACCTTTAACCTGTAAAATCTGCAAACCACAGAACCGACCGGAAGGTGCAGATCTGTGGTCAGCACCTGACTCTCGCCAGGCGCTGTATGAGGCATATGTTACCTACATCATCTCACGTAATCAGCACGTGGAAACACAAACACCTTCTTTTCAGATACGTTTGCTACCTCTTGCAATAGATATTGCAATTCAGAAGTTTAAATAATGGCCAGAGCTAGTAAGTGACAAAAGTCCATTTGAGCCCCTACCCACTAACTAAGGGACCTTGACCAACTTCCTCAGCCCTCTCAGCCTCATATTTCTGGTGTAGAACAGGCGCTGTGTGCTCAGCACGGCGGGGTAGATGCTTCCTGTCATTTTAGAATTTACAACTCAGCAGGTGGTCAGTTTCTTAGATGTGCTTCAGCAGCAATCTATGATAGGGCACTCGAATGGGGCAATTTTTGTCTGGAAGGACAAGTTAGCGATGACAAGACGTCCCTCTTCCCCTCCAGGATACAGAGATAGGAACCTGACTCCAAAGTGCTGCAGGCGGCTGTGCCTCCCCTGCCTGTGCCTTGAGACCTGGGGAGGCTGCGGGACACCGTGGCGACCGTGTGCACCCCGGCTGGACCTGTCCTCCCTGGCTCTACAGCAGTGAGGCTGTAGCCCGCGTCTGGCTAAGACAGCTGAAAAAGGGTGTGAGATGAGCAGGTGAGCTCACCACGTACTGCCCCTTTGCCACGGCCTCATCCACACACAAAGCGGTGGTGGCACAGCCTGGGGGTGAGGGGCACAGGCTCTGTGGCCAGACGGCCCGGGCTCCAGTCCCAGCTCTGCTCCTTATTGCCTGTCCGACCCGGGGCAAGCGACCAGACTTCCTGCTGCAGGCTGTCATCAGTAAGTGCAGGGTCCCAGGGAAGTCTGCCAGCCACCCCCACCTCGGAGGACGCACCTGGCTCCCCGCAGCACGTGAGAAAGGCCCAGCCCCGCCCGACTCAGGGCCCTGCAGGCCGGCCTCGCGCCCCTGCCTGGCGCCCATGCTCATCGTCCAGCATGTCTGCTCTCTTGCTCTTCTCACCCCGACGTGAGTCCTTTATGGGTCAGCCAACTGCCACCCGAGGAAGGGAAGAGACGGTGGCCTATGGCACCCCACTTCCTGGCACTGCCCCGGCTGTGGCCAACGCTGCCACTCTCTGGGTCCCGGAGAGCATTCTCGGCAAAGCAGCCCACCCTTCTTAGTGACAGAATTCCTATCAGGTCCCCATTTGGTAGTGATGGGAGACGTCTCCTCCAGGTCACCATGGGCCATCCACGTGGGGGTGTCACTCACATCCTTTTTCATTAGGAATCTCTGGGAGGCCGAGGCGGGAGGATCGCTTGAGCTCAGGGGTTCAAGACCAGCCTGAGCAAGAGCGAGACCCCGTCTCTACTAAAAATAGAAAAATTAACCAGGCATGGTGGCACATGCCTGTAGTCCCAGCTACTCGGGAGGCTGTGGCAGGAGGATCAGTGAGCCCAGGAGTTTGAGGTTGCTGTGAGCTTTGATGACACCACTACACTCTACCCGGGGTGACAGTGAGACTGTGTCTCAAAAAAGATAAAGAAAAAGAAAAAGAAATTCATTAGAAATCTCTCTGAAGTGAAGCCTCTCCCATCTAGGAACTGGCTGGGACTCAGAACAGTGGCCTTCAGACAGCCACATCGAAATACTCCTTGAGATGGTTTCGTTAACATTTCTTCCCCTCGCCTCATTTTCTAAGTTGTCTTTTTTAATTCCTTGAGAATGTATTACTTCTAGAATCATATAAAAAAAAAAAGATTTATAAAAACTGAGCCCCCCTTTCTGCTAGCTGATCCAAGAAAATACTTTGAATAATTAAATCAATCAACGTATGTTTGCCGAATGCCTGTTACGTGCCCTGTGTGTACAGATCTAAGCTGTATAAAAATACTTTAAACTTCTGAAACACACATATTCCCATCCAGAAATGTTTTTGAATGTCCTTGACTTTAGAGCACACGTGTGCGTGTAGAACTACACTGAGCCTCGTAGAGCTGAGCTACCCAGAGGAGTGGCTGCAAGGAAAATGAACTTTTCGTCTCCACGAACCGGTTCAAGTGGGATGCAATTTTTAAATACATCTACCTACTTGCCTAAATCTTAACATCCTTTTAATTCTAGCTCATATAAACCTATTCAGAGAAGTGATGTTTTTGTCTCTTAACAAAAGGCAGAGTCCTAAACCCTGTCATTTGTGACAATGTCAGGGAGCCTGGAGGGCGTTATGCCCAGCGCAATAAGCCAGTCACAGAACGGCGAACACTGCCTGGTCCCACTTGTCTGTGGGATGTGAAGAAGTTGAACTTGGAAGTGGAGAGCAGAACGTGGTTACCAGAGGCTGATGGGGAGGGGTGGAGGTGAGGGGAGGTTGGTCCAAGGCTGCAAAGTTCTATTAATTGTTAAATAAGTTTTTGAGATCTATCACACAGCATAATGACTCTAGTTAGTAACAATGGAACGCACATCTCAGAACTGCTAAGAAATATTTTAAATGCTGGCACCACAAAAAAATAAGTATGTGAGGTGGTGGATACGTTAATCAGCTTGATTTAATCATTCCATAATGCATACCTCTATCAAAACGTCACACTGTATATCATACATATAATTACTATTTGTCAATTAAAAATAAGACTAAAGAGAAAGGACAGACCTGGAGAGGTCCCCGTTTGGGTGTGCAGAGAGAGCTTCACCACCAGGTCCTAACCGGGGTCTGTCCATCCACAGACGGAAGGTGGGAGGCGAGTGGGAGTCTGAGATCTGAGTAGTCTCAACCGAGTCACTGCTTAAGCCAGGGGGAGTTAAGGCCAAGGGCGGGTCCCTAGCTCCTTTCACAACCTCTTCAATGACATCTGAGAAAGAAAGCAAACCTCCGCCAACACCTGGGAACGAAGGGGACCTTGTATCTCAGCCTGGATGGCACCAAAGGTTGGCCTCGGGCTCCCAGCCTAGCCACGTGCTCTCTGGCTGGACAGAAATGACCTCCAGCACGTCCACCCGGGCCAGACACACGACACGCCGTACGCCCCCCTCTCTTGCTGAGCCCGTGGCTGCTACCTCTCTACCGGTTCCGGCTTTGCTCTCACTCTCATCTGTCCTCCCTGGAGATGAGATTCACTGAGACACCCACTCAGAATGGCCCCCGCTCTCGGGCAACTCCCAACCTAGAGTCAACCTCTGCTCCCTTAGACCCCTCCGGACACACCCAGCCAAAGCCCAGGCCCACGGTTGTCTCTGACACCCTCTTCTCCTCTTCCACCAAGACCCCTCCCAGTCCCCATGATGCATGTGGTCTCTCGCTGCAGCTGGTGACAAACCCAACTTACTCAACTACATGCGTGTTCCTGGGGGGCCTTTGGCTGCTGGGCACATGTTTAGCAAGCACAAAGCGCTTGTTGACCTGTTCTTTGCTGACTGATGACTCAACCTTTTCTTTGTCCGGAAACCTGAGCATCTCAGGCCATACTCACGGTCAGCATCGTAAGAAGACTCTGCTCCTCGTGCTGCTGCTGTTGCACTCTGGGTCACCTGTATCGAAAGCCATCTCCTGCATCACGGGCCAGCAATCTCCAATCAGTGAGCACGTACTGAGTGAGCATCTAGGTCTGCTCTAGGTTGGGAGTTGCCTAAACTCTGGGCTACAGCTTTTGGGGAAGGCCTTGCCCCTACGTAGTTTTGACTACCCACCAAGCACTGTACACAGCGCGGACAGTGCACGCTTTTCATGTGGTCCCTGGAAGCTTCCATCGATGGGGAGTGCCAGGTAGGCACATTCCAGCAAACGGGAAGCTATGAACCAGCTCCATCATCTATCAACTCTTTCTTATCGGGGAATTGGCGGATGCATCAACAACGGGGTAAGTATTTATTAATGGTGACTTGAAACTTTGAGGCTTCCCCACCTGATTTCAAAACATACAGGGCCATTTATTTTAAGTGGTTTCCAGACTTTGATAGATTGGATGTTCTTCCGTGCTGGCAAAGGCATAAACGCAGTGGTGCTAACTGGAGTAACTATAGAAACTGTCCTAGCCCAGTGCTGCCTTAGAACATCTCCTAACGACCGTCCGCATGAAGGAAGCATCAAGGGAATAGGAAAACCATCTGCTCTCTGCAGCTAGAACACTCGAACAGCTTGTACAGGGGAAAAAAAATTAAACCGCACAACAAAAAATCTGGCAGATGATAAACACAAGATTTTCAAGTTTACCAGCCAGTTGCCACAGACCAAGACCAACATACAAAGAAAGGAGATTGCCAGGACCCAGGACCTCTGTCCGGAGTGAGCAGACAAGCAGAGGAACTCGCAAGGGCTGAGGGTGGTGACGGGTCTACCACCGCAAGCACGCTACTCGCAAGGAAGCTATTTGTTTTCTTTACAGAGCATGGAAAATCCAAACAGAATAAAATTACACAGAATGTTGCAGGACAAAGCATTTCCGTGGGCGTCTCCAGCTCAGCCGCCAGCAGAATGCAAGAACGGTCCCACAAGGACAGTCTGTTCTCCTGTAATGGCCACGCTACTTCTGCACATTGGAAGGGAACAGCCAATCCAAAGATGCTGCAACCCAAGCCCTTCGGAGAAATAAGCCAAGTTTCCACATAAGCCCCAGCTCCTAAAGCCCAGCTCGGATCCTTCCTGGGTGTTTCTACTTGCTCCATCCCTCCCTGCTCCGCTCTTCTGTGGCTGCAGGCAGCAGTCGGCCAGTAGTTTGACTTCAACAGAGGAGCGTCAGCCTGAGCCAACCCGGGCTCATGTCCCATCACGTGGAGGGGCTGTGCGTGGGCGTGTTGCACGGATGTGCACGGATGTGCACAATCGCCCAAGCCGTGAGCACCTCTGAAAGTTGAACTGAAGCTACGCTAGAGCTTGCCCGCCTCGAGCTCATCACTCTGCCCTTTCCACGTAATATCCACCAGCCTCTACTGCAGCGATCGGAAGAGTCGGCAACATAAGATAGCAACGACTTTCACTAAGTGAGCATTTTAATTTTTCTAAAGCTCTTTCCATCACCCAGGGGCAACCACTGTTGGTAGTTTTGTGTAAGTCTGTTTATGCTCACCCAACATTTGTTTGCTTATTTTTTAAACCCAAATCGTATCATATCTTACATCATTTTCTGCAACTTCCTATTTTACCTTAAAATTATCATGGATGTCCTGGTAGCGCCTTAGTTGCAGGAATATCTTTTTCTTATCACGGGTGTTCCACCTTGCAGAGTGTTCCACCTCAGGAGAAGACCCCCAGTTGTCCACTTAGTTCCCTAATTCCTTGCAATGACACAGTGCTGCAATAAACATACAATGTCCTTGCAAGCTTGTAACTGTTTCTGTCTCCAAGCTGTTGAGATAATCGTAGATGGCTTCCTGTACCTAAGGCTCTCCTGCCTTCTCCCAGCAAGAGCACTCCCTAGCTCACAGGCTGAGTTCTGGAACCAGTGGTCATCAGAGGGCATCTCCGTCCTCCCAGTTTCATGCACAAGAATTTTTAAAACTCTCCCATCTTTTATTCTCATAGTTAGTTGAGCACCAAGTCCCATCTTTTCTTGCTTTTCAGTATTTCCCAAGTGAATCCACTCTTTCTACCTCGCTCCTCCCATCCCAGGCACCTGCCATCTCGTATCTGGGTTACTGCAACCCGCTCCAAGCTGCCCTATCTGCTCCCCTCCCACCTGCCTTTAACCCGGCAGCCTGCCCACATTTACTGTATTTGATTCACAGTGGTCCCATTGTACCCAGGATAAAGTGAACACTTCTCAAATTCAAGTTCTCAAAGTCCCTTTCTTTCCTCCCCTCTTTGCTGCCTTTTCCTGTCTTCAGGCTCACAGCCCCACGTGCCCCAGCAGGCACGTGGAACAACATTCAGTTCCTCCAAAGCATGGCTTTCTCCCCTCCTTTCAGCCGTCTTCACCTGCTGTGCCCTACGTATGGATCCATTGGACGTTTCTTCATCCCTCTCCCAAGCCCCCGAGACTCCAACTTTACACAAAGTAAGTTCAAATGCACCTCTCCTTAGGAAGTCCTTGCTGACCTCCTCCCCTCGCTCAAGTTCAGGTTAGATCTGCTCTCCCTCCGTCACGCTACACCTCCCCCACCACATGTCACATGTTTCATACTTGCATGTGGATTTATATGTTGGAAAACCCTCTGCCCAGGGCGCGCTGGTCTCCAGTGATGCCTGTATATACATATTTCTCCTTCTCATGGAAACCAAATGAGAATAGTGGACTTTAATTAATATTTTTAAGCTTGGTACAAGATGCGTGTGCCCCTTTCTGGAAATAAACCATCACCTGTCTCATGAGAAGAGAGTACACAACAAACCTATCTCCTATGAAAAATTTATCATAATTTAGAAAATATACTTCTTTCTCCTTCTTGTTGTTGCTTTGATGTTTCTGTTAGAGAGACAATGTGGAGACGTCACCACCATATGAGTTAGGTGGAAATGACTGGGTGCCACTGGTGGTACGGCTGTTCTCCATGAATGGAGAACAAAACTCACTGGAAGAGTCACCTCATTCATCCCAGCAGAACAAAACCACCGTCAAGCAACCATTCCACTTCTGGGGTCCAGACTGTTTGGCTCAAAACAAAACACAGACACACATACACACACACACACACACACACGCACGCACATACACACAGCAGAGAGCTGACGTCAGATTGACTAATACCTACAAGTTGCTTCTCATGGACTTTGAAAGGAATAAAGAGATTGTGAATCCCTTTGGTGGCTACATCTTGGAGTCCTGAACTAAGATCAGGGTATCGAGTGCAGGGCGTGACCCTGATCTTGGCAGATCTTGTACCCCCACCCCCACCTACACTGCCAGCTCGGCAAGTCCAGGGATCCAGCACAGCATCTAGCACAGCCCACGGCCTGGAGCAGGTGCTCAAAAAATATCACTGGAGTGAACGAAGAACTGGATGGGAGGAAGAGACCATAACCACCACCAAGGAGAAGAATTGTTCCCCCACCTTTTCCCATAAATGACAGAATGCTCTAGCAATCTGTAACAGGGGTGTCTTCTGGCCCTTTCTGAAGTGACAGCAGAAAAGGGGAGAGGGTTGGAAGGTCAAGGAGCTGGCTGGAGCGTGGAGCAGGTAGGGATGCGGGTCCTATCGAGTCTTCCCAGGTAGCGCATTGCTGTGCATCCCTCACTGAGAGGTGCAGGAAAAGCATCTCTTCCAGTCTCACCGTGGAGAAGACAAGCAAGGAAAACTGCAGGCCAGATGTTTTCATCCAGATGCAAAGACGCTGCATTAGGATGCTGTCTAGAATGCAAGAAACATGTGATGCTAGCCAGACACCCCAGTATTTATTTTAGGTCTTCACTTACCATTAGCGCCGTAAGGCAGCTCCCTGGAGAGAGAGACGGCCACACCTGCGTGCTTAGCCCCGCGGGACTGAGCATCCCCAGCCAGCGCTGCAGTGTCCCTTCTCACGCTGCCTGGGTACGCCGAGGAAGCCCATCTACGACGGATCCGAATTCCCCATATTGTGTTTCACGGAGCGCTAGCTAGTGCCTTGAGCTGCTCTGGGAAAACAAGGGCTCCTTGGTCTGATAGCTAAGGAAGTGCTGTACATCTGCTTCCTTCTTTGGAAAGAAATAATGTAAATTAAAAACTCATTAACCCCTTAAAAAGGAAGGACATTCTGGCACACACTACGGTGTGGAGAATCTGGAGGACGTTAGGCTGAGGGAAACACGCCAGTCAAAACAGGACAAGCACGGCATGGTCTCCCTTGTGTGAAGTCCCTAGAAGAGTCGAATTCATAGAGACAGGAAGTCAAACGGTGGCTGCAGGGCGAGGGAATGGGGAGTTCTTGTTTATCGCAGACAGAGTTTCAGTTTGCAAATGATGCAAAAGTTCTGCACATGGACGGTGGTGATGGTTGCACAACAATGGGAATATACTTAATGCCATTGAACCTGTACACTTAAAGATGGTTAGGGTGGTTATGTGTTTTACCATAATGTAAACATTTTTTAAAAAAAAAAAAAAAACATATCAATGCACAGTTATCCCAAATTTTCACTCATGGAACATTTCTTTAAAATTCTTTTAACCCATCACCCTCCAGCTGCTGTTGCCAGGAGGTACATCACGCAGCCTAGAGCTTGGACGTGTGATTCTAAGCCTGGGGCCTTGCAGACGGGGCACCGGCATTGTCAGAAACCGACCGCCAAAGACAACAGCGCTGAGGCTCTTTTGACCTGGAGCGAGGCCATGTAAATGCACGTGCCTGTTCCCCAAGCATTCCCGGGTTTCTGTCCTGGTTTGAGAGCAGACCGCAGGCCACAGAGAGGCAGCTGCCTCTGTCACCCAGGAAAAGGTCCTACGATGTGTCCCAAGCTGTAGAGACCCTGTTGCTGACAGCTCTGCAGCCTCCGCCTTCCTTCCTATCTTTAATCTAGTTCCCACCCCAGACAGAAAAAGGTCATCTGTTCTATTTCTATTGTCCGTGGCCAAATTTTGCCCCTGCTCAAAGGAAAAGGAAAAGGTTTTCTTTTAATCACACACGGGGTCCCACATTCTCTATTATATCAGAGCCTATTTTTACCAGTTAGTTTGAGCCATCTGAAATTGCCAAATTTGACCATCTTTGACCTGCAAGAATAGCCACCCCAAATGGTTTAGCCTAAATAGTGGTACGGGATTACTCCTACTAGCCTCCAGCAGAAGTCGTTTTCAGAGGAGATACTCAAGGAAATGCACCTTCAAGCACACACTTTTCAATCCAAGTCCCCGCTATCAATGTCAGCTATGACTGTCTCCCCACCTACCCCCCATTTCCCTACCTGTATACCCCCCACCTCTCACAAAGATCACT
The DNA here is from genome assembly GCF_041146395.1 of Eulemur rufifrons. Lineage (NCBI taxonomy): Eukaryota > Metazoa > Chordata > Mammalia > Primates > Lemuridae > Eulemur > Eulemur rufifrons. The sequence goes on along the minus strand of NC_091007.1, from coordinate 2,116,482 downwards.
GGGAATTTCAATGCAGCACAAGGCTTGGAGCAGAGCACCGGGCCTCAGGACTGCCCCCTCCTGACGGGCCACGTGCACTGTCTCCTGAACAGACAGCTTGGAACACTAGCTAGTCTCAGAGGTTTGTTTTTTTTTTTTTTTTTTTGCCTTTAAAACACTTAGCATTAAACACACATGCCACACACACACACATGCATGAATATCTTCATCTCAATTGTCGAGTATAATTCTAGATTCTTAATCTACCTGCTAACACACTCCTTTTCTCCCTCTTTCTGTTCTAAGTAATTCTGGATTAGGATCGTTTCACTTCCATAGGCCTGCACAAAACTCTCCTCTTCCACCTCTAGGGCTTCAGTCTACCTGCCCCTTCCATCTGAAATATCTCCCCACCTCCAACCTGAATCTCACTCAACATTTGGGACTTACTTCAAAACTAACTTCTCCTGTGTGATTTTTCAGAATACCTACCTTTGCTTTCTGCATCCAGAGACCTTATTTGCACGTATGAATGGAAATACTATTTGGTACGAAAGCATCATCCTGTGCTGAGCATACATTTTTTCATAGGAAACCCCTAAATACAGATATGTATTTATTTTATGTATCTGTTTACCCATTTGGTTTTCCTACTCCACTCTAAATGCCTTTAAAGCAATAAATACATACACATATACATAAATAAAATACTAAAATGCCTCACCAATGCTAGATAAACCACTGATGTAGCAGCACAGAACAGAAATGCTCAAGAAATAAATCGAGAGTGAGCCTGTAATTTCATTTTTCTCTTGAAATAGATGATAAAATAAAAACCCAAGTAGATTAAATGATGCAGAACGGATTCAAGCCATTCATTCAATTTCATAGTCATGACAGCTGCCGTAACAAACAATCTGGAAATACCAGTGGCATAATTCAGCAAAGGTTTATTTATGTATTTATTGTTCATGTCACTCTTTGACGGGGGTCAGGTAGCTCTCCTGGGTGGTAGCACCTCTCCAAGCAGTGATTCCGAAACCCATTTGGCCTCTGGAGGGATTTTACAGTGTAAATCACTTCTATCCATATTGTTAGCGAGAAACAAGCCACAATCTGACTATGAGAGAGGCTGAGAAATTTGGTCTTTTTATGTAACCAGGGAGGGGAAGCAGAATTGGTGAGCATTTAGCCAGATTCAGATGTCTCAGGAAAACATTGCAATCTGCTATTTCAATCCACCATGGAGGCCCTACCCTCAAAGAACATACTACACAAAACATGCACCAAGATTTATGACAGAGCTGGAAAACTGTTATAGAAACAGGTACATATTAGTTTAGGATCTGTACTAAGAGAACAATCAGTTTCCGACTAGGAGGCTCTCCCCAAGGCTTGGTTCCCAATGAGGACATAGACCAAGCCTCATTCACTGTCTTGACTTTTAAATTTCCACCCCAGTGCCTGCCTTCAGGCAACTTACAACTGTGTGTTTTTGGCACTTGCATTTGATTTCCCTAGGTTTCAGTTGTTAGCCAATGTCTTAGTCTTCTCAGGCTGCCATAACAAAATAGCATAAACTGGGTGGCTTATAAACAACAGAAGCTCATTTCTCACTGCTCTGGAGGCTGGGAAGCCCAAGATCAAGGCACCAGCAGATCTGGTGTCTGGTGAGGCCTTGCTCCCTTTATTGACTCTTCTCACGGTAATCCCACAGGCAGAAGGGCCAACAAGGCCCCTTGGAACTCCTTTATAAGGGCACTCATCCCACTCACAAGGGCCCCAGCCTCATGAGCTAATCACCTTCCAAAGGCCCACCTCCTAACACTGTCACCTTGAGGGCTAGGATTTCAACATATGAATGGGGGGGGGGGGACACAAACATTCAGACCATCGCACCCAACTAGTGAACCATCCAGTCCTGTACCTGGCCCCCTCCCCCCTCCTGCCAATATCTCCTCCTCTTATCCGAACTAGAAATAGAAAACCATTTGTTCATGATGTGCTCAGCCGGCTTAGGCAGATTCACCGTGAAACTCGTTGAGCTTAAACTTCCAGGCCCCTCATTCACTCCAGTCTCTTTCAAGGTCCTATAGCTAATTTTAAATTAATAGCTTATCTTTTTCCTAAGGAGGGCCCCCTGAATTCTATAAACTCCAGGTTCCACAAACCTAAATGCTCACTTGCTGGCCACTGAATTGCGTTGCTAAGTTATACCAACGTGATGTATGTTTCCTCTTTCTCCCAGGCCTTTCTCTACCACAGTATTAATACTTTTGCTGTCTCCTTTTGCAATTCCTAATCTACAGATCAGTGGACTGATATTTTCCCAGGTGGATCCCATTTTGTTCTTTCCTTCCTCCTGCCCGCACACACTTCCAACCTCTCTGTCTATCCCTGTGCGCTAAATCGTGATCTTCTGTGCTTTCTCTGACACCGGCCAACTGAGTATTCCTGGCAGAATTCATGTGCATCCTGTTGACTAGTTCTTCCAACACATTGATAAAGATTTTTAATAAACTCAGTCTTCACAGTAACCCTTGGGGCATCCTGCTAAACACCTTCCTGCAACTAGATCTGCTACCATTTATTTCTCAGTTCCATTACATTTGGTTCATGATTTCGGAGCCAGGTTTCAATCTGCGTTGGAGTTTTCTTATTCCAGCCAATTTGAACTTGTTTTGCAAGTAAAATTTCATGGGACATTTCTATCAAGTGCTTTCATAAAGTACAAATAGAGAACATCTGCTGTGCTCCTCTTAACCGTTCATGCAGTGGGCTGCATACGTGTGTGTGTGTGTGTGTGTGTGTGTGTGTAGGTTTATTTTCAAGAAGCAAACCAGAAAGTTGGTCTGGCATTATTGGTTCCTCACAAACCCATGTGGCTATTGGTCCTGGATTTGATTACTCTCTGGTTTGTTGCTAATTAGTGTTGGGATTTTTCTTCCCTCTTAAAATTTGTCTTATACTATAAACAATTATTTTAGCTGACCCGTGAGGTTGAGCGTGTAGGACTGCATCTGACAAGATGGCCCCATCCTTCATCCTAGGACCTCAGTGGCTCCCTCTCTGCTCTCAGCTGCTTCTAATCAAAGCGAATCCCATCCTGCAGCATCCCCCGGACTCCAAGTGCAGACACCCAGCTCCCCGTTAAACGCGATGACTCGGGGCTGGGAAGCTCCTTCTCATTTCCTCTGCTGCCCGCAGCTCCCTGTGGAAAACCTACGTGTCTCACTGCAGCTCAGAATGTCCCCGGCCCATCTCCCTTCGTACCCTGTGTGCCAGGGCTTTCCGGAGCAGAACCACTTCCCTGCCTGCCCTGCACCCCTTTGCAAGGAGCCTGGGAGGAGGAGTTAATCCAGGTAACGTCCCGGGCTCTGGAAATGCTGCCAGCGGAGGTTCCGCCACCTCTGGGGCTGCATGGAGACAGGTGGGGCCCAGGGAGGAGACACAGAGAACGGAGGCTGAAAAGAGTATTCCACACTCAAGGGACTCGACACCAGCATCGATTTGTGGAAGACGGAGGAGAAAAACTGGAAAAATAGCGATCGCGTAAAGGCGAACACGGGAGGGGAAATGAAGACTTTGCTAAGAACAGCAGCAGCGGTGGTAACTTTCTTCCCGCGCCAAACGCACGTGGAAGACACTGATGTCTTTGAAGTGAAAGACTCTGAACTCGCAAAGTGTGAAAGGAAAGCTGCTTTCTCTCAGCTAATCCTGACTCCCGGGAGTACAAGCGACAGGGAGAAACCCAGGGATCACTCACTGAGAGCGAATCAAGTCTCGGGGGGTTGCAGGTGATGCTGCTGCCGCGACCTCTGCTTCCGGCGTGTCCTTCCGGGTGACCTGAGTGTCCTTCCGGGTGACCCGCGTCTCCTCCCGGACGAGGCGGAAGTGAGAGGACGCGGAGCACCATGTTCAGTCCTGCTGTGTTTCCGATTCCTAGAATCACCAAGTTCATGTCCAGACTCGTTTCTGATGCAGGCTTTAGGGACATCCTGCCTTTCAGAAACACATCAGGAAATGAACCTTGTGATTTCAGGAATCGAGTCATTCTTGGATTCTAAAACCTGGTGGCTATAAACCCCCGGGGAGACTGCCGTTACTCAGAGCTCTGGTTTCTGACTGATAGTTGTCACTATGAAGAATAACCTTAAAATCATTCTAGATGTCTCTAAAGGAAAAAAATCATAGTACATTTGATGGTTTGCTGTCAGAACCTTCCATTCCATTTTTTTTTTTCCTGGTTAAATGTCAAAATGTGCATCATAAAATTCTATGTGAGAGTCTAACTGTGATTAGGATAATTAAAATATTGCTGTTCCTTTATGTTTAGACTTCACAATGATTCAGACACTATCCATTCATTCATTCGATACATATTTACTAAGTTGGGTCCTACTCATCAGGCATTGTACTAGGCTGCAGAAAAGCTCCCTGCAGCCTCCTATCTGCTTTGAATTTAACTTTGTACTAATTTTGTCCCACCTAACTCCTTCTGCCGCCCCACCTTCCCACCCTGCCATCATTGCCTGCCTGATGAAAATGTAAAAAGTAGCTCGGACCAAGGACATAAAAACTTGCCTGGCCATTCATCAGGCTGAAATAACAGACGCAGATAGAGCAGCTAGAAAGTGAACAGGAAATAATATTTCTCCCCAGGACATACTGCAACTCAAACGGGTCATAACGATCCCTTCTTTGAGTGACTGCTGCTTTTTCACTCACTAAGAAACTTTGTTCTCTAAAATCATGGACTCATGGAACCTCTGCTGTTTGGAATTAGATCAGTAAGGATGAAACCTCCACTTTCGCCTGGGAGACCTAGTCTGTCTTTGCTGCAGAGAAGCAGTCTAGATTTATAACTCAGATGGGAGCTTCAGATAAGGAGTTTTCTTATCTATCTTAACTGCATTGTTTCCATGGAAACAGGACCCTGGGTCCATTTCTCATTGCAGATCTGATACTGACCCTTTTATACTACCATACTTTGCTTTGAGGCGCTCAAAACACTACTTCATGCAAATTCCATCTAAACTCCACCCTTCCTCAGAGTCCTAGAATACCTTTATTTTTTCTTTGTTTGGTGAGATGTCCTCTAGGACACATCTTCCTCATTACTTTGGATCAATACACCCAAATGTACCAGGCTATCGGTGGTTTGTTCCTGGTAGTCTTAGGCTAATTGGGCTAGGACACTGAGAACCTTATGTTTATTCTGCTACAAACAGAATAAATTTCCCAAAATGTTGGCAGAACAGCTGTAAGATTCATCACCTATAATTATGTATGTTTCTGTATTTTTTCCAAAGTATTTAGAAGGTGGAACTTCCGCCTGTGTTAGGGATATTCACACATGACATGGGGTATTTGAATTATACAAATCTTGCACCCAAGGAGCCAATATCAGTCAATACTTTCCTGTAAACTTGGAAATAATTTCCCTAGAATAGGGATTGCAAATTTTTTCTTTTAAGGGACAGAAACTAAATATTGGAGACGTGATCACAACCAGTTAACTCTGTTGTTATAGCACAAAACAGCCATAGACATTGTGTAAGTGATTGAGCATGGCTGTGTTCCAATAAAACTTTATTCACCAAAACAAACAGAGGGCCTCTCCATTGTGGATGTATGTCCCATGTAACTTGAGCTCCTAGGGAACAAAGGCTGAAAGAATTTGAGTGTCTCCTGTACAAGACATATTACTCATCAATGGAGATGATGACGGACAAAGAGAGTTGACAAATATTTGGTACCTACATTGTGCTTGGTACTTTGCATAAATGGCAAATCCTCACAGTACATATAAAATCCTCATTTTATATGTATGGAAATCTGAGGTCTGGCGTAATTCTGCTTCTTTCTCAGAGGCATTAAACTGTTACCTAGTGGCACCAAGATTCAAAACCAAGTTGATCTTCCTCCAGAGCTGGTCTTTCTCGTACACACCCTTGAAGAATACAAGCAAGTCAAATCGCCTTTGTGCATCTATCTCTTTGTATTCATCCTTTAATTTTGCAGAGCCAGGGCACTATATTCCTCTGTGTGCATTTAATTAGAGACTTCTGTGGGGACTCTGAATAAAAGACAAATTTTATAATAGTGAGCCACCAACTTCCCTGACTCCCGTGACAGCATCTGTACAATAACTGATGAGAACAAACTGGAACCTGTTAGAAATGAAACGTCACAGCAGATCAGCAAAGCTCTGTTGGCTGAGCCAGCCAGTGACACATGAGCAAGAACAGCCCAGACAATCACAGGACACAAAGATAGAAGAGATCTCACGAGCTGGTATGCCTTCGAGGGGACTAAAAGCTAACGGTATTAGGCTTAATTCCTCCAACGCCCCTCAAGAAAGAAAACACTTATCAACAAAAATTCTTGAAATGACTTTATCTCTTTAAAATGCCATTTGTTAAAAAACAAACAAACAAACAAAAAACTACACAGTATCTAAGGAAGCAACAACCTATACTCACTTTTGAGGGCCGAATGAAAATAAGCTATTTTGGCAGAAGCATTTGAAATTTTCTTTGAGTGCTCAGACAACAAAATTTGACTCAATTTGTGGACTAGAATAGGCCATTTCTTTTTGCATCTTGTAGTATAGACTGCCCTTACCCTTAGCAGCAAAAACAATGAGTATACTGCCTTTGTAAACTAGATAGATCACTTAAATACCCATTTTAGGAAATGCTAAAAATCTAGCTTCTTTAAAGAATGAACTGGTAGTAATTACCATCCTTTCATGATACATTTTAGCACCATCTTACTTTCTTTGCTGGGGAAATAGCAGGAGAGAACAGGTGTTGGGAAGAGAAACTAAGTTTCAAATTGTAGTTCATGGAACCCTGGAAATGAGCCCAACAGTGTGAGGCAAAATATCAAGTGTGCAGCTAAGAAGGGACAGCCAGTGCTTGAAAGCCAGTGTTTGAAGCTAGACTGTCTTTGGACCAAGCACTCAAGGAGCCCTCATGTCAGGCAAGCCTCATCTTGGCCAACTTTATAAGCTGTTTCTAATTACACCTGTGTGTAGCACACCACCGTGGTCTTGTACTCAGTGTAGACAAGAGAACTATGGTGTTTCAGACAGGCTAGGCAAGTTGGGGTTGCCACAGAATGCCCAGGAATTGATCAGAATTGAAACTCTCCCATCGAGGCTACCCGGCTGCCTTTGGTTCCCAGGTAAGTCTTGGAATTTTCTGGGGAAGTTCTGACAGGAGAACGTCTGGGCAAATGAGCACTTTGTTCAAAAAATAAATGAGAGTTATTTTTTTTCCTCCTGTGACATGCTATAAACAAGCTGTCATAAAGACAGCAAGGTCTTACCCCGCTTAAGCAAAGGCGGTGGGGAAGAGATCGTCTTTGCTTAGATGCTGTGGCTCAGGCATCAGATAGCTCACCAGACAGCAGACCAGGGGACTCGGTACGTTCACATTTTGCAGTGAGAACAGATGCCAGACTAGAGCGTACGCCCTGGTTCTTTCATTTACTAGCTGGTTAAGGAGGTAGGTGAATCGCTCAACCGGACAGGTGCCTGAGGTTTCCCACCGGTAAAAAGAAAATCATAATAGGTACCAACAGAGCTGCTCTGAGAACAGATGTGCTGTGTAGACTGTGAAATCGTATTCACAACCGAGGTATGATTAAAATCTTTCCTCATTCTGATCAAAATGCCAGTCGAGACCCAACGGACCAGGTTCAAGGCAGTTATGGGAACATGTCAGCTCACAAACTTGATTCCACTGGCCAGCCATTTCCAAGTCTGCCCCGGAGCTGTCCTGGGGTGCTCTGGTTGTACTTCGTGACTTAACCAAAGACCGTCACCACCAGCAGCTCTGACATTTAACGACGTGTTCGCAAGCACATGGGGCCAGAGGCCTCTGCTCGGGTAACCTTTGGCAAGTTACTCGATGTCTCTGCTCCCTCTCCGCCTGATTAGTAAGATACGACAGTAATAACCCACCTTGAAGTGTTGCAGTGAGGCATACGTGAAAGAGCCTGGTATGTACCAAGGGTTTGGTAAATATTCTACTTTTATTATGATAAGGAAGATGCAAGACAGAGGACAAATCTCCTGTCACAGATATTACAGTGGCAAAAATGATTCTGCATCCTATTTTCTTATTTGTAAGGGGGATGGCATCAGAGCCAGAGGTCCTTCTGTAGACCCCCTGGGTCAGAGCTCCCAGCAAAGCAGGGCGAAGTCGCTGCCTGTATCTGCCTCCCTGAACGCATTACTCAGTGCATCAGACCCTGGGAGTGACCCCGCGCTCTTGCTCTCTGCGGAAGCCTCACTCCTAGGGCAGAACCATAGAGACAGCTCTGTCCTTCCTCCTGAAATTGTACGGTAGCCTCATGCACGGGTGATCATGTTTAACCAGTGTAGATGCCCTCTTAGAGGTTGCCCATTTAGAATAAAAAGGAGGAGGGTCTGCACGCTTGAAGATAACAATATCTGTGGGACTATTAGCACATGATTGGCTCTAGATATGGAACAAACCCCAGTTAAAATCTTTTTTATATGTCTAGTAAGCACAGCCTAGAAAGTCTCTTCTATACTAACCTTCCTGAAGGTGGGTAGCAACGAACCACTAAAGATGAATTAAAAAGCAAAGGTCTGTTGCAAAGGAACATCTTCAGACGGAAAAGCACCTCGAAGGTTCCCATCATCAAACAGCCCGGCTCGGGGGCGAACCACACCCAGGCCATTAAGAGTAAACGAGTGACACGCGCAGGTGGATGAGACGCGAGCAGGATTCAGCTCTCCAGCTCCCAGCCCCTCATTCTGACCACTGAAATGAATTTCCCCTTCAACCAAGGAATAAAAAAATAATTGGATCTCTCTAAGTCTTATTAAGGTGTAACTTGCAATTCAGAAGAATGTGTATATTTGACTTTATTCGTCTGCTCACCCAGGAGGATGAAAATGAAATAAAAGACCAGAGCAACAATGCAGGCTCCGGGCTCTGGGCGCACTTCCTCTCCCCTGCACTGTGATTGCGCTGCCGCAGCAGATAAAGGAATGAGAGAGCACGGCAGCGCCAGCTGAATACAAAACCGAAGCCTCCTCCCCTCCTCCTCCTCCTCCTCCCACAATTAATCTTTTCTGCCTCCCGCAGGAACCATCCCCTGCAGTGTTGAGCATTTGGCTGGGACTTTGACTTTCCCTTTTCACCATCACTATCTTTGTTTTTGGAAAAGAAGAAAAACACATCCGTGGCACACGGACCCAACATGTGAGGAGAGGTGAGCTTTGAACACGCTGCATCGTATGTCAGATTCATGTCGCTCTCCCCCTGCCCATCTGAGCATCACTGCCAGCCCCAGAGAACTTGGGACAGGCAATGCCAACCTGTCTTCTTTCTATGATTATCCTCTCGATATTTGTAATAAGCAGGACTACTCCCTAATGAGTGGCATACTTCTTTAAAGCCACGAAAAACATCATGCGCATGTAGATGCTCCCTGTATGTGCCGAAAAGAAACCAATATTCCTGAACTCCTTTCCCCTCCACTGGTGTGGTTTCCATGGCAACCACTGCATTAAGCCAGGCAGTTACTCACTCCCACATTACATAATATTATCTAATGCTTAGTTACCCCTGAACAAACGTGTTTATGCAGTAGCTTTTTGTCCATGTAATCAAGCATATCTACTTTGATTTGATTAAACAGGGAACGTCGGCATAAAATCATTTATGGCAACGTGCTTCGCACCCGTAACTCATCCGGAAAATGACATGCTCTGTGTTTGCCAAGGAAGAGAACACTGCGCACGTGAAGTCGAGGGGGTAGATGCTGGCACTGCTGATAACGATACGGGGTTATGGATCACAGTAATTAAGATCGAGAGGATATGAATTTGGAAACTAGGGCAGAAATATTTGACGTGAAGTTGCAATAGTTTTGATCTTCCTCTCCCTCCTTCTTTTTATAAAAACAAGAGTGGACAGCTCACATTCTCAGGAGGTCTGTATGTGCTGGTAAAGTACTTCAAGCAAAGAATGTTTGCTGTTAAAAACTCTCGTTCCAGTTAGGAATGTTATTTCCCATATTAGCAGTGGGCTCAGTAGTGCAATTGCTATTGATTTGCAAGTTATTTCTAGAACATAATGGACAACCAATTCTCCATCACCCCGGAGCTTCTTCTATCTTTTTATAATAGTTACAGCCTCAGGCAATTCTTTTATTCCACCTCTGACTCCTTTGTAACACAGGACTTTTTAGAAGATTCTTTTTTTTCCCCCATTTTGTTGAGGTATAACTGACAATTAAAAGTTGTATATGTTTAAAGTGAACAACTTGATGATTTAATATATGTATAATGCATTGTGAAGTAGTCACCACCATCAACCTAATTCAAATATCCACCACCCAGCGTAGTGACTGTCCTTTATTTTTTATTATTTTTTTTTTTGAACACCTGAGTGTTTTATCCATTAGTTTTGCTCATTGGAAAAACACACAACTTTCAGTTATTTTCCAATGAGCAAAAATGATGGGTAGAGCGCTCAAACATAAAGAATGCTTGTTGAGACAAAATAGTTTTAAGAAGTATCCACGCTTGATTTTACACACAGCATGGCCCTGAGGAATTTATTTCCCCTCCCTTTTTTCTTCCCTTTCTTTCTTCCACTGGTCTGTCTTTTTAAAATAATTAATGCTTTAGAGAAATATTAAAAGAGTTTATTGAGAAGTAAACTGAATCCATAGGCTGGCTTTTTAAAAACACTTAAGCAAATATTTGTATCATTATATAACCTCTTTAAGTGAGTTTCTGCTTTGTCTTATTCAAGTATATTCTTATTAAATACATGTTGATACTGTGCAGAATGGTTTTAGAAAAAAATCATTTATTTTGGGGAAAAAAAAAGATAAGGTCCAAGTCCATTAAAACTGCCCCCAAATCCCCCCTTCAAAATAAGGAATTGTACCCTTTTTATGCAAAAGTCAATAGCATTTAACTGGAGTTGCTACAGGGATACCCCTATAGTATCCCCTAAATAACTGTAGTTCTAATGTGGTCTGCAACTCCTTTCTTCCTCCACTTCCTTGTGTCTGTTGATTCTGTCCCACTCTGCCCTGGCAGGTCACTTTCTTATTTCAGCATCCTAATTTTTTTGGTATATATTTCTCAGTCTTTGCATGTTAAAAGCTCAAAATTGACTTTTCCTACAATTCTAGAGTCTTCATCTCCCTACAATATTGTCCCTGTCTCTCCTTTCCCTTTCCCTGTTCCTAACTGTTTGAGGTGGCTGAGTGTGGTGGTTCACACCTGTAATCCCAGCACTCTAGGAGGCCACGGCTGGAGAATCGCTTGAAGTCAGGAGGTTTGAGACCAGCCTAAGCAAGAGCGAGACCCCGTCTCTACTGAAAATAGAAAAATCAGCCGGGTGTCCTGGTGAGCACATGTAGTCCCAGCTACTAGGGAGGCTGAGGCAGGAGGATCTCTTGAGCCCAGGAGTTTGAGGTTACAGTGAGCTATGATGACGCCACTGCACTCTACTCAAGGCAACAGAGCGAGACTCTGTCTCAAAAAAAAATCCTATTTGAAGAAGAAACAATAATGTAGAGGTGACCAGCACCTGTTGTTTCCATCAGCTCCCTTTGTCTGTTTCCTTCTTCCTCCTCCCCTTTCTTCCTCACCCTCTGGGCAACACACCCTCCCACCCCACTCACTTCTTAATAGAAGATTCAAGTCAGATGTCAAATCCTAAATAAAGTCACCACCGCACCATGTCCTCCCCACCGCCACCCTCTTCCAGCTGGTTTCTCTCCTCTTTGCCTCCAGTACACACTCTAGCTTGTATATTTCCATCACAGCCCCTGTCACACACGAGCAGCCGCCCATCGGTCTCTCTCTACCCACTTAGTGAAAAGATCCTCCTCTGTGTCCCTCCAGGACATGGTTCTATAGCAGTGAACAAGGCCACCAAGGTCCTGCCCTGAAGCATCTCCTCCTCTGGCTTGTGTGGCTCGTGTTTCTCTGTATCTTTTGTGCCTAGAAAAATGTCCCGTCTATAGTGCACACTTAATATTTATTTGTTGAATTGCTTTTAAAAACTTTCAGTTTTATTACATGGCATCACTTAAATTTTAGAAAAACAGAAAATACAAACTAACAGATAACAACAACAGCAACTTATCCATACTCTGACCTGCCGAAAATTAACACCATCACGTTTTTAGGTGCATGTTTTCCAAACAAAAATTTTTTGGATGTTAATATAAACCTTTCTTTAAAAATGGGATCATAGGACACACCATTTTTGTTCTCAAACTATTCACAAGCATCGCCATCAGCACTCTAATGGCTTCATGTCACGTCGGAATAAATGTTTCTGAATGAGGAGACGTTCGAATGGATCAGGTGACTCTTTAGCAATTTCTGCCTTGGGTCTGGTTCTATAATTTCTATAGCTGCACTAACAGTGAAGTCTTTGCTGACTTTTCCCACTGGTCTGGAAACAAGAGCAAGAGCAAGAAACAACACAGGAAGTTGATTCTCTGAAGACAGAGCTCAATTTCAAGAAAAAGACCAGGATTAGTCACGCCTTGTCAGTCTGTGATTTCTAATCTGAAGTTTCCATTTTCAGTCACTCCGACACCTTGAGGGTCTAATATATAAACACCTTTTTAGTTCCAGTAGTATCTGATTTTGCATTCAGAACATTTGCATTAAAAACAAATTCCAGCGTATAGAATCTGGAGTCAGGTATCTTGGCTTTCAAATGCTGATCTAGGTGCTGGGGAAACTTTAGACAGGTTATTAAATATTTTCTATAAAATGAGTAATAACAGAAGATTAATTGAAATAATAAATATATAACATTTAATATTGCTGTAACTTCTCTCTCTCCACACACACAGCCCAAATACACAAAGATCACACACTGATCTCTTTTGGATAATTTTTTAGGTATTTTTCCCCTAAAGTAATGCAATATTAATTACATTCATACTTTGAGCTCCACCCCCACCACCTTTTATTAAAATGTTTTCCACTGGCTGGATATCTAATCAGCTCATTTTTCCCCTGTAATTCTCTGTAATTTACTTGTCTTCTAGTATAAGTGATTTCCTCCCCTTTTAAGCCTTAACGTTCGCTGCACTTACAATTTTGGTGGTATCCACTTTGCCATTGTTCAGTCGTACAATCATGTAGGAGAAAATTTCAATCCTTAATAGTGCTAAATGCTTCTAATTTTTGGATACTTCTACGATCAATTTTATTGGGGGAGTTGAATTGAAGTGAAATTTAATACGGAGCATTGCAAAGTAAGAATGTAAAAAGAGTGGACGTTATTACCATCACCCTAATTCCCTTTGACTATTCAGAATATCGCAATTTATTTCAGTAGGGAAACACAATATATGCAGCGAAAAACAGCTCAGGGACCACCTTATCTGATATTCCAAAATCACTAGGTGGAATGATCTAGTTTTCCTACGCTCCAGTAGGAAACCCAGAAATGAGACAAAAAAGAAACAAAGCTGACCCTTCAAAATGTGACGGTTCTGAGTTAAAAGAGCCTTAGGCAGCCAATGCCCCTGCATCAAACAGGAAGGCCCACAAAGGGCAGCAGGAAGACAGAGCAGAGGAGACCGCCTGTCTGAGTTCCCTTTTCATCTTCTTCAGGGCTGCGCCGCAGTTCCGGTGGCCTCTGCGCTGTGCTGCGTTTGTTAAAGAAAGGACTTGGGTTTATTCTGCTCTGAACACATCATAATGCTTTGCTGAAATGTTTGCTGTAGCCTAAGAAACAATTGTGCGTGAATATTATGGGAATATCATGAGTATTGCGTAGCATAGAATTTCTCTGGCTTCAGCGTCGTTCTTTACAGTCTAGTTTATTAATATTAACCATTGTAACGTAATATCAACATGTGGATGTTTCTACTTATTTTGAAATATATGGTTTTCATTTCACCAAAGACTATCATGTTGAGGTGAGTCGTGCCTGAACACCCAAGGGAGGTTAAATAGGAAATTACAAATTGTTTCTAAAACATCTTATTTCTGCAGAACATGTTGGCCACATTGAAAACGGGATGCAGAACTTATCATAGAATTTATCAACCTAGTCCTTCGCCCCGCCAGGCTTGGGGTTCTACTGAGAAAAGGAAGGCTGCCTTGTCTGGTTGGGGTCACAGCACCTGTAGTTTCTGACACTGATGCTGACAATATCTGAAACTATTTGCCTTTCAATAATGTGCACAGAGATAGTGGAAGAAGCCCAGACTAGAATATGGTTGAATCACAGAATTATAACTATATATATATCAGCCTTCCCCAGCTGGCTTCATGGTTTTACCACACAGTGTAGATACAGATTTTTCTCTATCATAATTGATTCTTTAAAACTCAAGTTTGGCCAGGTACGGTGGCTCACACCTGTAATCCTAGCACTCTGGGAGGCTGCGGCAGAAGAATTGCTCGAGGCCAGGAGTTTGACACGAGCCTGAGCAGCCTGTCTCTACAAAAACTAGAAAAATTAGCCGGGCGTGGTGGCGCATGCCTGTAGTCCCAGCTACTCGGGAGGCTGAGGCAGGAGGATCGCTTGAGCCCAGGAGTTTGAGGTCACAGTGAGCTGTGAAGACGCCACTGCACTGCGCTCTAGGCTGGGAGACAGAGTGAGACTCTTTCTCAAAACAAACAAACAAACATCCCTCAAGGTTAAAGTGGGTTTGATATAGAGCTTAAAAATATATGTGGCACCCACTGTATATTCTCAGCCTGGTTTGCTCATTCAGAGCTGAGCCCATCCGGAGAAAAACATCATTTCCTCTGAATATGTTCATAAATATGACAAATGCTTTGCCGGGGAAAATTAGCTGCAACGTTCTCCCAGCTCTCTGCCAGGAATACACGTTCCTGCAAGATATTTGCTGCCTGACCTGACTGTGGGATGCCGTCCCCGGACACGAGCATGAAACCGAGCTTCAGAGGTGATCGTGTTGTGCACCAACCTCGACATTCACAAGGTCACGGGAACAGATGCCTCACTGCTGTCTCGCTGTGCTGGGCGGGCAGGGGACGCGGGCAGCTGTGGCAGGCAAGAGCCACGTGAACGGTGCACCGTTTCATACATGTTGCTGTGCCGTGTACCTTAGATGGCAGTTTGAACTCTCAGGGGGCGACGAGGGAAAGATGGGCAGCATCGTTGCTGAGCCCATTGTAACCATCGTCATCATCATTATTTCATTATTTTGACACCTGAAATGAGTCAAAAGCCTCAGACCAAAAAAATAAAAAAATAAAAAAATAAGATGCTTGGGTGTGCATCACACAGAACACAGGCAAAAGAGCAAACAGAAAGAGAACCGTATTTGGCGTGTTTCTGAGCACCAAGCCTGTGCTAACGGCTTTGTGGCATACACGCTGTTGGGCGCCGTGAAGCATTTAATCCGTAGAAACCTTGGGAGTTAACACCAGAAAATCTTGGCGCCCATGTGTGTCCCGAATGGAGAATCTGTGTTCGATTCAAACCCTCTTAAGGAAGTTTCTTGTCCCACGTGAGGTTCTAGAACGTGGTCTTGTCCGTGGCTGCAGGACAGAAGCCAGAATCAATGAAGAAGAAATCGGGATTTGTGCTCACACCACCTGGGTCTAAGTCCCAGCTTTTACTCGTACCTGTCGCTTCCCTTCCCTGTCTCTCCTTGGCCCCGTCTGCCGGTGGCGAGAATGACAGCAGGACTGTCTCGTAAGGTTGTCTTGAGACCTCAGTGAGAATCCGAGTGAGCACCCAGGGCAGAAATACACACAGAGCGGCCACTGCCTATTTTGATTCCAAAACAGGTTCGGGACACTGCATGTTCGCGCAGCACAGAGATGGCAGGTCACGGTACCACGCAGCGCGCAACAAGGCTTTCCCCGGAACGGGAATTAGCAGCAGGTGGTGTTTGGCAGAGCATGTTGGAGAAGGCAAAGCTACTGAGGAAGACGGCTGATGAAGATGACATGTGAGGCTCACTTTGCAGACAGGCTGAGAATGGAAACTTCGATTCGAGCACGTGGGACTCAGCACAGACAGGCAAAGGCAGAATAAGAATAGCTCAGGGCGACACAAACGGATCAGCAGAACTTGGTCCACACAAAGCGAGCAGGAAGCAAGACCAGAAAAGAGACTATTCTTAGCCACATCCTGCTAAGAGGGTTTTGGGTTGTTTTTTTTTTTGTTTTTTTTGTTTTTTTTTGCCTTTCCTTTCTTTTAAAAAAGCCGTTTAAACCAGTTTCCTAATGAAGTGGAAATGGAAATAGGTAGTAGCCCCCCACAGGGCAATAGTCATTTACGCTTGAGCAAACTGCAAAGGAAAATAAATACAGTTTTCGTTCCATTTTTTTGTATCCTCTAGTTGTTAACAACTCCTTTCCGGTGGTCTTTAAGTCCCCGGAGGCCTCTCATCACGATACGTTAATCAAGATCCCAGGGTGCAAAGTCGATTAAATATGCATCTTACGGAAGTGTGTGGCTCTGTCGGGAAGTGGTGCGTTTGAGGGTTTCATGAACTTTCCCTGATTTCAGCCCTTCAATAATACAGAGAGCAGGTGTCTCGATTCTGCTAAGAGGAAACTGGGTCACACACCCCGACTCCAACCTTCTTCTGCCTCGGCTATTCCCGTAGTGTCTGCGTCAGGCTCCAGCCCTCCTACCTTCTCTGAAACTAGACTCTCGTCCCTTGATCAATTTGAGTCTATTTCCCTTTATCCCTCACCCCACAATCTTTCTAGATTGAGAAGGAAAAATCTGCTACCATCATCAGATTTCCTGCCTAAACACGAAATCATCATAGCTACTGTCTAAGATCCATGCCAACTATATATGTGCTTTTAAATCCTGACACTAAAATCTGTTCAGCTCAGGCCTATGTGTAATATCAATATTTTTCTGCTGAATTACCACTTGCTCCTGCATATTTTATCATTGTGTGGTTTGGGTTTGTGTTGTCAGCTTGTTGTGGGCAGAGAAACATCGTAAAAGCAGATGGCTTAGATGTGGACTATAAAATACTTTCTGATCGTGTAAATACTAGGGACATGTTTTGGGTTTAATAAACATGGACACATTTAGAAGAAGCTCCAGGATCACATGAGTGGGTTATTTGATCATATGACCAACATATGTTTGGAATTGGAGATTGGACACATACACTGCTAACCAGAGATCACCGAGATGCCTCTTCTCAGATGCAGCTCTAAGCTGCCCCTCCTCCCTTCTCATCATAGAGAAGAAAGAGGCTGTGGAAATGTCCCTACATCTGAGCTCAAGAAAAAGGTGGCAAAAGATCAGTCCAGCAGTTGGAGAAGGCAACTGGGCTTGAGCTTCCAGAAAGCAATGTCTTAGGGGTGGATTCAATCTCACCGAGAGAAGATAGGGCCAAGATCAGAGTGGACCCTGAGGGTTGAGGAGGGAAAGAGGAAGGTAGCTGTGTTCTATTTCCACTCTAACCTTGACCCTATCTTCTCACGGCAAGATTGAATCTACCCCCAGGACGTTGCTTTCTGGAAGCCCAAGCCCAGGAACCTCCCTCCTTGGGGTTATCCAGACTGTTGAATGACGTCATAGCAAACTACTGCGAGCAGAGGACACTGGCATTTGTGGGCTTTTCATACATGACCCAAAGCCCCTTCTACCATTCACGTACCCTAAACAGACTTCTACTAATGTTGACTAATGTTGCTTTTGCCCTGAGTCTGTTCACAAAGAAGGCACAGTTTAGAAAATTCCACGAGTCATCAATAAATACAGACCCAGGAGTTTGCAAAAACACCTCCACTGGCTCATTGTAATCCATTCACTCCCATCGAGCAGTGTGCTTGCTCGAAAATGCTAGAACGTGAAGGAAGATCAAAATCAGAAGGTCTATAACTCGTCTACACAGGAGGAAAAAAGTAATGAATTAAGACAACTCAGTTCCCAAAATATAGGTCTATAGAAAAACATCTGAAGCATCCAGATTAGTTTTCTAAATATATCCCCCAAATAATAAAAACTAGTCAGGGTGCAACTTACAGGTTTGCTTTTCTCCTATAGGCATTGCTAGTTATTTGTGCTTTTCCTCGCTAACGTTTGAGTCTACGTCTCGGCCTGCACCACGAGAACAACCCAGCTATGAAGCCTCCCCGGCTTTTGCATAGATCTACCGTCAACGCTCGTTAAACAGGACTGCACTAATTTGAAGTCAGTGATCATTAGACAGGGGATCACTGAAGTTTTCCTCGGTGCTCGTCAGGGATGAAATGGTTTGCTAAGTAAATTAACAGCGTCAATGCGATTTCAAGGGAAATGTTTGCCTGTCTCAGAAAACAATCTGTTGTCAAGTCCATTAGAACCCAAAGCTATCAGTTCAGTGCCTGCCAGACGCCGTTGAAATGGACGGGACAGCAGGGACTCAGGCGGACGTGGGGAGCAATCCCGGCTGCACCGCACGGTTGCCGAGTGACCTTGGGCAGGCTTCTTCCTCTCGCTAAGCTCTGCTTTCCTCCCCCAAAATAAAAATGAAAATGTCTCAAATGAGCTAATGAGTCTACAGCACCAGACAGATCTTAAATTCCCCCTTTCTTCTCTTCCACTTATTCCAGGATAACATCTCCGCCCAGGAGAGAGAAACAAACACACTTAGTTACCCCAAAGTGGGGGCCTCTACTGGAAAGTGACAGAAACTCTGTTTCTTTTCCAAATTTGCTATTTTGCAGAATGGCCTTTGAGCTCGATGTGTGAGGTGTGATCGTACTTTCAAAAGAAAATGAGAATATCTAAGAACATAACAAGATTATGTTTTGTCCTCGTAAAGTGAGTTGTCCGTGAGCATTTCCAGGCTGCACCTAAATAGCTTAAAAAAAAAAAAAAAGTAACTAAGCTTATTGCCACTCTTGGGGACACATTTCAGAATATACATCCCACAGGGAAGGTGCCAGGAATGTCATCTTCATACGTAAAAGGTGACCCATGCATCTAGCTAACCCAAAATAAAGTGTGTAAGGGGAGTGGCATATAAACCCAAAAAACGTGCCCAGTGCTGGGCACCATTTACTGGTCTGGGAACAGCTGAGCAAACCGGGCCCCAGAGGCTACATTAACGATTCCTGCACGCACAAATCCATCAGTTGTTTAATTAAGTTAAATCATAAATTGAATTTGTTTAATCATTAATTAAGGAACAAGTAGTCCTGTGCTAAAATTTAGCACCTCAGGAAAAAAAATAACTAAAAAATAATAATTCTAACTTTCTTGTACTCTGTGTCTACCAACGGTTTCCAATTCTGCCCTCTTCCCCACTCCACACACACACACACACACACACACACACGCACACACACACGTGCACACAGAAACCATTTTCTGAAATACTTTTACCTCTCCCTTCCAAACTTGGTGTTTTCAAAATCAAAGCGAGTCATTTATTGACAAATCACGTATTTGACTTTTGTTCCCTCTACAGATGGCATTTTCCTTATTTAAGAGAGGGGGAGGGAAAGCCAAGTTGCTTAGCCTTGCAAAGGTAAAAATATTGTTTTTTTTTTTTTTTCCCCCTTGAAGGACCAATATTCAGTAGAGGGCTTAAATTTCAAACCCAGGTGGATTCTCAAGAGAACTCTACCAATAATCTCAAATCCTTCAATAATCATTTTAAGAACTCAGACAACAGCACCATTAGAATTCCAAGCAGAGATATTTCCAGGCTCCCAGCTTATCCTAATACTGAGGAAACAAATGGAGAATTGCACTGATTCAATACCTAAAATTCAACTCCCTTTCGGTAACCGCCATCAGATGTTGGCTGGCACCTAGACGTCCCGGGATCACCAGAGGTGAGGAAGTGGTCACCTTCCCGTGAACGTAAGCAGTGCTCCAGCTATGATCTTGGGCAGGACTTGGAGCCTTCCAGACGGCCCGTGATTTGATGTGCTGTAGTAATGCCCTGTGGCAATTTATCCTGGTCACTGGCATCAACCCATAAGTCATTTGTGGCATCTCCTACAGGTGTTTCCCCCAAACAGGACATGCGCTCTGGTGCGCTTGGTTTTGTCTTTCACGGTGCCACGCAGGGATTCAGAGGGTTTTATTTGGCCGTGAGGCTCAGGGGCTCGCGGCCGAGCATCCCTGCTCAGGCATAATTGTCTGCATCCTCGCTGAAGTGACTGGGCTAGTTGTCATAGCAACAGACATACAAATTATCCACCTGATTTTCCCTCCTGGCTTTTCCGAGTACAGAACCGTGCAGTGTGGGAAGCCCTCGCTCCACACTCCCGGCCGAGGTAGGGGAGTTTTCTCACCTATTACGCCAGAAAGCTGATATTCAAAAATCGTGGGTCAGTCAGCGCACGCACACACCGCGTGGCGGATAACCAGGCAGGGCAGGGCACACCGCGTCAGGTGAGTGGAGCCACCGTATGCGCCAAGGAGGACGAGGTCTCTGTGGACTGGGGTGAGAGGAAGGACTTGACACAAAAGTAAGTCAGTTTTAGGTAGAAAAAGGAAAGAATCGTTTGTTCCCTGAACTTGCTGAATGAGGGTGGGGAGAGTGCAGACTCAGCAAAATTGTCTCTCTGCAGAAGTCTGATGTTTCTTTGAATGATCCAGAAAAAAATATGGACATTTTTAGTGCCTTCGATGTCACAGATGTAACATATATGGAAATGTAAATAGTGACACGGTTAGATGAATCTCTAAATCCATAGCTATGTTTTAATACATCAGATGTTGCTTGAGTTTATGGCTGATACTCGGTAGTCAGTAGAGCTCTACAAATCTGGATTTAGCACCTGCCCGTTCGGAAACAGGGTGTCACATAAAGGATGAAGGTGCCTGAACGCCCAAGAGATGAGCTGTTCGAACGAGAGGAATCGGCAGGGATGCTCGAGACTACGACACAAAGCACGGGAACGAACGCTTTAGAGAGAAGCCCAGGGTGCAGGGAAATCCTACAGGAGGGCTCAGGAAGAGAGTCAAAGGCGGGCACGTGCCCAGGACGCATCACAGGGAATGAAGCATCGGCCGGGCTGGGGGCACTCGAGGCAGGAAGGTTCGAATGACCCAAGACTCACGGTGCAACTTCACTGCGTTTCTTCATGGTGGGAGTAACAGGGGTAGAAATAAAACCAGAAGGCAGATTGGTACGATACCAGGGACAGCTTTGAATGGCAATGGCACAGGTTTATATTTAACTTGGGAAGCCACTCAGAATTTCTTGTGCAGGTAATGACACAACTGGAGATGCACCAAAAAGAAAATATTGATGGGCCACCTACTCGTATGGAAAATGAATCGAAGCGGGGCAGATGCTAGGCAAGGAATGTGAGAGGTATCCAAGAGTGCGCCCATCTAAGCCATGACAAGACACCTGGCAAGGACGAAGTAGACTCAGAAATGATCGTGAGGTTCCCATGGCTAATGATGGGACAACTTGAACATCAATGACAATAATAACTGCAATGTCATTATTTTGAAAACTGATAAAGGAAAAGAATGAGACATTAGATGGCCTTTCTTCTACAAACTGGACCTCATCACCAAACAGATGATTTGGAACACGTCTCTTCATAGAAGCATTCTAGCCAACGATTTAGGAAGGAAGGATAGAATACAGCAGTGCTATTTTACAGCCCCTAATAAAAGAATAGATCCAGGTTAGTGGTATTCAAAGTATGGTGAGGCCACAGCAAGAAGGCGGCTGTCTGTAAGCCGAAGAGAGAGTCTTCACCAGAAACCAACCCTGGCACCTTGACCTTGGATTTCCCAACCCCAGGACTGTGAGAAATAAATTTCTGTTGTTGAAGCCACGTGGTCTGTGTGTCTCGTTTGGCAGTTTCAGCGATTATCACAACCATGGTGGCTTCATTTCAGTACAAACAACTCATTCGGTACTATATGTTTTTGTTAGATTTCCACAGCATTACACGGAGGCTTAGATGCTCCATCACATTAAATGAACCTGGTAAAAAACAAATAGAAATCAGATGCAAATAAACGCTTTATTGAGGACTCCTCCCCATCTACACCCAACAGTATTTTCTCCCAGTGTTGTTTTCATACATTTCAGATCAGGATAAATATTCTAGGCTCCAGCTTTCATCTCAGCTTCCTTGACAAACAAAAATGCTGCCAAGGAAACCGTATTCCTTCTTTCAGTCTGGTATGGAAATGATTCGGTACAGAGATGGAATCCTACCTGTTGGCCGGTTGCTGTGTGTACGGATTCTAACCCAAGCTGTCCAGCTTGTATTTTTCATCCAAGAAGCGCACAGTGCTAAGCAAACATAATCTGGCCATCCTCAAAGGTACGAGATGAAGAAATACCCCTTTTATACAATCAGAGACTTGAAACCTCAGGTGAGAGAGAGCTATGAATTTGTGACATTCATAGGAAAATTTACAGATTGCTAAAAAAAAAAAAAAATAGGAGACACCTAAATAATATCACCTACCAAATGTATTTGAATTGTCAAAATGAGTTTTATTAAGAGGAAGGCTACAGTAAAAGAAAGATAATGAAAACATCTGCGATGATACTTGGAGTTTTTGTCATTGTTGTTGTTATTCGGGACTCAGAGGTAGCCATGGAATCCAGTTACAATTTCAAATATTTTCACATCAGTGGTGCGGGTTTATTCTAACGCATACACAATGTGGAAGCCGCATTAAATCTATTGCCAGAGTGAGAGCCTACAACTCAAGCCCAAGAGACTCCAGACAAAAGGAATTGTTTTTAAACAAACAGAATTGTTTACATAAGTGTTTTCATATAGTACTTTTTTAAGGAGTTCACATTTTTAGTCTTTGCAAATAAAATAAAAGGAGCCTGTCTCAAGACCAGCTGTGACTGTTTTCCCTCTGGTTTTACGTGTCTCATACATATTCCCAAATGGTGACGGAATCTCCCACAGCCTCTGGGCTCTAGCCCTGGGCGTTTTGAGGATCTCAGGCTAAAACCTATAGAAGGCTTTTAGAATAAGGCCCGCCTCCCCTTCCAGGGTTGTCCAACAGAAATATAATACGAGGCACAGATGCCAGCCACAGATGTAATTTTAGATTTTCCAGTAGCCACGTTAAACTAAGCTACACACTAAAGCCACATTTCTGTAAAATGAAAAAGGTCAAAGTAGTTTTACTATTTTATGTAATCCAATAAATACAAAGTGTCGTCATTTCAACATGTAATCAATACAAAAACTATTGAGCTATATTGCATTTTAAAAAAATACTTCAGTCTTCAGAAGCTGCTGTGTATTTGACACTCACAGCATATCTGGACTCGGGCCAGCCACGTCGCGAGTGTTCAGCGGCCACAAGCAGCCAGCGGCTGCCACAGACAGTCAGCAGTTCCAGCCGATGCGGTCAGCTGGGCTCTTCCCAGCAGAGTTATGGAACCCATCTTAAAGATGGTCTTATTATACATGGCAACAGCCAAAAAATTAACATCCTGGCAATCACAATCCTATGTAGGGTTAGAACTGGCAACTCAATTATTTTACACTGGTAGGAAGAGAGTATCATGTTCTGCACCAAAAAGGGCCTTGGCTTTAAGAGCACACCCTCTTCAGTTACTGCTTTTTCCAACCTCAGCACCAGTGCATTTGCAGATTTTCTACAAATTCAACTTCTCGGGGCCAGAATCTTCATTACAGGAAAAGCTCTCTAACTCTGTAGGGAACTGGTGAAGGTCAAGATCTCCATTGCTCTCATTGGCTGACGAGAGCAAAGAAACTGCTCTTGTACAAACTGAATCATCAACCCGCTGAAATACAGAATAAACGTGTTTCTATGGAGCACGCTGCATGCTCTACACGTTTTTTCCCGTTTTTGTACTTAGTAATTTTTATTATTTTAATAGATTTCATTTTGCATCATCAGGATCCCAGAGTTTATAATTTGCCAGCCTTTGCTCAGGTGCACGCCACGATGTCTGAATGGATCATTTCTCTTGGCAACTATAGCATGATGTGAACTTGACCCTTCCTGTTCACATTTGGATGTAAGTTAAAATTTAAGTCACCAGTTAGAGGTATGTTTAGAAAATGAGAATTCTGACTGCATTGCAGAATCCTTCCTACTATTCCCTGGTGACTTTGAACTCACAGGACCAGAGAAAGACAGGTTAACCTTTTTTGTTTGTTTCCATTTTTAACATATATATGGTCTCCTATCGGATTACCAGTGCGGTAGACAAATAGCCACGGAGTCCTGAGATGAGTTGGGCGGACAATAAACATCGACTTACTGGACCTGAGACTTCGAGGACTTCCTTTAAACACAGAAGCACATCCTGCCATTTGAAGCTTTGGAGATGCATGCAAAAATGAGATTTTTTTGAGGTTTTGTTTCCCAGGCAACTGCTCTCCATTTGAGATTGAGCGTGAATGTTAGAATCCCCCAGCGGCACTCTCCCCTACCCACCCTCTTCCTCTCTGCTGCAGTGAAGCCGTGAGCACCGAGGACCCGGCATCCCAGCCTCCTCCGGAGAATGAAAGGAGATGCCCAGATGGTTAAGACATGATGCTAAATTCACAGGTATAAAACGCCCGCCAGTGGGCAAGGCACTCCAGCAACGTTCTGTGTAATATCGACAGAGGAAAGGCACAAGTTGATCAATACACTCGTGGGCTAGAAAAGACAGGAAAAGAAGGTACCTTCGCCATCTGTTGTAACCTTTCAACTGCATTTTTATCCCAGTTGCTAATGGGACGTGGAAAGCCAGCTTTTTCAGAACCATAAACTAAAGCGTTAGGATCTGAGCAGTAACTCGCTTGCTGCCAGGGTGGTTTAGCAGAAAACAAGCCACAAGTGTCCACCGTTAAAACAGCTCCTGAAATTTGCCTTCCAGGGAGCCTGAAATCACCGGGGGGACTTCAAAATCACCCAGGTGGTCAATATCAACTTGAGGATTTTCTAGTAATTTCAGGACCTGTTAAATTTATATAACACATTCACGTCCATTATGAAAAAAAAATGCTTTGGGCTCATAGTTAAAATAAGTGGCTAATTCTCCAGAAAAGAGCATGCCTTTTCCACCAGAAATGCTCCCAGCTTTTCTAAGCAATGGTGAGTTTCACGTGGAGGGGTGGGAAGATGAAACATATTAGACTTGTTATTTCAGAGGTACTTTCTCTTTCTCAATGTGATCGTGGCACTAGTCTTCAGATACAAATCATAAGGAGATCACATGTGCAATTTGACGTTTGAAAACAAAAGTAACCACGAGCTCCCAGTACTCAAGACAGAACATTTTCTTGACAGGTAAAAGGTAAAAACTAGCTCTTTAAAAGAAAATATAAATGAATTTTTAAAAATTAAACCTTACTATTCTCTCTACCTCTCTCTCTCTCTCCCTCATCCATCACTACTTCTATCAGGTGTGTTTCTGAGAAATGTTTCTAAGAATTTCTAATTTAGAAATTCCTTTCAGTAATGAAGCTGAAACTTGTATAAGAAGAGATGTATGAAGCTGTGAATTCTAGATTATTCCAGAAGACTATAATTTTTTCTGGATTTCAAGAATTCTTGCTATCTTTTCTTAAGTTAACCTGCATATATTACTACCCTGCATTTACTATGGAGATAAGATAATATGAAGGTCATCGAATTGGTCATTTTCCAGTGATTTTCCTGTTTTTGTTGCCTTCTGATGGCCTGATCCACTAGACTGAGAGAATTAGCTATTAAACTTTTCAATCAGAGAGCACAGTTCTTGTTTTTATTTTTTTAGCTCAAGCTATTTTCCTCAATGGCACCTAAGAGGCATATAGACCATCCCTTCCCCTCAGCCATGCCCACATTCCTGACTCTCTAAATAGACAGATATTACAAAACTACAAACCCATTCTAATGGGACGATCATTCTCTAAACATGTGGGGGCAGAGAGAAAGGAGAAAGTTCCTATGCTTACGAAATCCAGGACTGTCCGGGAGACTTTTCCTTGGGCTACCTTGATTTGATTACATAAGTCAAATAACTAAAAAATCCAGGAAGCTTTTCTCCAAGCCATATTTTGGTAGTGTAAATGTCAGACCTTCCATAGAATGAAATGCTCACAAAATGTCAGATCTATTTACATGAGGCGTTTGTAGGGTGAAATACAGCAAAAATGAACACTCACACGACTGGAAAGGAAAGAAAGCTTGGTGTGACCTACCCAGTGAGGATGACACTTTAATTAAATGGGCAGGATGGAACCAATCTGCCTAACGTTTAAGAGGTTATAATTTCAGGCTGTGAAAAATAATGTCTTTTTGTGAACTCAAGAATGCCAGTACTTTTATGGTGTTTGGTGTATCCAAGGGGCAACTAATTTCATAAAACCTCAAGTAGCACCTACGAAAACACAAAGTATGACAAGTCAAGAGAAAACAAGAAAACAAAGAATGAAAAGGAAAAGGAATACAATAAAAACTATGAAATATGAAAGGATAAAAGAGAAAGAAATGCAAAGGAGAGGATAATTCTAAAGATGCCTCAGGAATCTGAACGAGCATGACCCCTGATCTGCACAGAACAGAGTTAAAGAAACAAGACAGTATTATTATGCACATGAAAATGCCCAAGATTAAAAACTACATAATTTCAAATGCTCTGAGTTTCTGTTCCCGAGTTCTGCTGCAAGTTCCTAGGCATGTGCATCTGGGAGCAGATCCAAATTATATGTTGCAACGTAAGAACCTCAGAATTTTGTATATGGCAGGGGTGCTGGAAAGGATGTGATACAAACCCTTCAATCTACAGATAAAGAAACTAAGAGAGACTTCCGCCAGTCCAGAAATCCATTTTCCCTTCATTACAACTCAATGGGGACCCGTGAGAGTGGGATAATGAAGTAGCAGGAGGAAGATGATGGGCTTTGATGAGACCAACATTGACCTTGAAAGCTGGATATTATTTCTGCTGACCTTGAAGTCAGGGAGGTCTACCTGCAGTATCGCTCTATAGAACCTCATCCTCAGATTGAAAACATCTTACTTTTGGAAATTTATCATAAGATAGGTAACTTCCTGAGTTTCTGAAGCAAGCTTTCCTGCACACCCTCAAATTTCCCCTTTACCAAGCCAACTCATCAAAAATGCTTTTGAGATTATTTGAATCTGGATTCAAAAATATTTCAGACTTCCTATTTATAAATGTGCCCATAATTTTATTTAGAAATTTTCCCATAAATATCTGAACTGAACTGTTTTTGGGACCATTAGCCTGTTTTCAACGAATTTTCTTTAGGCAAAAGGGAAGTTTGAAGTGCTTTTAAAACCTCAGTTAAAAAATGTCCAAAAACTTGTTTTCTCTGAAAGCTTTGTTTGGTAGCACCCATCGTTTTTCTACACACTTGCCCATACTGGGTCATCCATTTCCACATACACTGGGCTAAAGAGAAGTGGATAAATAGGACATTACAATGTCCAAATTAAACCTTTTTTCCATCACAAAAACAACACATGCTCAGTAAGATTTAAAAATACAGAAATGCAAAAATTAGAAAAATATTATTCATAACTCCATCATTGCCAACATTTGGTTGTATTCTCTTTAGGGTTTCTTTTTTCTGAGGCCATTCTCCCACTTCCACTGTGTATCTAAAATTCTCATGAAATGACTTTAAAATAGAACTGTAGGACGAGATGTTAATTGGTGCGAGGTATTTGAATTATCTGGAACACCATCTCAAATTTCTACTTTAGTGTCTTTAAGCGCTACAAATGGTTTACCTAATTAATATCTTTCATGTTTTAGTGCTTTTCATCTGAAGCTCCTCACAGTAGACTTTTAAAATGAGTGTGTTTCTGTTCATAAAATCACTGCCTCTTGCCCAGTCTCTTCTTATTTTCTTTACCCTCAGGTCTGATTCACTGCAATGGTTGAACTTTCAGAATAGCACTTCAGAAACTCCCCCTTCTCTTGAAGGAAGTCACGTAACTAGCAAGGAGTGGGCTTGAAAGGCACAGAGAATTAGAAAACGGAGTGGTTTAGAGTCAACTAAGAGGCACAGATTAATTAGGAAAGCATTTCTTGGCTGAAAATATCCTTAGACAGAATGTTAGCTGTCATATAAAAAGGATGTTGTCAACTTAACATAACAAAGGGTGGTCTCATAGAAAGGACACATTTTATAAATCATGTCGCATCTACAGGGTGTTCAGCCCTGCGTGCCTTGTTGTAGGAAGAGCAGAGACTGGGGCTCACCCAGGAAGACAGTCCGCATGGTGGCGCAGAGGGAAGGGAGGAGGAGCCCTGATACGGGAGTGGCAGATAAAGGAACTCAGGAGACTTAGGAATGGAGAAAACCCATGGAGGCTACACCAGGAGACCTCAACTATGAGAGAGGAGTGTGCTAAGGGGATGTGAGACTTCTCTGAGGCTCCAGAAGGCAAAAGCAGAACCCATAGATTGGATGCATCGAGGGGCTAGAAATCAGCTCTCTAAAATTAACTTGTTTCTAAATATTGGGATTTCTCAAAATGTAATAGTGTGACTTGCCTGGGTTTCCAGGCTGAAAAGTTTAATAAGCGGCTGCTAAGTGGCCACCCAGCTGGGATGTTCTAAAGAGAATTTCTGCACGAGGCTGTAGGCTCTAGGGGTTGCACTCTTATCTCTCTAAGGTCCCTTCTGACTCTCAAACTCAAGGATTAGGGGATGCTGCTAGGAGGATTTCTACGCTGAAAGGGAGATTGAACTACATACCGAGTGACTCTTAATTCCTACCATCCTGTAAATTCTTTGCCTTTTTTTGTTGTTGTTATTTTGACAGTTCACCAGGAATTATATGACAATGTCTCACTTTTTTAGAAGTCTTATAAAGTCTTAATAAATTAAACAGATCTTCCTAGAATGATACATTTCCTAGCAAGAACAAGTCCACGAGCCAATGAGTAGAATGCCCCCAAGAGCCCTCTACCAAAAAATATAGAGCATATTGCTGCAGTTTCATGCTAATAAGGATTGCAAGGGAGTGAGATTTTCTAATTT
The DNA here is from genome assembly GCF_041146395.1 of Eulemur rufifrons. NCBI lineage: Eukaryota > Metazoa > Chordata > Mammalia > Primates > Lemuridae > Eulemur > Eulemur rufifrons. The sequence continues at coordinate 2,087,547 of NC_091007.1, read as the reverse complement.
TCTAGTCCTTGTTTTTCATGACAACATCTGTTGACCTAAACCTGGCATTCAGCACAGCACATATGTGCCAGAAATTGCAAAGGTGGATGAGACCAGAAAGGAGGCATATGTTGTTCAGGAACAAGGAACGGGAAAAGAGAAGAGAGGAGGGGTTTTATAGGGATTTTTTTTTTTTTTTTTTTTTTTTGCTTGTTTTCATAAATCACTTTTTAAAATCAGAAACAAAGCACAAAATATACACCATAAGATCTTAGGCTTGGAAGAACTGCTTGCTCTGCAGCCTTTCCCAGGAATATTCAAAACCAGTGAAATGATCCCATCGGCGCTGAGCGGGTCCAGGCGGAAGTCTGCTCTCTGTAAGGACTGCCGAGTGACGGCTTGGTTGACAGAGCCGAGTTCTCAAGATCATGATTGTCTCCAAGCAAATAACCCTTTACAATGTTACCATCTCTCCCTTCCAAAAATTGGTCGCATTTCCTACTAAATGTTTACAGTTTGGGTTTATTTCGTCTCATGTCTAATTTGCTTCAAAAGCCAGAACAACCCAATCCTACCGTACCTCTAATAATTCTGTAATGTTCTTCCTTCTGCGACATCAAACAGTTCCTGGTCGTTCCTGGGCATCTAAGCTAAGCTAATCGTGAATTCCAATGGTACTCACAGAAGAAAAGGGAGTTTGAGGGGGATCTGTTCTCTTGGCGTGTCGGATATTTTTGGAACGAGCCTTTCAGTGACGCAGGTCCGATGCCTCCCCAACACACGTTCCATTCTGCCCCAGCAGGGCTCCCTGTGTCAACCAGGCGGGGTGGGAATTATACATATCTCAAGACAAAGAATCTTGATAAAGCCACCGTTTGTTTCAGAAACATGTTTTTATGCCTCTTGACGTGCTATTTAGAGAGAGAACAGGGATTGAATAAAAAATAATTTTGTTCACTAAGAGAGATGGCTTCCGGTTGCATTGTTACAGAGCCTTTTTATCAAACCACCGGTTGCTAAAACTAATGACTACCTTTGACCTCTGTTGGAAATAGCCTGCTATCCAATTATAGTTTCCAGAATCATTCTCTCCTCTTTAGAGCAAGAGGCAGAGCAGCAGAAGGTAATTAGCAAGAACTGCAGGGACAGCATATTTTCTAGACCGGGTGACAATGTTGGCTTTGGCTGAATGAAGGGAAAATGATTTTATTTTCTCTTTGATGGAAATTTTGACTGCTAGTGTTTCTATATATTGGGGATGTTTCGATATTGTATAAGAACCATTTCACCAAGGGAGGGGGAAACCGAATAATGAGGCAGAGAGAACCAAGACAATCAGTGTCAACCAAAGCCCGGGTTGAGGGGTGGGGCTGGATGGTGTCCCTGGGCCCAGACAGTGTCAACTGTCCTTGCTCTTTCAATGACCTGGGAGCCAGAAGGAAACACAGACTAGATGTGGAAATTTGTAGAGATGCTCAACAGGAAGCAAAGGACTTTTAAAAGAAAAAAAATCTACTGTGAGTTTTAGCAGCTGGCCTAAGGCAGAGAAAACCGACGTGGTGATGTCATGGTGACCACTGTTGTTTCCAAGCGTCTACCCCTAAAAAAACATTCACAGTTTTCACTCATTCAATGGGCATTTTCAAGAGTGCTGTGCGTCTTCAGGGATGTGAGCTCAGGGGCTCAAACCCAGGAAAGGTGGGGGCAGGAGGGGAGAGACTGTTCGGGTGAAGAGGAGGCGCTTCTAGGATTGGCAACATCGGGCTCTGCTACTGGTTTGTGAACATGCATGAAAAACTGGGGGAAAGTACGAGAAAAGAAAAAAACCATGAAGAAGAGAGGAAAGTGCTAGATTGCCAGAGCCTAAACCGAAAGAACTTTGCACTTGCTACAAGGTCCCCAGAGTCCAGAGGAGACAGGAGAGAACACCTGTCTCATGTCAACACCATGCCCAGAAGGACGTACAGGAATCCAAGTCGAAAAGGGGATTGAGATTCCCATGAGATGTAGCAGTGATACGACATCCATGTCTTGGGACCCAGGAATTGGATTTCACGTGTGTGTGTACAAAGCTGGCCTGATCATGTTTGAATTCTTCTGCTCTGACTTCCTGTCGTAAGTATTCTCTGTACATCCAACACGACGCCTCTGTTAGCCCTTCCTTGCAATGGTCGAGAGGTAAGAGCTTATCTATTTTATAGGTAGGCAAAATAAGATGACAAAATCTGGGTTTGGCCCTCTGAGAGTGGCCGAGGGCTCTAAAGATCTAGGTTCTGAAAACCATTCTTCCCTCTGGCACCTCGAGCGTCTTCAGGGAAATTATGAATTCCTCTAGATCTCACTTTTGGAGAAAAGATGATAATGTTGGCAGAAAATCACCAACTCAGTAGATACTGCCCTGCGTGGGGAAACCATGGCTTAGAATCCACCTGATATCAGGCAGAATTTTCTACGACAAAGAGGAATTAGTTAAGGACAGGGAGCTAGTGGGGAGAGAATACATCAACGAGGCTTGGGCTGTATCTGCTCCACTTGAAACCAACGCTCACCCCTCAGGGCCCTTCATAAATATGAATGAACTGACCTGCCAATGACCACACCTTTCCTTCTTTACCACGTAATACTGTAGTGGCCTTTGGGGTCTACATTCGGCCCTGTCACCCCTGAAACCTGCAACTCGAGCTTATTGATACACAAAAGGCATTAGCCAAGCAAACCTACATTACCTGCCGTCTACCCCCCCAGCTGAATTTTCGGTCCCAATATCTCTTCCCATTTTAGTCTGAGACTATGAAGACTTGCTTTCTGTTCCTGTTCCTTTTTGACCATTGATGAAAGGAATTAAGTTCTTGGTACTTTTACAAATGAAAACTAAGAGCTTCTTCCATTATCCTGCAGGAAAACTGATTAGGCAAACCAACCTTCATGACAGTAGTGACTGCTACGGCTTATTGGCCAGCCTCGTGCCTGTCTCCCTGCCCTTGTCTTCTCCAGCCACTTGCTGCCGGATCTTTCTGCATGTTCCTGGGCCAACCCCAACAGAAGGAAGAAGCAGAACAGCATCCTCATTATTGCCATTAATAGATTTGGTAACGAGGGGGCCCAGGAGAAACTCAGAGTGCCCACCTAACATACCTCTTTCCCCAGCCAGCCCTCTTGGCAGGACCTTCCCAAACTCTTGCCCTACCCACTGGTTATGACCTTATTAACACGTCACTGCCCCAGGTGACTTCCACATTTTGGGCTGGGTCTGCCTGATACTAACACCTGCACAAAACAGGCCTGAGCTCAGGACATCTTCTGTCCACCATGTCCTGGATAAGGAGCTTCTTAGAGTCTACAGCTGGGTCCCTCTCCCAGTAGCTGTCCTGCCTGGCCTCAGTTTCCCTCCCTCCTCATCTGTTTATCTGAAAAGCAATCGATCTGCTTAGCCCCAGCCAAAGTGTGCAAAGCACAGACACTCGCAGCTAAAGCATCCACTGGGATCCGGCTTCCACTCTCTCCGGGACAAAGTGCCAGAGAAGGGCCAGGGCGCACTGTCCTCCCAGAAGACAGTCCCCCATGTGTCATCCTGCCTCATTTCCCTCCGCATCCAGCCTTCCTCCCCATCTACTGGAACTATAAAGATTCTCACTCTCCCTTGACATTAACAGATGATACAACTCTGCTTTCTTTTTTTGTTTTTTTTGTTTGTTTGTTTGTTTGTTTTATTTCAGCTCATTATGGGGGTACAAAAGTTCAGGTTATATATAACTCTGCTTTCTAAAAAGGAGAACGACTAATAACTGTCCTTATCCCTCTCACTGTAACCTTTTTTAAACATAAAACTGCCCCCATAAAGCTTTTTCATTCCACATACTGCACCATGACACCGTTTATCAGATGAAAATAGACATGAGGCCAGTAATTCTCTTCACCTTGTTATGGTATAGAGATGCAATTGATTTTGTATATTGAGCTTGTATCCTGCAACTTTCCCAAACTTACTTATACAAATTAGTCCACTCTTTTTCATACATTCTAGTACACCACTTCCGGATAGATATCCAAAAGAAATGAAATCAGCATGTCAAAGACATGTCTGCATTGCCATGTGCATTGCAGAATTATTTACAATAGTCAAGATATGCAAACAATCTAATTGTCCACAGACAGATGAATAGATATAGAAAATGTTACACACACACACACACACACACACACACACGATGGAATATTACTCAACCTTTAAAAAAGAAGGAAATTCTGCCATTTGCAACAATATGGGTGAACCTGAGGACATTACACCAAAGGAAATAAGCCTGGCACAGAAAGAAAAATACTGCCAGATCTCACTGATATGTGGAATCAAACAAAGTCACCAGTAGAAGCAGAGAGTAGAATGCTGGTTGCCAGGGACTTGGGGCTGGAGGGAAATGGAGAGATATTGGTCAAAGAGTAGAAAGTTTCAGTTATGCAGGATGAGTAACTGAAGATACAACGTACAGTAGGTGGCTATAGTTAATACTACACGGTACCCTTGAAATTTGCTGAAAGATTTGATCTGAAGCATTCTTACCACACACAAAAAATATTGTATCATAACCACATGAGCTAATATACCTTGATTAGCCTGATTGTGGTGATCATGTTACTATGTTATATATATTCAAAATGTCACACTGTACATCTTAAATATATACAATTTTTATTTGTCAAATATACCTCAATAGAGCTGGAAAAAAAAATTCTCACAAAACAGTGGCAAACAGCACACGGCTTATTCCACCCAACTTGACTCCACATTTGTTTGACTTCTGATTCTCAAATCCTACGTGCACGGCTTTCCATAACCTCCACCTGGCGGCAAAAACAGGTCCCGTGAGTTCTCTTTCCAATATTAAAGAAATAACAAACTGTTTCATAACGAGAGTATTAAACTATTTTATTTAAATGCTTGTCCATTTTGCCAACGAGGGACTATCGGTGGATGACTTGAATTACAAACAAGGAGGGCTCTTGCGTTAATTTCTGCTTCCCTCTTGTGTCAGAGACGAGTAATGACAATCGCGAGACAATTACACTGGTTTCTGCTTTCTTCAGCTCTCTCCCTTGACTCCATTTCTTCTCCATCAGAATGAAGGAAAAGTCTGCATCTGAAATCTAATCTGTTCATAAAGCATCTCTCAGCTCCCTTGAAACTCTCGGTAAAATGTATCTATTTCCTTAAAAGCAACAATTTCAGTGAGTGATAGAATAAAATTAAATCAATACAACACAAGGCAGTAAACCTTCTTTGTCTCGTGTCTTCCATACAAACTGCCTCAAAACAATTTTCAGGCTTAAGTAATGCTGTTACCAAGTTAGAGACAGCTCCCTGCAGAAACCCAGAGGAATACGGATCCGTGATCGGCGTTGGGTCTGTTTTAGAACATCAGTCACTGGTTTACAAAATACAGGTGAATGCTTTTTTCACATGATGACTCTGAAAATTCATGCTATTTTTTTTTTTGCATCATTAAAAGCTTCAGAAGGACTGTTTATTTAAAGAAAATCTTTGATGAATTGTTTTTTGTAAAGCAAATAAAGACTCTCCGATTTTAGCTGCTTTACAAACTCATTTGTTACGTGGATGAGGTTTGCTTGGGGAAGAGCTAGAATTTTCATATAAAAGGGGCCTATGAGCAACTTGGCAACTGGTTTTTCTTTGACTGTATGTTTCTCCAGGGCGGTTTTGGGGGAGGCTGTGGGTGCCGTTGTTGAGAACATTCAAGGGTTTCTCCACTGCTGGTCACCACTTGGCACCACTGCTGGGATCCCCACTAAGTATCTCTCATTACTGCTACAAAAACTGACAAAACTCTAGTCACATCAAGAAGCCCACACGTATGTGTTCTCCTTTCCTTTTCTCTGTATCTTACTGTGACTAAAGGTGTCACCCAAACCAGAGCCAGCACCTTTCTGCACATTAGACCTGTCTTTGTCACTTGAAGTGTCCAAGGGCAAAACTATGCCATGAAGCAGCAAGTAACTATTAATATAAGCTGCCTGTGCCACTTAGCCATGACTTGCAGACGCCGTGGTGTACTCAGGCAGAAAGAATAAACGGTGCTTTGGGCACAGCGTGGTGCAAATGTCCTTCCCTCCTCTTGGGCAGGGACATGAGTATGTTTGAGTCAAGTGCCAACACAACGCGGACATTCACAGAGAGAAGTCATTAGTGTCTAAACTGTACTATCAAATGGGGTAGCCACTAACCGCACGTGGCTACTTAAATCTAAATTAATTAAAATTGCGTAAGACTAAACATTCAGTCACTCTGTTGCATTAGCCACAGGTGACAGTGGCTACCATATTGCATGAAGCAGATATAGAACATTTCTGTCATCACAGGAAGTTCTAAAGCACAGTGCTGATCTAGACACCCTCATTTCATGTGAAATTTCTTGGCTCTGACAAGTTCATAATTAATGGCCCAAAGAATGGTGATTGAGTCCCCAGAGGATGTTCCCTTAGGACTACAAGGGGTTAAATCTAACGTGAGCAAGCAGAGAATTGAAAAAAGCAGGATTTAAGGATTGCACAGGGCCAGGAGAGAGAGCTGTGGTCCTCTGACATTGAGGTCGACTCCTGCCCCTACTGGAAATCGGACACTGCACAACTGTGCCTGGATTAAGGCACCAAAACAGAAACCTGGTTTTGCTCTAGCTGTAGAATACTTCACTCTCTTATGACACCCTTAATCTTAGAAGTTTTAGAAGAAAAGAAGTAAAAACCTGACGGATTATTTATAGCAAATAAACTTGGGTGATTACACAAAGTATACACAAAATAGCACTACATAATTTTCAAGGCTGCGCACATCCCTAAATACATTTATGGGATTGTCTGGGAAGCATATTCAATACGCAGAAGTGACTCAGAACGATGATTACGAGTGACCTCCTAGAAGATGACTTCTCCATCTCAGACTCCTGAAACACAACAGCAGAGGGGTTTGGACAGTTACACGCTGATGAATAAAAATAGCAAAGCAGGCATCTGAGTAGAAAAGACCACAATGGGGTCGATTCTCCCACCCGTACATGCTACCTCAACAGTTCCATTTAGCAAATTGCAGCACGGTTCCCTGAGTGGTTCTCCGGCGTCCATAATGAAGGATGCCTCTCTCCAATGCACCTGATGTCTTACTCTCAGAGAAAAATGTTAAATGCATACCAGGTTCATCCAGCCTGTGCGCACTAGGCCCTGTACCTAGGAAGTGGTCTGCTCAGAGACAGGCATTACCCAGCACCAAATATGTCCACACCACACCTTTAGAAACATTCAGAGCCTTTCTAAATTCTGCAATCCGAGGACAGAGTTGACATTCATGCGTCAGCTGTCTGTGAGCCATACATGTAGGAAATTTTATTTGTCCTCCTACAGAGGCTTGATTCGGAGGCAGGAGTCCCTGGGTTTCCAGCAACTTCACTCAACACCATCTCATTTTGCCCCTACGGCAAACCAGCGAGTAGATATTGTCAAGCCCCTTGCACTGACGAAGAGGCCGAGGAGGGGACATGCTGCAGTGGGGGTGCAGGATGGCGCATCTGAAGGGTTTCAGACACACCTCTCATGAATTTTCCCATCCAAATGACAGGCATCTACTTTCCTGGCTCTTATTTGAAAATGCCACATGGAAGAAAATCCCCAAACCATATGAGAGCTATTTCAACTGCCTTTGTCTGTCTTCTTTTTTTCAAAACCAAGCTCTCACAAATGCCTCTAATAAATTTTTACCGTTTATTGGGCTTATCAAAGATAGGGAAACTTCATATTTGCATGGCAAATTCATCACCTAAAGAACAAGCTGACATTTCCTTTGCTTTTTAAGCAGCTCCTTGAGTCTTGGAGCACACATTTCAGATATACTAAAATATTATCCCAAAACATACCAAAATTTTTCTTTAAAAAAATCATTGTACAAAAATAAACCCTCAAACTGGCTTAAGGAAAAATAATTCATTATGAATGTCCGTATGTTTTTCAGAACGTGAGAGTGAGAATACAATGGGACCTGGTAAAAAAAGGAGAACCAGGTGAGGATCTTGTTCTCCTATCTACCCACATCTGCATATCTGATGATTTGTTTTTCTCTTGTTCTGCAAAAGCACATGGCAGGAAACAACACGGCTGACAACAGCTTTTGTGCTTTCTGTCTTAATAGTTTCAGGCCCAAGACAGATACCAAGCAGACTTTCTCAGTTTCAAACCCAGTGCCCCCAGGAAGGGACTTACCAGCCCAGCTCGGAACAGCTTCTGCCTCCACACAAATGAACTCTGGACATGAATCACGATCATGCTATTTGCAAGAAATGAACAGATAATCGTGTGGAGTGTGTGCGTGTGTGTAAACACCCGTGCCAGGAATTGTCACTGCTGACTTTCTCCATCCGCCTTTTCTCTTTAAAGTCAAGATTTTGAAATATCACTAGTGAATTTTTCTATTTACCTGGCTAAGCAGGAATAAAATAACTTCACGTGGAGACAATGATATAACATAGAGGTATTTGTATCATTTTTGTAAATTAGGTGATGTACCCCGATATTATGTAAGATTCCAATGACACATAATGAAACCTCTAAGTACCTTTACAGAAATTGCCTCTCATTGGATAATCTATAAACCTTTTCCATCTTTGCCACATATACAGAGAAGCTTCTCCCATAATGACACAGGAATAAGGCTTTCACCTGCAGAAACATTACCGGTGTGGATTTGTCATTTTCTCTTCTACAATATTACTCAACCCCTCAGTGCTTAGTTTCTCTGTCTATAACACAGGAATAATAATAGTAGTAACTACTGAAAGAATTACACCCTTTAAATTAACAGACTTACTATGCTCAGGACAATGCCCTGAACTTAGTGTTCATTCAAAAATGTTAGCTATTATGGTCATAATCGATATTATGCTCACACTGATACCATGACCAAATTATGAATAACACTTTTCCTCCTAAGTCTTGTTAACATAGTCAACAACAGAGAAGAATTCACCTTTAACATCGGTAAGAATATGGTCAATGTCAGTAATACCGCTGCTGTGGTAATAGCTTGCCCACACGGGTGGTGAACTAGCCAGATGATGTGGGGAGACCAGGAGAAAAGTACGTCGCTGAATTAGCCGACATTTGCCTCAAGTGAAAATTTCAGGAATGGCTGGAAACTACAGCCCACTGAAGACCTGTCGGGCACAAGCACACACACCCAAACAGACACGCTTGGCATTTGCCACTGCGAGGAAACCACCCTCACTTCCTCACCTTTTCACCCCACAATCTTGAGCTTCTTCCCTGGCTCCCTGCAGAAAGCCGACTGCCAGATCCTCTACAGCTACTCAGAAGTAACCCGAGACAGCAGAGCCTGCGAGAACCTGGAAGGACACAGAGCCAGCCGCAAACGCTCCCTGCCTTTGTAACGGTGCGTGGCGGTGGTCTCCTCACCCTCAGTGAAACACCTCCTCCCGTGTGGTTGACATTGTTACTTTTTGCCTTTCCCTTCCCCCCCGCCCCAGTAAATGCATAAAGATGGAAAGCAATAGATTAAAACCCAAAGTCCGTACCTAATCCCTTAAAAGCTGGTCATCTTACGCTTTCTAGAGACACACCAAGAAGTGATACACAATCTCTCGACGGTTGGTTTGAACTACATATTCACATAAACCACTGCAGGAATACAGGCTACCTTCCTCCTAAAAACACTGAGAAAAACTAACAAAACTCCCAGCATTAAAAGGTCAGTCGCCCGATTGTAATAGCCTAAAAATTATGCTTAATGTATAACCTAAGTTCTTCTTCCTGGAATTTAGCATTTAAATTCATAAAGGAAGAGGTTTTTAAAGTCACTTAGTCCCACGTCTAAATTTAATAGAAGTAATAATGAAGATACATAAAAAGTTAAATGACTTGTCCAAGGTCAGAGTTGGTCAAAACTTGCCTCTGCCTAAAAGAAATTCTCGTGCTGAAGCTGCGTGCATATACAGCTTTCTAATTGGTTTAAATATATTGTTATATTTAATTGTGCTTTTGCTTTGCTTGATAGCTCTACCTCTGAGGGACTAACGTCCTTCACCTGGAACATAAAGAGTTTGAAAAGTCTTTGATTCCTTGGTGGTATCTGATGGGGGTGAATTACCCCCCTCACAGCCTGGTAACTCCAATTTGAATCTTCGTGGCCTCCATAGTATGATTTCCCAAACCACCGTCTTCCCCGTTCCCCACCACCACCTCCACCAATGGGCCACCCGAATGAAATCGGGACTTCCTGATGCAGCACACTGATGAGTGTTTATAGCTTTTACTATTTCAACTGTCAAGGGCTGAATTGTGTTCGCCCACCCCAATTCATGCATTGAAGCCCTAACCCCCAGGATCTCGGATTGCGACTGTATTTAGAGACAGGCCCTTTAAGGAGGTGATTGGGTTCAGGTGAGGCCTGGGCGGCTGTGCCCGAATCCAGTCTCACTTACAGGGAGAGGAGATCAGGACACACAGAGATGCCAGGAATGTTGGCACAGAGGAGAGACCAGGTGGGGACATGGCGAGAGGGTGGCTGTCTGCAAGCCAAGAAGAGAGGCCGAGGGAGAATCCAACCCTGACACCACCTTGACCGTGGCTTCCAGCCTCTAGAGCAGGAGTAGATTCCTGTTGTCTCAGCCGCCCACTTATGCTCCGGCCGCCCGGGCAGACTAATGCATTCACCAAAGAATAAAGCAAACCTCTGTTGGGGGAAATGCACAAAATGGAGAAAGGAACCCACAGAGTGGAGTCCTTCTGCCTGGACTTGGTGTCCCCTGTGACCTTCTCCTTCCTCCTCCTTGAAAGTGAAGACGGGAGGTCACCCTCCCCGACAAGTCAGGGCTCAGACAAACACAGACGTGAGGACATAACTCAAAGCCCGGCGGCCTCTCTCTACAGGAATGGTTTTCCACAGGCCTCTACGACTGCGTAACAAAACACCCCAAAACTTAGCGACGCAGAGCAGCAAGCATGGTCTCACAGCCTCGGGGGCTGAGCAGCAGCTCACCTCGGTGGTCCTGGCGCGGGTTCTCTCAGGACGCTTCTGGCAAGAGTCAGCGGGAGCCGCAGTCCCACGAGGCTTCCTCGGGGCTCCACGTCCAAGCTCGCCCACCTGGCTCCTTTCCTGGCCCTGAAAGTCTTTCCGCTGCGCTGATCACGGCGGGGCAGCTGCCTCCAGAGCAGGTGCTCTGAGTCAGAGGCAGAACAGCCGGGACGGAGGCTGCAGGGTCTGCTGTGAGCTGCCCACGGGAGAGACACCGTTGCCTCTGCCATGTGCTGTGGGTCATGCAGACCAACCTCGACAGTGTAGGGAGGACTCCCTGAGGGGGTGAGCACCAGGAGGGGAGGACCCCAAGGGGCCGTCCCATCCTGGAGTCTGGTCACCACTTGCAAGGCTCAGAAGAGGGCGTAGAGCCCGAGTATCCTAACAAATCCTACAATCTTACACACCTGAATCTATTCCTGCTCCCTAACTCATTCTCGCAGACTATGTAGAAGTTAATAGAACACAAAATTTCCTTTAAATTTACTTGCGGAAAGAAAAAAAAAAAACCTGGTCTCAGATAAAGTAACAAGAGAGCTAAATCGTTATTTATCCGTTATATTTGTGAGCAAACAGCATGTCTGGATAGACCCGTCTAAGCGTAAGTCAGATGAAAGAAAAGGCATGTTATATACACCAACATGCTAGCATAACAGTTATAACACACACACACACACACAACCCACACCAAGGGAAAACGAAGATCCCAACCTAGAAGAAAGTATACATTAATTCTTCACAATTAATTCCTGCTACACAATAACTTAAAATTAGCATTGATTTAATAAAATAACATCCTAAAGAGGATAAGACAACAGAAAAAGGGGATTGGAAATGTAAAAAATTGTCAGCCGAAAACACATCCTTTTGGATGTAATTAATTAGAAAAAGCAACAAAGTAATTATCACTGAAAGTCAAATCAATGACATAAGAGAAATACTCCAGTGCAGATTAAATAGAAAAAAGCAATTAGAGAGAAATTAACAAACAGGGAACACATAAGAATATTGTGTTTTACCTATGGTAAAAAATACAACAAATTAAACAAAAGATGTATCCAAAGACAGAAGGGAATATCTCCAAAATGAAGAAAGAATTAAAGCTGCAAATTGAAAAAACACATTGTGGCTGGGAAAATGTGATACAGAAAGCTTCCCAGCAAGACTTGTCCTAGTAAATCTTTTGAACTTCAAAGATAAAGAAATAATTCTTCAGGCACCAGGCACAGAGAGGAAGTCACCCTAAAGAGGGACATGATCGTGGTTGGTTTTGCAGTTTTCTACAATACTATTAAATGACAGAAGACATCAATAATATCTACGAAGTTCTGAGAAGACAAAATGTGGGCCAAGAATATCATACCAAGTTAAGATGTCATGAAAACATAAAAGCAACAAGGAAGAACTGAAGAAATGTCATGCCCATGAGCCTCTCTTTAATTAAAAAAAAAAGTTTGGCATTAAAATCCATCAATTAAGGGGTGAATTGAAATACAGAACTCATGAAGGTAGAAGCTGTGATACAAGAACAGGTAATCAGCACCTAATCCATCTCAATATAAAGTTAACATTTAATAACTTTAAGGATTATAGTTATAGAACAGAATATACATGTTATAAACCTGGATAATAAAAAATAATGCAACTAACAAAAAATGGGCTTTGAGGGAGGGGCGATATGAAAGACGATGAGAGTTTCTATACCTTCACCTTTCAGAGCTAGTCTCAGTAGACGCTTCCTAAAACCTAAACATGAGTTTACAAAAAGACACTCTTCCTATCATAAGGACTATAATATTTTAATATTTCTCAAAATCTCTCTTTCTTAACCTTAAAATGATCTTTAGGTCATAGTAATAGCTCTTCTTGGATGCTATTTATTTAAAAATTATTAATACCTTCAGTATTTTTCTTCCATTAAGTTAAATCTGAAAAACCGAATTTCCAAATACCATCTAGTGTATCATTCCATTTTTATAAATGTATTGCAAACATGTAAATCTCTATTTATCCTTTCCCTTCTTTCTGAATAAATATATAGAAAAAGAGCTGAAACAATAATAACCTAACAATAGTGATAGCAATTTCTGGGTCATGGGTTTGGGTGATTATTTTTGCTTTAATCTTTATACGTTTGTAAAGAAATAAAAGAATTGCAAAGAACATGCTCCATTAATTTAAAAAATTGAGACACATATGCCAAGATATTTAATCAATCTATGGTTAAAACTGGGTGGTGGAACTAGAGATGATTTTTATTTTTCTGCTTTCTGCTTTTGGGTTTTCTTAATTATTTTGAAATGGGATTTTTAAAACAGAAGGAAAAAGATTAAAGTTGGAAGGGATTCCAAAAATCATCTAGTTCAAACCTCTTCTTTTATACATTTAAATAGATTTGACACACACTGTAAGTGTTCCCTTTTCACCGTATCTGTGCTAACATATATCATTTTTTTTTTTGACTTTTTAATAATGGCCATTCTGACGGGGTAAGGTGGTATCTCATTGTGGTTTCAATTTGCATGTCCCTGATGATTAGTGATGTTGAGCATTTTTTAGATGTTTTTCGGGCATCCTTTATTATTCCAGAGCTAGATCTGCTGGAAGTCTGATCACACCACTAAAAGATGACTTAGGAGCCTGTGCGTGTGCAGCAAGGAGGGGACCGCACTGCAGGGCTCCGGGCTCATCCTGCCTGGGCACCCTCGATCTGCCAGGGGCGTGGACCCCAGGATATCAGTTACACCTCCGTGAGGAACTAGTGCCCAGCTATGTGGTCACACACCAGTCTTCATGTCACTGGGAAGGTATTTTTTAGGTGCAATTAACATTTAAATCAGTAGACTTTGAGGAAGGAAGGAAGGAAGAAAGGAAGGAGAATGAAAGATGGGAAAAGAAAAAGAAAGAAGGGAAGAGAGAAAGAAGAGAAAAGAAAAAGAGAAAAGAAAGGAAAATGAAAAACAAAGAAAAGCAATGACACTAGGTGGCAGTGACTTCATGACTTACAACAGGATCTCAAACTGGGCAGACTGACAGCTTCATTGCTAAGGAGCTGCTACACTGAAATGAGAAACTATGAATCGCAGAGATTCTCTCCCCCTCCCTGCCCCCGGCACTGCTGTGCCGTGAGCACCGGACCCTGCGACTGAAGAACAGGTAAACAGACAGCAGAATTTCCGCATATATCACGTCTTTAACAACTGCTATGTCCTTGCAGGACTCTTGTGAAGGTTGTAAGATTAATTTACACAATTGAAAGTGTTTTCTACAGGACACATTAGGACTCGCATCAACCACGAGAATTCAGAGCCTCGGAAGATCAGGAGGGGTGGGGACCTGTGGCCTCAAGGCCACACACGGCCCTCGAAGTCCCCAAGTGCAGCCCCTCGATCAAATCCAAACTTCACAGAACAAGTATCTTTATTAAAAGGATTTGTTGCAAAAGGTATTCATTCATCTTTTTTTATGTCTGGGTAGCACGGGAGGAGAATAAACCAACCCGATGGGTACTAGGAACACCATCTGGTGAGGGACACACCTATAGCCGGGACTCAAGCATTATTACCAAAATGATCCATGTAACCTAAAACATTTATATCCCCTGAATATTTTGAAATTAAAAAAAAAAGGATTTGTTCTGTAAAATTTGGATTCAGTTGAAAGGCCACACTCAAGGATCCAGAAGGTCACATGTGGCTCCAAGGCCGCAGGTTCCCCACCCCTGAACTTGACTCTGATATGCAGCCAGGAACACTGTCCCCAAGCACCAGCCATGGGCCACCACCACCCTCTGTCCCTGAACTAGTGTTGTCACAGTGTCCTTCAGTGGAACCTGCAGGAAATTGCCTAACGCAGACTCATGTCTGAGCGTGGCTCCCCGGGGGGCCAGAGGTCCTCTCAGGCTCAGCTGACCAGTAAGACATTGGAGCCCCATCCCGCACCGGCCACACCACCAGCAGTGTGGCATCGCCCCCAAGCAGGGCTCAGGGTGAGATGGGTGCTAGCTCGACTTACCAGCTGTGACACTGGACAGGGAGCCTTCGTTTTCTTCTCTGTAGAACAGGAATAATTATCAGCATGTCACAGGGTGGTTTGTACTATTTAATTGACATGTGCACAACGTCTGCAGCTATGCCCGGCACACTGAATTGCAGCTGCGGGTAATGGAAGTTCCCGCCAAGAGCACATCAGCTGGGAGTCGGGAGGTGCTGCCGGGACGTCATGGTGATGGATTGCGATTGGGTCGCAAATAAACAGCAGATACACCAGTGAGACTTGGGGTAGAAAGCGCTCACGTTTGCTTCCCATTGCGGCCATCAAGGCCACTCCCAGGCCTGTGACTCCGATCTTGATCACTCATGGTGTTTCTCATTGTCCTTCCCCCCACCCCCGTGACTGCTTCACACCGATGCTGGGGGGCAAGCCCGGCCCATGGTGACTTTCTCCCATCTCTGTCTGTTGCAGCGTTATCGGTAACACTGAGATCGAGAGTAACAGGCATGTTCAGTGACAAGGGAGAAGTTGAATAGATGATGTTTTTTGCCGTCCAGTGGAATAGTATACAGCCCGGTAAAGGGGCCGTGTTTGAAGAATTACAAAATGCTCACAATATCATGTTAACTGACCCAACTGAGGGTGTAGGTCAATTTTAATTGTGCGTGTGTGTGTGTGTGTGTGTGTGTGTAGAAGTAATCACGTTATTGAGCACCTCTGATTAGAAGCGTATCTTGGACTTCACCTCACACATTCATCTGAGACCAGCCAAGCATCCCTGGAAGTCACTTTGTATCAAAGAATCGATGACTCTGTCCTATATCTAATAGGTGATCATGTCGACCCAGTCACCTTGAGTGTTTTAGGAATCAGGGGTGGTGTTAATTAATAGAGATGGATACGGTAGATAAATAGATGGATTTGTTTTCTAAAAACCTTTACATTCAGATATTTCCCTGGCTCTTCTTAAGATATGTCAGAGGTTAAATTTCATCTTCTGTGTCCCAGATGAGGGCGTTCCAGCATTTTTCCCTGGGAGCACGTACGATAGTTGATATCCGCCGGTCAGACACACCCCCAGGGGAAGACAGAGCACTCCAGTAAAAGCCCTGACACCAAGGCAGATGAGAATCAAGGCCACCGACGGCCACCGAGCCGTCTCTCCCCCAGCGAGCACTTACGAAAAGCCCAGCGGCTCTCAGGAAGAGCTTGCGGGAACTCTGAAA
This sequence comes from Eulemur rufifrons, assembly GCF_041146395.1. Classification (NCBI taxonomy): domain Eukaryota; kingdom Metazoa; phylum Chordata; class Mammalia; order Primates; family Lemuridae; genus Eulemur; species Eulemur rufifrons. The sequence continues at coordinate 2,071,263 of NC_091007.1, read as the reverse complement.
TTAGATCCATGTTCAGAAAATACTGTTTGGAGACCCCGTTTCTCACCCAGACTAAATCCGAGCGACAGGTGGTTCAAAACAAGTACAGAGAGGACCAGGGGTGTTACTAGGGTTGGCTTATTTTCTGGAAATTTAAGATCTTTCCAGAACTTCTTTATTAATTGGTATGAGTAAAACTTTCCCCCTTCCTGTCCATCAGACAGAAAGAGTCACACCTCGGGATGACTAAGTGTTTTTGTAGCAAACCTCAGAAGACGGTGGCTTCAGGGAAGCGAGCGGGGCCCCACTTCTTGCGCCATAAATGTGGGTTTGGATGTTTTCAGTATCGGGTCTGGCCTTTATCTTCGGTCCTGGCAACTTTCTCAGAGGTTAAAAAGTGGCAATAATCAAATAGTCAATCAATTGGGGACCCCGGGAAATTGCATTTGTGCTCGTCCTCTCCTCGCCTTGCTGTTTCCCCACCCGCCCCTCATCAGATGGAGGAGTGAGAGCTCCTGCAGGGTCCCCACGGGAAGTTGCTGAAAGCACAGATTCCTGACCCCCTTTCTCCCAAGAGTCAGATACCGTCAGGCTGGCTTCGGTTCCAGGAACCCGTGTTTTTCAAAAGCTTTAAGAACGACTTTAATACGCATAAGATTTGAAGTCCACAAGCTAGTCGGGGCGATAATTATCCTATGTTGTAAATAAGTATATGAATACATCAACATACAAATTAATACCGATAATATTTAGAAATATTTTTCATCAATGCTATTAAAAGCGTTTTGCTATATGTGTAATAAATGTTAGTAACTTTTAATAATCCACTTATTAGATGACTAGGAAGTCGCTCTTGTTATACAGTAAAAAGAAATCGGTGGAGTTGCATTTCATTTTATGTAAGAACTAAAAGAAAAAACCTTGCATTTTTATACTGTGTCCTAGCCCACCATTGAGAACCATGATTATAGAAAATTGATACTATTACAGGCAATCAGAGAATAGGGCAATAGGTAAGAGATTGTATCTGTTAGCATTTAAATAGGAACACTAAAAACTTCGAGTATTTACCAGAAAGGGAATTCATTGCAGAGAAACGGTTACACGGGTGGGAAGGAACAGAGAAGGCGGGCAGAGGCAGCAGATAACCCAGGGGTCTGCAACAGCAGGAAGCCACCGCTTTCCTCAGGCTGGGGACAAAAGGAAGGAGTGATACCACCTGGGACTTGGGACCAGCTCTGTTTAATGACAGCTGGAACCACCTCAGGTGTGCATGGTGGAAACTGGTGTCACATGGGGTGCAGCTGCTACCGGACGTGCCACCCAAGGCCATGGGAGATGGAGAGGAATGCAATGTCCCACCATCTCCCTCCCCACCCTCCAGTCTCTCCTGGATTAGCTGAGCCCAGTGGAAAGCCCACGCACCTGGGAAACGCATCCTGCCGAGGTCCACCCTGTGATACGGGGCAGAGCAGGGGGAGGACAGGGATGGATGGATCTGTGGGTGGTGGAGGGAAAGGGGACCAGCACAGACCCACAGCGGCTGTGAAGGTAACCACGCTGGCGAGTAGGAGTGCAAAGCAGAGGAAAGATGGTCCAACACAAAGAAGGTTGCCAAGGCTTAATGACAGGCCAAGGCCGGGCGCGGTGGCTCACGCCTGTAATCCTAGCACTCTGGGAGGCCGAGGCAGGTGGATCGCTCGAGGTCAGGAGTTCGAGACCAGCCTGAGCAAGAGCGAGACCCCGTCTCTACTAAAAATAGAAAGACATTATACGAACAACTAAAAATCTATATAGAAAAAAATTAGCCGGGCATGGTGGTGCATGCCTGTAGTCCCAGCTACTTGGGAGGCTGAGGCAGTAGGATCGCTTAAGCTGAGGAGTCTGAGGTTGCTGTGAGCTAAGCTGACGCCACGGCACTCACTCTAGCCTGGGCAACAAAGTGAGACTGTCTCAACAAAAAAAAAAAAAAAAAATGACAGGCCAAGAAAGATGCTTAGGAAGTTCAAAGCGGAGCGACAGGTAGAGGTCAGGCTTTCTGCTTCTGCTGTAAATTAGACTCCCCGATCTAAACAAGTACTTGGAAAATACATTATGTAAAGATATAACATATATCAAAAGTCCTACTGATGTCTTTACTAAAAATTGTTCCCTAAAACATCTCATGACAGAAATATGAATTATTCTAAGGTGTATTATACATATTAGAGAAAAGGAGAAAAAACATTTGACTTTCTTAGAATCACTTGTAAATAAGAACTCAGTTGAGTGTGAATAATTTTTCCTAAGTATAAGGACCTTTTCTCTTATTAATATCAATGTTATTCTTCTCTTTCATCTGTTATAGTGAACTTAAATGGACAATACCTCTGATTGATAATCAGGTTTATTGTATTATTATTCTTTGAGATTTTTTTTAACGTCCAAAAGACTACTTTGATAAATTCTGTATCTTATGAAACAATTTGGAAATAAGATTTAATAGATTAGTGTTAATTCCCAAGCTTCATTTAAATGTTCAGTGTACCCAGAATACATAAAGACTCTCCAGTTCAATAATACAAAGACTAATCGATCAACACTTATGTGCACATATAGTAACATTCATCAGGGATCAGGCAGGTGGGAGTGGGGAAGAGGGGATGGGTAAAGTCACACCTAATGAGTGCGGTGCACACTGTCTGGAGGATGGGCACGTTTGTAGCGTTGACTCAGGCAGTGCAAAGGTAATTTATGTGACCAAAGTGTTTGTACCCCCATAATATTCTGAAATTTTAAAAAAAAAAAAAGGACAAAAGTTAAAAAAAAAAAAAAAAAGACAACCAATTAAAGACATGGCCAAAGCAACTTGAATAGATACCCCACAGAGAAATTTGTATGAAGTCAATAAGCTCATGAAGACTTTCCAATATGTTGTCAGCCTCTGGGAAATGCAAATTGAGATCATGAAGCAGCGTCACTACACAGCCACTAAAATGGCTAAAATGTACAATGCTGAGCAGTCAGAAATGGCATACATTGCTGGTAGAGGTGTAAAATGGTCAAACCACATTGGAGAAAATGTAATAGTTTCTTATAATGTTTTTCCCCTACTACCCAGCAATTCCACTCCTAAATTTAACAAAAGATGTGCAAGAACTGTGTCGTAGTATACTGAAAATTGACAGATTCTAAGATGAGTATGGAAATTGAAAGGGCTTACAGACGCTAAAGCATTTACCCAAGAAAAATAAAAAATATGCCCACACAAAGATTTGTAAACAAGTATTTATACAAGATTTATTTATAATAGCCCCTAACTGGAAACAATCCAAATGTCCATCAACTAATGCATGGATAAACCTCAGAAAGATTAAAAAGTTGCTGTATTCAGCCACACAAGTGACCCTTTTACAGAAGTGAAGTCATGCTTCAATCAAGCCAAAGGGTCTCCAGGAAGTTTTAGGGCGCCCCTCAGCCAGTTCTGCAGAAGCCAAAGGTAGTGAAATAATTATCTTGAAAAGATCTGTGAGTGTGGCTTTTATCATCAAATGGAGTGCAATTCACCAAAGACCCACCAACTTCTTAAGAAAATTGTTTTAGCAGAAACACTGCCAGCTTGCACTAAAAGGGACAGGATCGGAAATGAAAAGAGGCTGTTGGACCCCCAACATTCTATAACAAGAAACAGGCTGATAAAACCACGTAACAGCAAACAGGAGCTACCTTTCGTGAAGAAGGAAGGATGGTTCAGAGGATGGAATCAAGAGCTGGGGAGAATTACTCTCCTGTCTTGAAATCTAATCAAGAAATTCTCATTTGCTCAGCTGTATTTCAGGATGGCCTATAACAGGTAGGTTTTACCTTCCATTTTCCCATTATTTTAACAACACAAAGTCTCTAACTATTATTCTATGCCTGTCTTATCACTGTAGGTTGGGAGCAAAAGATTTGCAGTTTTTGTTTCACATATTCATCCACAAATGAAGGGAAACCATACCCCAGCAGCTGGGATTCAATAAATTACATGTAGCAGCCTAATTCCTACATGGCACTAATTTAGATTTGGGATTTGAGCTGTTAAAATTCAGATGAGATTTTGGACTTCAAATTGATGCTATAATGGGATGAGACTCCTAGGAACTTTTGGATAGGTGGATGTATTTTGCATATGGAGATGGACATAAATCATCAACAGCCAGAGAGTGGACTGTGGTAGGCAGGTCTAACATGGTCCTTGGATTCCCACCCCATGTGTTAATATAATACCCTTCCCTAGAGGGTGAGCGTGAACTGTGAATATGAGCAGATGAGCTGCCATGATTGAGTTGCAAATCAGTCGACTTTTGTTCATTGTAAGGGAGATTGTCCCGGGTGGGTCTGATCTAATCAGAGGGGCCCTTGTAGGGAAAAGAAGCAACAGCAGGCATGCTCATTCCCTATTGTGAACTTCCCCTGGGGACCCCTTTGCAAGGAGCTATGGGCAGCCTCTAGGAGCTGAGGGTGGTCCCCGGGAACACCCAGCAGGAAACTGGGACTTCAGTCATACAACTGCAAGGAAATGACTCTTTCCAACAATGGGTGAGCTTGGAAGAGAACCCTGTACCGCAGATGAGGTAGCAGCCCTGTCTACATCTCACCTTCATTTCAGCCTGCGGAGACCCTCAACAGAGAACTCAGCGGAGTCACACAATGACTCCTGACCCATGCACACTGTTTTAAGCTACTGTCTTTGTAGTAATTTGTATGCAGCATAGAAAAAACTCATATATATATTTTACTTAAAGAGATGATCTTTAGAAAATAAATAGGAACCCATTTCCTTCCTTTTCCTCAAAATCATGCAAAATATGCAGCTGAGACTCAGACCGAGACAGGGATGAATGAAGTTATTCACCCAGCATCTCCTCACTACTGAGAATGGTGAACACACAGAGGTGGTGCACAGAAGTAGCCTTTTAACGAATTTTGAAATTCTAATATTTTAAAACAGATGGATGAGTGAATGGACAGACGAAGAGGGCATGGAGCTTTGGCAAGTGTTTGCCACCTGAATGAATCACAGCACTGCTGTCTGCTCTAGTGTTCATGGTTGTTCTCTACTTCAGACATATCAGGGTCTCTACTTCATTCCGTCAGAACGGTAATGATCAGGGGATGGAAAGGGTGAAGAATTTTTTTTAATGTCATCACCACAACGAAGCCGTTTTCTATGTATATCTGGGTTCACAATGTCCTGTGAGCCTACCTTCATTCTAACACCTCTCCTCAACCCCTGCACCACTCCCATGAGTTAATGGCAACCTGATGAAGGGAGATGCCAGACGCCAATATTTTCAATGGACCATTCGATTAAAGGCACAGAGGGTTTAGCATCTTGGGGCGATGCGTCCTATTAAGATCCCAGATGGGTGAGAGGTCTACTTTCCTTTGAGAAAGTAAGAGAAGGGTGGCTGTGAAGGGAGATGGCAAAGAACAGCAGGAACAGTGGTCCCACATGAATTCTCAGGCGTCATTATTGGGAAAAAGGACACATGGACGTCAAGTCAAGAATCTGGATCTGCCTCTTTTAATACTACCTTGCCCCCGTACCATCAGAAAAGGCTCAATGAAGCCCACATTCACCACTTGGGAAATTGAAAATCAAGATATTCCTGATTAAAAAGCCTAGAAATGCAACTGCTGAAAGTGTGGGCCGGTGCAAAGCAGGTCTTCCTCAGTTCTCTTGACTTGAAAGAGACATTTAAAAACAATTACTGGAAACTACTATCAGAGAACTTGACTCAAAACAACCAAGGTCTTTAGTTTCATTTTAACTCCACACCAGAAAGCCATGTGGGTGTGGGTGTGTGTGTGTGTGTGTGTCCTTCAGTGTGTCTCCATATAAATATTCTGAATGAAAAAAGAACTTGAGCTGGCCGGTAATACAACTTCAAAATTTTTGCATTAGTTAAGTCCAGAGTCTCGTCTAACCTGGTTACTCCACTGGTGCATGTGGACACAAAGACCCAGCTCAGGGATGGTGATCAGTCAAGACGTCCTATCTCCTTACAGTAAAAACCTGAGCGTGAGACTTAACATAGCTTTATGACTCAAAATGTGACGATTCAAAAAGACAAATCCAAGGAGATGACTTCTATTTTGTTAAGATCCTTCAGCGTAACAACATTTTTGTCAATTTCATTGTGTTCTTTGATTTGACTTCTAGCATGATTAAAGTCAAGGTTTGGTGAATGGCAACAGGAAGGTGACATATTTGCAGGACCCTGAGTGAAGTCATGGATCTACTCTTTGTGGTACTATGGAATGAAAGAAGTGTATAGAGTTTTACTACACCAAGACTCTGAGCAGTTCATTAACCTTCAAGGAACTGATGGGCGGTGATATCCCAGCTCAAGATGAGCAGGTGACAATGCGGAATGAACGAGAAAGGAGCAGAGAGCGGCCCCAGATGCTCGGAAGCTGACCTGGAACTCACAGCTGGTCTGTGTTCTTCTCCTGCAAGACATGAACGCTCTTCGCAGAATACCCACCTCCGAGAAGGTCACTCTGAGGCTGTCGTAAAATGAGATGAAGCAGGCCCGCTTTATAAGTTTGTCTAAGCACAGACAAAAACGAGGTCACTGTGCCACCCACAAATATCCAACACCCCCAGGATTCTCTGGGTATCTCGACCCGAATGGGAGACTGCCACTTCTTTACCAACCGTGGCTTTCCCTTGTTCTAGTCTCCAGCCCTGGCAGGAAGATTTGTTGAGATCATAGCATCATCCATTCCAGAGCAAACCTCTGCTTTCTTAGACCCCCTCCTAACTCACCTGATCAAAACCCAAATCCTACCATCGGTTCTGTTTAACACCCTCTTTGCAGGCTACCCCCTTCCCCCACGATGCATGTTTTCTCTCACTGCAATAAGGAATAAGCCCAACTGGTTTGACTACAGAGGTGTTTTCGGTGGCCCTTGGCTGAAGGTCATCAAGAGAATAAATCAATTACATAATTGGTGCAAGCATTTCATAAACTATCTGCCTCAGGATTCTCTGTGTATCTTGAACATTGCAACTTCCCAAAGCCATTAGGAGGAAAAGAGTTTGACATCTTTGTTGCTTTAGCAGAATCTCCCACCTCCAGGAAAACTTCAGGGGACTTATCTCGATGGGATTTAGTCATCTAAAAGTAAACCCATAAATCAGGGATAAAGGATGTGAAAACCTTATGAGTAATTTTTAAGTTATAAAACCAGCTACATTATACATATGTATGTGCACTTATGCACAACCATAAACTCATCGCTTATGAAAACAATTTCAAATTACGTCTCCAATCCATAGCCAGCTACTATCTCCAGGGCATTGATAGATGGTAGATTTCAGCAGTTCTTCTAGGTACGAAGTAGTAAGTCTCACTTTAAATTCTGTGTCCTATAAACACAGAAGAACAACAATAGGGAGGGCAGAGAAGGAGTAGAGATTTGGAAGTTATTCTTAAAGAACATGGTGCCAAAGATAAACAAACAATGCCGGGCACTGGTTAAAGGCAATGGAAACACATTTTGTTTAGTCTATGGGGTCTAGCATAAACTGAGCTCATCTTCCCTCTGTGCAGAGGTGACTGGGTGTTTTAAAGGGAGAACATCGAGAGAGAGAGAGAGAGAGAGAGAGAGAGACACGGGGGTGGAGTCAGGGAAGTGGAAATTTACAAAGAGCAGGAAGGCGGTTGGTGCACATGATTAGTCCTTCTGGGTTTGTCAGCTGTCACTTATCCCAGTTAGGCTCCTGCCCTCCCACTGAGACTGGCAGTCAGACACCTGTCCTCAGGTGTTGGTTGCAACAAACAGTAAATTCTACTGGCAGCCTCGAGCTTTCCCAGGCAGGAAGTTAAGAAGGCTGGAGTCCTCATCCTAGGGACTGGCCTCGAGCTGTTAGAAACTTTGTTTGAGCCTCTTAGTGTGGCGATGGGTGGACAAAATAATTTGTGCTGAGAATCTGCAGCCTGAATAGGTCAAGCATGAGGTCTCGCCAAGAAGACAGCTCAGAGGAGCCCAAGTATGTTCGAGAAGAGAGTCTTTGTTAATGGTGAGACTGACCAAGCAGGTCCAGAGTTCAGTCTCCCCATTCGAGCATCTCATGTGGCTTCTCCCAGCATGGTACTAGGGCACTGGCGTACACTCGTGGACATCAAAGTCGACTCCACAATTTCTACACCACCCTCCTTCTATGTGCAGCATCCACACACCCGGAGTGTGCCAGAGAAGGGCAGAGTGGAGAGAAACCCCTGAGACTAAAACCAGGGCTCTGGTCAAACAGCTAAGCCCACTCTGCCTCCAGCCGCTACATCTCCCTGTTTGTTTGAGACAGTCTGAGTTTGCTTTTCCCTTGCTTGCAGTTAAAAGTATCCAAACTGAAACGTAAATTTTAATGTGACCTTTGGGAAAAACAGAACAGTACAGACACGATCAGAGGACAAACTCTTCGTTTGTTTTCAAGGGAACTGCAGCTAGAAATAATAAATACAATCGCAATTTAATGGTTCAGTGTTTCACGCCTAAGAGGAGATAAGTCTCCAAACCTATGACTCCGCGTGGAAAGAGGACGGGTAAGTAGGGGTCCGGAAATCATCCTTGGTGCTCAATGTGGTTCTGTTCATCTGGGTACCTTTTATTACCCCTGGCAGTAATTGATTGCTCCTAAGTATATGTTAAAATAAAAATAGTTGTTGAATAATGACCTCTTTTAAATTCATGTACCATAATGATGTCAACTTATTTGAATACTTGGCTGGGAAAGCCTTTGTGTTGAACTAGGCATAAGCACGTTGACACGCAACTGCCTTTTACAACCCTGGGTCCTCTCTGTGCTCAGCCATCATCTCCTAATTAACAACAAAGGTTCCTCGGAAGTGCCCCAGTCAGACATCGTTACCAAGCATTTGCCGTCATCTGCTAGATTAATGTGATTAATTATACAACCTGCAGCAATGAGTCAAGACTTTGGTGAAACAGCAGAAACCAGGTGTGCAAATCACTTTGTAAAACTGCTTTCAACCAAAGCAAGTCCACCTCTTACTGATACAGACTGGATTACTTTAAATGCTAGTGTCTCTCTTTTCCTCTCAGTCACCGCACGCTCTGAAAGGGAATCAGTGACTCATAACTCTTGGGAATTGACTCGCCGAGACAGTGTTGGATCCGTTTTCAGCTTTAGCGGTGGGCATTTGGGCTGGGTCAGGACGCTAGATACCCTATTAGGTCTTCTGGTGTAGAAGAAAGGAGAAGAAAAGTCCACAAAACATACTGCACATGGCTGAGAACCGCTCTTGTCTAAAGGATTGGAAGAAACACTAACTCAGTGGTTCGAAAGGTAGGTTCTGAGATACATCCGTAGGGCTTCCGGCTCCTCTCCTTCCTGGCTGTGTATGAGTGAGACGGATCAGGGCTGCCTCCTAGGGGCTTGCCAGGCATCCCAAGGTGTGGAAGTAAAGAATAAACCTTGAATTCCTTCAACGGAAATTCTAGGCACTTAGCTAGCCTCAAAAAAGTAAACGAGCAACCTGGCGGTAACAGGAACAGCCCTGCAAGCCAGCCGGAGCCACGAGGTGTTTTAGTTCCCCATGGAAACTAAAAGGTAACATCTTAACATAAGTTCCTGAGTTGTTTTTTCAGAAACCCCCACCAGATGGAAAATGCAGATAGGAGGGAATTGAGAGTTGAACTCCGATGAACTTCTCTGTTCTAAATTTCTCCCTGAAGACTCTAGAGAGAGTCCCACCCACCTTAACATTCCAAGCCAAGTCCTTGCTTTCTTAACCCATTCGCTGCCACGTGAGCTGGATTTAACTCATGCTAGTTTTGAGCCCAGGGCCACGTGAAGCATATGTAACTCACACATCTCTTCACCTTGGGAGCTGCGTGAACTGCTTTTCAAGTTGCAGAGAACTCACACACAGAAAACAATAAAAAATAACAAATTTTTAATGCTAGAAAGGATCGTTATGTTTTAGAAGTTTTTTTTATATATATTTTCATAATAAAACAGCATGGCCCCAAGCAAAAAATTTTTTTCTAGTGTGGCATTCAATGTGTTAACCAATTGCTAATCAAAAAAATCTCTGAGTCCACCTATGACCCACAAGCCTCCCCCCAACTTCACAATATCCCACCTTTGTTGGCCAAACCAATGTACAACTTCCATGTATGGATTTACAATTTTGCCTGCAACTTCTGCTTTCCTGAAATACACCCCTGCCTTTAAAAACCCTTGTTTGTAACCTATGAGGAAGTTTGGGTCTTAAGCATTAGCTGCCCATTCTCCTTGCATGCTGCCAGGCAATAAAATCTTTCTTCCACACGACTCTCGGCATCAGTGTCTGGATTTGCTGCCCTGAGCAAGTGGACCCCGGTTTGGTTTGGTAACAGGCTTAGAGGAAGTATTAATATTTGACTTTTAAAGGCTCATTTGCCCATTCTGCAATATGGGAATAATAGTACCTTTCCATACTGTCATCTTGAGAACTCGGTGCTGATAAAGTTCTCAGCCCCGATGCTTACTAAAGCTCAGTAAATTTTAACATGCCATTTTGCAAAGAGGATAATGACAATCTGTTGTAACAAAATGAACATTAATGTAAGTATGTTCATACTTAACACTTATTCTTACTTAGTAGCATCTCAAAGGAGGAACTCAGGACATTTCTGAGATTTTGAAATCTGATTTATGGTAAGTCTTTCAATGTGAGGGCTTGATTAGGATTGGGTGACGATCAAGATATAATCATGTAGAATTGATGGAGGAAGCAAGGCACGGATTTCCAGGCAAGGAGTTCAAATGGTTTTAGGGTATAAACTGTTCTTCGTTCGTTATTTTCTTACGGTGAGTTGACGGGTCTTTTAAGACATTCTTGAAATGAGCAGTAAGATTATTTCCAGGTTGCATTTTCTTGGGAAAAAGTTTCCTGGAATAGCAAAACTATGTCAAAAGAACACAATGGACTAATAAAGTTATTAACATGGACAATAAGCTGTGTGGATTTCCATTTTTAATGTAAAATAAAATAGTGGTTAACACAAAATTCATTTCCATGGAAAACTTTCTGTGATTAATTTTGCAGCAAATCTCTACATTAAATTTTTAAAAAGCACTGCTAATATTTTTGTATTCACTTAATATTTGCCGTCTATGCCTAGAAGAAAAGGAACCATGAAGGAAAAAGTTGGCCTTAGATTAAAATTTCTCTCCAAGAGGATCCACACATGCAAAACCAAGAAGCAAGTTACTGTAATAAACAATAAGGGATTTCATCAAGTGGCCAATCTCTTTCTTTAGGATGTTATTGAGGTTTAATTTGGGGTCCCACTACTGAAATCTTTTTTTGGATGGGAAGAGGAAAAGTATGAAAGAGAACATGGCAATAATTCTTCCTCTGCGTCTATTATTCGATTCCATCATATTTTCTCGGCATTTAACCACCTGCGTGGCTTCGCTTCCCTCCTAATTCAATTTATATTCCACAGCTCAATAGTGCAAACCCTTCCATTGCCAACCCTTCAAATCCCTTGCCCTGCCTTAAGGTCCACTTAAGTGGCAAAACACCATCCGTTGATGAACCTGGCTGTTGCCAATCAGAAGCCTGTTGCACTTGTGCTTGGCCATGAAAAATTCTTAGCTCTTTTTATAGATAACAGTAGTATGGAAAGTTTGAAGTGGGTGACAGTTGGCACCTGTCTCACAATTCTGTCACCTGGTTATAGGTGGTATAAAAGGAGCAAGAGATAGCCAAACTTGCTTTTTGCTAAACTTGGGTTTTTTTTTCCCCAAAGATACAGGATTTTGCTATGTCACCTAGACTGGACTTGAACTCTCAGGCTCAAGGGATCCTCCCACTTCATCACCCTCATCCCCATCCCCACCAGCAGCCAGGACCACAGCCAGGCCTGTTTCTTCATCTCTATACCTACATTTAAGAGTTATTTTTGAAACTGAAAATAAAGAACAAAATTTACTTCTTTGATGGGAAATATGTGCTTGCTAGTGCTGCCTAAAATTTCAATTCTGAGTCGAACTTGAAGTAAACACACATGGATTTCCTTTTCAACTAAAATGCCATGATTTTTGCCCTCGCTCTTGGTGTTTATAAAATAGCAGAAAGCTTGCTTCTACGTGTGAGAAGTTGCACGCACAGCTCCTCTGTGGCTGGCAGGACACTCTCTTACCCAGAAACCTAGGTCTGGTCTCCGGAGAGATACGTGAGTCCCATCTAGAGAGTACGGGGCTGTCTCAGGACTACAGCTTACAAGATTTTTCCTTTTCTCTCCAAATCGTGTTCTCAGGCTGAGTCAAAGATTCAGACAAAGGCTCCCTCCCCTGGTTGTGCACTTGCGTTCAAAGAGAAGGAAAACACTGTTCAGTTTTATTCTGCTGTTCTTCCAGGTTCTTTTATATAAGAGTTGAGACTGACTTAGAGCTTCAGACCCAAGCAATGATGAAAACATCTCGAGGCTTTCTTGTGCAATACGATATTTCCAAAACTCCGGTTTCCTTTTAATCCAAAATATCTTGACATTTGGAGCGAAAACATTTTCTCCGGGACTTTGCAGAGACTTATCCAACCGGTTCACATCATGAAAAACATCTGCCCGTTTGGCTAGTGCCGGCAAGCCATTCTTCATCTCCGAAGCGCTTTGGAAAACCTGGTCTTGTATCTACTTCAAAGTACCCCTCCATCACGAGAGTGACATTTCTGTCTGGAGGAGATTACGTCTCTCTATTTGAGTTTTCACACAATTAAAAAGAAAATTCTCAATTGAACTGATCTTTGTGTAAGGAAGCTAACCATATTCGCAGCAATATCCAAAACTTCTGTTGTTTCCTCTCCAAGAATTTTTGACCCCAGCACCTCTGTATGAACAAATCAGTGTTTGGGGACAATGTCAGGCTTTCTTGTTCTACAAAAGAGGTGACGCCTCTTATGGAGCCGACCACAGATGAGGGATTCCACCGCCGATGCCAACACAACTCCTCCAAAACAGATGCGTTTCAAGACACTCAGACAAAATATAAACTGTATCTCGGCTTTTGCTTGTTTTGAACAGCTTTTTGAGGCTGAAAATATTTCTTGAATTTCATCATTATTTGTAAACCTTACAAATGACTTAATTGGCCTCAAGTTAGACGCTGCTAGTGCTTGGTCAGTTTACCATACAAAATCATCTTAGCATCAAGCGGCTAAATATGTCCATTTATCTTACTGTTTGAGAGTGGAACTTTTTTTCAATTTCTTACACTAAAATTGGCCTAGCATTTAACTCAGTACGATTTTACGTGCTGGGGGTTATTAAGTTCTCACCAAAGGTATGAATTTTCCATTTTGGGGCAATACGTTCTGCTACTAAATAAATTGCTTCTGGAGCCATTTCTCTGAAAGTGATTCTTGTTTAGCGAACGCTTTATGCTGTTTTGAGATTCCAGTGGTTATTTCAAATAATCAGCACCTTGTCAGATTTGAGGGAGAGGATCTTTTCCATTTAGCCGGCGCCATTGCTGCGGTCTCATAAGTTGTTTGTCACAGAGGAAGCCAAATGGGGGGAGGTGGCTTGGATGGCCCGTGAAATCCAGTGGTAAGCAGTTTCCATCACAAATACGAACAGTCGGATTTTTTGCATGCTCTTAGTTGCACTGATACAATGAAATGACTCAGAAGATTGTAATTCTTCCTCATGGTATCACTTTATCAGTATCGTCTGTAGGTCTAGACCTAGAATTCTCCTCTTCCTTCTCACATCTCATTTTCAAAAATCACCATGTAGACCTTCTAACGTGTTTGAAGACGTAAATGCTTATGAGTTATTACACAGCACAGAATGAATAACTGAACAGAAATGGCAAACCAAATCGCAAACGTCACGATAAAATTCTCTTCTAACCTACATAAACCCTGCCTCGCAATGTTTATGGGGGCCACATGGCGGAAGTCGAGTTGCAACACATAAATGTTACCTTCTTTAGAATGAAAATGTCTCTCCAACTTGTTTGCTTCCTTGAATCTGCCAGGAGTGTGGGAAGGTTGGTTGGGGGAGGTAATTTCAGGAGGAAGAGACTGTGGTCTTCATCCTAGGATCCTTCCCACAAGCAACAGGGCATCCACCAGTCACCGACAGCCTTTCCCAGTTGGCACAGAAAACCGAGAACGGACGCAGTCCCGCTGTTCACTGCCACACCACAGGGCTGGAGGATCCCTGGCAAAATACCTCCAGGGCTGCTAGGGCACTCTCAACACCAGCAGTGTGTGTGTGAAGTTCAAAAATGGTGTTTACTTTTTCATGCACGATCTCTTGCAGAATCGTGACATCTCACGTGATGCCATTTGAGAAATCGTGTCCTAGAGCACAGCTTAAATGAACACAGACATTTGTACCTTACTGTTTATGCTGAAGAGTTTTTAAAGGAAAGAACAGATATTAGCACGCTCATCCTCCACTCTCTGTCTGCACTGTGCGTGTGAGTGTTTCTGAAGAAATTCATACGATCATGCTATGGCCAGGACCCATCCAATGCCATGAAAATTGGAGTAGACCCAAAGGTGAGGTAAGAAATAAAACATGGCGGAACTTGGTAAGTAGCTGGGGCCCAGGAGGGAATTATGAACTCAGAATCCAGATGCCGGGTCCGGGGATATGGGCTATCTCCTCCTCTCCCCATCCCCCTAAACCCCAGCCCACAGAAGGGTAGAGTCTTCTCTTGGCAGACCCTTCATGCCAAAGGGCCCTGAAAACCGGTATCGCTGCATCTCGGCTTCATCTCTATGAAGAGCAGATAAGAAACCAAAGAGCGATGATCGCTTGACTCGTCCCATGACAAAGTGTTTCTTTCCTTTCTCAACATCTCCTTTCCTCTACATTCTTGCTGAAAAAATAATAAAACCCAGTGAAAGTAACCTCAGGAAAGTCCAAGTCATTATTTTTGCCAACTTTTTGACCCAGACAAAAATCACATGGATCATGGGTCTACCACATGTATGTATCCCTTCATCAAGTTGGTGGACATTTGGGTTGTTTCCACTTTTTTAGCTATTATGAATAATGCTGCTATGAGCATTCATGTACAAGTGTTCTTGTGGACACATGTTTTCCTGTCTCTTGGGTATACACCTGGGAGACGAAATGCTGGGTCATAAGGTAACTATGCTGAACCTTTTGATGAACTGCCAGACTGTTTGTTCAAAGTGACTACACCATTTACATTCCTATTAGCAATGAATAAAACTTCTGATTTCTCCACATCCTTGCCAGCACTTGTTATGTCTGTCTTTTTTTACTATTAATATTATAGCCATCCTGGTGGGTGTGTAGTGGTTGTGGTTTTGACTGGCATTTTTCCCATGACTAATGAGGTTGAGCATTTTTTCATGTACTTATAAGTCATTTTTATATCTACTTTGAAAAATGTCTTTTTAGATCCTTTGCCCATTTTTAAATGGTTTACTTGTTTTTTTTTTTAATTGGTGAGTTGTGTTATTTATATTCTAGACAAAAGTCCTTTAGCAGATACATGATTTTCTCCAATTCTTTGGGTTGTTTTTCACTTCCTTGGTGGTGTCCTTTGAAGCACAAACATTTTTCATTTTGATGATGCTTAATTTATTTCTGTTTCTTGTGTTGCTTGTGCTTTTGGTGTCATATTTAAGAATGCATTGTCCAATCTGAGGTCACCAAGACTTACCCCTATGTTTGCTTCTAAGAGTTTTATAGTTTTTAACTCTTGCATTTAGGTCTTTGATCTGTTCTGAGTCGATTATTGCCTATGGTGTGAGGCGGGGGCCTGGATCCATTCTCTGGCATGTGGATATCCAGCTGTCCCAGCACCATTTGTTTTCCACTGAATTGTTTGGACAACCTTGTTAAAAATCGACTGACCATAAATGTGAGGGATTATTTCTGGGTCCCCAATTCTATTCTGTTGATCTATACTCTATTTTTATGCCAGTGCCACGTATCTGCCTCTTCTTGAAACACTTTACTCCCTTGGCTTCCAGACCACAAAACTTGCCTGTTTTTTTTCCAATCTTTCTGTCTCCTATGTAGGTTCTTTTACCAGCCATACTTCTGAGCTCTAAACTTGCCTATCCAACTGCTTCTATGGCATCTCCATTCAGATGTCTCATAGGCACTTCGTCTCTCTACTCACCGCTGCCACCAAGAGACACTCGTCCCTAGCATTTCCCACATGCATCATGGTCTCCCACGGCCCTCCGACCTTCCATCTGCCACTCTGTCCAAAACTGCTGCCGCCCACTTGCCAGCCGGTTAACTCCCGCTGGCCCTTTGCAACTTATCTCACGTGGCCCCTGTCCCCAAAACGTTCCCCAGCCAGTGCTCCTCCCATGCTGTGTTCAGGACCCTGCCTTGAGCTCCCTCTCCCTCTCCTCTTGTTGCTGTGGCTGCACAAAGCTGTGCGCTGTGCGGTAGCTGTCTGTCCCCTAGTTTGTCTCCTCTATTGTCCCTACTCACCTTTAGGGCAGGTAATCTCTGTGTCTGCAGTCCCTGAGTAGATGCTCAATCAACATTTGCTCCTTAAATGAATGACTATAGAAATAAATAAATAAAGGTAGAAAGGAGATAATTAATTTGCTTTTGTGTGTGTGTGTGCCCCTGGTACCGGCGCTGAGACGCAAACGGCTTTTCTGAAGTCCTGGAGGTGAGCCAGCACTCTCTTTTGAGGCTGAAAGCAGCAAGGCATTCTTTCTCTCCAAAGAAAAGGGTTTGTCGAGTTTCCAGGAATCTGGCCTGTGGCCACAGGTGTGGAAATTGCAGACTGCCGAACCCGGGTTGAGGGAAGGAGCATCACTTGATTGCCAAGACCATTTTTCCTGGCACCAGTGAAAGAAGAGGACAGAGACATCTGCATGTCCCAATGACATCACTTGGCCCTGCCTTGCACAATAGAGGAAAAAAACTGTCAGGGCAGATTTCCAGTTTATCTAGACACAGCTGGGCCAAGGCCAGGATTTTCCACTCCTCTCACCACCCGTCCTGGTCCCAACACCAAAAATGGCTCTTGGAGCGTTGGAAAACCTGCCTGGAAAGAGGCAAACTCTTCGTCAGATTTGCAGCCATGAATCCGAGGTGCAGTCGTCACACCCCTCTCGTCCCTTTGCACTTCCACTCCCCTCCCCCAACTTCCACCCAAGGGAGCCGCTCCTTCACCCTGATGGTTGGCACCCCATGCGTTTCCTTATGCTTAAACTGCATATGCACATAGTCTTAAAACTGTGTAGCATTGCTTTACATTTTTAAAACTTCATCTAAGTTATGTTGTATGCATTGGCCTCTAACTTATGTGTGTCTTCTCAATATGGTATTGTGACTTTATCCACATGGATACTTGTAGGTTTGCTGCATGCCCTTGGGGGAATGGCAAATCCCCTGGTTGGGTATCAGATGTGACGAGTGCCGACTGGAGACCCCGTGTGCCACGGGAGGCTACAGGGAGGGGAGGGCACGTTACACACAGCTCTTAGCCTGTTCTCACCGTGGGGTAAACGTGTATCCGGGGAGCGTCTGTGGTCTGTTTTATCACGTGGAGACTGGGCTGATCTCATATCCTGAGCTTTGTTCTCGAGTGATTCCACAATCAGACGGTATATTGTCACCAGAGGAACAGTAGGCTGAAAGTCAGAAACCTAGATTCTTGTCCCAGTTCTGTAATAAGAACCCATGTGACCTCTGGTAAGTTGTTTCACCTTGGCAAGCCTCAGACTCCACGCGGAGTGTAACTTGGTTTCCATACGCTGTGCAGGTCTCGGAGGAAACCATGGGACACGTGTGTAGGGTGGCCGGCGGTGCGGTTGTCAAACTTCGTGCAGAAGAACCCAGTGGCAGTTTCTGGGCCCCTCCCCCAAGTCCCAGCTGAGGATAATCTGGCAAAAGGCTCGACTTTCCTGAGCCTCACTCACCTCGGCCCCACATGGTGAGAAAGTAATGATTAAATTATTAAACGTATGTGAAGTACTTAACACAAGGCTGGCACGTAAACAGTAATAAATATTAGTTAATAGTAGTAGCATTTCTCTGCTGATATCTTTTCCCATTCTTTTTCTGTAATGTCTGTCCTCCTAAAATATCCCCCATTCCTATTATTATGTCTTTAGCGGGTGTTGCGTCATCTCCTGTAACTGCTTCTGCTTATGGCCCTAAACCCCTCCATGTCACCACGAGGGCACCGAGTCCTCCAGCTGGGGCCCGGCCCCGCCGTGCACAGCCCCAGAGTCCAGAGCACGGTGTGCCCTGCTTCCCAGCACAGCTCCCAAAAGTGAAAACACAAAACAAAACAACCTCTCTCAGCCGTTATTGTTCTATTTTGGTTGTTAGTTTTAATGGTTGTCATGTATTTTCGACCCCTTTGCTTCTGAGCACTCATGGACTTTGAGCTGGGAAACAAGCGTGATGGAACCTCACCTCCCTAATTCCAAACAAATAAGGGTGGTTTTGTCTCTGGGCCATACTGATGAGATCGAGATCTCTAGATCCAATTTATGTGCCTTACTCTCATCACTTCAAATATAATAAGTTCCCCCCCCCCAAAAAAAAACCCTGGTAGCCACGCCCACCTTGGCTCTGGCCCCTGCCACTCTGGGGCTCCTGGGGGCCCTTCCTGGACACAGGGTTCCCACCTCGGCCCCAGCCTGCAGCACTCTAGGGAGACCCCTGCCGTCCCCTCGTTAGCAGATTTCTCGATGTCTTGATGGAGAATGAACCACCTGGTCCGTCTCCGGGGACATCATTAGAGCGCTCAGTAGACAAAATAATTGCCTTCCAAAGACAACTTCATCCTAATCCCCGGAAGCTGTGATTATTACTTAACACGGCAAAAAGGACTTTGCAGGTAGATTAAGTTAATGATCTTGAGATGGCGAGATGACCCTGGATTACTGGGGTGTAGGGTCCTCCCAAGAGGGAAACAGCTGGGTCAGAGTTAGAGAAGAAGGTGGGACGACATGCGGAGATGGGAGAGAGAAGGAGACATTTGAAGACGCTACGCTGCTGGCTTTGAAGACGGGGGAAGGGGACGTGGATCAAATAAAGCAGGTGGCCTCCTCTAGAAGGTAGAAAAGGCAGGAACATCCAGAAGGAATGCAGCCCTGGCAACACCTTGATTTTAGGACTCCTGGCCTCCAGAATTGTCACATAGTAAACGTGTGCTGCTTTGAGCCACCGAGTTTGTGGCATTTTGTTGCAGCAGCAATAAGAACCTAACACGGGGTGAAGGAGCAAGTTCTGCATGACAAATCCACTCTGGTATTCCTGTCCCCTTAAGTCTTTTGATTCCTGCTTCTGCCTTAAGCCAAGGCAGTTCTGGCATCTCAAAGTCCTTTAGTGTGGACTGCTACCTCCTGAGTCCAAGCTTCAGCCCACCCTCCGAGCAAAGGTTCAGGACCATCCTCTGTTCTTGGAGCTAGCACACTGAACCCAGAATCTCCAGCAGGTGCCTCCCTTTTGATAGATTCAGCCTAATCTAAAATTATGTTCCTTTCTTCCTGGTTCTGTGACTTTTAGCATTCACTCCCATCCGTATCTCCCCAGTGTCTGCTGGTTTTCATGAGCAAAAACTCGTGATTTATTGAGTGTGTAGGCCTTTCCCTCCCAGGTAAAACTGTATTTACCCCCGAGCGTTGCTGAGTTGTGATGGTGGAATTAGGAGGAATAGAGAAATCAGGAATTCGGAGGCAACAAGAGAAGGGTCCTGTGAGTGGAACCCTGTTAGTGTTCACGCCAGGAGAGATTTTTACATTCAGCCACGGGGCCTGTTTCCATTAGTAAGAAAGTTCCTTTGGGGTTTGAATCTGCTCAAACATCCTTTTTCCAATCTCCTCGTTCCCAGAACTGGCCTATTTTTACAGAAAAGGTGTGTGTGAAGCTGTAAGTGCTCAATCTGTGCTGTCATTCAGCCACCCACGAGAGCAGACCACGTCTGATTTGTGGTCGCATCAGCCCTGTCCATACAAGACATAAGAGACATTTTTTAGGGCATCCACAGACGTGCCTTGGTGCTCTCTGTCTTTAAAAGAAAATGTTAACCTTGAGCATCTTGTCTTTTCTCATTAGCTCTCTGGCTCAGCTAGCCCACATTCTGAAGGTTGGGTATCTTGTTGCTTTCACACCCAATCAGATAAGATTGCCAACCCTGGAGTACCCGTTTTCTTGAGAACAGTCACACCAGTTAGGGTGACAGTTCAGTGGCAGAGAACAGACTCCATTCTAGCTACTTTAAGTAAGAACAGATTATTATCACGGGCTAATAAACACCTTCCAGAAGCATCAGGATGGCACAAGAGGCAAACCCATGGCTGTGTCTCTAGAACAGCGTTGGAGTTACACCGCAGTACCGGGCAGCCAAGGGAGCTGGTGCTTTTGTGACAATCGGGCATCAGGAAGCAGGTGACCAAAGGACAAAAGCTGCCACTACACATGGTGGTTCCAGAACCACACCTGCTCTGCTAGGACCCACCTGAACAGAAACGGTGTTCATTGCCCACCTCAAATTCAAGTCCTGAGCAAATGTTTCTGCTCAGTGGAACCTAAATCATGTCTAAAAACCCTAACTGTAAGGGGGTGTAGGAGATGTAATTTTTAATGTTCCAGCCGCTATTCTGGGAAGGCAGGTGAAGAAACAACTCACAGTGTTGGCCCCTCCCCGGAGGGTTCCTAAATGAAGCACCAGCAAGGAACTATCTGGAAAATCATGCAGCGAGAGTAACTCGAGCCAAACAGCTGCTTTAGTGAGCTCCGGACATGCAGAGATCTCTCCCCGGCTACGGAGCTGGGAGTCAGAGTTCTGAGAAGGATGCAGGGCCTGTTGTCCTGCCCACGAGGGAGGCAATTCAGCCACAGCACAGGCTCATTTAGATCAGAAGCTCGAACTCCGAATTGCGTTCCATTATCTTCATGTGTTGGGCATTTCTCATCAAAGTTACTTTTAACTTATTTTTAACAGTTCTCCTATTTAATTTCAAAAGTCGAGGGTAGATTTCCACACTATATTCATGGTCTATAATGCGAGCACTAATCAGGGAGAGAGAAATCCTTCCAGCCAGCAGGGAATTCCCTCTGGCCACCTTCTTGATTTAAGAATTCTCAGCTTACGCTGAATTTGTCAAATAGTCCTATGTGCATTGTTTTTATTTTGGAATTTGGACCTATACAATCAACTACATGAAAGCTAGTAAGTATGCTATATGAATGCTAACTAATTACTCCTCATTTCAATAACAACAATTAAGACATTGTTAGCTGTACTGGTTTGTACAGGCAAATTGTGTTTGTCTCAGCTCCTCAAAACTCACTGATCACAGCTACGTGAAAAAAGTCTGGTCTATGAAATTTCCATCAATCTTCCCATGGTAATGCTTAGTTATGCAAAATTAATTAGCATTTGCAGATCAAGAGATTTGACTTTTATTTATGTCTACCTTGAACTCCTAGAATTGTACAATTCATCCCTAAGAGAACTTATGAAGAATAATCATTTAACATGAAGTCAGATGTTAACACATCAAAGCTGGGACGCACGTAGGCGAATGAGCTCGAGACTGAGCGAGTTTCCGACCGCGATTCCCAATCCCCGGGAACCCCCAGGCAGCTCCCATTGGCACAGATTCGCTAATGCCTGAGACTGTTCTTGTTTTCTCTGCACCTTTGTCCACTTTCCCATAAGCAGTTTTAAACTGTGCACTGTTTTCCCACATTGAAACCATCACATTGCTGCAGAATTTTAAAATAAAGCAGAGAAAGCCCATTACTTAATCACAGCAGTAAGGAAGTGCACGAGCTGTTCTAACATTTCCTGCACCCCAGGCAGCCAGAAACCCCTCACTCCCTCTGTGTACTCGCAAGATTTTTGTTTTTCAACTCACAGCAAGAAAGGCTGGTTTGATTTCATTTATGTGGATATGTATTGGAGCTTTGTAGATCTTAAAAGAAAAGTTCTCTCTAAGTCCCCAAACCCAAACCATGGATAAAAATATCACCCTTTTCCCCCCAATTATTTGGCCTGGAAGCCAAACACACTTTAGAAGAAAACTTCAGCATTTCTAGAAATCCAATGTAGATAAAGGAAAAACATCCAACTTTTCTCTCGACTATGCAGACCTGGCCACAAATCCCCTCGCCCTCTGGGTCTTCAACACCAGATAAACTGACACGAGCTTTTCCCACCAGCACAGGCGTCTGAATATGTCACCGTCTCCAATTAGAGGCTTCCTTTTTCAGTGTTGTGCCGTTGACTAATTTGTAATCTCCCAGCAGTGTGGGAATGCACACGGTGTGGTTAAGAATTTATTAGGTAACAAGTTTTGGAGAGAGGACATTTATGGAAATAAAGGGAGATAAATTTAGAGACATAGACTAGGACTAGACGTGAAGGAAGATAAAGATCAGAATAAGGTGTCTGAATGTTTATTCTACAAGCTGTGGGGTGATACTGGCTATTTGTCGACTCAAACTGCCATCAATAACCCTAGAATCTTTTGACCTTGGAGTAACAAGAACATATCTCAGGTGATACACATGAACTCAGAGAAGAAGACCACAGTCTGCTCTTGAACCACACAACTGCTCCCCGCAAAGCTTGGGGAGAATAAAAAGGGAAGATGGGGACTTGAAGACACGCTGGAAAGCAGGGGAGATAAAATAACATCATTGCCCGGAAGAGCTATCTGCACCATCCGTGTTATTCACAATTGCCAAGCTGAGGAATCAACCTAAGCGTCCATCAGCACGTGAACAGGTAAAGGAAATGTGTAACATGCAATATAAAGCCTTAAAAAAGAAGAACATTCTGTTGTTTGCAACAACATGGATGAACCTGGAGGACATCATGCTAAGTGAAATAAGCCAGGCACAGACAGACAAATACTGCACGCTCTCAAATCATCTCACGACGCAGAACATAGAAGAGTCAACTCACAGAAGCAGAGAGTAGAATGGTGGTCACCAGGGGCTGCAGGTGGGGACAACGGGGAGATGTTGGTCAAAGGATACAAAGTTTCAGTTAGACAGGAGGACCAATTTCAAGACATCCAATGTCCGAAGTGGTGACTCTAGTTAGTAATAACGTATCGTATACTTAAAACTTGCTCGGAGAGTAGAGTTTAAGTGTTCTTACCACAAATAAATGAAACATATGTGAGATAATGCATACGTTAATTAGCTTCATTTAGCCATTCCACAGGGCCTACGTATTTCAAAACATCACCCCGTGTACCATAAATAGATACATTTTTTTTTCTATTTCTCAATTTTAAAATGTTGTAGAAAAGGGAGCAGGAAAGATAAAAGGCAAGACCTTGTAGCCGAGCCTGAATCCTCCAGCGACATCTGTGAATCTCTCTGCAAAGCCATCGGCAGGAGCAGGCGGTAATTTAACAACCCAATAAGCAAAGTAAATGACTCTACGGAGAACCACTTTGTGTAGGATGGCTCTGGGAGTTGATGCGATCATATTATTCAGGCTACCCCACTAGGTTTGCAGTTTTCTTGTCCAAATACGAGGCCAACTATGGTGGCTGCTGCTGTAACCACCTAGGTCTGAATGTCCCTGTCATCCTCTTTGGCTTTGTTGAATGTGTTTGGCTGAAGCACAGCCCTGAATGTGGGAAGGAGTTGGATTCCATGTATATTTTCAAGGACTGTGGAGCACAAGAGAAAGAGGAGTGTCAAGGGTGATTCTGGCCAGAGGTGGTGGCCTGAGGACTGGAAGAATGGAGTTGGATGTTTCGGGAAGGGGGAAGTCTGGGAGGAAAGCAAACATAGCCAGGTGCCGTAGCTCACACCTGAAATCCCAGCAACTCAGGAGGCTGAGGCTGGGAACTCTAGACCAGCCTGGCCAACACAGTGAGATCACAAACTCTAAAAAAAAATAATTTAAATTTTAAAAAAGAAAAAGACAGACAAACAGGTGAGGAGTATCAGAAACTCAGTTTTGAACAGGTATGTTTGGGGTTTCTATTTGACAGCTCGGTGGATATAGAGACTATTCGGTTACTCAACTCTGAAGTTCGGGGAGAGACCTGGGTTGGCAAAATAAATTTAGGAAGCATCTAGATGGTATTAAAAACCACAAGACTAGGTGGAATCACTGAGACTGAGTGAATGAAACAAAAAAGAGAAGTGGTCCAAGGACCCCACGGAGTAATCCTTGGGCACCACAATATTTTAGGGCTGGTGGGGTCAGCAGAAGAGAATCAACAGCAAAGCAGTGGCCAGAGGAAAGTAGAGGAAATTTAGCATATTTGGTGTCCTGATAGCCAAGTGACCCAAGATATTTCAAGAGTGGGAGAGAGATCCACTGGATTGCACAACGATGATCCTCGGAACTTTCTTTAGGTTATTCCACGGTAAAGAGCCAGTCCCAAATCTCAGCGGCCCATTTCAACAAAAGTCTCTTTTTTATATTACACATTAGCTGTAGGTCAGCCATAGCTCTGCTCAGCTCTGTTTATTGGCTTAATTCCAGGATCCAGGCAGAAGAAACAGCCTCCATCTGGGACACACCATTCTTGTGGCCAAGGGAAAAATAATCCACGTGATTTGCTTAACCTTGTGCATTAAACTGAATTCCTGGTGCTGGTCCCCTCTGTTCACTTAGTGACATGGCTGAACCTAACTTTAAGGGAGCTTGGGAAAAGTAGTCTAGCTGTGTGCTCAGAAGCAGAGAAAGATTTGGATTAACAATTGTCAGCTATCTTATTAATTATTTTTAATGATAAGCTTTTATCTACAACTTCTTTTTGCTGTTACATTAAAATCCATTCATTTTTTATATGTTGATTTTACATATAATAACCTTCCTAAACTCTCAACCTTATAATTCGTGTAATAGATTCTTTTTAGTCTCCAACTAAATAATTATCTCATCTACAAATAATGATTGATTTTTTTTTCTATCCAATCCTTATACTTTTATTTCTTTTGTTGTCCTGCTCTGTAAGCCAGAACTTCTAGCACAGTGTTGAAATTTGGTAAAAGCAAATATTTTTATCTTCTTCTTGATATCAATAGAAACATTTTCAATGTTTTGTCATTAAAAATGATGTTACCTATTGTTTTGTTTTTTGGTTTTTATTTTTAACATATTTTTTGTCAGATGAAGGAAGTACTCTTCTATAATTAAACTAGGAGTTTATCGTGGCTAGATGTCAAATTGTAGTTTTTCTGCATCTCCTAAAATGAGTTTTAAGTTTTTCTTTCTAATTGGTTATTGTGGTGACTTACATTGATTTTCTAATATTCAACTAATCTTGCAATTCTTAGATGGATTCAACAGGTCATGAAGGGGGATAGAGGAAAAATAGATCATGTTAAGTGTTCTTACCATAGTTTAAAAAAAGTTGCACTAACCTCCTAAAATATGTTGGAATGATGTCTCCCACCTTTTTCCCTGTTTAAGATTAGGTATAAGATTTAAATCATTTCATTAATTTCATTACTTTTGTCAATCATGTTAAGGAAT
The DNA here is from genome assembly GCF_041146395.1 of Eulemur rufifrons. Taxonomy (NCBI): domain Eukaryota; kingdom Metazoa; phylum Chordata; class Mammalia; order Primates; family Lemuridae; genus Eulemur; species Eulemur rufifrons. The sequence goes on along the minus strand of NC_091007.1, from coordinate 2,045,807 downwards.
AATTCACCTACAGTAAAATGCACACATTTTTAACTACACAAATAAATGACTTTTGCTACATGTGTATCCTGTAACTACCACCCTAATCAAGATATAGAAAACTGGAGACGGGGAGATCAAGGAGCTATTGATCAAAGGCTACAAAGTTTCAGTTATATAGGAGGAACAACTCCAAGAGATTCACTGTGCAACATTGTGACTCTAGCCAGTAACAATGTATTGTTATTACTTGAAATTGCTAAGAGACTAGATTTTAAGTGATCTCACCACAAATAAATAATAAATATGTGAGGTAATGCATATGTTAGCTCGATTTAGCCATTCTACAATGTATACATATTTCAAAGCATCATGGTATGCACTATAAATATATACAATGACATTAAAACAAAAATTAATATAAGCAAATAATTTTAAAATATATATAGAACATTTCCATCTTTCCAGAAAGGTCTCTTGTGTCCCTGTGTATTCAATCTCCATCCCCACCCTCTGGCTCAGGAAACCACTAATCTGATTTCTACCTGCATAGACAGGTTTTGCCTGCTCTAGTCTTTCACACAAACAGAATCGCAAGGTCTGTGCTCTTTTCTGTGTTTGGCCCCTTCACTTAATGCTGTGTGTGAGGGGCTCTTCCTCACCCAGTGATTTGCAGGAGGTGTTTGCAGGGGCAGCGCCAAAGCCATGCTCCTAGCTGGTTGGGGTTGCCCACCTGGCACAAGAGCCGTGTGTGAGTCAGTTCTTTAGACTTTTCTTCTCCGGCCTCAGCAGGCAGTGGCAGAGCTGCCCACACTGCTTGTGGGACTGTTTCCTCCCATCCTGCCAGGGGCTCCCCACCCCACCCAAGCCACCACGACCCTGATTTCCACCTTGTGAAACCTGGAGCGAAGAAGCCGACTGAGTCAACCCAGACTTCTGACCTGCCCAACTGTGGGCCAATAAATTTATTTTGTGTTCGGCCAGGTCGTTTGTGGTGCTGTGTTCCAGCAGCCATAGAAACCCAGCACAGCACCCTACCTGCAGATAGCGATGCCTTGGATCTGCACTTCGGATAATTATCAATGAATAAAGGTTTTCTTTGTCTTATTACTGATTTTTATGGAGGCGATTTGATTCCAAATGTCTGAAGGAGGATATTTCATTTATGGTAAAGCATTTCCTCTTTGTTTTCTTTGTCAATGTATCAAATACTTCTTAAGATGTGCAAATTAAATCACAGCTACTCAGTGCTTCTGCATAAATGAATATATTTCATACACATGCATTGTGATTAGTTGCATTTAATTCATGCATTCATTTAACAAATACTGTGTGAGTGCCTACTACGTGCTAGGTACTCTCTGGTTGCTGGAAATATGATAATAAACAACATAGAAAAAAAAATCCCTGCTTGCTTGGAGCTTATATTCTAGACAGGTGAAACTAACTGGGAAGAGAGAGAAGGCGGGAGACAGGGAAGGGGCGTGGAGAGCCAGTGTGTATGTGTGGCGGGGGACACAAAGGCTGCAATTGTAGATGGAGTGATCAGGGACATCATCTCCAAGAATTTGATGTTCAGTCTGAGACCTGAAGGATGTCTTGTGCGGGTGTCCTGGGCTGAAGCTTGCTGGCCGGCCAAGGAGCACGTGTGTGGCTGGGGCTGAGTGGGGAAGATGGGTCAGAGGGGGATCTGGGGAGTGGGCAGGTCCTACGGGGGAAGGGAGGTTGGGGCAGATTCTCTGACTCTCACTTTCTTGGGATCTTCCTGGCTGAGGACAGGCTGTAGCGGACCACGGGCAGGAGGACAGGCATCATCCACCAGTCAGAAGCCCTCCCACCGCCACCCTGGATTGACACAAATGCATGTTTCACCACACACATCTGTGCTTGTATATAAACACGTACACTCTGATAAGATCTGCTGTCTGGCAGATAAGAGCTTGAGAGATACAGAACAGCTCACTCCAGCTTTCTTATTCTACTCATGCTGCTGTTCCTCCCTCTAAGACTGAACTCGCATGTGAAAATCACTTGCATCTGTTCCTCTTCATATACTAAAGAGCTTTACTCATTGTGTTCTTATCTGATTGTCATCAGTAAGGCAATCAGAAGAAAAACTTTAAACTGCTGTGCATTTATGACTCCACTGACGCGTTTTTCTCCTGCAGGTTGAGTGGCCGGCTTTTTCAATCACTGCATGAGATTTGGTGGGGTGGTTCCCCCTCCCCCACTACTAGGGACCCCAAGCATCTGGAGAGAGGACTTCCAAAGTTCAAATAGCAGTCTGTTGTGAAAACAGAATTTACATAAAACTTACTCCATACCTCTCGCAGTTTTAGATGGTTCCATTTTAGAAAATTCAAATGATTTTTTTTTATTTGTGTTTTTCATTTCCTTCTGATTAACTGTGAAATTCAGACGTGTGCTCACATCATCAACTTAGTTGGTGCTCTTTAACTATTTATTGAAGAATGAATTAATTTCAGATATACAGTAAACTCAGCTGTTCACGGTGGACTACAGAGCCACTGGTTAAAATAACCAGGAAGGTAAAATGCCATAGAGGAAGAGCGATTTGGACAGGCCAACTCGATTCAAGATGGGCCCGATAAGAGATTCTTACAGCAACTGGAGAACAAGAAGGACCACCAGGAAAGACATTGTCCTCAGGGTTCCCAGAAATTGAATTAAAAAAGAAGAGCGAAGCTGCTTGAAGACAGACGGGTAACTGGAAATGTCCAGGACACTAAAGCCTCCGCAGTTAGCTGTTCAACTACAACTCTACTTGCAACAACAGAAGCCTTTGTGCCACGTGTTCCAACAACTTTTGAAAATTGCAACAGTTACTAGTGTTCTTCTCAAGAAAAAAACAAACTCTTCTAACACGGGTTTTCACAACGAAGGCAAAAAGGAACCCCCCACAAACACGCTTTCTGACCTACACTTTTTCTATTTTCTAGTGGAAATTTATAACCACAAGTTACCATGTTTTCTTTCCTGTGTTTGAAAACCACATGTGCTTTAGTGAAAACGTTACGGTGAATACCGAAATGAAAGACTCCAAAATACCAGGCACCTGTCGCTGGAAATGGAAATGTCTCACTTCCTGCTTCTCCTGTGGCCATAAATCCTAGTAAGCCGAAGATGGAATTTTTAGCCAATCAACCTCAGCTGAATACAAACCATGTTTCATTATCCAGAATTTTAAAAAAGTATAAATATTTGTCAGACTTAGGTTATTTCGTACTTTATAGACTTTTGGAATGGTAAGAAACATTGTCTAGTCCACCGCTCACTCTGCAGCTGAGAAACTGAGGCCCCAAGTCCACACAGCACGTCAGTTGCGGAGCCCACCACTTCTCAGCCCTTCGGCCAAGATCAAGGGCAGTTGCGGAGCCCAGACATGTTACGATCACGGACTTGGAGTTCTGCGACTCCGAAGTCCACAAGCTTCAGCCAGCCACTGCCTCTGCCCTTAGTACAGCAGACAACAGCAGGAAAGGAGAGGGAGGGCAACATAGCCTGCTTACTTAGGAGCATCCACATTTTACTTAAACTAATTCTCACCTGTGAGGTAGGAAAATGGAAGCCAAGTCGTGTTGTCCAACCCAGTGAGCACCTGCTATGTGAGCAGGTGCCAGACTATCCATAGGAGACATTGTTACCAGCATCTGTTGCTATTGAAGGTGGGGAAAAGGTGATCTTATTTCTTTAAGGCTGAGAGTCAGAATATTATACAAACAAGTTAACATTTACACTTTTCTAAAAGCATAGCTTGAAAATTTCCTCCACTTTTAACTGCCTCAGCTGCACGAGAAATATCCCCAGAACCGTAACGCAAACTGCCGGCAGACCTGCTGAAATAGAAGGGGTTCAACACTCACAGGTATCGGTGAGAAGGCTGAGGTGTGGTCAGGTGAAGAATTCAGCCCGGAGCCCGAGTCTGTTCCAGCCTGGCACGCGAGCCACCTCTGCCCCCCTCGCTCCCACGCTGTGCCCCTCTCTGCCCCTGGCACTGCTGGCTGTTGCAGGTGTGAGACCCTCTAGGTGGCTCCTCCTTTTAAGGATCCTATTCTAGCACCTGATCCTGGGTTTGGCAGTTTGGAAACACCCAGTTTCAGCTGGGTGTGATGGTGCACACCTGTAGTCCCAGCTACTCAGGAGACTGAGGTGGGAGGATCACCAGAGCCCAGGAGTTCAAATCTAGCCTGGGCAACATAGCAAGATCCCATCTTACAGAAAAAAAGAAAAGAAAGGAAGGAAAGAAAGAAAGAATACACAACTCAGTTGTGTAGGGTAATCAGTCCATGATGAAAAAGACATGCAAGAGACCGATCTGTTACCCGTCACAGAGGGTCTGCCTCATAAGGTCACGGGCACTGTTCCAATCACTCGGGGGACTAAACCACAGATGGAAATGGTTCTCGGTGAGCAAAGACAAACGCGAGAAAACAATAACAAAGCAAATTTGGTATTTGGGGGAGGATATTTATATCGAGCTAACAGAGGCTTGTCCTGCAGTTTGCCAATGTTTTCAGCTCCTTAAGTGAAGAAGTACAATTAAGTACAATTGAACGATTCAGAAGACAAGCTGATGAATGCTTATTATCAATCCTCTTTTTAAATATTCTTTGCTCTGTCCAAGACACAGTGCTAGGAAACCAGGAGAGACACAGGGAGAAGTTTAAGACAATATAACTCTCTCTCTCTGGGGGGGAGAGAGAGAGAAAGAGAGAGTGTCAAAGAGACAGAGAGAGAGACAGAGGGAGAGAGAGGGTCAGAATGGGCTGGAAACACCATTTTAACTAATTACTTCACTCATCAAATAAGAAAGAAGGATTCTGAAAGTATAAATGACTTTTTTGAGGTCACACTGTCCTGAAGCTTAGCTTGTTGGCACACTGAATAACAGAAAGAGAGGAGAGAGAAGTTGCCGCCTGAGCTCCACCCACTAAGCTCCTGGTGAACTCACCATTACCTGGGAAACTGACCCTGTTTCTGGACACACGGAAAGGGCTTTATCAATAGAATAGCACTATATTCCATTTTCAAATAATCTTTTCACTGGAGTTGGCACATACAGAAAAGGGCATGAAGCACAAATGGGCAGCTAGACGAACTTTTACAAAGTGGACACACCCACGTAACCACCCCACATCAAGTAATAAATCACCACCACGAGCTGTCCGATGCCTCTTCCCAGACAGTTCATCCCAACGGCAATAACTACTATCCCGACTTTTCACAGCAGGAATTACTTTCACCTGGTTTTGAACCTCATGTAAATGAGATCTTACAGCATATACCCTTCCGGACCTGGCCTCTTTCACTCAGACCATGTCTGTAAGACTTGCTCACGCTGTGGCATGTAAACAGCAGTTTGTTAATGTTTGTTGCTGCATGGTTTCCAATGACTGAAGTCCCACAATCCTATTTTGCAGTCTATAGTTGGTGGGCACTTGGGCTGTTTCCAGTTTGAAGTGATTACGAACAGGGCTGCGATGGACATGTTGTACGTGTCTTTTAGTGCATATGTGCACATTTCTGCGGGTTACCTACCCATGGCATGCCTTGGTCACTGGTTTTGCCTATGTTCAGCTTTAGCAGGTGCTGCCAAACAGTTTTCCACAGTTGTACTAATTTACATAAGAATTCCACTTTCTCCAACCATCCCGTGATGTACATAATGGACTCACTATGTCCAAGGAGTTACAAAGCATGGAATTTTTTTTGAAATGTCTTTCATAGCTAAAAAATAAAAGGATGAATTTAAGTTTAGAACCACGGAAAAGTCTCTGCTCTATCCAAATGCAATTGCAAGGAAAAGACAAAGTGTGAGTCTGCAAAAAGTAAATAAATGTAGAGAGGTTTGGGAAACACATGTGCAAGAGTTTTTTGAAATTTTTTTTTTTTTTTTTGTATTTTGACACTCTATGGAGTATTTGAAGACTGTAACCACAACAAGCTAGGTTTAAAGACTTCCAGTTCATTTATTGTTTGGTTTCCCTAGTTCAGGTTCTTACTATGTTCCCAGGAAAAGTGGAAGCGTGGTAGTCAAATTGTAGTAGCTAGAATGTGTTGCACCTAGCTTGAGTTTTTAAGTTTTTAAGTCTGTTCAAGTGCCCTCGGCAGGTGAAGGGACATGGCACAAAGATTCTCAAGGAACAACTACCATGTCTTTTGGTTGGAGACAAACTTTATTAGTGTGATTAAAATTTAATCCACATTTCCGCAGCCCCACCAAATCGAGGTATCACCCAGATTTACTTACATAATCCAGTAGTCCCCTGCCAGTTGCTTTCGTCTTGAGCAAAAGCCTTTTCCTTTCATCAAAAGCACATGATCCAATTAATATATAAGCAGTTGGTGGTTTTCTTTCACTGTGCGGTGGAACCTGCTCAAAAGAAGTTGTCTTTGAAGAAAATTTTTTTTAAATCATTCTGTAGATTTATAAGGGCAGATTTAAACAGTATCATTACTCATTCTTTGAGGTATGTTTTTGTGTGGGGGAGTAATATTTGTCCTTTACTAACAAGCAAATTAACTAATCCTATTCGGAGGAACCAGAGCATCCCATCATCTGCCTGAAAAAAAAAAAATCATATTTGTAATTCCCTAAAAAAAAAAAAAATCAGCAAATCAAGTAAAAACCAACAGGCAATTTAAATAATGTTGTGGACTAAACTATAAACTGTATGATATAGATAAACTCAGCCTCAGTCTGAAGACCTGTGATCTATGCCACAACTAGGATAACATGTCAAAGTATTAATAACAGGTCTCTTTACATTTTGAGACTATCCATGAGTCATAGTACGTTCCCCATCACTGCCAGTTAATGCTTTCTTAATTTGACATTTCTCTTCAGAATTTTATAGCTGGAAGAAATCTGACAGACTATCCTATGTAGTCCAACATACCATTTGCAAAATAAAAAATCCTCTTCCCACTTTTTTTGTGTGTATGTATTAATGGCAGAATAAAACCATATATGGTACGTGTTTGAGGGGTATGGGCAAAGGAGAAGGGAGTGAGGAGAGCCAGCTGTGGTATTTGCCTTTTAAAAAGAGATGCAAAAAGAGATTGAGAATAAAGTGATTTACTCTAAAGTAATGTGCCTTTCAAATCCTAAAGCAATTGTACTATGACAAGTTGTAAAATTGCAATAATAAAATTTATAAATATGGAGAATGTTTCATCTTGATTCCTTCCTCCTGAATTCACAGATTAATTCTCAGATTTATTAATCCTTCCTGGGGAGGATTTCTCATCAAAATGTAGAGTCTTTTGCCTTTTCAGGTTGCCGTTTCTTCCTGGCAGAAGACAAGCACTAAAAAGTGGCCTCTGTAGATTAATCAATATCTATTTTATTTCAGACAAAATTTTATAACTATTTGGGTCATATTTTATTGTGCTAATATCCTTGGGCTCTACAAATCCAGAGCTGTGTCTGTGGATCCTTAGAAACCCAGGCTGTCTACTTTCATGCTGGCTCTACCCTTAGAATTTAGAAACACACCAGAAGTTTATTGCGTTACCTTGTATCTATGTTAAAATGACATTGAAACAGTTATTTTTCACTATCCTATTCAGATACTCATGTTACAATTGGAGTCTCTTTATTGGCAGTGGTAACAATAACAACCAAAAAATCAGTGCCCATAGCATTGCAAAGCCACAACTAAAACAAGATAGTAATACTATGTTTCTATAATTCCCCATCTTAAAAAAAATAAAGGAAAAAAAGAACACTTTTATGTTCAATTTCATTCTTTTATATTATAGTAGTAATTGATACTCAGGAAAAATATTACCTCTCTAAATGTTTGGCATCATTAAGGATTAAATTGTGTTTTATTTTCTATAGTTTTATTATTAAGTGGGCATTGCAATATATTATAATATACACATTGACCATCTACCCATGTTTGAGTTCTTTTGTCCTCAATATATTTTATTAATCAAAACATTCATAAACATACACAACTCTTTTACTGTTTCAAGAGTCAGGTTATAATTTCAGCTCTTGTCTTATTTCTGGGAGTATGACGGCAAAAATCATAAATGTGAGGACCTGTTAGACTGGCGTCAGCCGTCCTCTGCCACCTATGGGCTGAATGAGCTTGAGAAGTCATTTGTGTAACCTCGAAGGCTCAACTCTCTTATCTGTGAAATGAGGAGGATATTACCAATCTCAAAGGATTTGTCATAAGAATCAAATGAAATAATTGAAATAAAGTGTGTAACACCATGCCCTGGCACAGGTAGTACATTTGCAATAAATATTAGCCAATATTAGGTTCACACCTCGTCCCTTTCTTAATGAAGACTAATACCCACCTCTTCTACCTTGTCTAAGATTTTTTTAAAAGGTTGATATTGCAAAGTGTGTATAATAAGTATTTCAAATAATGGAACTTTTAAAACTGTACTATGGGCTTTGCACGGTGGCTCACGCCTATAATGTTAGCACTCTGGGAGACCAAAGCAGGAGGATGGCTTGAGGTCCGGGGTTCGAGACCAGCATGAGCAAGAGCGAGACTCCGTCTCTACAAAAAATACAAAAATTAGCCCGGCATGATGGCATTTGCCTATAGTCCCAGCTACTTGGGAGGCTGAGGCAGGAGGATCACTTGAGCCCAGGTATTTAAGGTTGCAGTGAGCTATGATGATACCACTACACTGTAGCCTGAGCAACAGAATGAGACCCTGTCACAAAACCAAACCAAACAAACAAAAAACTCTAATGTGAACATTTTTTCATGGTTTGGAAGCACTGATGGAAATCTTATTATCAGCAGTAACTGAGGTCCACGTGTTCCCCAAGGGGAGGGCCAGTTTTTGCTTCAGGTTTAGAACTCTTTTCCGACAATAACAATTTCTAACTTCTAATTATCATTTTTTTCCCACTTAAACCCTAAAGTTGAATTGAAGAGGGAAAACAATAATATCTCCCTTTTCCTTGTCCAAGTTGTGAATTTAAAATACCTGTTTTGGGGGGTTTTCTTTGTTTGTTTTGTTTTGTTTTGTTTTCGCACACCTGTCACTTTAACCCATAGCTCCTAGAATAATTTCGACATTTTCTGAAGGAATTACACTAGACCTCACACATTACTTGAGTCTTTGGTTAGGGTAGTAACTGTCTTCGAATTCCATGCCGACTCCCCCGGGGGGCTCAGGTGGGCCACTTTATAAACAATCTCTGCCAAACCTTTGAGCAAGTGTTGGTGGCTTGGTGCCCAAACTCCTCATCAAATAGCGCAAACTGGTTTCGTCCAAGTTGTGACTTTCTGCAGAGACAGAAATGTCCTTGTTAAGCAACACTGTACTCAAACTGTCTGTCTGTCACATCCTACTTCTCCCCACATGCCACCCTTCTTCAAATCGAGGTTCAAAATACGAACATTTTCTTTGCAATTTCTATTCTAAATCTCTTATAGAAGACCAGCCCCAAAGACGGGTACAAGAAAGAAGCAGTCTGTCTCCCTGGGAGATAAATCACCAATTAGGTGCAAAAGAAAAGCAGAGTGACGTCTCCGCCTCCCTTTTCCAAGTTCCAGGTTGAAGGGAGATGGGTTTGGTGGCTCCAGGGTGCGGAAGCCTGGGAGTCCCGCATCCTCAGCTCCGAGGTGGCCTCCGAATCCACGCAGGAATCACACCCTTCCCAGCTGAACCGAACCCAACCAAGCAGCCGCCCCACACTCTGGTTACTCAACACGATTCCAGGAAACTTTAGGGCAGAAACCAGAGGAGGAAAAGCAGCGCACAACCGAAAGCTGGGGTGTGTTTGACATAGCGAGTGGAACCTCACCGCCCGCACGGCGGCCCCTGCAGGAAATGCCACTGAGTCTTCCAGGAAACAAAGGTGTGGAGAACTTCTGAGCAGCAACCCTGTTTATAAAACAGTGACGCAGTGGCTGATGGGAAACAGAAACACCTGGTAGCCCGGGGAAGGAGAACGCTGGTCCCACAGGAGGCTGGGGTCAGAAACATCTAGAGGTGCCCACGACACCTAATGTGTACCCACAACAGATTGGGATTTTTTTTGCTTTAGAAGAAATTTTAAGACAAAAAAAAAAAAATCCCCATTTTTTTAGACATATGATGGATATTGTTTTAAAAGTTCCAGACTTCATTCAGTTTAATGTATTTCTAATTGTATAGGACTACATGGTTATAGAAATGTTAGGGTAGCACAGGTCCTCAGAGACTAGTTGTCCAAAAGAGAGAGAGAGAGAGAGAGGAAACCGAGAGCTTGGTTGTCAGAAAGCAGCATGCGAGGAGGCTGCTTCACGCTGGCCTGAGTTTGAATCCTGGTTCTGCTACTTTGACTGTGGGCGCTTGGGCAAGCTACATAGTATTTCTAAGCCTCATTACTCTCATCTGTTAAATAGAGATGATGATGATGACTCTAATACTTCGTAAGATGACAAAGATTAAATGAATAGTGCATCCAAGGTGCTGGTCACAGTGGCTGGTGTGCAGGGACTCATGGTCATAATGATCGTCATTATCTGAAACATTGTTTAAAGCCATTGTCTCCTGATTAAATCAACAGGACATATAGACTTCCCTTGGGCCCCTATACGTATCTAACCTTCTTCTCAAATTGCCAATGAAAACCGCAGAAATGGGGAACCAGGAGTTTACCATCTCCTAGGGACAGTAGCCATGATCAGTTTGCCATTTCTTGTTTGGGATGTAATAGGCTCTGTTGAAAAATGGTTGGAAAAAGAGCCAGGGAGGAGGCGTTGTGAACCAGGGAAGTTTCTCTTTTGCTCTGCAGAGAGAAGATGAGGTGGGGGCTCTGCCACCTTGGTCCCACACGGAGATACATTTTTCTGCCAAATTTCAATAGCAAAAGCATACGGGGTACCATCATCATCCTCACCAGCAAGGCAGAAAGAGCCCTAAAATGACACATGCGCGGTAACAGCGTCGCCCGGCAGCTCCGCGCATTGCGTAGTTTAAAGCAGCTCAGCTTTGGAAATTGTATATAAAACGTCAACGTGCAGATACAGAAAATCAAAACAGTAGGTAAGAGGCAGCCTAGAAACGATTTTCACCAGGACAGCGTTGTGCCCAAACCTCCTCGGGTAGGTAATTTTGTACCCCAGTAAAAAATTTTGAAAAAATAAAATAAAAAATAAAGTGCACGATTGAATAAAAGAAAAAGAAAGAACAATGTGGACACGTCCTTTCTAGTGTGAACAGACGCAGTCCCTTCTGCCGAGTGACCTTCCCCCTTGCTGCTGGAGCATCATTTTCGGTTCCCCGTTGGGTGAGACAGAGGCGACCTGTGATCTGTCGCCGCTGTTCCCGGCACTCAGAATGTGGCTGCGGCCGAGGCGCCCCCGCTCGGCATCGGCGCCCTCCGGGGGCTGTCCCACGCGCGCCCACCGCGGCCTGCGGGTCCCGGTCGCAGCGGAGCGACAAGTGGCCAGTAAGGAGTGACGACGGGGGAGGGGACAGGACGCCCGGGGGAGGGCAGACAGAGCTCGGCGCGCGGCCGGTGCGCGGTTGAGCGGAGCGCGCGTCCCTGGGCGGGGGTCCCGGGTCCCCTCGGGCCGCGGGCCCGGCGGGGAGGGTGGCGAGCGCCCCCTGGCCAGCGCCGCCCGCGGGGCGCACCCACCGCGCGCCGGGCCCCGCAGTCCCCGCGCCGGTCCCCACGCCGGTCCCCAAGCCCGTCCCCGCGCCCGGAGCAGCAGCGGCGCCGCGCCCGGATCAGGTAGGGCCCCTGCGCCCCGCGCCGCCGGCCCGGGAGGGACCCCTGACTGCCGGGGCCGGGACCCCGGACGGGAAGGGCCACCCGGGTCCCCCTCGGAGCTGTTCCAGGAAGGGGCGAGGGCTGCTGCGGGCGGCAGGGCTGAGAAGGAAATCGAAAAGAGCTGGCGCCAAAGCCAACTTCGGGCACTTCCCGGTGGCTTCTTGGGTGCGGGTCGCGCAGGATCCGGCGATGGGGCGGGCGGGGGCGCAGGCCTGGGGCGCCCCCTCCTTCCTTCTCCTTTCCCCCCCTCTCACCTGAACTAGAGGGAGCATAGGGGAAGGTGAAAGGAAAGTTTCTGTGTCCTTGGCAAAATTGTGTGAGGAGAGGTGTTTTCTGGAGACGGCCACCTGCCCACGGAGGACACCTGCTTGCAGGGAATTTGCTGGAAGGGCAGGCAGGGCTGCCACATTCACTCCTAAACAAACCAAGCCTCTCCTCAAGGGCCTGGGTTAGGGTGAAGCAGGTCTTTGATGGGCAGACATAGGGGAGGGTGGGGAGAGAGAGGGAGGGAGGCAGAGAGAGAGGTCTGGGTGCTCAGTCCTGTGACCTTGAGTGAGATCGTGTCCCAACCTGGGGGCCATGTTATCACAGTGTAGTTCACTGAAATCTCTGTATGGACTGGATTTTTAAGAGCCACAGTTGTCAAGGGGAGAGTGAGTGTTTCATGCTAAAGGTGTGGGCTGTCCCCGGGTGCAGGAAGAGAGGCCCAAAGACTGACTCTGGTCATTTCTGCAAGGGAAGCGCCACAGAACTGCCCTGTCCTCCCGGCTGTCCTGCCACTGTGCCGGCTGGCTGGCTGGCCGTGGTGCTCAGAAGAGGTTACTCAGTAACGGCACAGGCTGACGGATGTTGAGGTGGAGAGCAGAACAAGAACGCATTGCTCTTTCCTGTGAGTGGGGAAAGTGAGCCCTCTGTGCCCAGTGCCCAGGTCCTTGAAGTTCCAGGTGCCCTTTGAGAGCACAAACCACACCTGCTGGATTGTTTTTATGAACCTTCTATGAGATCCGAGCAGGCCGCCCTTGCTTTCCGTCAGCTCTGGCTTCTTCGTCTTTTTCTTTTGGCCAAGAGAATCCTAAAGCATGGGGATTCTGGTGCTGACATTGTCCCCTAGAGCACCGGTCCCTGCCTGGCTGGGGGTGTGTGATAGACAAGCCCTACCTGTGAGGTCCTGGGTCTCCCACCCCACGACGTACCCCCAACCTTGCGAATCACCATCTTCATTTTTTTCCCCTAACTTATCTTTTGGTAATTCTTGTAAAATGGCAGACTCACTGCGGATGCTCGCTGTCTTTTAAAAATGCTGTGTCTAGTGGGAAGAAGGGTGACATTTACTAATTTGGTTGCAAATTACGTTTGAAGTTTATGCACAGCTGTTGAAGATCCCTCAGAGCTCGGCCATTGTCTGGCGCAGGTGTCTACCGCAGAACCGTCTCGTTACGGCCTTTCTTGCGTGGATCGGACGTTCATGTATTTAAAGACGTGGCAGAGAAAGATCTAAAACCTGCCAAGCCCCAGCTGCCCAGCTCCTGCAAGCCAGCCGTTGAATCTCTCAATCAGACACTTTTGTTCTTTGTTTTTCTTTTCTCTCGTGCACTTTTATTTCTGATTTCCAGAGTAACCTGTTTCAGCGTCCTGTCATTATGTTCTATGCTTTTAAAAATGTGAACTCCCAGGGAAGGCTCTTGTCACCCTCCGCTTTGTCACTTTCATTTCTGCCACCGTGTTGTGCTGTGGTGGCTCAGGATAGCGAGCATTACGTGGGCAAACTTTTACCTCTGTTCTGCTCCCGGCTCCACCTGCCGCAGCAGAACCCCTGGGTCTGCGCTCAGCCTGCACGGTGCCACGAGAATTTTGACTTGTGTTGCTGTCTTGCTTCTCTTTCGGGTATTACAGAGATACCGTTCAATTATTCACACCTCGGCTCTCTCTGTCATCTCCAAGATCCTTGTCAGCAGCGACTCTGTTTCTCTCGTTCACGGCAGGAACTGGAGGCTCCACGGCCCATTTGTCATGGGTCGTTTTCTGTAAAGATTTCTCATTCCATTGTAACACATTCTCTCTCTTCTGTGGAAAAGACTAAATTCTTCTGTATAATGAGTTAGATGTTTTAACTGAAATTCCTGTGGGTTGGCTCCGGGATTTTCTTTCAAGAGCGTGGGCTTCTGGTACAAATCTATAACTTCAGAGATTCAGGAGGAAACCTCCGCACACGAATCTCCTTAGAACGCAGTATTTCATCATAGTATATTTGCCTTTCTTTAAACCAGGACTTAGAATGAGCACTTCCCTCTTAATGCATTTGATATTTTAGAATTACTGATTATGTTGCTTGCCCCTAAAATTGCTGATATATTAGTCTAATGCCATGGTTTGTTAACAGGAGTATATATGATTTCAGATGATTTCCTTTTCAGGGAGTTCAATCTTTTATTCTTTTAAAAGAATTTCCCCCCAAATTATTTAAAATGATATAGTTATACTATGAAAAATCCCAGAAACACAGATGCATCATGTGATTCCATATTTTTATATATATTTTTTTGCCCAAAATCAAATCTGTAATTAAAATAGGGAAATTAGCATTAAACGCATTCTGTTTCTGTCCATTACTATAAAACTTTAAGCATCTCATCTCTAAGCAGCTACACATCCAGTTTTCCATACCTCTTCCAGTTGGTAAGGCAGAAATCCTGAGTCAGAAAAACATGATGTTGAAGCAGAATGATGAATTAAAAGGTGTTTCCTTACAATGATATAAATATCTTCATTATTTTAACATGCCGAACATTTACACACAGTCAAATTCTGATTGCTCTATTATCCTAACATATTCATGGGGCAAATTGAGAGCCAGGGCTCACCCAAACCCAGGATCATAGCCTATATTCTGGGATTAAATTGGATATTTAAAGTTTCTCACTGTGACGGCATATCTTTCTACAGCTTGCTACAGGTTGATGTTAGCTTTTGAGTTAAGCTAATACTGTTAGTAGTAATCAGAGCTAGCAAAAGAGTGAAGAATGGTTGTATTTTGTCATTATTATTTACAATTTATATGCTGGATATTATATGCAGCATTTTATTTATGCTTGACAAACATTACTACCTCCTTTAATCCTACAAAGCCTTTATATGTTAGACACTATCGTTATTATTCTCATTTTTCAGATGAGGAAGCTGAGGCTCCAGGGCTGGGTGCTGGTCCAGGGGTCATGGCTGGTGGGTGGTAGGGTGAGGTTTGCTCAACCACCCAGACTTCTCTGACCATCAAGCACTTGCTTTAATCCGGATGACCCACCAATTAATTCTTTTTATTATGCTAAAATTCACATAACATAAAATTTACCATCTTAGCCATTTTTAAGTGTACAGTTCAGTGGCATTCAGTCAATGAACATTGTCGTGCAACCATCACCACCATCCATCCACAGAGCTCTTTCCGTCCTGTAAAACTGGAACTGTGTCCCCATGAAACACTAACTGCTCACCCCCTGCCCCCACCCCCCTCTCCCCAGCCTCTGGCAAGCTCCACTCTGCTTTCTGTCTCTGTCATTTTGACTATTCTACTTTCCTCATATAAGTGGAATCATACAGTGTCTGGCCTTTGGTGACTGGCTTATTTCACTTAGCGTAATGTTTTCAAGGTTCATCCATGCTATAGCATGTGACAGGGTTTTCTGCCTATTTAAGTCTGAGTAATATTCCGTTGTATGTATGTACCAGAGTTTGCTTATCCATTCATCCGCCAATGGCCAGCGGGTTGCTTCCACCTTTTGACTATTGTGAATAATGCTGCTATGAAGATGGATGTGAAATGTCTGTCCTGCTTTCAATGCTCTCCAGTATATACTCAGGCGTGGAATTGCTGGGTCATAGGGCAATTCTACGTTTAATGTTTTGAGGAACTGCCGTACTGATTTTCACCATTTTACGTCCCCACCAACGAAGCACAGGGGTTCCTATTCCACATCCTCACCAACACTCGTTATTTTTGTCTTCTTGATAGTAGCCATTCTAATAGATGTGGGACGTTAGCCAATTAACTTTATTCCAAATCACTGGGTGCCTGGTGTCAGGGACCTGTGGGCTGACACTACTCCTGAACTGATTGTTTTTTTCCCATCTCAGTGTGTGCTGATATGACTTCTTATAGGGCAGGATCACTGAGGGACCTACTACTCACGCAGCCCCTGACGGACTAGGGCAGTCATGGACAGGAGAGCCCCCAAAAGACAAACCAACTCTCCCTGTAGGTAGGGTTGTCATACCTCCGTGAAGGACCTGTGATTCAGAATGAACAGTGGTCCAGGTAGAATCGGTATTAATAACCCTGAGCGTGTAGGATGCTCTACAGAAGACGAGTCGCAGGTTTAATTATCTTGTGTACGTGATCAGACCAGGACAGATTCCCAGGAGAGAATGGAAAGAGAAACTGCCAAGGGTGAGTTCATCGGCTTTTGTTGTGAGCCTCAGACCCACGCACTGTGCTACGCAACCCACGGGGAGATGCGGCTGGTAAATAGGAAATGATAATGCAGCATGATGAATTCACGAGATATTTATATTATGATGTGTCAGTTTCTAGTGTTTTGCAAGTATTGTGTATATTTTTTCCTTCCTCCTCTAGCATGCAAGCCCACGAGGGCTGTCATTTTGTCCCTAGCTACACCCCCAGTCACTGCGACAGGGCCTGGCTCATACGAGGTTCTTAATAAATGTGCATAGAACGGCTGTGTAAGTGTTACAAGAGGGAACGCACACAGTGCCACTGGAGCACCTAGATTTGGGGTGTCTGAGATGTCCCAGGGCCGTAGGTGACAGCTCAGCTGAGAGCGGAGGATAGAGCCAGGCAGGGGGCTCCAGGAGGTGGGAGCAGCGTTCGTATAACAGGACGGCCCCGCAGCACCTGAGCACTGCATCCTCACGCAGCCTGGTCTGAGCCTCCCAGGTGAGCGGAAGTGAGCAGGGTGGGTAAGCCTGGAAGCTTCAGTTTAGATCTCTGCTCTCCTCGCTCATTGGCTGAATGATCTTAATCAATTAATCAATCACCTTCTCAGAGCCCCATTCTCCCTGTTTGTGAAATGAGGAAAATAATGGTCTCCCATGGCAGTGATGTTTCCAGAAACAGCACGTGTGGCGGTGCGTGTGGTGGTGTGTGTGGTGGTATCGTCGGGTGAAGCCAGAGGGGCTGGCTGAGCCAGATCACGCAGGGCCTATGAGCAGCGTAGCCCTGCCATTCATCCTCCAGGCGGGGACACTGCTGAGAGTGGAAGGGGACATTATCAATAACAAAACTGGGAAAACAGGTTACAAACCCTGAGTGTCCCGGGCAAACCGCTCTGCAGGGCCACCTTACTTTTAAGTCAGACAAAAGAGTCTGATCCTGTTCTAAGAACGGGAGGAACCCCTTACTGGTTTCCCTACCAGTGGAGGTAAGCTCTGTTCAAGTTCTCTCCAGCATTTCAGAGAGTGGCTTTACCTGGCCGTGAACTCAGCACCTGGCTGGCATTGTAAACTCCTCCTCCATACCTTGTCTACTCACGAGGCACTTAAATTAGCATCCATGCGGCATGAAGAGCTCAGAGAGCTGGGGGTGGGGAAGACAGCCAAGGGTCCACTCTGCACACTTTTTGCTAAAGAGCGTTGCTGATGCCAAGTTTTTTTTGTTTTTTTTTTGTTAAAGCCTGTAATGCCGAAGGGACTGGGTGCTAAGTGTTAGAAGAAAAAAATCTCAATGTAGTGGTTTAAATGTCTGCACAAGCAGCATCAATATCATCCTGGAAGTTTTTGTCTGTGAACAAAATTCCTCATGGAGCGTACAATCTATCAGGGAGGTCTAAAATTAAACGGACAAAGGCGATATAGTCTAATGATTATTGATCGGTCACGATAGGCCACAGGCCATGCTGAGCACTTTACTTACATGACCTCATAGGTGCTTTGAGAACACATGGAAGGAAACCAAGTCCCGATTTGGAGGATGAGGAAAGGTGTTCCAGAGCACAAGGTGTCTAAGGCAGGGACTGAAGATACACAGGAATTAGCCCACGCGTGGAGGGGTTCAGAGCCAGCGAGGAGATAAGTCTTTCATGAAAGAGGCTGAAATCTTTCCTGCAGTTTTGGGAGAAGTTCATCTCAGCTGTGTGTCTAGCCTTTTCAGGGCAGTCGGCTTCAACATTCTCCTTGCTGTGCTCACCCAGGCGTTCTAGCTATACAAAAGCAAGCCTCATGCACAGTATTTTTCAAACTGCAAGACAGTCCATTAGTGGGTTATGACACTAATTTTGTGGGTGGTGACAAGTGTGTCTTTAAGAATGAAACAGAATAGAACAGAAAATACTAGAGTGTATTTCATAGAGTAAGGGTAACTATTTCATGAAATTTTGTATCATTTGGTTTGGGACATATTAAATCCATTTATTAACCTTACCTAAAAGCTTGAAAATTATGTACTTGTGGCATTTAGTTTTCTATACCTCTCCTTTAAGTCATAGACTCACATAAACTGAGGACTGGAAGGAAGAGGGAGAAATGGGAAGGAAAGTGGCATTTGTTGGCCGTGACCTGTGCCACGTGCCCAGATACAGGGAATTAACTACTCAAAGAGCCCCATGGGTTGGGTGGATCGCTCACAGTGGACAGAGGAGACAGCTGAGGTTACTGAGGTTAAGAAACTTGATCAAGGGTCACACCACAAATTACAATCACTGAACCCTCATCTCTTGGCTGTTAATTTAATATTGTTTCTATGTCTCCATGGGTTGTGTTTCCAAAGTCGGTTAATGTGTTGGCTGTTTGGGGAAGACGTTTTCTCAGGGGAAGTGTGTTATTACCCTATCACTCATTTGTTAGGAAGAATATAAACTTTGAGACACCCATCAGCTTCATAAAGAACTAGGTAGGTTAGGAAGAAATAGTATTTATGCTACAGACCGGAGATCTTTCAGCGTGATGTTGACAAAGATAAAACATGGCCCCCTGTCCCTCCACTGAAACTTTTCCCTTGCAGCTGGAGGAGGACTCAGGTGATGTCCTGTGAGACTTTCTTTTCTAAATCTGGGGTCACTGCTGAATCCGACTGTCTGCATGGCCCAGGGTCTATACACAGGCTGATGAGTTCCGCTGGAAAACTGTGCAACTGTGCAAGTTCGTGCTGCTGTAGCTCCATGATTTCCGACTTCGATGAGGCTCTCCGATGTCCCCAGCTCTCGGTCGTTTCCCTGGTCAACACTCTTGTTTACACCTCGGCTATTCAGCATCGCACCGTCTGGATCCACCCTCCCCCCTTCCCTCTGTCACAGTGATAGGACTGCTGAGTCCCCTGTCCAGTGTTGGTGCCCTGGAACCATTTCTGCCCCTTTCCTGGGAATCTCATTCCCTGAGTGTCTCCTCCCCCACCTGCGTTTTCCCTCTCCCTTATCACTGGCCCATTCTCCCTGCACTAAATTACTTAAATCCCTTCCATCTGTGAAAAACAGACCATCTTTCTGTGCCCTCCTCCAGATACTTTCTTCTCTCTCCTCCTCACAATGAGACTCCGTAAATTGTCCGCTGTTCCTGCCTGTGATCCTCGCACCAGAGGTCTTGGACCACAGGCACCTGCTGTCCCTACTGACCCTCAGAAACAGCCACACTCGCGCCCCTCACGCTGATTCTCGCTGAGTCCTCGCATTCTGCCGCCGTCAGTGGGGCCAGGCATCCTGCGTCCTGGGAACGTCACCTCCTTCTGCCGCCCCTGCCCCTTCCTGTCTCCCTTGCCTCCTGTCCTCTCTTTGCAAGCTCCTCTTCTCCTGTCATCAGCCAGGATGGTTGCTGTTCCTCAACTGTCTCACCGTGTGGCCACCCTCACCCCTTGCTCACCCCCACAGCTGTCTCCTTGCTGGCCACAGCCCAGCCCTTACTGACCCAGATCCCCCTGGTCCTCTGCCCACGTGGTTTATGGGCACATCTGATGCCACACGCCCCACACATCTTCCCCCTTCCTCTTCCCACACGGTTCTCCGCCCGCTCTTTTCTGTGCCTGGCACCTCCACACCCACTGCACAACCTGAAACCTTGAGTCCTTCTCCTCAACCTCCATAGCTCGCCCCAGACCAATTCTGGGGTTCACCCCGCATCTCCCCTTGTTCTCGCCATCCCTCCCACCCCAGCACCTCTGCTCTGTTTAGAGGCCTCAGCATTTCTCTTCTAGACCAACACCAGAACCTGCTCACTAGCCACGTTGTCCTGGGTGATTCTCCATGCTGCAGCGGGAAGGATCCTTCTAGAACCCAGCATGTCAATCCTCTGCTTTAAGTCCTCTAGTGGCTGCCCAGTGCTGTTGGGATGGGAAGCCCAGACTCCTTAGCAAGGACCAGAAGGTTCCGATCCTTTCCTCCCCAGGCTCGTCTTTCCCACCCCACATTCCTCCATGTCTGAGCCTTTTAGGATCTGCAGGGTCCCCTGTGTCCCTTGCCTCGTGGAGCATTCTGCCGTCTGACCCCTCCTTCCCGGCTAATTCCTGTACACCCTCAGTCCCCACCTTAGATAGCTCGTCCTCTGGAAAGCTTTGCTCATCCTCCAGACTGGGACTCGGTTTCCTTCCACGTGTTGCCAAAGCACCTAGGAGATCATCGCCACAAGGTGCTTGGCACAGCGTTTGGCCCATCGTGACCAGTCAATAAACGTGACAATATATTGCCATCGTTTGTTTGCTTTTAGCTTCCCCAGGAGACTGTACACCCCATGAGGGCAGAGCCCAAGTTCTCTCTTGCTGCTTGTAGCCTTCCTGGCATCTAGCGCTGTCCCTGACACGCAGCAGGTGCTCAGCAAAGACGAGTGGGACGAATGCGCCACACATTTCCGAGCCTTTCGTGCCTGAGGCCTGGGTGTTATAGGAGAGACTCCCAACCTAGTGATTTCAGTGTCTGCATGAGCAGAATCATTATCGTCCTGGAAGTTTCTGCCTCTTGGCCTCTGGAATTATCCAGATGAATTCTAGGAACCAGAGCAGAAGGGGATGGAAAATGTTTAAAAATCCCGGGAGGTGACTCACTGTGAGTAAAAGGCTGCGTCTCCCCAGTGTGTGGTGTGGCTTCTTCCTCTGTCACCTCCACGGTGTCCCACTCTGAGGACCATTAAAATGCCAATAGTAAAAGGAAAAAAAAAAAAAAAAGAATTAAGCTAAGAATAATCAGAAAATAAAAGGTCATATTAAAATATTCTAAAATATTCTACAAGCGGAAGAGGCAACAAGTAAACATAAAATGTAGATATAGGCCGGGCACGGTGGCTCACGCCTGTAATCCTAACACTCTGGGAGGCCGAGGCGGGTGGATCGCTCAAGGTCAGGAGTTCGAGACCAGCCTGAGCAATGAGCGAGACCTCGTCTCTACTAAAAATAGAAAGAAATTATCTGGCCAACTAAAATATATATAGAAAAAAAAAAAAATTAGCCGGGCATGGTGGCGCATGCCTGTAGTCACAGCTACTCGGGAGGCTGAGGCAGTAGGATTGCTTAAGCCCAGGCGTTTGAGGTTGCTGTGAGCTAGGCTGACGCCACGGCATTCACTCTAGCCTGGGCAACAAAGCGACACTCTGTCTCAGAAAAAAAAAAAAAAAAAAAAAAAAAAGTAGATATAACAAAAACTCAGAAATTATTTTAATAAATAGAAAATAGGAAAGGATAAAAGAGGTGAAAAAATTTTTAAATTAAATGACAAACAAGGTTTTAAGGATTCTTCAAAACAAAATCATAATTACTTTAAAATTCATTAAAACAGTTAAGAGTAAGAAAAGTTAAAGAGTAAAAGACTAAAGTCAAGAATTTGTATGATAGAAGTATGCCAAAGATAAAATAAATACAATCATTTACACACACAAATTTTTTTAAAGAGCAATAAACTATTTAGGGGACACTCTTAAAGGTAGAATAGCCCAAAGTATGAAACCAAAGAAACAAATAATCTTTTAAAGAAGATTAAAAATAAGTCCCAGCGATAATAAAATAAAAAGGGCACTGGCATTTATGGGCTCCTAACAACAGCTAAGCTGCAGCTGAGAGAATGTCAAAGCCCGTGCTTGGGTTTCTGGCGCGAACCACAAAAGGCCGTGGCAACCTCTGCGGGATGTCACGGAGGGAAAACGCTCTGAGTCCACTGTGACATTTCCCTCCCGGGAAGTGCTGGCTCAGGGTCACGCAAGGGCAGGCGGGAGGGTTATGCTCTCTGCCTGCAGAATTAGGGGGACGGTGCCTCTTCCTGCCTAAGACCCGGCATCTTCCTCTGCGTTCCAGCTCCTTGTGGTGTCTCCACGCAGAGCCTCTGCCTTTCCTTTTGGATACAGGAAGGTTCGGTGGGCCCTTAAGTGCCAAGCACACCCCTCCCTCTGTTCATGGAGACGTCGTTCTCAGACAGAATTCCTGTGACCTGTCTGTGAAGTCTTCCTGTCAAACAGAATGCTGTTTGCCCCTCCCTCACATAATGGGCGATTTTCATTAAGAAGTGTCCTGTTGTGTTAGACCTTCACCGAGTCTTGGTAACATGTTGACCTTCTCTCTTCTGCTTCCAGCATCTCTGGGGACTTGCAGCTTCTATGCATCTCATACTGGAGCTCAGCGTTGCTGTTTTAATTCAATTGTTACCTCCTGAGTGAGCTCGCCTAGGGCACGTACCGGGTCTCTTCCTTTCTTTAACTCTTGGTGCAGAGCTCAGTCTGGACCTTGAGTTGAGAAAGCTCGTGAGGCCACCTGTCGCCAGGGAGTACATTCCGTTTCCCTCGGGTCACCAACATGGAAGTTTCTAAGCATGATTGTCATGTTTTCAGGGCCTGGTCATTAGTGGTGGGCGCCCTAAGCACTCCGATTTCTGTCTGTACTCTCAAGGTGAGTTTGGGGGCTGCAGACTGAGAAGCGGTGTTCAGGGCCGGGTCCTCGGGAAACGTTGGGTGCGTTGACTTCTGCTGGGCCAGTGTCTGCCTTGTCGTCTGTTGGGTTCTTCCCTCCCAGAGTCCCTCCGTCCCACTGCTCGTCCGTTCCCTTCTATGACAGCAGTCGGAGGCAGGTGGTGGTTGGCATACAAGAGCGTTACGAACCCATGAGCTCGTCCCATGAGGCCACGGAATCTTGCTGCGTCCTTCTCCCTGCCTGGCCCAGCTCCGCCAGGGTCGCTGCAGTCTTCCCAGCTGTCCAGCAGGGAAGGCAGACGGAGAAGTCCCAGAAATGGAAGTTAGGAGGCGCGATTCTGATTCAGTTGTGCCATGTTGACCATAAAAATGAATGAGTCGGTTTGGGTGGTCTCTACGATTCCCCCGATGCGAGTGCTTTGTGGCTGATGTTCAGGGGTCCTTTTGGCGTCCACGTGTTCCAGCCAGGCCAGGATCTCACCTGGGCAGCCGGGGTGGGAGAGAAGTGGGTAAGTTTCAAGGACCCCGGGCTGTGGTCGATCCGTCCGGTCACAGTTGTTGGTGGATGGCCCGTGTGGGCCGAGTGGTGCGTGTGACCCCCTCACCGACAAGCTGGCGCGCAGTCACCCACACAGGGAAGTTATTCAGCTACAGTTTTGATTTGGGGAATTAAAATGTAACACCACAACAGCAACAAGGAAACATTGTTTCTTCTACCATGTTGGTGGTGAAGGTAGAACATGGGCGGGTGTAATAACCACGTTTCTCCAAAAACGACAACCCAATTTCCACAGTGGGCTGTATTTCTGGAAAACAAGATAATGATGAATGGCAAAGAGATCGACTTCTCTAAGAACAGGAACTCTTTTAATCCTTCTGCTTTAGTCATTCAAAAAGAAAAACAAATGAGTATACATTTTATGAGGGACATATTTAGGCTGCACACAGGGGTAATGTTGACAGTTGCCAGAAATAAACCCTTTCATAAGAAGAACTTGAATTATTCTACTTCTTAGATACAACTCAGCCACTTCTAGACAATTTTATTAAAAAAAAAACCTCTTAACATTGGTGAAAATAATCCAGTGAGAAGTAACTTGCATAACTCCAAGGTCTAAAGCAGAGGCAGCTTAAGTATTTGCCCAAGGCACAGCACAAGGTCCTTTAACCTTTTTCCTTCCATTTTGGAAAAAGAAGGATTTTACTGCTGGGATTCTTTCCTAGTTCCTGGGTGTTGAGATTTGTTAATATTTATAGTACACTGGAGAGCTGTGAGTAAAAGTGCTTTAGGAGAATAACGCATCTGATCAGAAAGAAAAGGCTTTTTGTTACTCATTAAAATAAAATAAATGAAGCTTATTTGACCAAAACAGGCTAATATTGCTAAGCATAAATTAGCACATCATTTTAGAAATTAACGAAGAAAAACTCATCCATTAACAGTTTCCCATAGTTGGAACTGGCAGAAAAAAAAATGTCAACACATAACATCATATTTGAATTTTATTATTTCAACAGGAATGAAAGGAAAAAAAAAAAGAAAAAAAAAGCAAACCCTTTCTCTTCAGAAAACAGCCGTGCAGTATTGAGAACAGAGAGAATATGTGCTTATTGAAATATACAAAATCCAATTTTCTCCTAGAAAATAGATATTTTCTCATGGAAAAATAGTCTAGACCTCTGGGTCTAAATAATGTAGGCATGGTGAGAGATCACACTACTTATTCAAGTACTGTTCCATTCAGTACTTAGCCACACACAGCTAAGAAGGCACTTTATGAAGAATCATCAAACATTCTGCAGGTTCAGAAAGTGAAACACACATTTGCTTGAAAGTTTGTCTGAAAGCTACCCATAGGAAAATTCAAGCTGAATTCCAGGGAATTTTAATCCACGGGGCACATTTTCTTAGTCTTTTGCAAGACAGAATCAGAGGATTACATTTTCTAAGAACCCCTTTTTAAAAAGCTAAGCCCTAATCAGTTACGTGTGACAAAGGCTTGAAACGGGATTTGGTAGCAAGTAATTAAGGGCGCAGTGCAAGGTGCTGCGTGCGGACAGAGGACCCTGCCACTGCCCTGGAATTGTCAAGGCTGCAGTTTGTTATTTAGTGAACGTGTGTTCATTTGACCTAGACTACTGCTTTGGACATAACTGCCATGGAGCCAACTGCCCCCAAAGTCAGTGGCTGCAAACAACACCGTTTTATTTGCTCTTGATTCTGTGGGGCAGGGATTTCAGCTGTCCTAGCACCCGGGGGGGGGGGGTCTCTCATGAGGTTGCAGATCTGAGGTGGGGTCACTCCCATATGTGGCCCCTCGGTGGAGGGTTGGGACTTCACACACACACACACACACACACACACACACACTTCCTCTCTTTCTCCCCCTGTGGCTCCTTTGGGCTTCTTTTCCCAATGATCAGATCCTAAGAGTCAGGGTTACGAACACACAAGCAAGAGCTCCAATCTCTTAAGGCCCAACATAGGAAGTGACACAGTGTCAGCTCTGCTGAAGTCTATGGGTGGAAACAGGTCACAGGTCAGGCAAGACCCAGGAGGGACGGCGGAGAGCACCCTGGGTGGACGATGGGGCATGGTGGCATCGCAGGAGGGCGGGGGGATGAAACAGGCTGTTGCATCCGTCTTTGGAAAGCCACTGAGCACAAATATTTAGGCTGTTTTTTTTTTTTTTTTTTTTTTTGAGACAGAGTCTCACTCTGTTGCCCAGGCTAGAGTGAGTGCCGTGGCGTCAGCCTAGCTCACAGCAACCTCAAACTCCTGAGCTCAGGCAATCCTCCTGTCTCAGCCTCCCAAGTAGCTGGGACTACAGGCATGCACCACCATGCCCGGCTAATTTTTTCTATATATATTTTTAGCTGTCCATATAATTTCTTTCTATTTTTAGTAGAGATGGGGTCTCGCTCTTGCTCAGGCTGGTCTCGAACTCCTGAGCTCAAAGGATCCGCCTACCTCGGCCTCCCAGAGTGCTAGGATTACAGGCGTGAGCCATCGTGCCGGGCCTATTTAGGCTGTTGATACGCTCACATTGCCTAAAGAGGACCTTGTTTATTTTCTAATATGGAGCCTTTAGTCTCACTGTTCATGCAGCCGACAGGATCTTACTGAAACAAAAATCTGACCTTTGTGCTCCACTTTAAAACTCTCCGGTGGCTCCACGCTCCCTACAAAACAGAATCCGGACCCTTCGTGAGGTTCGTTGGGTTCTTCCCATCCTGTCCCCTGCCCTGGCGGACTTTGCTGTCCCGAAGCCTGGCACCCTGCAGCGCCCCACGTGCACCTGGCCTTAATCGGCACAGCTCCGCACTGATAGAGCACTTCCTGTCATTTAAATCCGCACTGCTAACCCCTGAGACGTAACCTCCTCTGTGAAGGCGCCTGCAGGCTGTGTCAGGCGTCCCTCCTCTGTGCACTGTGGCACCCTGTGCACGTAGCCAGCACAGCTGATGGGCTGGGAGCCCCGAGGGCAGGCTCTGCTTCCCCCTGCCCCCCGGCTGCTCTGTCTTGCCCTGGCCTTCAGCAGAGAGTCCCCCAGGGAACAGGTGCCCAGTGAATAGAGGTCGTATGTCAGCTCAGTATAGGCAGGTGGCAGAGGGGTGGAGTGCCCAGCCTGGGGGAAAGACCAGAAAACCCCCAGAGCGGTGGGCTCAGGACCGCTGAATGGACATCAAGAATGCTCGAGAAAAACCGAAGACACGAAACAAGCGTAGAAAGTAAAACAGAAAATCCGATTCGGTGTAAGAGAAACCAAAGCGCGTGTCGTGGTGACGGGTGTGGAGAGAAGAGGCGGTGAGAAGGTCAGGTGGCTGCGGAGAGGTGGGAGGGAGACCCGCCATCCCCCCTCCAGGGTGTCCCTGGCCTGGAGTCAAAAGGCAGGACACCCAGGACCCAAACAGGCAGAACCTTTCACCTCCAGACCCAGGCAGAGCTCAGCAAGTGACCTCCCTCACCCAGCAGAGCTGGAGACAGGCAGGGCAAGGTGGAGTCGCTGCTCCGGGGAGGGACTGCATGACGTTCGCGCCGAAATCCCAGCTGTCACTCACGTCATGTGCTTGGGTGTCTTTGCTCTTGTGCCAACCTGATTGAATACCTGTAAAGGGAAGCCATGTGTGTGCCCTTGGCTCTAGTTGACAAGAGACCGGGGACACTGTTACTGGGGAAGAGGAGATGCCAGCTAAGAGCCAACCCAGGAAGACCCACCTTGAAAGAACCCATGGCTGCCTTTTGACACAAGAACTGCAAACAATGTAATCATTGCCAGAAAATATTTTTCTGCTAAATGCCAGAAGAAGAAAGCATGATTACTGTCCTTTTGCCTCTGGGTGCAAAATAATTATAACTCACATTGGTTGAGCCTTTTCCACCGCCTAGTACTGCTCTGATCACTGCACCTGCGTCCTCATAACAACCTCTCAGGCAGGTCTTATCAGTGTCCTCATTTTACTCACAAGGAAACTCAGGTTAAACTACTAAATGGCAGAGCTGGGATTCAAACGCAGCCAGCTGGATGCTGTGGTCTGAGTTTTTAACACTCTGCGTAGCTGAGCCCAGATTTGGCAATACACTGTATCTATTGACATAAAAAAAAACAACAACAACAAAAAAAACACTACCTGACATTCGTGTTAATTCTGAGAAGTGAGTTTCGAGGCTTCCTTCCCTCTTTATATGTCAATTACTGTTTGGGGCTATTTCCTCCTTGTGCTGCCCAACATCTCGCCGACTTTAGTAACAGAGAAGATGCTCAGTCTGGTTCAGCAACGCTGTCAAGCCGGGAGCTTTTCTGGGTCCTTCCCCAGGTGTTCTCCGCTGGTCCCCGGGGCGCTGGTCTCTCTACCGAAGCATCTAAAAATTCCTCCTGTTTTTTGAGAGATTTAGAAAAGGCTGAAAATCTGTACAGAGGTCCTGAAGTTTTTATCTTTTCGGGGGAAGCTCAGGAGGGCGAGAGGAGATTGCGGCGGTGGTTTGCTCCGGGCTCATCCCTGACTGGGGCGTTTCGAATGTTCCCCGGAAGCAGACTCGGGTACCTGAGGCCAGGAGATGAGGCGCAGCTCCGGGACCACGAACACCCACGTCCATCTCGATTAGTTTCTTCCTAATACAGCCGGATGCCGGATTCATCGCGAGACGTCTCCCCTTCTCCCAGCCGTATTTCAGACCCCCAGTGTCGTAAATTGTTAAAAAAAAAAAAAAAATACATTTCAAGGAAACCTAAAAAGTGTGTATTAAAATCCTCGTCCATTCTCCCAGACGTTGATTCATTTCAATTCTCAAACTCTCATGACTTCTTGAACTTTCATCGACGCTTTCGTCTCTTTAATGCTATGGTTGGTAATAGACTGAACAGATTTCAAATGGCAGATTCTATCACATCAACTCACACTCATACGTACGGACCACTGTAACTCGCAGAGAGCTGTGAAGAAGAAAGTTTGTTTCATTAAAAGTGAGCGAGAGATACGGCCAGATTAACATTCTTGGGGAATCGCTTTGAAATCTGAACTTCAACTTCACGGGGCTGCTTTGGGAATTAAACAAGTAATATATTCTGCTGTCCTGTGGGATATTCCTAAGTAAATATAAGTATAAAAAATCTGACTGTGATAACTCACATTCCTAATGAGGATCTGTAACTTGTCTTTTTAGACCTTAGCTTTTTACTGACTATTGCTGAAATTTCAGGTAGGCAAATGAGTAGGAGGAACCTCAAGAACTACCTAATTAATTCTCACTCATGCAGCCCCGGAGGAATTTCTGGTGCTCCCTTTAACTTCTGCACATGTCACCTCTGAAGGGCCACGAACACGCCTTGCTGTGCACGATCTTGGACACGGTACCCTCTGATGTTCCATGGGACAATGAAGAGCCCTAGCTAATTTGTAAATGGAGTTCTTCTTTGCCCTCTTCTCTTACACCCTAAGGATAAAAACTGTCTTTGAGAATTTTTCCCAAATCTTCATAAACACAGACACAAAATAGTAAAATGTGGGATTAGACCCCCCCAACTTTAACTTGAAAATCTTATTTCACTTCTTGCATCAAGGTGACCACATCTTCCTAAGTGCAAGAATAGATGACAATATTCTAGCAAGCAGTGATTCCCCTAAAAGTCCGACACTCCCAGGGGCTCTATGGCGTCTGCCAGCTTCCCAGACCAAAGCGATTTCTCAGATCTTCATATTATGCCCTTGATGTTTGCTTGCTAAACCGTCAGCTTAAGTTATTTACCCTGTATCTTTTATCTCAGTTTCTGGTTGTATTTTATCTAAGTCATCTTTACTTTAGTTGAGCTAAAGCTGTGGTTTTGCAAATTAAATCGGTTGTGGGTTTCTGCATGTATCTGCTCCTTGTGTTTACTAAGCTTTTTTTTTTTTTTTAAATGAGTGTTGTATGTCTGTTTACATCTTTACCATGGTGTGAGGAAAGGTTTGTTTTGCTTAAGGTTCTTTTAAACGAATTCAAGACTATTTAGAAGAATGCATTTTAAAAAGTCAACACATTTTTTAAACCCCTCGTTTAGTGTGTTATCTCTAGCCAAAGCTGAATTCCCTCCAATGTTTTGAAGTTTGTACGTAAGAGATCACGTGATTCATAAGTCTGGACTTTATACTTTAGGCAAAAAGAACCTGTTCCATGTTTTTAATAAGGAAGAGATTTTTTTTTTAAAGACAATTCACATGGCTCATGTAGAGGAGAGAAAGCAACATGAATGCTCAAGGCAGTGGGTGATTAGAAATCTATTGCAATAATCCTAATCCTGGACAGAAAACATCTGAGGTCCCCAAGCTCAAGGACTGAAGAGTCTGATCAAATACAACAGAAATAACCAGAAAAAAAAAAACCCCACGGGACCTGTTGCATGGATGGATGGAGGAGATGAGGACAAACGAGGACTCAGAGTTGATTCCAGTATTTCTAGCGCGGAAGACTCGGGCGGTGGCGATTGCATCGAACAAGACAGGAGAGGAGCACACACAATCCTGTTTGTGTTCGTTGTGTTCGGGGCGGCTGGAACACCACCTGGAGAGGTCTGCCACGGAGTTGAACACATGACACTGAAGAAAAAAAAATGCCCTTTTCGAGGTTACCACTAAGTAGGGGGTCCTGGAAGCCATCGAAATGGATGAGATTGGCCATAAAGGTTGGTAGGAGAGAAGGGAAGACAGTCGAAACCTGGATACATTTCGAAATGTTTAGGTAAAGAAGCAGAACCAAGTGAGCAGGACAGTGGCCACAGAGGCGGAAGGACGGCAGGAGGGAAGGGAGTGGGCAGCGCTCCATGGACTATCGAGGAAGCAGACCAAGAACCAGCCGGTGCATCTGGAAATTAGCAAGTCGCCGGTGCTCTTGCAGGGTGCAACATCTGCAGAGTGGCGGGTGGCAGAAGCCAAAGGACTGAGGGCAGAGGCGCGGATGGAAGGTGGATCAAAAAGAAAGCCAAGATTGTCGGCAAATTCAGTAACAGATCAAAGACTTATGTTACTTGTTGCTTTTTTGTTGTGATAAAAATATACATAACATAAAATTTACCATTTTAAGTGTACAATGCAGGGGCATTAGATAGATTCACAATGGTGTGCAATCATTACTGTTATCTATTTCCAGAACATTCCATCACCCCAAGCACCCCCCACTCTGTGCCTTTTAAGCAACAACTCCCCATTTCTCTCTCCCGCTAGTCCCTGGTGATCTCATTCTACTGTCTGTCTCTACGAATTTGCCTGTTCTAAGTAGCTCCTACTATTTCTTGCTTTTAAAGCATGATTTATAAAATAAGAAAAAGAAAGGAATTGTTCTACAACATGATTATAATGTTATAAATTGATATAATGCATTGCCCTTAAAGTGATTCAAAGTAGTTGCAGCCTTTGAACCCCCCCCCCAAATCCTCCTTTGAATTTAGTAGCATCTTTATCCTACACATACACAGCATTGAACACCTTTTTTCCCCATTCAAATGACAGCACAGAATTGTAGTTTGGTGAATATTTTTCTGTGTAGCAGTCTGTTCCAGAGGATTGCCTTATTTACTGAATATATGTTGCCTGAAACCGAAGTTCCTGAAAATAGCTGACACATGCATCATTTCAGAAAGACGAGGGGTTTTGCAATTAAGAGATGCAAACAAATAACCACTCTGCTTTGTGACAGTCAGAGGTGACGTGAACAGACCTTGCTTCTCAAGAGCAGGTGCAAAATGAGTCCCCATGGCACCAGACTCAGTCGTTTTCGATGGACATGCTTTTTTCCCCCAATGCAAGTAAATTCTAACAGAAGACTTATCAAAAGTAATGTCTGGCATTGTGATCATCTTCCTAACGCGATTTCTGTTTTCATTTTCTGTGACGACGAAAGCTTTCATTTTCATTTTCATGGCCAGAGTTGACAAAATCCCTGCCGTGGGGATGAGGGAGGTGTGGGGTAGATGTGGCTGAGCGGATGTCTTCTAAATTCAGAGCTGTGGATAGAAACGTCGACGGCAGCAACATTTACAGTATGAATCGAGCCACTCTCTAAACACTGCTGACCCAAGCTCGCAGAAAGACGAACTATTCTCATATTGTCTCACTTCCTCCAAACTTGTCTTCCCTCGTCCAATTCCACCTGTCCTGAATTCCCAGCTGTGACCCCCATTTCTTTCCTGAAACTGCTGCTACGGAGTTCTCTCTCTCAGGAATCAAATTCTTGCAGAGATCTGAGTGGATTGTGGTCCCAATCAGCCTTTGTTGCTTTGTGTGTGGGTCCTGTATCCCAAGGAGACTACAGTCTTCTTGAAGAGAGTGTGTTTTCATTCGTAGAATTGTGAAATAGTACCATTTTACAAATGAGAGAGTTCGGCCCAGAGTGGTAAAGGAACTTGCCTAAGGACACACAGCCGAATTCAGCAAATAGTTGAATTAGCCTTTCTTTCCTGGAGCTACTATCTGAATGGCCCCTCCAGGATGGTTTCCATGGCTCCCTGAGTTTTGCTATTTCCATGGCTCACTGGCACCTGTGTTCTGGACACCTTTCTCCATATCACACACAATTCTGTACTCTCTTAATTTTTAAAATCAGAGTCACATTTTGGGTCCTGCCTCTCAGAGATGACCTTGATGGAAGTTTTAGGTGCTCAGAAACTAGTGACACATTCGCAGATTTTTAATTTTAGAGAGCAATTTGGCAATTACTACTGAATTTGAAGATGTGTATACACCCCAACCCTGTAGTTCGATTACTTTGCATGGATTCTATAGAAACTCTCAAATATATGCCCAAGGAGATATCTACAAGAACGTTCATAGCAGCATGGTTTATAAAATCAAAATTTAAAAAAAAAAGAAAAGATTAAATATTAATAGAACAGATATATTGTAGTGTACTTAATTTCAGTTGAATACAATGGAGCAGTGGTTCTCAAAGTGTGGTCCAGAGAACCCTGGAGAGCCTCAAGACTTTTTCTGGAAGTTTGCAAGGTCAAAACTGATTTCATGGTACTCATAAGGTCTACTTTTCTACTTCAATTTTGTTCTGTACAGTGGAGTTTTCCAGAGCTTGCATGTTCTGATAGCCACAGACTGACCACAGAAACCCATACAGGAAGCCAGGTGTCTTCTATGAAGCCAGACATTAAAGAGACTGCAAATAATGACAAACAGTGCCACTTTTCTCAATTTTTTTCACTGTGAAAAATATGATTATTTGTCATAAAATATGTTGTCTTTGTTAACATATTACATGATGGGTTTTTGTGACACTTAATACATAACTGTTTTCAATGTTTCTCCATTTTATTTTCTGCTTTGGCAAATACTGACAGATATAATCCACATAAACTAAAGCTCGTTGGTGTCATCGTAATTTTTAAATAAATGAAGGAATCCTGAGACCAAAAAGTTTGAGCTCTGTGCTACTGAGCAGTGAAAATGAATAAACTGAGACTCCATGTATCAAGAATGAATCTTACACACGTGATAAACAGAGTTGCAGAAGAATAGAAACGGTGATTTATATTGAGTTTTAAACCCAGTAAAATGTGCTATATGTAGAATATATACATTTTAGGAATACATAGATACATATTACGTGTATAAAACTGTTAGGAATAATGAAGTCCAAATTCCACATAGTAATTCTCTTGGTGGGTTGGGAGGTGGGAAAGGGATTACTGTCAGTCAGAAGACATTGCAGACTTTACATTTATTGGTTATGTTTTCTTTTTAGGGCTGGTGTGGATATAAAGGCATTCATGAAGTTACTTTTTATATTTTTGCACGCCTGACATGTTTTGTAATACAATTTTAAAACTATAAATAGCTATATACAGCTCAACCACAACAAAAAAAACCCCAATTAAAAAATGGGCAAAGGACTTGAATAGACATTTCTTCAAAGAAGATTTACAAATGCCCAACAAGCACATGCAAAGATATTCAACATCACTAACCATTAGAAAAATGCAAATTATAAGCACAATGAGATATTATCTCATATCCATTAAAAATGGCTACTCTCAAAAAAAAAAAAAAAACACCACAGAAAATAGCAAGCATTGGTGAGGATGTGGAGAAATTGGAACCTTTGTGTACTGTTGTCGGGAATGTAAACTGGCACAGCTGCTATGGAAATCAGTGTGGCTGTTCCTCAAAAAATCCAAAATAGAATGACCATATGATTCAGCAATTCTCCTTCTGGGTATGTATCCAGCGGAATTGAAAGCAGGGCCTTGAAGAGATATTTGCACACCTGTGTTCGCTAGCATGTGCTGATTTCTCCATGACACGTACCGTCACGAACCAACCTCGGCCACTCGGGCTCCTCCTGTCTCGAGGACGCGTATTTTGTGCACAAGTGCTTGTCCATTACTCATATAGCTCCATGCACTGCTTCGCATTTTGTCAGAGGTATTCGATCCTCCCATTGGAATGTAAGCCCTTGGAAGACAGGGGCCCTGACAACATACTGTTGTACGTGCCATTTGAGAGCTTTGCATACAGCCGGCACACGTTAAGACTGGCGAAGGATGGAGGGATGGATGGATGGATGGATGGGTCAGGGTGATCTTTAAGATGTCGGTGAGCTGAATGCCTTGAGAATTAAGTATAACATCTTCTCTGAACTCCTGTAGCTCCACTCCCATGTGCTTTATGGACACTCCTTGCGCCACGCTGAAATTTCCTTTCCTCTGCAGCTTCATCTTGCTTTATCCTAACGGGCACCTTCTGCCCCAAGCCCGGGTGGATGTGTGATGCCTGAGTGGTGCTGGGCATTGGCTGCCCGCCATCTCGGAGTTCAGGGCCCTGCCGCTCCACTGGCTGGCTGTGGGCCCTGGGCAATTTAACCTCTTGTTTGTTGTGTTAACACATACATAACAAAACTTACCATGTAGATCATTTTTAAGTGTGCTGTTCAGTGACGTAGGAACATTCACATTGTTGGGCAGCCATCGCCACCCTCCATCTCCAGAACTATCTTCCCAAACTGAAATTTTGTCCCCATTAAACACCAAATGCCCATATTCCTCCTCCAAGCTCCTGGTAACCACCATTCCACACTCTGTGTCCATGAATCCGACTACTCCACGGACCTCATTGAAGGGGAATCATGTAATATCTGTCCCTTGGTGTCGGGCTTGTTTCACTCGTGTTGTAGCATGGGTCAGAATTTCCTTCCTTTGGAGGCCTGAGTAATATTCTACTTTAACCTTTGCAAACCTCAGCTGCTTCCTCTGTAAAATAAAGTCAGTAGCCCACTCTTCAAAGGTTGCTGTGCAGATTCACTGAGACCACGTAGATGCTGAGCAGAGCCCAGCATGGTGCTCTGACCCAGGACAGAGACTAGTTTAGATTTAGTTTCCTTCTCTTCCTTTCCTAACTGGTGAGTTTCATGAGGATGAGGGGCAAGAAATATGCCTTTCTCCTTTGCATGGTTTCTCATGTCACACGTCGGTAAGTGCCCAGTAATTGCTGTGACGTTGAACTGAATTGTGTAATCTTGTTTGGTGAATTTGAGATCAGCTCCCAGAGTCCCAGCCTTATAAAAATGACCATCAACCTCACACTCCCTTGTAAATCAAATCAGAAGGGAAATCACAGCAGGTCCTTGTCACTCAGGAAGACAGAGTCGGTATATTAGGGGACAGTGTGGAGTGGGGTCTCTGATGGCTCAGGTGAGAAAGGAAGATGAACAGTTGTTAGATAAATTTGTAGTCTCTGGGCAGGCAAATGAATCAAACCAGCAAGTAAAAACCCAGTTTTCAACTCTCTTAATTTGTGATTGTCCTTGGCCTAAGTCAATTACAGTTAATCACTGTGGAATTGTTAATAATTATAGCATTGCTCTTTGCTATTAATATATGCTGTGGTCATTGCATAATTTGAACGTGCAAATTGTTCTTCAGTGGCCAGCGTGACTGGGCTGTTAAAAGAGCAGATCTGCCTAATGAGAAAACCTTGAGCCATGTTGGTTTTGGTGGAAACATCAAGTCGTCCAGGAGCTTTCCAGGGTGGGTGGCACGAGGCAGAAATGAAGCTCACCACGGTAACTCCGTGAGACACAGTTTAACATCTTTCAGATTGATTTTCCCTGTTGGCAAAATTCCCATTAAAAAAAAAATTTACTTTGCATAGTCCTTTGATTCTTCAAGCCTTGTTTTTCCCAGACATCTCTCCGAAGATTTTCCCAAAAGATGGTAATTTTACTGCAGTACAATAAAGAATGTCATCAATTTGACTTACCTGCGGGGAAAATGGCAATGAGAGCCTTATGCAAACCATCTGAAAAAGGCATAGCCCCCTTAGCATCGTGGGGTTGGAGACCCCGTCTCTCCTGCCCACAGCGGGGAGATCTAGAACCTTCTGCTGCTCCAGTCCTGGCAACCGCCTGAGCAGAGTGTCCACAAAACCAAGGACTGTCATCTCAACCAGGAAGGATGCGCTTTGAAGCATGAGTGACAGGACATTCATGAAAGAGTGTGGCCCAACTCGGATTTCTACCGATGCCTGTCCCCAAGCTGCCATCCTTCCCGTACGTGGACTCTGCCCTGCTTAGCCTGACTCTCTGGGGAACAGCCCCACGCCCCGTGCTCTGTGCTCTGTGAGTCAGGGTGACAGCGTTCTCAGTGTCTGGAGGTGTGTGTTTGCTTTTCTTGTGTAACCACAAAAGAGTGGTTAGGTTCTCGCTAATTGATAAGGGAGGCAGAAGTTGACGCTGGCTTTAAAAGGATGCATGAACTCTTAGTCTGATGATGGACGTGGTGAATTTAGTCATGACAGACACATTTCTGACTTCTTCCTCCCTCGCCTTTTCCCTGACAGCACCTTTCCCCGTTGCGTGGTGTTTTTGTTTTTGTTTTTGTTTTTGTTTTTTCTCCCCCATCTGGAGATAGGAAGAGGCCAGATCGTGCTCAGCACAAAGGAACAGGAAGCCCGGGCCGCACCCCCAGGGCTGGTATCTCCACCTGTGTCACTTTTTCTTCCTTTCTGTTTAAAAGTAAACACGGCAGGATGTGCGCTCAGCTCACCGATTACTGAGCACACAGAAACGCAGGGACTGCTGGGCTAACGAACACAGCTTCAAAGCACAGTGGTGACAGCCGCCCGCCTCCCCGCTGGGCTTGGAAGGGCTGTGCTCCCCCAGGGAGGGCAGTGCCCCAGAGCCCCCCCGCCCCCCGAAATAGTGACTTCCCAGCCGGAGACTTTTCTTGCAGCCCTGCAGAAGGAGCTCTACGGAGGGAAAGGACACATTGGCAATGAGGTCTCCTCTAGCTTTGGGGCCTTCTGAATCCAACCAAACAAAAAATAAACCTTTTCATATTGCCTTTTAATTTAATTTCTCTGAAACAATGAAAAGAGTGTGAGTTTGACTTTGCAACTTCTTATACCTTATGAAACATATTAATACATTTTCCCAGCATGTTCCTGGGACTACCTAAGGAAGATATGATGTAGGTAGCCTTTATCACCTCTGTTCTTTTTAGATAAGAAATTTGAAGCACAATGCAAGTGAATGATCTTGTAACATCAAATTCAAGCTGATCTCCTGACGTCCTAGTAGGTACCCCTGTGTGCTGGAATCCAGCATGGAGGAGTGGGTGCAAAGCACACCCACCAATCCAGCCACTAAACTGTGCTCAAACCCTGCTGTTGTCTCCAGGAAGACGGTTAACTCAAAGTTGTAGATTCTCTATTATAGGTTATTCAAATCTTCAAATCTCCATAGTTTCTGTCAGTGCTATTGTATTCATGTTTTATTGTGTCCACTAAAATGCAGGTATTTCTAGGATACAATTCATACCTCCCACCAGCTTTTGCCTACAATCCACACTCAATGAGTATTTATCGTATGAGTGTTGTTATTGAACAGAGCATGCGTATGTCGCTCCCGTAGTATCGGAATGCAAGGATATTTCTCCAAGATGGCAGGTTTCTGTCTGCAAATGATGTATTCGTCTCAGCACAATGGTGAGTGCAACCACCAAGCCTGGCAAGTCACCACGCACGCCAGGGTGTTGGAATTGAAACGGTCTGGAGAGAGTAATCTCTGCTTCCTCGTGTTATAGAGCCCCACAGAGCTTAAGTAATTTTCCCAAGTCGACTCAGTTCCTCACTGAGCTTTGTAGTGGCTTCATCATTCTTAGTGAAAACACAGGAACCGGCCACAGCTGGTCGTGGTCCGTCTGCACAGCCCAGGCTCCCGCCCCCAGCAGAGAGTCAAGGAACTAGTGGAAAAAGCTCCGGTTGCTTTCCTTGACCTTATGCTGCATGGTGCAGAATCGCCTTGGTCTCAGCAGGTGCAGAGAGAAGGGGAAATTAACATTTAATGGGGAGAGAGTTTCCGTTTGGGTTGCTGGAAAAGTTCTGGAGAGGGATGGTCGTGATCATGGCACAACAAGGTGAATGTACTAATGTCACCGAACGGCACATTTAAAAATAAATTTTATATTATGTTGTATTTTACCACAATGAAAAAGTTATTAATATTGCATGCAGATTAATTATCCTGGCAGCACCGCAACTACTTAGGGTGGCTATTGATACACTCAACCTAGACTTAACTAACATTGACCAAAAGCACATAGACACGCTTTGTGTGCCTGAGCTAAGATGAGCAGGGCCACCTAGGTCTAGAAACCCTGACAAAGAAAAGATCCTAGAAAGAATCAGGACATTTGCTGCACAGGACGCAGAGCAGCACGCCTGCTGTGCTTACCTAGCTGGGAGGGGTTTCCCACAGCACCGGCATCGCATGTACCCGACTAATTCCTGGTAACCTTGGGCAGAACCAGGACCAGGACCGATGGGAGAAATGGCACTCAGGAGGTGAACTTCAGCACAGGAAAGAACCAATTAGAACTCTGTCTTTAAAAGGGAAGGAGACGTAGCTAAATGCGCAACTGAGGATTCACAGCACTCTGGAGAGAGAACTTTCATGCAATTTGTGATTCAGGGTGCTGTGCCGAAGGGTCCTCTACAGGGTCAGTTTATGTAAAATTAGAAACATTAACACCCTCAGAGTGCTCAGATGCGTGACTCTCACTCACTGATGAATCCTGAAATTACAGCGGAACAAAATGGTAGCGCCCACGGAAAGCGGAGCAGAGCTGTAGCAACCGAATTCACTCATATTTCTCCACTGGCGCTCGAGAACCCTCACGTAACGCTTAGGCGTGTCAGAGTCAATTATTAAAGAAAAACGCAAAGCACTTCCTTTCTGGGAGGTTTGGAAGCAGGTGAAAGCCAATATCCCCGAATCTGAACTAGGAGGTTCAGCCCCACCCCGGCTCTGACTTTCTGCAGAGGCTGGGACTCGGTGCTGCTGGGACTGGTGCATCGGACCTGCGTCGCCTTGGCGCCATCAACATGGCGCCATTGTGTTGACATGACCTCACGCCTCAGCAAGGAAATGCCCCACTATCTAGTCCCGACCAGACGTTCCGAAGGCGAAGGCGAGAGGAACCAGTGGGAAGGTGTCTTGGTTTTGAAGAGCCATGTCTTTCAAATCTATCCGTGCCCACGACAGATGGGAAACATGGATTTTGCTCTAACGATTCCCAGTGGAACAGCTTCTGTGAAATGTTTCCTGTTTCTCTGCTAAGAGGCCATTCCTGTTTAGAGCCTCCATTCCCAAACCAGCCTGGCTTCCTTAGTCACCCGAGGCC
The DNA here is from genome assembly GCF_041146395.1 of Eulemur rufifrons. Classification (NCBI taxonomy): domain Eukaryota; kingdom Metazoa; phylum Chordata; class Mammalia; order Primates; family Lemuridae; genus Eulemur; species Eulemur rufifrons. The sequence continues at coordinate 2,007,023 of NC_091007.1, read as the reverse complement.
CATCGAGGAAACAACTAGAATTGGTTGTGGACAGGTTGGGCAAGACTTGCATGCCACTTTCCCCAGCAGTGCTGCCTCCAAACTCAGCCACCTCTGTCCATGGTCTGGCGTTGGCCGTCAGGGGAGTTGGAGCGGGGACCCAGCTTGGCTTCGGAGCCCCAGCAGGGAGGCACGATGAGGGGTCTCAGCCCAGACAGAAGGCACGCCCTTGGGGAAGCCGGCGGGAGCCTCAGCACCTTCCCCGCCCTCCCTCTTTTCCTTCCTGTTTTGCAGGAAGGCCAGATGTTCTGTGTGTGCCACTCGAGGAGGCGCCGGGCTGCAGAGGCCTCCGGGGAGGAAGTGTGGGGAAGGGTGGACGGTGGAAGAGGAACCGAAAAAGCAAAATTATCCTGCCCTCCTGAGACCTGAGTTTACAAATATTGAAACACAAGGGGTGTGGCTTCATTTTGGGGAGCAACTGAGGTGACAGTGTCTTTTGAGAGCCCCGGTCCGGGGGAGCCCAAAGGTTTCTCCACAAAGATCGCACCATAACTAACTCGGCCAGATGTCATTAAAAATAATTACTTACAGAGCAGCGCTTAGCTTGCAGGAGAGCAAAGAACTGCGTGTGCTTTCAGAATAGACCCTGAGAAAGGACGGGAATATCTGCAGCACGGTGTCCTCAGATTGGCTTCTATGACACTTGCATTCCAGTCCCCAACAGGGCCCTGACTCGCTGTGCAGCCTTGAGCAAATGTCTTCACCTCTCTGAGCCTGTTTCCCCATCTGTAAAACAGGGACAAGAATAACAACGTGGATATGTCATGAGATGATGGCATTAAAATGGGGAAAATATATGTGAAAGGACTTTGAATAAATGTCAGATTTTGTTAGTGCTCACTCTCATCTATTTCCTTGAAAGGTAAACTGAGGTATAGATGAACAAAATCGCTAATTGGTTTCAATTCTTTTACAACAAGATGAAATTTTATTTTTAAAAAACAAACAAAAGTAAGAAACAGTAATAAGAAAAATAATAAAGAATCACCAACTGCCCTTCCTTCTGTCTTCTCTTCCAGGGTTCTTACCCAGAAAACCAATTTGAATTTCAAATTTTTAAACCTCAGGAAGACATCTGTGTCGAAAAGGCAGTTCTGGTCTGTTCTGTGCTGTCAGCTGTGGGGCTGGGGCAGGACGTTGAAGGCTGATGCCTCATTCGGTTACCACTGTACATCCTTTTCTGTTTTTTGTTTGTTTGTTTGTTTGTTTGTTTTCCTGGGAGGAGGACACAGAAAATTGGCTGGAGGAAGAGGAAGGGACAGAGGAGGAAGGCTTTTTAGTTGTATTTTGCTATTAGGAAAATTTGTTGTCTTCCAGAAAATTCTTTCAGTTATGGCCTTGCCTGTTTCTTACTACAGTCCTACAAAGCGTGGCATCCGTCAGTGAGTGTGGCTGCTGCCACAGGTCTCCAGAGTAACGGTGGCCACACAGGACAGGTGATGTCCCTCCCAAGGTAGAGCCCAGGCTCAGGCCGTGGAGGGTATCACCAAGGTCATTGCCAAGGTGATTCGTTTGGCAAGACCACGTCCGTGTTGCAGTCAGTGGCAGCAGGGGGAGTTGAGGGGGACCGGTGTTTGGGGACCCCCGAGCCTCATGCAGGGGGGGCCTGAGCCCCGGGTTGCACCGACCTTCCAATGCCCGTCGTTGGCGGCCTGCGTGGGGCTGGAGGCTCTGCCCTGCTCCTCGGCGTCCTGGGGAAGCTGAGTGCTAATAACCAACCCTGCCGGACCGTCTCTGAGAGCCCCCAGCCAGCGGGCTCCACGCTGCAGACGGCTGCAAATACAGACCCCTCTTCTCACGCAGAACAGATTCATAGCTTCTAAATTCAGAAATTAGGCCCCAAATTTACTCAACGCACTGTAAATCTGAAATGCCACAGGAAGAGAAAGAAGTAGAGAATCCCACAAGCTAGAACAATGACCACGGGGGCATCAGTTTTGTAAATAATTTTGGTTTCCTTCTAAATTAACAGACGCATGGCCAGTGAGCCTAACTGTTGAGTTCTGGTGACTCAAAGCCCACAACAGTGGACAGAGCCCTGCTGTTTCTGCTTGGTGTGGTGACACTACCACACACTGTATTTTCTTCGAAAAGTGTCACACGCCCTCAGGAGGAAGTAGGGTGTGGCATCAAAGCAGCACCATGAGGACAGGGCTGTTTTGCTCCTGGTGCAGCCGGTGCCTGCAGCTGGAACCTGGAGAGCAGACAGGGATGGTGTTCCCGTCCTCCCCGACCTAACCTTCAAGGACGTTTGCTGATAAGAAATAATTGATTCGTTTGGGTGCAGACACTTGGCCACCAAAGCTGGAATCCAGGTTGTCACGTGGTAGCCGTGGAAGGCATTTGCACGGTTCCGTGGGCCGTAAGGGATCCAGGAAAGTGGCCCCGGGGCTGTGCCTGTGCTTGGGACCAGTGGAGAGACAGCTCTGGCGTCAGAGGGTGGAGAAACGTCAGCTTGGTTAGGAACAAAGGCTGGGCTGGGGGGGGTCTGGCCAAAGTGTACAAGCAAGTAAGTGGCCGTCTCCGCTCACCATGGCGTAGATGACGCCGGGCTGTGGCAGCCCCTCTTGCTTGTGGCAGGGCCCGGAAGCATGGAGACCCGAATGTCCGGCAGGAGGCAGCTCGCAGGAACGAGGAACTCGGGGACATGGGCGGGCGGCAGGGTGGGCACCTGAGATGGGAGTGCGCGGCGTTGGGGGTGGGGGGGTGGTCTGGGCTCTCGCTGGGACTCCCAGACCTTGGCAAATCCTCCTCCCTCCGCACCCACTGTTCCTTCTTCGTGTCAGTGCCCTGGTAGCGTCCCTGCTGACGGATGACAGTCCCTGTGGGGAGAGAGGTTTAGCTGTGCCAGACGTCCCACCCAGCTAACACCCCGTGGAACAGAGACGAGCCATCTAAACACAGCTCAGAATTTTCTCTCTCAGCACCACGAGCAAATAAACGACCCACTGGTGTTTAAATCTGGGGGTCATTTATTGTACTGTCAAAGATGATCAAAACAGGAGCAAAGAGGACACAGCTGTTATCTTCATAGAACCCAGAGCAGGAACTCGAGTCCATGGATCCCGATTTGGCTAAATATATGAAGTCTTAGCAGAAAGGAACCAGTTACACCTTTTGACTTTTATTACAGGAAGAGAGAGGGGAGTGATGGAGTCCAGCTGGGCAGCAGGGCAGGATTTCTGAAGGGGGCAGTACGTCGTGGGGTCCTTGAAGAATGAGAAAGACCATGAACGTTGGCGGTTGTGCGTGAGTGGAGATGACAGAGCTGGGAACAGAGGGGACAGCGGGAACAGAGCCGGGGAGACGGACACGCAGGTGCGCTTAGCACCCCGGGAGAAGTCAGACGGGGACGTCGGAGAGCGGAGCTGCGTGGGGAGGGCGAGCTGGAACCCAGGCATGGAGGCTTCCAAATAACAGGTTAAGGGTTAGGATTTAACTCAACCAAGACTGGGACAGTTTCCTTGAGTCACAGTGTCATTCGGCCAGGGATGTGCTTGGCAGGACTGTCTATGGACGTCACATCAAAATCAGTGTCAGAATATTCATAATGTCGTGCCAAGTGCTTTTATTTTCTGTATTTCAAGATTTGTTTTGCGTCGACGCTACTGTTGGGTTTTGGAGGGGAGGGAGGGTGAGCATCTTGGGGACATTTGCAAGAAAAAGGAGAAGTGCTAGGTCTGTCACCAAAGCCCCCTTAGTGGCTATTTCTAACCTATGGCTAAATGTTGGGCTTGTTTTTCTTTTGTCGTTGTGCATTGTAGGGGTTATTTCAAAAATATTGCCTTCAGCTCATACATATTATTTTGATTTACCTTTGAGACCATATTTGTGGGTGAAAGGCTAACAAATAACCTGAATCTCTATTATACTACTATGTTGAAATCTTAGCAGGGGAAAAACGCTACCTGATTATATGATTTTTTTTTTTTTTTTTTTTTTTTTTACTAGTTACCATTTTTCTTCCATGTACATTGTGAGGAAGGTTTTTTAAAATTATATGTTACTTTTAACAGCAGTCACTTTACCTAGCAAACCTTTCTATCTCAGGAAAAAAATGAAAAAGCTATAGGTGTAACTTAATTTGCCAAAATTTTTGTGAACTGATGTTTATCAAATTCGTCTGAGCAGACGTAATTGGAAATCATCGGATGCTTTTTTTCTCATTCACAAGTTTACTATTGACTAGTGTGCGTTCTCTTCCACAAGATTTTGATACAAGTTATTATTATTGTATTTCTGTGAGATGTTCCTCTGTCACTGAGACATAGTCAATGAAATTATAGCAATACTAACGCTGTTCTAAGTTTTTTTAAAATAAATATGTATGCTAATTCTTATTTCATTTGCTGCAGAGGAATAGAATTCTTAGTATTTTCTCATGTGATGAGTGTATACAGACAGCACTTCTCTGCCTTCTATTTCTATGGCGTTTTTCCCCGCCAGGCTCGGTTACGCAGACATCCTTAACATCGCTATGAAAGCATTGGGGGGGGTTGAACTGTGGGCAGGGGGTCCGCCTAGTAAGTAGGGGCGTCAGAGCCCCACGCGTGTGACCTACAACTGATCAATCATGCTTGACCGTGGACCTGCATCCCAGCTAAGTGCCAAAGACAATTGAGATCACATTTAGAGGTGAAAGCATTGAGCTTGTAAGAGTAAAGATTCTTTGCAAATTCAAAGTACATATCACGATGATATTTTGTAGCTGAGAGAGCAAAAGCGTGGAAGATTGGATGGACATACCTGATATCCGTCACGGTAAGTGCCGGCAGCCAGATGACTCTATCAGTTCTCCACGACAGATATATGCAGGGTTTTATGGAAGCCTGGTAGCAGAGCACAGAGGAAGGTCACATAATTTAGGCCAAATATGCTCCTGAAAGACTGTTTCGACTCTCCTCCTGCTCTTTCTGACATATCCCAATAAAGTCAAGAAAGTCCATTAGAAAATATATCAGAGTCGTAATATCAATAACTAACATTTATGAGAGTTCGTGGTGTGCCAGTCCTCTTCTAAGCACCTTGTGTGAATTTACCATTGAATCCTCATAGTCCTTTGAGATGACCAGTGGTGCCATCAGATTTTCCAACCGAGGAAACGGGCTGAGAGAGGTTGAATGACTGTAGCAGTTGAGCTCATGACGACATAGATCTTCTGCCCGTAACAAGTGCAGGGACGTTGCCTTTGCTGTTGACTTCCTCTGTAACTGTCTGTGGCTTCATTTGACCATTGTATACCCCTGCAGGTAAAACAAATGCGAGAGATTAAGAGATTATGTGAAACTGTTGTTGAAAATGAACTCCCTTAGCAAGGATGCCTTGTGCATCTACCACATGTCAGACAGGGGGATTAGCTCTGGAGACACATAGGGGATGGGGACGTGGTCCCTGCTCTTGGAATCCAGTCTTGTCAAGGAAGACAGATGGGAAGCAGGGAATCCAATAACGCGTCCTAGGGAAAGATGGCAGTGGAGGCACCAGCTCCCCGGCACTTACTTCCCCCATCCCACATCCTGACTGCATCTCCAGGGGGTTGTGTCAACAGAGGAAATCCTTTGTTACAGCCAGAGACTAGAGAAGTAGGACACCCACTCTGGGGTGCTTTTGCTAAATACTTTGCAAATGAGACTTCTGTAGTTGGAGTCGACCTTCTCTTCTGAGTTTATATGGCATCTCAAGGACTAAGTAGGGGACATCCTGCATCCTGGTGAGTTTCTACAATACCCCCTGCCCCACTGGGGGACCGAGAGCCAGAGTCACAGGATCTACCCCACTCTGACTTCAGAAATGACAGGGACAAGGCAAATAAATACGACAGGTGCTGTCTAGCTCTGCACCCAGGGAGCCATGGGAGCCTGGAGGGCTGAGTACGCCCACCCCGATGTGCTGATGGGAGGGCCATGGAGGAAGAGGGAAGAAAGGCTTCAAAGAGAAGATAGAGACTGAGCAGGGACTTGAAAGGCGAGGAGGAGGGTGGCGGGAGAAGGATGGAGGGAAATAGGAAGGCATTCCAGGGAGAGGTGCAGCTCTACTAAGAGTCTGGAGCTGAGAACAGCAGACCACCCTGGAGGAGCAGTGGCAGTTCTGCAGCATCCTAAGAGCATTCGGGCTGCAGCGTGGAGATCTGACCGAGAGCGAGAGGTGACCAGGCCTGGACAGAGGAGACAGGGTGAGCTGCCGCTGAGCATCACGCAAGAGGCAAAGCAGAATTGAGCTAGGACTGGGTGAAGGGGAAGGAGGGGCGGGGCACAGGACATGAAGCTGGTTGTGGGGGGCACGAGGGGAAGCGTGAAGTGGGAGCAGAGGGCTGAGTGCCACGGCACCCGGCACTGAGCCCGCAAAGTGAAAGACGGGGCAGATTTGAAAGGGAAGTCAGGAGTTCTATGTGGGGCCTGGTGAGCTGAGGGTCCCCTTGGGGACACCCAGGAGAGAGACAAATGTGTGACTTTATTGCTCAGACGAGGGGTCTGCGGAGAGACCTGGCCCCTGCTCTGTTAGACCTTGGGCACGTGTTGTTGCTGTAAAGTATGAGACTGCCCCGTGTCATCCAAAAGTCTACCGGAGTGGCTGGACGGTAGAAAGGAGAGCTTTGCTGGCAACATCAGTTTGCAAACCAGGAGGAGACAGTCTCTGGCGTGTACTGAAGGTGCTCTCTCTTCAATGAGGGGAAGGGCAGGTGGGTTTTATGCCTCACAGGGTCTGTATCACACCAGAAAGTCATACATATTCAGCAGGTTTGGGGAAAGCCATGCATGTTCATGAGGGGGGTCAAGAGCATGTGCAATGAGTAAACATATATGTAACACACATTCCATGTGCACTTAGGGGCTGGGTTTTAGCATTAAAATGAGGTGGAATTTGGCTCTTTACGTCAAAAGGTGAACTACAAGACACAAACACAGCTGGTGTACAGCCTCTGTGAGCCGGCCGAACTGGCTTGGTGTTGCAGCTGCTTATCAGAAGAGAATGTCCGTAGGGCCAGTCCTCTGCCCAGCTAGAGCTGTAGTGGTCTGCGTTGCAAATCAGAGTAAGGAAGGTCTGACAATTTGCCGGATAGCTCCTGTGGTTAGGGAATTTAGCAAGAGTGTGGGTTTTCTGGTAGGAAGTTGCCAGCCAAGCCCTGAACCCTCGACCCATGAGGTGGCTTTTGTTTCCTTAACCTTAGAGTTCGTCTTAGTTGATAAACGGGCATCTATTTTGGCCTCTCGCATCACATGTGTATGGAGGGTAAAGATGAGATTGATTGAAATGTACAGTCCCCAGAGGGCGGATTCACACAAGCTTAGCCTGGAGACGGCTAATCCAGCACATGTATTATTGTTTGTAGGAAATCTCTTTTCTATTTTAACACCCAGGGAAATGCCCCTCTCTCCGACCATCAGCTCTGAGCAAAAGAGGCAGCACATAAAAATCTCTTATATTAATTTTATGCTCATGTGCCCATTACACACCTCCTTGGCTGTTTATAGATATGTATACACACACACATATACATACATGTAAACACAAATGTATACTTACATGTACACACACACACAGGAGCACACGCACATCTCTGTGTGTTCAACAGCGTGATGTGCATAGAATGTGTTTCAGAGACCAGGGATACCTAACAAATTATGATGTTTACACAACCTCCTTCCTTAGACAGATTTTTCCAACTCTGCAGGAAATCAGGACTTCATTAACACCCGTAAAATTAACAACACCTGTCAGGAGACCCTAATCTCTCACTCTGTAGATCCCCAAACACCCAAAGAACGTGAGCGTTCCTGAGTGCTGGGGATTTCTTGGGGCTTGGCTAGATTGGGTATCACCCCCCACAATGTCCAGGGTTACTGATTCTCACTTCCGGGTTCCTATTACTCCAAATAACTTTCTTCCTCTGTAAAAAAGACAGCCAGTGCTTTGCTGTGTCGTCTTTGGCTTACTTTGGGAAAACTGATGAGAATGAAATGGTCAAGAAGAGAGAAGAGACAAGGAAAAGCTTTTTCACCGAACAGCAGCTGATAGTTTCAGATATATGGGACCTGGGGGAAAGTTGGTAGGAAGGAAAAGGTGTGGAGTTCAGGTAAGTGGCACGAGCCCCCCAAGAGCGAACAGGAGCGGAAGAGTCAGACTAGATTCCTGGATTCGTAGGCAACACTATGATAATTTTCCCATAAATCTCCTGGAAAACACAATTATTAGTTTTTTGGCCTTTATGGAGTATTTTGTTTATCCTTAGAGGATAAAGCCCTGTTTTACAGTGGTGAGTGGTTTGGGGCTTTCTAGGTGGTTCATTGTGTTCAAAGGCTCACGCTGTGTGCGTCACCGTGGAGAAAGAGCTGTTCTTGAAAGTGTCCAGAGTGAACAGGGCTCAGCTGCTAGACGTCTCCGGCCAATTCCATGGCACACATGGGCCATGCAGGCATTTTGCGGTGTCATATTCACCAGCGTGACTAAAATAGACTCGCTCTTTATAAACTCGTGGTCCCATGACTGCGTGTTGTTTCCTGAGCACTGACTTGAATAACAGAAGAAATGAAATGCTGGAAAACCCTGGCCTCGCGCTGCACCCGTTCGGCGTCACGCCGTCAGCTCCAGTGGCATTAGCGCTTTAGCTAGGTCTCTCCGAGGAGGTTGAACGCAGACTTCCAGAAAGCCTCTTCCCTCGGCCAATCCGTCTGTGGTTTTGGGTGAGTCCCACGATGTCCCCTGCAGCGGGGGAAGTGACAGCGTTTGTTCAGATGGATAGCTGGCCCCTCCATGGCTCTGGCTGTGGGTGATAAAGCCTCTAGTTACATGCAGACGGGGCACCCAAAATAACATATCCTGCAGCCCCCAACTAGCATTTGTCTTTTGTCCTTTTTGCAGGGAGCAGCCATGCCACCGTTTCTTCGAATCGGCCTGTCCAACTTTGACTGTGGGTCCTGCCAGGCCTGCCAGGGCGAGGCCGTTAACCCCTACTGCGCCGTGCTTGTCAAAGAGTATGTTGAATCAGGTAAGCGCGAGTGGCGGGCGGAGGCCGGGGAGGGGAAGCTGGCTCTGGACATGTGCGAAGCAAGGGCATTCAAGGTCATCTGGTTCAACCGAATTCTACAGTTAAGGACACTGATGTGCAGCAAATCCAGGTACCTCCTCAAGGACACCCGCTTAGTGAGGGACTCTGAGCCAGGACCTCGTGACCCACCAGTTATCCTAGCGCCCTGCACCGTTTTCCTCACACAGACAAAAAGGGAAGGAGAAGGTCAGTCGAGGGAATTCCGTGAGAGTTCATGGGAAAGGACCCTAGTGAGTGGAGCGGAATACGGGACCTGTATTGTTAAGCCTGGTTACCTGAAATAATTCTAGGTGGATTAAGACCACATAACCCTAGGATCGGTTCCAAAGACTGCTGCTTCTCTGGCTAAGATGCTATGAATGTCACGAAGCCTCTATAATGAGCCGTTCGAATCCAGATTTCAGAAAACATACTTTTGCACTTACAAAGGCCCTGGATGAATGAAAGAATAGTCTTGTTTCATCAAATTTAAGTATTTATAGGCAGTTCATGGTGAGAAGAAAAAGTGGGACAGCCACCTGAGGTTCCTTTAGGCAGCAGTTCCCAACCTTTTCGGCACCAGGGACAGGTTTCATGGAAGACAATTTGTCCACGGATGGAGGCGGAGAGAGGGGAGAGGGCAGAGCTCGGGCGGTGATGTGAGCAATGGGGAGCGGCTGTACATGCAGATGAAGCCTCACTTGCTCAACGCCGCTCGCCTCCTGCTGTGCAGCCTGGTTCCTAAGTTTCATCGAGGACAATTTTTCTTTGAGAGATGCAGAGAAGTAGGGATAGGGAAAGACTAATAAAAGGTGATTAAGGCCACTGCCGCGGTGGTCAGTTGGAGATTAATCCTGCAGGGAAACTCTGAGCTACAGTATAAAACACATAGAGCAGAACTATCGTACCTGAGGGCCAAGGGAGCCAGGGCGTTTAAGCACCAGCTCCCACCAGTCAGTGCTTGCGGGGGAGGCCCCGTGAAACCCAGCCTGTGCAGCGTGGAGTGGACGGGCTCAGGGACACAGACACGGAGAGCATCTGCTGCACAAAATCTGAGAGTCTTCAAAGCAGACAGTGCTGGGTTCCAAGATCCGTGCTGTGGATTCTAAGCAGAATCATCTCGGGTAAGTCAGTGTCTAAGTCATGGAAGACAATTTCTCTACCAAGGTGGTGGGGTGGGGAGGTGGAGCTCAGACGGTGATGCACGGCCAGGTTCCTAACAGCCCACAGACTGGTACCGGGCCTTGGCGCAGGGGTTGGGGACCCCAGCTTTGGAAGGTTCTGTTAAAACAGTCCTATTACGTCGGGAGTCTCTCTGTGGTCACTTCCACCAGCTTCCTCCATCCTTACCGTTGCATTTTAAGAGTCATATGGACTTTCCAAAAGAAAGGTAGGAGGAAGTTTATAGCCCAAGAGTTGCCCACCCTCACTAGCTTCTCCAGTTTCCCTATACACGTCTTATTGCAGCGGACACTTTGCAGAAAGGTAGAATCTCCACGGATGCAGGTTCATCGCCGTTCACTTACACAAAAGTGTCTATGGGGGGCCCCTGTAAGGGTGCAGGGGCCAGAGCAGAGAGGGGGGAAAATCACACACAAGCCAAAGGAACCCAGAAAGAGTGCCTTCCCTTTTGAGCATATCCTTTCTTGCAGAAGACGACAGGCAATAAGCAAAAATAGCACGTGGTAAGCAATGCTCGGTGCTACACCAGGCAGAGCCAAGGAGTGGGCAGTGGACTGCAGACAGAGATGTGTGTTATTTTATACAGGGTCATCCTAAAGAGGCCTAGGGGGCCGGGGCAGGACATTTGCAAATCCAAGGGGAAACTGACTTGGACTCTGGGGTTCCAAATCCCACTGTTTTGTGTCCCCCCCAAATAAAAGACTTTTTGTTTCATGGCTGACTTCATCCTTCCAGCCACTCTGAAGACATCAAAGCCCAGGACACTGTCTGAGTCATCTCCACTTCCCTTCTGCCCAGAGTTCTCTCCTGGTTAGTTGAAAGTGAGAATGCCACTTGCTCCCAAGCTAAACCGTTCAAATGTCACAGGCATCTTTGAAGTGCAAAATGTCTGAGTTTTTCAAAGCGGCTGCTTTTGACTTAATGGGTCTCCTGGTTCCAGTTCTGTTTACAACCTCGGGTCTCACTGACATTTGCCTCCCGAGAGCTTTTTTTCTTCTCCTGCTTCTTCTTTTAGCCTTGCCTTTGAACTTGGTCTCAACAGCCACGTGTATCAAGAGACCTCGTCAGGAAAGAAGAAAATGTTGGGTTTTTTTTCCCCCCCGAAAGATTAGCCTGCGGGGTTTTGAGGAAGTTTGGAGATTTTTGTTTTTGATTTTGTTTTGGTTTTGTTCTGAAGAGAAATCTCTCTGAACCTTATCATTCAAGCATTACGTCTTTAGGGTTTAAAGCCACCTCCATCGTGTGGATTGTGAGGCTGCATTCTCCAGGCTGAATCGAGAGAACACACAGGCCACGGCACCTCGGTCCATGAGCTTTTGAAAACCTCGACACTCACCGTCAACAGAGGCTCCTGAGTTCTGGTCCTCTTTTTAGCTGATTACAAATCCAGTAAATGAAAATGTAAAAAATGCCTTGCTGCAGGGATTTTGGCCGTTTCTCTGGGGATTTTTGGCCTTTTCCTCTGTACCTGCAGAATGGTTATAGTTGGAAGAAATTATCCGACGGGGAAGCTTCACGTCTGTGGATGTAAAATGTTACTGTGATCGTCAATGTTGCCACTGGTTTCTAAAGAGGCCAATCTGCAGTCAAAAATTTTTTTAACCAAGACATAAAAATCTTCCCCTTCCTAGTCCATCCTTCATGGTTTATGCCTTTACTAGGCATAAAAAATTTGAAGTTTCAGCTTATTCGACTCCTTGTGTTTCCCCCAGATAAATATTAATTTAACGAATGCTAAATGCCTGTCCTGTTCAGCCTTGTGTGCTGGAGAGAAGGGGCCCGCGAGGCTAGAAAGGCTTTATGTCCTGGCTGTACGCGGAGTTTTTCCCACTTCATCCACATCTCTGAACGGCTAAATCTGCCACTTAATGTGCTTATATCACAAGACACAAACCCTCAGATGCAGCTGCCGATTTCTCCTTCTGAAATGATTAAAGAACAAATACCAGAGAAAATCCAGTGTGGAGGAAAGACAGGACAGAACTCCTTAATTCCATTAGTAAACTCTTTCCCAGGCACCTGGTGGCTGCTGGGGACGTTTCCCTTCAACTGATCACCCTGTCCCCGGTTCCGGGGCTCATACCTGCCTCCATCTCCCACCTGCGGGTTATCGGTCTGCCTTGCTGGCTCCATGGACCAAGACCGCCACCTGTCTAAGTTACCTGTCAGCTTTCGCTCAGGGCGCATGGTGTATGCAACATGCATCTTCATCCAAGGATCGGAGAAGGAAATAATGGCTACTGTTTTCATAGTTATTGCCTTTCAGGGTATGGATGCCAAATGGAAAATTTTAAAATATTTTTAAAGGATTACGCATTATAAGCTTAAATTATGCCACCGTGTCTTTCAGATGAACACACAGTGGTTTTGTATTGACTATTTTTTACTCAATGCTAGTGAAGTTAATTGATCATATAATTGACCCTTTATAAATTAACAAAGGAGGATCTTGAAAGGCATAAAAGTTTTTTTAAAAAAGTTCATTTGCTCAGGTGTTCACACCCAAAGCGAAGCAACTAACTGTCGAATAGGAAAAGAACATTTGCAGTCCAAGACATTAGCAGAAAAGGTGGCCTATGTATACCCTGGAGTTCTACTCAGCCACACAAAACAATGGTGAGCTAGCACCTCTTGTATTGTCCTGGATGGAGCTGGAACCCATTCTACTAAGAGAAGTATCACAAGAATGGAAAAAACAAGCACCACATGTATTCACTGTCAAATTGGTACTAACTGATCAACATTTATGTGCACATATGGTAGTAACATACATCAGGTGTCGGGCAGGTGGGAGGGGGAGGAGGGATGGGTACATTCACACCTAATGGGTGCGATGCGCACCGTCTGGGGGATGGACACGCTTGTAGCTCTGACTCGGGTGGGGCAAAGGCAATACATGTAACCTAAACATTTGTACCCTCGTAGTATTCTGAAATTTAAAAAAAAAAAAAAGACGTTAGCAGACTGTTGTTGTCTGAATTATCTACACTGGACTTGTAAGATTCAGTGCACCACCTTGCACTACCTTGGAACTGTCTCTTTCTGTCCTGTGTTGTCTCTGACTGTTTGTGTTACTTTCATCCTCCCAACAGGATTGCATATCCCAGAGAGCAGAGGGAACAGGTCCCCCTGTTGAGTTCAATAGAATTCTCGTCCAGAGCTGGCCATAGGGGTAATGAGGACCCATCTTTCTCTTCCTAGAGAACGGGCAGATGTATATCCAGAAAAAACCCACCATGTACCCACCCTGGGACAGCACTTTTGATGCCCACATCAACAAGGGAAGGGTGATGCAGATCATCGTGAAGGACAAAAATGTGGACCTCATATCTGAAACCACCGTGGAGCTCTACTCGCTGGCCGAGAGGTGCAGGAAGAACAACGGGAAGACGGAAATATGGGTAATTGTCCGAGCTGTGAGTTTTGCGTGACGTGCATGCACCACTAAGTGGTGAGCACAATGCCAGCTGATGGCCAGCTCCACACGCCCGTGTCGTCCTACAGGTACGATGACACTGGCCTTAGATAACACACTCCCCGCCACTTACTCATCGGTGGTTTGCTAACGGCCATGATTATGCATTGTGGGCTGTAGAACACACTGGCATATTCAAATCTCTTCTGATTCCTACACAAGGTGAAGAAGGTCTCTTAGACTGTGAGAAACTGTGACTGATTTATAACTGTTAAAATAAGCTTGAAAATATGACAAATTCCTCTTGATTTGGGGAGGAATTGTTGTCTATTTATCAACCCATTTGTTAGCTTCATTAACTTTCTGAAGTTTTGGGAAGAGTCTGCCTAAAAACCAGGTGGTTGTATCAGTTTTGTAGTCTTGACCTCAGGGGGGGAAAAAAATCAATACTTTTTGAGCAAGTATATAAATCTTTGCTCAAGTCACTAAAGAAATCTTTAAAGACAAATTCATGCCAAAAAATTTTTTAACAGATCCCGGTGCTTAGCTATGTCTGGGTGATTTAGCTCAGCAGTGTCTATGGAGCTTGGGGGATTCGGGAAGCAAAAGTCCTCCGGGGGGGCTGCTTAGGCAGGAAGGAAAAGGTGAAACAGGTGGATAATGTCACGGGTGTTCAACTAAGCGTTGAAGAGTTCACACAAACCAGGTAAGTCAGAGCGTGAGGCTCTAGCTGGGCCTGAAGCGTGGAGCCTTTGGCCGGGCGAGGAGAAAGAAGAGATAGAAAGTCTATTCCAGTTCCCCCCATTCCCATGTTCTCTGCTTCTGCCTAATGTTTTAAAAAGAGAAGAGTCGTCAACTCCCTAATTTTAAACACCGTTCTATTCATATTTCCTTCACAATTAATGAAAGGATAACTAGGATTTTTTAATCCTTTTGTTAATTAGCTTCCCCTGACATGGAGATTGCTTTTCTATTTATATCTCTTCAGGTCGCCTTCGATTTCTTGCCTAGGACTTTGCCGATTTTATTCTTACCAGACTTTCTACCCTCTTTGCGTTCTCAGCCTTTGTAGATGCAAGCGTGTGTGGCGTGCAGACCCTCCTTTAACCAACTAGCGAACTTTTGGTATTTTTAAGCTTTGTGGGTGGCTTTTTTTTTTTTTCAAGGTTATTTCTCAGTTTACTTTTATTTTATTTTAAAAACCAACAGTTTGTTTGGGACCTATATTTTCCCTTAATTTTATTGAAATCTGCTTTCTTAAAATTAATCTGTTTTTTTTTTTTTAGAAATGATTTTCTCACTCCACCAACGGAGTAACGGTTTGCCGGGTCATTCCCCCGTCACTTCCCTGAACCTGCAGGAATGTGACTTCTGTGCACATTGTTTTCCTGGTAGCTGACCGGTTCAATCTCCCCCACTGCCACTGATTCCCGAATATGATAATTTTGTGGTCACCTGGTGCCAATTGTCACCGTTTCCTTTGGAAATGGGCCCCTCCCCCCTCGCTCTTCCGTTTCCATTTTTGCCATCTTATTCCACGAACCAGAGAACCGTGGTGTCTACACTCAATGTCAAAAACACCTCTCTTCTCATCAACCTGTTAAAGCTCGCATGAGAATTTACAGCAGGCCTAGCAGGACAAGCTTATTTTGTCATAAAATTCTCACAGCAATGATGCTGTGACGTAGACATTGCTCTTACATCAGTTTTTCAGAGATTTTCCAAGGCTTGGTGTCTTGCACAGGACACACAGCCAGAAAATGATGTAGCCACGATTCAAATTCCATCCTGGGTTCAACACCACATCACTTCCTATTTCTCCGTTATTCTAGCTAACTGAGACACAACGACCCATAGTGACCTTCGATGCACCTTCCTTCTTATGCTTCTTAGTCTATTAATGGCGTAGTGGGATGGTTTCATGTAGTAGTGCTTAGCGCTCAGATTGTCTTGGACTTGGCTTTGTCCTTTTTTTCTTTTTATGTCACTTTACAAGAGATCCTCCTTCATCCCTTAAAACGACACTTTGTTCTGGTCCCTTCTACATGGTGATACAGCACTGAAATATATATCTTTTAATCCCTTCCCAGACCAATCTAATTAAAATTTCCTTGAGTGGATTAGCCAGCACTTCCCCTGGCCAAAAAACCAGTCCCTCCTGGTGAAAGAAAGAGGCCACCCCCAAATTGCCCTTATTATCCTAGACGTGCACCCCACATGGGAGGGCAACGAAGCCTCCGGAGGCACCCTCAAAGCAGGATTTATCTTTCCCCAAAAAACACCTGCTTTTTCCCCAGGGCAGCTAGTCCTAGGGCCTGTGATTCTTTTATCATGATTAAGATCTGGGTCTGCCCTACGACAGCTCTTCAGATAAGCAAATCCCAGGGCAGGAAAACCAAATCCGATCTATGTTAGAATTTTGTTTCGTCCTTATGTACGTTTTGATCTCCAAGTAAAATTAATGAATTGCTCGGGTGTTTTAATAAAAGAAAGGCTATGGTCACAGCCGCTGCGCTATTCTGATGGTAATGAGCGTGAGTACAGTGGGAAAGGACAATGACTGTATTCTGTGTGGGAAATCTCTGCCATCGCCAGTGGCCAGTTATGTCATCGAACGTGAGGCTGACTGCACATTCTGATTGATGTTTCTCTCCTTCTCCCAACCAGTTAGAGCTGAAACCTCAAGGCCGAATGCTAATGAATGCAAGATACTTTCTGGAAATGAGTGGCAAGTGACATTTCTTCTTCCTGTTGGGGGGTGAGGATGGCATGGCCTTCTCCTCAAGTGCAGCTTACGTTACTTTTGCAATTATCACAGGAAAGAATGAGGAGGAAAGGGAGGCACAGGAATTTTCTTAAAATTCCCAAGGGTGCTCAGGCATGAATTGAAAATACACGATCCGGGCCAGATAAACATAGAGATATAAAACATTTACAGGAGTCACTTTCAGGGGGGGTGAATTCATATGCCCATATCGTTTTTATCGTCTGTCTTTATTTTAGTTTGGGCATTTAATGTAAATGCAGAAGATTGTTTATGTGTTGTGATGTGTATGTACATTGTCTGTGTGTAAACGGTGTGCTAGGACAAGCTGTCACACTATCTGTAAAAGGCAAGAGAGAAATAGATAAGTGTTTTCCATAAATTTAGTGGCAAAAGTGCTAATTTTGAGGTTAGTCACCTCAAATCCTTTTTGGAACAGAGAAGGGTGAAAACATGCATTGTTAAAGAGCTTTGGTTCCCTGTCCCACCCAGACTTTGGCCACAAAAGTTAAATTTCCCATCACAGTGTGCTTGTTGCCTGCAGCAAGCTCCCAGTGCTGTTTGCCTGAATCAAATGCTACTGCTCCTAAAACCCTAAACTTCAGAATGGACATGTGAGCTTACCGATGGTAAACTGATTCCATTTTTTACCTAAATTAGGTTTACTACCAAGAAGAGGAGAGTTTTAGTTTAGAGCTTTTTGGTGCTTTCTGGGTTTTTTCTTAACACATATAATTCCTCGGGGTCCAGATTCAAACAAATACATTGGAGAAAGCGATGTTATGAGATAACGAGGGAAAACTGGAACATTCGCCAGATATTTGATAATATTGAGTCACGGTTATTAACTTTTGTTGGTGCGACAATAATATTGCTGTTATGTTTTTTTAAAGGAGTTCTAATCCTTTACAGATACATGCTGAAATATTTCTAGATAAAATAAGATGATACCCTGAATTTGCTTCAAAATAATCCATTGGGATGAGGTGGGGGAGTGAACTAGGTATATTGGAAGAGAGAGGCCATGAATTAGTCATTGCTGAAGCTGTCTAATTAGTATGCAGAAATCAGTTATAGCATTTGCTCAACTTTTGTGCATATTTGAAATTTTCATAATGAAGTATTTTAAAAAGAAAGAAAAAAATTCCTGAGGAGGGAAAAATGTACCCTGAACTTTTCTCCTTTTTTTCCCTTGGAGGCTATAGACGTATAATACATATAATTACACTGTTTTTGAATTCACTAAATGAGATAGAGTGTTTGCAGGGCATCTGAATAACCAGATTTGCATAAAAAGCGAAAGTACCAGCCTAAGTAATAATACCAATAATATGTAGTTCCGTAAATAAGAGAAAGTATACTCTTCCCATTAGTTTAAACCATGGCCCAGTGTAACAATGTAAATTGAAAAACAATCCTCTATCAGAATGTAAGTATTTTCGGTAAATGATTTTAAGGTCCCTGCATTGAAAACCAATTCCACGGATGTTCCTCCTATTACTACGGAACTTAAATTCTCTGTTAGAATGAGAAAGCAAATTCAGGTGGGGCAAAACCAATGATATTTCACCAACTATAATTATCCAGTACGTTTTTTTAAGAATAAAACTTTGAAATATTTAAAATTTTTTATATCTAGACCCAAATTGAGACTCCATCTATAAATTTTTATATATCAAACAAATCTAACTTTTATCAACCAATTTTATATAATAACCTAACTAGAAAGTTGCTTGTTGATGGCAAGAAGGAAGATATAGGATGTCATTCAATTTTAATAATGTTTGTTGTTATATATAGGAAAGTCTTCCAAAGGATTCAGAAAAGCAAAACATGAGTTCTACTCAGAGAATGCCAGCCCGGACTGGAGAGAGGGTGCAGATTAAACAACTAGAGAAGAATTATAATCTAAACCACATAAATACTGATTAACCAAGAGATCAGTATGGGTTGCCTTCATTCCAGAAAATTCCAGCTGTGGGCACTGAAGGCTGGGCAGAGTCGAGATTTGCAAAGAAGAGGGTGGAAAACATGCCGGCTTGAGCGAGAATCTGACGTGGGTAGCCTGCGAGGAGACCAGCCTAGGGAGCCCAGCAGGCCCTGCTAAACCCAGAATGGAGAGTCAGAGGCAGGTGTCGCAGGGCTTGGGCGCCAGGCCAGGGGAGTGCACAGACTTGGGCCCTGCTTTGAGCTAGCGGGACGAGTATCCTTCCTCTGATTCACAGAATTACACATTATTGGCCTAAGAAAGTTCTCTTACGCTGTGGAGACGTGATGAGAATCTGGTCTAGGGCTGTGGTTATAGCAATGAAATAAAGGGAAGAGTCTAAAAGGAAACAGGTAGCAGCGAGATTTACAGCAGAGAGGATGAAAGGTGTGCCTGTTACAGGCACAGGAGAGTTGAATGAAGGGAAAGAGTGTTGAGATGTCTCTTATAAGAGCCAGACGGGGACAATGGCAGGCGAGGCAGAGATGGGAAGTATCGGAAGAAAAGGCAAACGTGTGCTGGGTAACGAGTTCAAACTTGGGGAATGTTTAAGATATTATCGGGTCTCCTGCACCCCCCTTCCGTGGAAGCCGACTCCTTTCCATCCCACAGGGAAGTAAATGGCTCAGCTGTCCATACACAGACCACTCCGTCCTGTCCCTTTGGAAATCTCCATTTGTTGAGTTCTGGGCTGGAATCACGTTTTCTCTTCTCCCTCTTCTCCCCTACCATCCCTCCTGTGGCTTCAGAATGCACCACGGCCCTCTGACACTCCCGTCCCCTAGTGCACGCCTTCCTACGCTTGGTCCATCTGTAACCAGCCTTCCCACATGCCGCCTATGGGGACTCTCCACCTCCAGGGACACAGCCTCAGAACTCACCCTCGCAGAGCTCAGCTTCCTCCCCCGTCAGTTCCACCCTTCCTCTCGGCCAGTAAGTGCCAGACTCTGATCCAGCTTCTATTTTACGCCTCTCATCAGCCCACGTGTGGCACTCACTCCCCACCTAGCCTGGCCTCGTGACAAGTCCTTGCCAGCACCTGCTCTCATTCATTCCCTCTTGGCCATGGATGCTCTGAACTCCAAACCTCACGTTCTCCCCTCTCGTTCTCCATGGCTTTGCTAGAAAGTCATTCAGCCGAGTCCATTGCAGACAGCTGCTACTAGATGATGTTCCTATGGAACTCACGCATTCGACCCCTTGGCAGACCTCCCCAGCGAGATTTCCTATACATACTTGAAATTCTGTTGCATTTAAATTACAAAACTTAACGTGTCCAAATTAAATTGTGTCCAGAAGGACTCACCAGCAACCTATTTCTTTTGCCCTCACTATCTTAGTCAGTTATAACTTGCTCCACAAAACCCGGAAGTAATTTTTATAGCCTCCTCTTCCTTCACCTCCCACATCAGGCAGTGGTTAGCTTCTGCCCATGCTGTCTAGTCAGTAATTTTCAATGTTATCATCTGCGGACGTCGTTATCACCTCCTGCTGTCACCTCCCGTCCACTCTCCTACAACGCTGCTAGAAGGATCTATGTCCAGCTCCAATCTGACCATGTCACGCCTCTGCCCCGGCTGCGGCTTTGCAGTGTTTGTTAATTACCTACAGGAAAACGTTCAAACTGACCTGATGCCTACCTGTCTTCCGGGTGTGGCCACGGGTCTTTTCGGCTGCACCCTCTGCTTCAGGGCCCCGCACACCCCGAGGGGGCTCAGCGCCGAGCCCGATTCCACCTTGGCTCCTCCCCATCGCGCCTTCTCTCGCTCGTTAGCAGGAGTCACTGATCTTTGGGAGCTCAGCTCAGACATCGTCTCTGCTGGTACCTCCTGGTCCAGCTTTCCTCCGTCCTCACCTCCGTCCACCTCCCCCCGCCGTCACCGGCGCCGCGTCCTCACCACCGTGGCCCCACAGCACCCCGCGAACCGTTGTGTTCTCACGTTTTCCACACCGGTCGTCGTTCTGGACGGCCAGCTCCCTGCAGGACAGCAAAGGTCAAACCACTTCGTATTTGGCTCTTTAACCCCAGCTCCGGGCTGCAGGTCAGGGTTAGAGCTCAACGAGCGCTCGTCGAACTGTTCAGCTGGAATCGCTTTGACATTTAGAAGTTTCTTTCGTTTTCTTTTGATGCCCACACCGTGGCGATTCCTAACATTCCCATCTTCCCTAGTTGCTGAGGGTGTCTTCTTGTTCTTCTCCCACCCTTGGAGGTGGGCTCTGCCTGGTATAATCGGTGGAGACGCCACTTTTGCCTGTCTCTGCACTTTGGGATGCGGCTGCCTCCCCCGTGTTCTCTGCCGCTGCTCCTTCCGGAAAGTCCTCCCTTCCGCAAGGTCACCCTCAGACCCCGGCCCACGGCTCCATCAGCACAGGGTACGGATCCTCCAGCGTCTCCAGCTTCTCCGTCCCTCTGTGCCTCCCTCCTCACTGCCGAAACACGGCGTGCAGCCAGCTTCCTCAGTCCTGAAAGAGAGCTTTCTTCCTTAACATTTTTACCTCCATGACCTTTTCTTTCTTTTCCTGATGCATTTCTCGAAAAAGCAGTTTGTGTTTATGAGTTTCTGTTTCTTCATACTACTTCAATTCTTAAACCCTAAGCGTCCGGCCTATTTCCGATGATCTGCCGGAATGGTTTTCTCCGGGATCGTGAGTCCCCAAAACAAGTCTCTGTTTTTCAGCCTTCGGGTTCCTTGACGTGTCTCCATCCGTCAATGCCGAAACACTGCGCTCTTCTGTGGCTTGCCTGGTGTGATACGGGCCACGCTTTGCTCTTAGTTTTTCAGCTACCTCTTCTTGGTCTCTTTTGCAATTCCTTTTTCCACCTGCTAAAAAACATGGGTGTGGTATTTCTGAGCCTGTTCCACCCCGTCATACTCTGTCTCTTACGGCGAGGGGCTCTTGCCTGTACCGGAGCCCCCGTCCCGCCGGTTAGTCGCTCGGGAGTTGGGAATAACAGCTCACGGTCCCTCAGTGCACTCAGCACAGCAGTGCGCTCGGAGCTGTTCTGGAAACATCTGTGATTTGATTAACTACAAGCAAGTGATCGATTAGACGAAATAAATAGACCAGGAGCTGTTAGTATATAAGGAAAAAAACCAAACATGTAAAAATCAGTGAGCTTATTCAAGCCAATAAATAAAAGAGCAAATTGTTTCAGAAATGAATACAGTCAGTCCCAAAGAATTAAAGAAATTCTGTGTTCTTACATTCCGTCTTTTATAATAATTGAAATGGTTAGAGGACAAAGGAAATCTCAGAAAGGAGCAAGGGAATAAATGCATTTCTAACAATTTCTGATTTGTTAAAAATTTATAGTGTTAGAGTCTAAAGCACAAATTTATATCTATTTATATATACACACAATAATGCAGTTAGGGTTCCCAGAATAATTCACTTCCATTCTCTGAATTTAAAAGTATTTTTATACTTAAATTTATGTCATCTGGACCAAAATAGAAATGAGCCACATGAGATTATATAAACAAATGACCTAGGACACCAGTCACAGGTTGTAAATAGATCTCCACACTTACAGAACTTGTGGAAGAAGATGATCAACTCGGTGACCCTCAGTTTGACCCCTCCTTAACCAAGCCTAATTTATTTTCAGCCTACTTCTAAGTAAAAAGATCTAAATTACTCAGCCTTAGAGTATTAGGCAAAGTACAATGCCTCATCTATGGAACTGTTTGGAGGGCCATTGGGACTGCTCTCCATCTCAGAGTTTGGGGTGGTTGCCATAATCGTATCTCTGGACCAGTGCAGAGAAGACATGAGTCCTGGGACACACACAGTAGGACCTTTGTGCACCTAGTGTGTTTCTGGCCCGGCCACTACTAGGGATTAGAAAACAAGAGGCCTTGGAAGGGGCATTGCCCCAAGTGTAACTTTTGGACTAATGCCACTGCTTAGCCAGAATAGAAGTAATTTAGATTAAATATTGTTAATTTTTTATATTGGTGAAATATCCTGAGCCCCTTATTCATGCTAAACCTCAATTCTTTATATTTATAAAAGTAAAAACATAGAATAAGCAATCCAAGCATCTTCAAGCTGTTGTAAAAATTATAATTTTAGGAGTTAAACTCGTTATCCTTATTTTGTTTTTATCTGTTTATATATTTATGTCTTATTCTTATTTTAGTGCTTATGTTTATTTCTTTATCGTTTAGCGTATTATTCATCAGTGTTCAGCACGCTGTTTAACCATGACAGCCTTACCATTTTGTGTTTTGGGGGAGACCTAGACTTCAGCGAGGGCATCACGGATATTCTCATAAGTCACTCATCTCAGGGTCCTTCAGCCTTTTGAAAAGATGTCACCTGGGTACAGGGCACTGTGGGCAGTGACTACCCTGAGCAACTTCACCAATATTCATGAGCCCAGAGGAAACTGAATAGATGTGAATTTGATGGTTCGATGCAGATGACTAGGGAATACACAGGATTACCTAGGCACTAAAAAAATTGCAGTGATCTATTAATTGTCCAGCCCTCTCCACGCTGGCGAGTACAATCTGTGGCTGGCGTGTTTGATCAATGTGAACCTCAGGAACTAGCACACACGTGACTTCCCAAAGTTCTTTTGCCCTCACACAAACGTCTGGCCAGCTCCCTTCTAAAGACAACCTGATGTACAGCATCCTGGCCCCCAGAAATGCCCGTCCCAAGTTGCTGTCAGTACACACACGATTCTCTAGAATTGCAGTCAAAAAAGCATTTGCCACTTCCTGCCTTTCCGGCTGACTCATCACTGATGGTGACAAAGGAGAGGCTGACGAATACCTTGAAAATTCTGATCTCTGGTTTTAAAAACTAGAAGAGGATAGCTCAGCCCAGTCAAAGAGGAGGGAAGGATTGAGCCAGCAATACAACTTCACTGTTTTCACCCTCTACTAATATACTCCATGATAACTCCATAGCGTAGAATTAAGGAGAGAAGCTTAGTGTTGTACCCACCTTAATAAGTCCCTGGAATGGTACTGGTGTAGGCACTCGATGCTTGTCCCTCTCTGTCCCTTACCCACCCCTGCCCTCCCCACCCAGCTGGAACGGTCATGTTGCAGAGCTTTACTTTGTCCTCTGTTGTCTTCCTGTAGACACAAAGGACATGAGCGAATTTGAGACCGAAGGCTTCTTTGCTTTGCATCACCGCCGGGGAGCCATCAAACAGGCCAAGGTCCATCACGTCAAGTGCCACGAGTTCACCGCCACCTTTTTCCCACAGCCCACGTTTTGCTCCGTCTGCCACGAGTTTGTCTGGTACGGTAACTTGGCATTTCACTCCAAGCTTCGGGTTGTGTGTTTCGTTGCATCCTCTTCACCCGCCAGGCCTGGCATGCCCCCACGTGGGGCAGGGTGCCGGAATAAGAGCCACGTGACAGTGGTCAGTGGCCTGGACTGAGAGGTCTAAAGGGTGGGTGTGATCCAATGAAAGATTTCCGTAACGTGGCCCTTCTCCAGCAGGGAAGCCAGGTCCAGTCAGGAAAGACACCCAGAAGACTTCAGCTTCTGACTAACGGGAGGCCACTGCAGGGAGAAACAGAGGAGGGAGGCATCTCTATTAGATGCACAGTTTTACAATTTGATAGTCAAAGCTGCTGCCACCTAACAGCCCAACAGCACTGGTGCTATCGTTTGCAGCAGACACACTTTCCCATTGTAGCTAATGGATTAAATGTTTACAAGGCTCTTGGGTGTCATAACCGCCATCAAACAGAGATCAGTTCAAGCCTCGGGAACCACGTAGCGAAGGCTGAGATAGGGTGGAGACTGGAGACGACCCCTGTTGCTGGTTCTCAGCGCCCGCAACTGCTAAAGTCTGCCCTTCCCTCCGGGCCTCTGCGGAATCTGTCCACGCACAGCTCCCGCTCACCAGCGCATCCAAAGGCCAAACAGACTTCTGGTGGATTTTCATCAACGTGTCCTTGTCTAATGACGTAAACCTCCTTTCTTTCTAAGAATGAGTGTTGCTCAGGAATTGGTCTTAAACTTGAGACTTTGTTGGTTGCAAATATCCTCCAACACTCAGAAAGAGGAAACAAAGTGTATTGCAGACGTCTTCATTCATCCGCAGTGAGTGCAGCGAGGCAATGAGTTTTTAAGTCTTAGCACATGGAATTCTG
Organism: Eulemur rufifrons; assembly: GCF_041146395.1. Classification (NCBI taxonomy): domain Eukaryota; kingdom Metazoa; phylum Chordata; class Mammalia; order Primates; family Lemuridae; genus Eulemur; species Eulemur rufifrons. The sequence goes on along the minus strand of NC_091007.1, from coordinate 1,982,486 downwards.
CCACCAGGAGCCTACGATGCATTTTTTGGTCATTCAGTTTAATGTCTATATGTTTGTTTGGAGAATACAAAAGTGAAAAGGAAATCTGCAGCTCCTCATTTATTTAGTTATCAAACTTTTGACAAAGCAGCTAAAAATAAAATACACGATGTTAACACTCTTGGCAAGTGATACACCAGGACCACTCATCAGAAACGCTCTGTGGTCTTGGAAGCGCCTAGATCTCGTTCCCCCCTGAAATGTCTTTGGTGCTGATGTTGACATGAGCGTCCAAGTAAAGTCAGTCCTGTGCTTTCTTGCAGGGGCCTGAACAAACAGGGCTACCAGTGCCGACGTAAGTGAGAAGGATTTCTGTCGTATCGTCGTGATTCTCTTCGTTTAGATGTTCCTTAACTTCTGAAAGTCTTATGCGGTGATTATTTCTTTCCAGAATGTAACGCAGCCATTCACAAGAAGTGCATTGATAAAGTTATAGCTAAGTGCACAGGATCGGCCGTCAATAGCCGAGAAACCATGGTACGTATTTAGATTCCTCTCTTTGTCTGACATACGATAATTTACCTAATGTTTTCATACAAAGTCTTCCAAATCCAGTGTGCATTTTACACGGATAGCACATCTCGATTCTAACTCTCCGCCATTCAAGCACTCGCTGGCCATACGTGGCTAATTAGTTTTCACATTGGAAAGAACATGTGCAGAGTCGTGTCTCGGGCCACGGGGGCTGGTGATCAAGACCTGGAGTGGTCGCCTTCCAGCCTGGACCCTGACGCAGTCATTGTTCATATTTACACTGTGGAATACGAAGCGAGTTCTAAAAATTATCTTTTTTCTTGGTTGAAAATGGCTAGAGGAGGTGCTGAGCAACTTTTAATCAATTCTATACAGCCGGTGCAGACCGGCACCCGGCCGAGCATTAGATCTGCCCGTGTTAGTGAAGACGGCTGCTATGCTGTGCTCATTCCCAAAGGAAGTCTTTAACACGTTGACCGCCACACTAGAAAAAAAAATTTTTCCTTGGGGCCATGGTGTTTTATTACGAAAAGAGAATAAAAACTTCAAAAACAAAATGACCCTTTCTAATTTAATGAAAAATTGGTTATTTTTTATTGTTTTCTGTACGTGAGTTCTATGCAACTTGAAAAACAGTTCACGAGGCTCCCAAGGTAAAGAGACGTGTGAGTTACATATGCTTCACGAGGCCCCGGGCTGAAAACTAGCGTGGGTTAAATACAACTCACATGGCGGTTAATGTGTTAATTAGAAATTTCTGCAGCGATTATAAGTCTCAAGAAAATAAATGTTTTATCTTGCAAAAGAATACTGGCATTCTTACCAGGAATCCAACTATCAGAGTTTTTTGTTGTCCACTGGAGAAGTTTGATTTTAAACTCTGGAAAACTGTAAAAAAAAAAAAAAAAATCCTGCAATATATCTGCCACTAGTATCCCTTTCCCACTCACCTCTCCCCATTCCCCCAAGCCTTTACATTTATTTTGAGGCAGAAAAGAGAATAGATGGTCTCGGATTCTGACTGCCAAGTTCACAGATATTCCGGCTCTATTGCTGTGTAACCTGGGCAAGTTTCTGGCCCTCTCTGGGCTTAATCTCCTCATCTATCCAATAAGAAGAGTAATAGAAGCTACTTCAAATGGGGTGTTCTGAGGACTACATGAGATATCTCCTGTGCAACAGACGAGGCATGTGACGTATTTGTCTCTCGCACCTGGTGGGGAGTGTTACCCAACTGCTCTGGCCGCCCCACACCAAGGGCAACAGGTGTGAAAATGCTTCCCACATCGGGCTCTCACACTGATAAGCCTGAAAAGGTGTTTGCTCTAGAGGAGGCATTTTTTGACATCTTCAAAAGGTAAAAAGCACTCGTTCTGGACCGAAAGAGAAAAGGAAATATTTATATTAAAACAGGAAGAAAAGTTTCATCTATTTAAATGGGAGCGGCGTTTCCTGAGCTCTCGTTTAAATAAACAGCGCTCGTGCCGTGCTTCCTGCGCCAGCGCCCCAGACTTGAGCGGTCCGCAGGGTGCTCCGCACGGGGAGGGGCCAGCTCGCCCTCACCTGGCTCTGCTGAGGGCTTCCGCCTCCCTCGGATGTGCCCTAAGCCCTGACTAGTGACGATGCTGGTCTGAAATGCACACGGTGGTGGTGCTTTCGCGGTGGTCACTGTTGTTACCCTGCGGTGTCCGCGAGGACATCAGCAGTCGGGGCCCCGGGGACACGCACACGCAGTCTCACCTTCTCCCTTTCTCTTTCAGTTCCACAAGGAGAGGTTCAAAATTGACATGCCGCACAGATTTAAAGTCTACAACTACAAGAGCCCGACCTTCTGCGAGCACTGCGGGACCCTGCTGTGGGGGCTGGCGCGGCAGGGGCTCAAGTGTGATGGTGAGTCCAGCGGGAGGTGAGCGTGGCCCCACGCGGACCCCCCAGGGGCACCCGGGGCAGCTTTCTGGAGAGCAGGAGGGAGGACGCAGAGGTGTAACGTCCACACCCAGCCCGGAGGAGGCACGATGGCAAATGCCGTCTTCCCCGGACCGCACGCTGCTGAATTCCCTTCCTTCCTCCCTGCAACACCCTCATCCTCGCGTCCCAGAAAAGTGCACGACAGTTCGGGTCCAAGGTCAAGGCTCCTGAACCCTGTGCCCTCTGTCATACTGTGGCCCTGGGGAGAAATGAAGACAGTATTTCTCCTCTGTCTGGTCTCTCTGCCAAGATCGCACTTCACTCTGACCCTCTCCCTGATTCCTCGGTGGGTTCTGGGCAGCCCCTCCCGCTGCCCCGGCGTCTCCTTTGCCCCTGCTGGTAAGATTCCCACTGTCACCTCCTCCAGGAGCAAGCCCAGCACATGCATCTGGCCAGTGGCTGGTCCTGCACAGAGAAATCCTGCAACGTGAGCTTGGCGGTCTATCCCCAACCACCGCTGGGAGCTCGGAGTGCCCAGGAAGGGGCCAGTCCGGCTCCGGGCCCCGTTTCCCTCCTCTGGTCCCCCTCACAGGCCAGGATCACAGCACAGCCTGAGCCGCTCTTTCCCGACAGAGTTACTCAGACTCAGACTCACCTTGAGAAAAGCAAACACGACAAGGCCGTCTTGCCCCGAAACTCCGGGTTGCTAAGGCAATAACCTTTAGAAACTGAGACGCTGTCATATCAGGATTAGGGAGCAGGGAGGGAAAATATCCCAACAAGAAGGGACAAAGCCCTCTGCCGTCTGGGTGGCAGTGAGGGTGGCAGGGCCGGATGGTACAGTCACAAAAGGAGGACCTGCGGCCGCAGCAGGCACCTGTCTCGTGATGAACTATGAAGTGGCTGAGCCACTTTATTCTTCCATGGAGGCCCTACTATAATGTATGCCCTGGCTGGCTACGTCTTCCCATGTAGGTGCTGGAGGTGGCAGTGGGGAAGGTGTCTGGCACATCCTCTCTGTCCTCGTCCCTATAACGTTCACGTGGCCGGGGGAACCCTGAGCGACGTCTCGGCGGAGGCAGGAGGACTTAGGTTTCCAAATCATCACCCAAAGCGAACACCACGGGGAGTCGGCATCCACCCTGAGAACCCCTCCATGGCCCCGAAGTACCACTTACACCTTTCTCTACGCACCTGTTCAAGAAGACGTGGGTAGGCAGGGGACAGAGTGCACGGGCCAAAAAACAACATCCCAGGATTCTCACCGCATGAACAGAAACGTGAATAGTGAAATTCTCACCTGTTGGTTCTCTGGGGGGGGTCTCAGGCCAGGTGTCCCGTCCCGGAAGCCCACCCGCCTGGCCTGGAACTTCCCGAGGGTTCCTGGCATTATTTCACGGCTCACCTGCCGGCTTTGTTCCGTGCCTTCTTCCAACATTCTTTCCTTCCCATCCCATTCTCTCCCCGCTCTCTCCTGCACCCGTTTCAAGCACTCCCTGCCCTCTCTTCCTTTATGCCCCCTCTCCTCCCTTTCTCCCCTCCCCCTCCCTCCCCACACATTTTCCAGCCTTGGCCCTGCCCCACCTTCTCTCCAGGATTTTTCTTGCCCTCTCTCCATGTCTGGTCGGCTAGTCCGCTAGTCTGTCTTGCTTCTTCCCCAAGTAGGGCCTCCTGTAGCCTTTGTCCTGTCTCCTCTCTGCCCCCACGGTAATTCCCATGAAAATAGCCATCAAAAGGGACTATTTGCACTCCCAGAGATCGAGTTACCGCCGGATAGGTTAGTAGCAAAGATTTATGACCCTGTAGAGGGGATGTGGCCTTTCTCCAAGACCCCGCGAGTCAGAGACAAACTCGGACCAGGCTGCAATCGTAAGGAGCAAAGTAAAATCTCAGTCCCGTGCAGCACAGTCCTTGCCGATGCCACACTCCATGCGTGGCAGGGTTGACCGGTAGGACAATGGGGCTGGGGACACCCCAGTGAGAACCTAAAACCTACTGCACGAGTCCAACGCCGGTCGCTCGCGCTGACGATCCAGAACTCAGAGCGCCAATGCACAGCACGTCTGTCCTGTATTAAAGACTGTCCATGGGCATCGGTGAGCACCTACCTGATGCCAATCCCCGTGCTGAGCTCTTGGCACACACCAGTGCAGATAAGACTAGAGCTGCACGATCTTGTAGCTCCTGCTCCCGGGTTCCATTGTAACAACCCCGGTGTACGGATTTCTGTAGAAGCAAGTAATACGTGAGATTAGAGTTCTATCAGCTGGAGTTTGGAAATCTTTGCTAGATTTTTTTTTTTTTATTTTAATGGTGATGTTTCCTAAGCAAAATCTGAATTTTCTAAAATGACCGACACGATGTCATCGTCGTCTTTGCACAGGTACACACCCCCGATCCTAGAGGGATCCCGTGGCCATAGGAAGTGGGGGTTAGTCCTTCAGTTCAGGGCCAGGGAGCCGAAATCGGAAGCCCAGGGGAAGCACACGGCCTGCCCAAGGTCACACAGCATCCACACACTGCGCGAGCTGGGACCGGCACACGCATCTCCTCCCCGACCAGTGCTCAGCTATTTCCCACTCCTTTTTCTTTCTCTTTAGCGAAATCTAGAATAACACCTCATGTGACTTATAAAGGTGAAAGAAAACTTTGGTTCCTTTTCTTTGAGCTACTTGCTGTCACTAGGTCATAGATGTGAATTTAAGCCATTAATGCCTGTGTGCAAGAAATAGCTCGCTCTTTACCACCTTGAAATGCACTTAATTCGGACTCAGTCTAATAGTTATTATTTGCAGGAGATGGCTCGGCGAGGGGCGAGGGGGCGGAGGCAGGGAGCAGGGAAGGGAAGCCGTTTAGGGAGGAAAAGAAGCCCCAAATATGTCAGCAAACCTGCCACAACGAGACAGTGTCATGATCATTCTGCAGAGGTCGGTTTGCTGTTAGGTCTCCGCAGCTCCTGGCGTCCCCAAGCCACAGTGCCATCTCCGTAAAACGATCAATCGTCATCGTACTTCCTGCACCTGGGCTGTCGCGCTGGCCACGAGGAGTCTGGCGTGGTGTTTTCCGAACAGCTCGCAGAAGGGCGCCTGTCGGTCACAGCAGAGGGGCTCAGGACCCCGGGAACTTCGTACCCTAAGGAGAGGACCAGACGGCATGTCCCATGCAGGGACAGCAGACGTGGGCTCAGGGACAAGAGCAGGAGGGGAAAAGGGCACTTCTGCTCTGAGTCCTGTTCCCGTGCTCCAGCGATGGCACACTGGTGTGGCCGCCTGGGCTCGGTTGTTGACTTAGGACACCTCCCTCTCACGTCCCGGGGAGAAAGATGAAGATTAAAAGGATGTCGAGGCTTAACTCTGCCCACCCTTTCCTGTCCTTCCGTCCTCCAAAGAGAGGATGTCACTTCGGTAGCCTCAAATGAATTTCACAACTATAAAATAAATAAAACTTCCAAGTTTCCTGTGGGTGACCAGAAGTCCATTGGCTCCCCCCACACTCTCTCAGTTCTGTCTGTGGGAGATCCGGCTAACCTGGCGCTCCCCATCACCCAGGGCTCAGAGCCGTGCACCCCGAGTCTCCTAGTTTATTAAGCCCAGCTCTCCCGAAGGTGAGCATGAGGTCTGTGGCCACTCTCCCTCCTCCTTATCCTGCCCCGTCACACCCACCCCACCTTCCCTTCTGCAGGCTGAAGCTGCAGCCCCGGCTCCCACGGGGAGGGTGGAGAAGCTCGTACAGCAGCCCCGGCAGGCGCAGGGATGCTCGGGCTCCAGACCAGGGTGGGAGGCAGCATCCTCCCCTCCTGGCACTCACCTTGTCACCGGGGAGAGCGATGTCACCGTCTTCCTCCTAGCTTCGGTACAGCCTGAACACACGCTGGCAACAGGCTTTCCTCCCTGGACACGGGGCCCTGTCCCACCTCGAGAGACAGTCACTTTCCGGCACTGTGGGCTCTCCCACTCCGGCTCACCGTCCCACTTTCTTCCTTTCAGCATGTGGCATGAACGTACACCACAGATGCCAGACGAAGGTGGCCAACCTTTGTGGCATAAACCAGAAGCTAATGGCTGAGGCGCTGGCCATGATCGAGAGCACCCAACAGGTAGGGAGCGCGTGACGTGGGCACCTTCCCACCTTCTCAGCTCAATGAGGACGGCCTTTGTTCTCTGCCCTGTAGCAGCCCAACGGGAAGCACAGAATGCATTTCCCAGCCCCGGCCTGGCCGCTGACTTTCATCTTCAGGCCCATGCCCTGCCACACACTCTGAGATATGCATTTATTTAATATATTTGTCTTGTGTGGATCTTTACAAGGTCTTAAGTTCTTTGTGGAATGATCAGGGCAGAAACAAATAAATCCATTAAAATTATTGAGGATTCATCGCCAGCTTTATAGGGATTTATTAGTGTTATATAATAGCGGGGGGTGGGGAGGGGGACCCTTATTTGCTAGAATCATCCCCCAAGTCTCCCCAGAACACTGAGTCCAGGGCAACTGTTGCCTTGCCATGTATTACTTTGGCATTGGTTGAATTCCCATATCCAAGAACAAACCCTCTTTAAGACTTGGCATTGCCTACGTGAGCTGTTTTTCCATTCGTTGACTGTCTGTTGTTATCTGCCATGTGGGTAGCCGGGGAGAATCCAGTCGGCCCCCAGAAAAGTGTGAAGGAAGTGAGTGTGTTCTGCTGATGCATAAAATACAACCGATGGACTCTCCCGAAATACGGGATTCGCAAAGAATGTTGAGGGAAAGAGGAGCTTCGGTGATCCTATGCATTTAGGAAACTTAGATGGCTTTTGTCCCCACAGACGGCAGGCTGAGCTGTCCCTTCGTGGTGGGCAGGTGGGTGGTCTGACTCTCTGTTTGTCACCCAGGCTCGCTGCTTAAGAGACACTGAACAGATCTTCAGAGAAGGTCCCGTTGAAATTGGTCTCCCGTGCTCCATCAAAAGTGAAGCAAGGCCGTCATGCTTACCCACACCTGGAAAGAGAGGTAGCTGTCCTGGCCCGTGGTTGAATCAATGTCAGCAATGAGTCTTGATTAACCTTAACCTGGGTCCTCTGGATTTAAGTTCTCAGTTTACCCCATCTGACAGGCACGGCTGTTCTGCCAAAGATCACAGATCTAGCCACCAGCTAAGAGACTCCTACTTCTTAGGAGAGAAGTAGGTACCTTTGTAAGGGGTGGGAGGCGGGGCTTAGAAATGGGATATGTCTGGAGGACACAGCTGCACACATTTCCTTAGAATTGTTTTTAAAGCCCCCGGCATTCTCGGGTGGTCTCCCATCCAAGCACGAACACGACCCTGTTAGAATTTTAGAATGTTGCTTCCCATCAGTGTTAAACACTTTCATAGAAATAAATCTATCTTAAAGATGGTGGGAATGCTACAGGGGACATTCTCGTTCTGCACCTTTAAGACTTTTTAAAGAAATTTAAGGGTAGAAAAGAGGAGAAGAGCAGGGCTCGAGGCCCCTGGTGTCACGGCATCAGGGAAGTTCACCCGGCCCGCTGTTTGGAAGTAGCTCACGGAGGGCAGACCACAAGAGTCTGGGACCTGGATGGCTTCAGCACACGTTATAAAATGCGTGTCTCCCTTGGACTGCAGGGAGAATATGAAGGATAAACGTAGGGATTAAAAAAAATAAAAGTGATGTTATAAACCAGGGAGATTCAAAAATCTTTTTCTACATCTCTGGGCTTAACAATTGAAATGGAAGGTTCCGGTTAGATTTAGGAAGGGTTAGGTCTCCAGGCAGTGAAGTAGACCGTGTCTCGGAGATGATCACCGCAGGCAGCGTCTTGACTTGAGTTCTGCGGCGAATGGCGCAGTTTGGATCTTTAACAATCCGCTAGATTTCATTTCCTCTTCCCTCACTTGGTAAATCACAGAAACTGATGCCCCTGTACCTGCGAGCCATGCACACAATTGAAAATCGTGTTTTCTCAAATTCGGTTTAAACCCCGAGCTGCCCGTGGTTTGACATCATTAAACGTGTTCGTGCATTTTGCATGTAGGGTCTGATTGGAATGCGTTTCTTTAAGCTGAACTATTTCCCAGACTGTGGGTAAAAAGACAAAGTCCACACCTCAGATGCCAGGCTCACAGACAGGTGGAGAGGTGTTAAAGCTGCCTGAACCCCAAGCCCCCAAGCCCACCACCCCAGGATGGGAAGTGGGAGAGAAACAGTGTGCTCTGCATAACTAGAATGATGCTCCAGGACTCCGTGTTCCTGTTTAACCACCAGCTTGCCATTTCCAGAGCCTCAGGGAATCTCCTGGGAGTCTCCGTCAGACGAGGTGGATAAAACGTGCCTTCATCCGGAACCAGAACCGCACGTAGAAAGACCATCTCTCCACATGAAACTAAAAATCGAGGATTTTATCTTGCACAAAATGTTGGGGAAAGGAAGTTTTGGCAAGGTATGCTGTGGTCCTCCAGAACACTGCAGACCAGGCTCCAGGAACTAGACAGCAAAGCCCCTCATCTGGGGAACTCACCTCGTGGGGCCAGAACCACGCGGGGGGGTGTGGACACAGGTTTCCCGGGAGATCTCTGAATAAACAGGGGCCCCGGGGGCTCCAGGGAAATAGCTGCCTCGGATTCCTGGGAATCTTTGTCCCCAGAGCCACTGTGCTTTGCAAGTGTGCGCCCCACACACTTGAGAGTTTCATGTCTCTGGGCACCGAAGTAACAGGAAGGTCCCTTGGCCACTTCCTCTGTCACACGGGTTTGTTTATTCTGTTGTTTTGTTTTGTTTTTTTTCTCTTTTGCTTCGTTCTAGAGGCTGAAGTGTTGTTTCACTTTGTTATGTGACTTTTTCTCTCTCTATTAAATGCCTTCAGGCTCGTGTTAGTTTGCTTGGGCTGCTGTAACGAAACAGCACAGCCCGGATGGCTTGAGCGGCAACAATGCATTTTCTCAGAGTTCTGGAGGCTGGAAGTCCGAGACCAAGGTTTCTCCCAAGACCTCTGTCCTTGGCTTGTGGGTGGCTGTCTTCCTTTTCCCTGGTCACATCATCTTCTCTCCGTGCACGTCTGTGTCTGAACTTTCTCTTCTTATAATGACACCCACCTTAATGACCTCATTGAACCTTAATTAACCTTAATTACCTCTTTAAAGGGAACAGGTTATAATTGCACATAGAGACCTCCTTAATTACCTCTTTCCAGGTAATTAAGGTAATTACCATATGGGGTCCCATTCTGAGGTGCTGGGACACCTCAGCCCAGACACGATTCGGCCCCTAACGAGGCTGTAGCTTGAGAATCCTGGACACAATTTTGTGGAGGAAGCCCCTCCTCTCAATTCCTCCCGCCACGCACACAGGAGGTCGTCTCTGTCACTCACGGGGACAGGTGGAGGAGGAGGAGGAGGAGGAGGAGGAGGAAAGTGGGGAGGGCAGGGGGAGGAAAAAGACATAATTTAAGAAATTATAATCCACTACCAGCGACGCAAAAAATTTTCAAGCTAGTGATTGTAAGGAGAGACAATGTGCAATACAGGCTGGCGGGTCATTTCTCATATCAAGGATCTCTAATGGATGAGTGGGGCTCCTTGCTGTTTTATATTCTATAATTTTAACCAGAGACTACTGCTCCGTGAGGGCAGCATCCAAAGCCAGCATGATGCTGGGCACCTGCTCACCAGACGGGAAAAACTTACCCGGTTTATTTAATAATAAACAAGCTAAAATGCAACTGAGCCTCCGCCCCAGCCGAATAACATTGCGTTCCCGTTGGGGTTTGGATCCAAACACCAATGCGTTGCCTTGCAGCCAAGTCCACTCTGCCCTGCAGACTGTGGCTGATATCCACGGATTCTCCTAGCTCCAGCTCCTTTCCACAATACTATGCACCACAGAGGGCCCATTGGGTGTTAATCTGAGCTAACAGGCAATTTTACAGCCAGTCTTCATTATAATTTAGCATCAATTAATGTGCAATTATAACCTGTTACCAAAAATTGCAAGCACATTATATAGACGGAAATTGTCTTTTCGGCTTCTTAGTTTATGGCTGGTTTTTAGGATGTTTTACCGAAAGAGGCAATTACCAAAAGACTACTTTTAATTGTTAACAAAATGTTTCTCTTTCTTTGTTCCCTTGCGGATTTCTAACATTTGAACAAGGTTAATAAGAAAGACATTATGTCAACCCTACAAGGCTTAGTAACTGTCCCAAGGGACAGCCGGAAGCTCCAGGTTTCCTGGCTCCGTGCCCAAAGGGGTCTGCTCCTTTCCATCGGGACCCTGGGTCCCCACACTCGGAGAGGAGGGGAGGGTAGGGCACCAGGGACAGACGGACAGAGGAATGCCCTTTCTCACAACGCTGAGAATACTCTAGAACTCACCTTTCCTTTCTCTTTTGGCTCTGTTAGGAAAGCATCGTTCTTTACCAAAATGCTGGTCTCTGTTCTCTCACTCTCAATCTACTTTTAAGCCCAGGAGAACAAATTGTGTGTTTTCTGAGGACGTGAACGTCTTTCATTTGCCTGAATTCTCACCTAACCTCCCTCCCCTCTGCCAAGGCAGCCAGTACAAAGCCACGGCTCTGCGTCGATGTATTTTAAACCTAGACACTCGAGTTCTCAGTACTGGTTTAGTACCATTGACTTCAGCATTTCCCGAAAGTCAATTAAAAAAAAAAAAAACAAATATTCTTAATAACTGTCATTTACAGAGCATTTTATAGTCCCCCTTCTCATTTAATTTTCACAATCGTTCTGTAAGTTAGAGAATGCAGGCATCGTTAATCCCTTGTAAAGGTTAGGAAACTGGAGCCCAGAGAGGGTGATCGGTTTGCCCACATCTGCACAGCAGGCAGACGTGTGTGAGATAAAACCAGAGCTGGAGTTTTCTGTATCCAAATGCCACGTCCTTACAATGGCCGATAGTGTGCCGTGTGCTGCTGCATCGCCTGCAAAATCGGAAGTTGCTGAAACTCTCCATCAGGTGCCATCTGGTGTCCTTTGATGTAAGATTTATGAAAACAAGCGGAAAAAGTAAACTTTGGTGTTAAGAATTTTTTTCCTGAGTAACTCCATGAAGTTTAGCCAGTTAAGTTACTCCTTGAACCCAATTTTCTTATTATTAATATCTGTCTTGCAGAGTGTGATGGGCTGAGAATTAAATTAGATAATAAAATAAAGTAGCACATGAGAAGTCCATAGCAGAATGCCCCAGGCCGTATGGTAGGTCCTAAAAATGTTATTAGTTTCCATGGCATCAGATAAAATGGTGTTCATTTTTTAAGTATGCAGGGAAAACTATATCCCTCAAATGTTCTTTTTGCCTTGAAAAACTGGGTAGAAGTGTAAATGCACTGAGTTTTGTGTGCATTTACAGTAATGTTTCAAGTACAAACAACTTCTACCCACTACTCTTCTTCCTTCAGTTTGCACTTTGTCTCTCTGAATTTTTATACACACTTACTCATGTTCCCGGGTGGGCAGGGCACACTTTTAAAACCCATCCAATTGCATAATAATTTCATGAAACCCTTGGAAAGGTACAAGCTAGTAGGAATCTGTTATGTCATATCCTAAGCCACTGACGTGTTCCATTTTGTCTCGGGAATATCCTGTCCAGGATGGAGGCGTGTGGAGGAGGAATCTTCCTTTCCCAACCAGCACAGCTCTCTCTCAGGACTCTGTCTCTTTTTTAACCAGTGGGAATCCAACTTCCAAAATAAAGTCACTTCCTCCCATGCCTTCTAGGTCTTCCTTGCAGAGTTCAAGAAAACCAATCAATTTTTTGCAATAAAAGCCCTAAAGAAAGACGTGGTCCTGATGGACGACGATGTTGAGTGCACGATGGTGGAGAAGAGGGTCCTCTCGTTGGCCTGGGAGCATCCGTTCCTGACGCACATGTTCTGCACGTTCCAGACCAAGGTATGGCTCCTGCCCAGACAACCCTCCTCCCTCTAACCCGTCCCCAGGTGGTGCCTATGGTGGCGCCCTCGTTGGGAGACGCGAGGTGTCTCCATATTTATCTTCTTACCCTCCAGTGCACCTTGCATCCCTCCAAACACATTTCATCTCTTCTAACACTGGGGGAGTATTACTTAGAGTGTTTTAAGGCAGTTGGTTGGGAAAGGTCTTTACTTTTGGGTCTGTCTGTCTGTTTTCTTGTTTTTTAGAATTTGGTTTAACTTAGCATAAAGACCAGGCTTCTAAATGGGAGAAAAAACGTGACACCTGTTGGTTCATCCACCATGCGTGTATTTGAAGAGACCAAAGTTGGAAAATAGATCAAAATGCATGTGCAGCTTCTTCTCCTATTTAAGGCTTGCAGGAAAAGCACCCCTTAGCGTGGGCTTCATCGGGAGCGAGCCCCTGGGCAGTGGGGTGGAGGGCGGACGTGTTGGCTTCCCGCTCGGTGCTGGGCCCCTTTCTCTTCGCCAACCTTGCCAGGAGGCTTCACCACTCTGGCGGAAGGACTCTGGTCCAGGTCTTCTTTTTCCTTAAAAAAAAAAAAAAAAAAAGAAAATTTATTTTTTTTTCCCTGACTCAATAGTTATTCAGGATCACCTTAGAAAATGCTTATAAGCTCAAAGAAGAAAATCACTTACAATCCCACCACTTGGAGATACTCATCATTAATACTTTGAAGTTTCTCCTTCTAGATTGTTCTCCCAATGGGCTTTTAAAAATAAACATAGCAACCCATGTTCTGCAACTTGTGTTTTTTTATACTGTTTTGTATATATTCCCTCAAATCTATGGCTATTCCATACGATTTATCTGATTAGAACATTTCTGACTTTCTGCTCTGACGTAAACAGCACCGAGATGAGCGTCCCCATAGGCCAGTCTCTGTGCAAGCACGTGACGACTCCTCTCCCCTCACTGGGCCACCCCCCTCCCCACGCTCCCTGCCGTCCACAGCCCGGAATAAAAAGCAGGTCCATGTGGGACCATGTGACGAAGGTCCACAGAGCACAGAGGGTGGGTTTTCCTTTTTCTATTTCAAGTCACGACGACCATGGTGTGAGTTACAGAGGCCCCTGAGGTCCCTTGAGCTGTGGAAAGAATTAACGAGGCAGCCCAGGGATCAGTCAGGAAAGTGGTGACAAGCAGGGTGTCTGTCACCACCCCTGCAGCTCCCGGCAGATCCTCAGCATTTAATGAACAAATAAATAAATAAATAAATAAATGCACTTGCCTAAAATACCGAGAAACAGGCCTGGAGGAGGCGCTTGTTGAGCACGTACTGCATCGGAAGCTCTGTGGAGGGGACAGAAATATAGAATGCAGTTCCTGACCCAGAGAATTCCAAACTCTAATGAAAGAGTCAAGATTGACACTTCTGACAGTGTTATATGGAACTAGAATGCAGACTTGAAGTGCCAGAGATGAGAGAAATTAGAATTTGAATAGGCAGAAAGGACCCTGGGCATTAGAGGCATGAGGCTGTAGGGGAGGGGGCGGGAAGGAGTGACCAGGTCACAGCAGGTGTTTAAGAGAAAGCAGAGGCCTGGGGCAGTGGCTCACACCTGTAATCCTAGCACTCTGGCAGGCCAAGGCAGGAGGATCACTTGAGGTCAGGAGTTCAAGACCAGCCTGAGCAAGAGTGAGACCCCATCTCTACTAAACATAGAAAAAATTAGCCTGAGCAAGAGTGAGACCCCATCTCTACTAAACATAGAAAAAATTAGCCAGGCGTGGTGGCGCATGTCTGTGGTCCCAGCCACTCGGGAGGCTGAGGCAGGAGGATCACTTGAGCCCAGGGATTTGAGGTTACTGTGAGCTAGGCTGATGCCACGACATTCTAGTCCAGGCGACAGAGCAAGACTCTGTCTTAAAAAAAAAAACAAGAAAAAGAGAGGGAGCAGGGAGCAGGCTGGAACTTCTGTCATGAGGGCCGGAGAGACTTTCTACTAGAAACTTCCTCCTGGAGATGGTACATATCCTTTGGTCTGGGATGGTGAAGGTATGTCACCTGCAGACAAAGTGACAGCCGGCCTCTCCCAGGCTGCTGTCTGGATTCTCTGAGCACCCTGGGGGCTCCTTGTAACCTCACTCTTCCTTTTGCGCTATTGGGAGGTTTGTAGCAAACTGCTAAACACACTTCCGGCCAGGCTTCCGGGGCACTTAGCAGCTGAGTTTCACTTGGCACCTTCCCCGCCCCATCCTCCGCTATGTTTTAAGTATTTGCATCTGTGACTGTGTTCCTGTCTCGTGGGGAAGGCTGTTGGGGTCCCCCTTGGCAGGAAGGTGGTATACCCCCTTCCCTTGCCCATCCACCACAGCTTAAGGCCGTGTTTGTTTCCTTCCCTCCTGCGGGAGGTGTTTCCACGCAGCTGCAGCGGTGATGCTTTCCCGAGCCCTGAGGAGCGAATGTGCGCACGGCATTCGCGCAGGAGGCAGGAGGATCAGCAGAGAACGTGCACGTCACGTGGAAACAGGACCAGCTCAGCACTTAGGGCTCGAGGAACTGAGTCCTTTTAGAAAGAGATGAAGGAAAGGAAAACAGTTTGCCTTTACACTTTCCCAAGGACCCCTGTGTTTCTGGTTTTCAGATGTCTTAATTTATCACGCAAACCTCGCATGTCAAAGTAACTGATTACAATACCAGGAGTTGAGTGTGAAACACCTGATAAGTGACATGAGTGATGATCCGCTCTGGGAACATTTGGGGAATGGCCTTTCTTGAGGGAACAATTACCTTTGCACACTAGTGGAGACATTAGATAAGATGAATGAACTATTTACTTCTCCAGGGAATTGTTTTTTGGTTTTTTTGTTTGTTTTTTTGTTTTTTAGAGAGTTTTTCGCTTGCTTTTTGCCTCCAGAGCTGACCTGTTGAATACCAGATTGTTCCGGAGGTTCTGATCATGGCTATTCACTTGTTATTTACCGGGAGCATCTGGATTAAATCGTTAAAGATTTTTTAAGTTCATAGATGAGGTCGACCCTGAATGAGGCTCAAAGCAAAATAATCTGCAAAATTAATTTTCTCTGTGCTAGATCAAGATGAATATTTATCATTCAGCGCTGACATAAATTATTGGCATCAGAGTCTAGTGGAGATCAGCATTATGAAGGGTAGCTGTTGTCTTAGCAAGAAGGAAAAATAGTTTTTTATTCTTTTCCTTCCTTTTTACTAATATTTCTTTACTATTTCTTAATATTCATATTTTCTGTGTCTCATCATGAAATTGCATGATCCTGTCTCGGTATCCATTCTGGCGTGTATAGCAGCCAACTGTTGCACTATTGGATTTTAAACCTATATATTCACAACCTATTTTCTATTATTTACATTTTAAAAAGTAAAAGATAGGAAAAATCCGCTATAAAATTTCTCTACAAGAACAGTTGCCATAAATCTTTTAACTGTATTCATTTATAGGTAAATGAAAAACAATTAGAAAAATTAATTAACCAGAAAACTTTGAAACCCCGTTTCACAAATTACCTTCAAAGGTCACTGTTAAATTAATTCAACAAATTTTTTGTTTGTTTGTAAGTTCTGTGCTCTGCCTCAAGTACAGACTCTAAAACTGTGTGGGAGTTAAATTACAAAGCTATTTACTTTCCTATTTAATTCTAATTAGTAAATAGAAAATACTTGCCTAACTGAGAAAAATAATATTCTGTTTCCTTGATTTTAAGATACCATCAATAATTAGATGCACCCTTATTTTCTTGATGAACAAAATTATTTTTAAAACTGTATATATTAGAAGCCATGTCCCAATTTCAGAATTGTCTAAATGTGAAGTAACACGTGTGTCTGTTAGAAATTGCATTTGGCTGCTGGAAACAGGGACAGAAAAAAGTGATGATTCATTGATAAATGAGATTGGCAGTGTTTCTCTCTCTTGTATAACAGGAGTGAGAGGTGCATGTTCAGAGCAGATGTGACAGTTGCACCATGTCATCTGAGATCCAGGCACCATCTGTCTCCCTGTTCCCTCACCCGCCACACTGGGCTTCCACCCTCGAGAGTACTTCTTGGTCTACTGTGGCTGCTGGAACCCAGCCCTCACTGCCACAGTCTATTGGAGCGGCAGGAGGAAGAAGGACGGGACAGAGCAAGCCCATGCCAGCCTCTCTTCCCTATTAAAGTGCCTTCCCATAAGGAGTGATAAAAATTGACGCCTCTCTAGCTGTAAGGAAAGCTGGAAAATGGAATCTTTCCACTGGGCACAGTACTGGCCAGAATAAATGTTTTTACTCAGAAAGAAAGGTTGGCAGCCAGCCATCTCTGCTCCAACGTACATTTTAAAATAAAGATAGGACAACAGCTACTTTTATTGCGGGTCCTTTTTGTGCCAGATAGTTTCCTAGGAACTTTGAATATAGTATCTCATTTAATTCTGATGACTTCTATAACCTAGACATTAGTGTTCCTATTTTACCCACGAGAAAACCGAGGCTCTTTATAAAGATGAACTCACCTAAGGTTGCTCAGCTGGTAACTGGGAGCAACGTGCAATCTTCCCATTTGTCTGTGTGCAGATGCTGGCCTCCCTGGATCTGTACTGTGTAAGTACCTTAGTGACGTGCCACCTCTGTGACAGCTAAACTTTCACCTACAGGGAAGAACAAACACTGAAAAACATAATTTCCCCTCTTTGCAATGACGCTAGAGCAAAACAAAGATCAATAATTCACGTATCTAAAGTTTCTCTGATTCAGCTCCGATAAAACTGTGGGAAAATAAGAGGGTTTAGTTCCAAAATTAGTTGGAAAGGAAAGATGCATCCAACACTGTGAGAATAGTGTCTTGTTGGGCCTGCTCATTATTATTTTAAGAAAATAATTTTCCCTTAGTAATGAAAAGTGAACTGAGGTCTACTTTCATTGGGTCTCCTTTGAATTCTGAAAGGCCTACCTGAATTCAAGCCTAAAACTGTCATTGAAGAAGTGTTAACCGTTTCACAACTGAAAGAAGCATTAGATGGCATGAGAACCTCTCTGGCTCCTTCCTGGGTTGGATTTGAAAGTCGGCAGCTGCGGTTTCATGAGGGTCTGGGCCGCGGCTCCCCAGCCTGGGGTCGGGAGCCTGAGTACCGTCGTTCGCGGACTGACACGCTGCCCTTGACTTCCACACACCCGGCTGGAACCAGTTGAACGTTCTTGGTCAATATTACTTTGAAATTTCTCTTTCATGAAACAGAAAACTGAGTTTCACTTTCTATTTATAGAACACACAGACCTTCACTTCCGGCAATGGCTGCAGGGTGTGAGCTGACACCTTTGAACAAGTCACCTAACATTTTCTTGTGACATTGGTTCTCCTTTTCTTGCCTCCCAAAGGATAACATAAAAAAAAAAAAAATAGCAGTTGCAGAGAAGTTTGAACCTTCTGTGGAGAAAGTACTAGACTAACTGCAAGATATCACTATTATTACTTGAAGTAAAAGAAAAATGACTTCAACTTGATCGTTTTTAAAAAGTATGTCATCCTGGTAGTTTCATGGCTTGAAGGCAAAATCCATCTAAGACTGCCAGAAAGTTTCTGATTTCAAGCATTTTATTCAGAAACTGCCTCCCCTAAAGCTCTCAAAAAAAAAAAAAAAAAAATCGCTTCAATCCATGAACCTTTCAGCTGAGTTAGGAGCCCTGTAAATTATCACAATTGTAGCAAGGAAAAGAAAAACCACCTAAACCACATCCTCAAAAACACTCGTCCCTGCACGAAGACGAGAATTAACTTTTTATGTCATTCCCCTTTTGTGGTGACAGATAAGTCTCTTTTAAAGTGCTCTGGCAGCGTTCTGATCCTAAGGGTGCTCACGAATTGCGATTTTGGAAATTGGGGTCACTTATACGTACTTTGGATGCCCTTTTCTGTGCGGCAGGGCTGTGATTTGGGAGACGTTAGACGAACCGTAAATTGACAAAAATCAGTGGATTTACCGTCAATGTATGGCAAACGGAAGTCACACTCGCCACGTTTGCTTAAGGTTTTTCCGTGCAAAGACACAAGATTGACTGGGCAATTCACGAACACGTTTTCAGGAATTCTTTGACCACAAGAAAAAGACGCCCGGTGTGTCTGAAACGCACACCTGCTTTTTAAAATCACAGGTTCGTTCTCACCTTTATGTGACTCGAGCGTTTCTTCAGGGCTCGCGGGCCTGCACTGCCAGTCCGTTCCTTTATCAGCTGCTCTTTTCACAAAGCCCCAGAAGAAGTGTCACCAGCTTCGCACGAGACAGGAGGATCTCCTTCGAGAGAGCGTCTCGGGGAAGTGCCTCTCTTCTGAGATTCTGTCTTCTCCCCCTCATCCGAAAGCTTGCTCAGAAATGGCATCCTCCACACCCCGCTGTTTGGGGAGAAGAAAAGGAGAAACAGACGGTCTCACAGTAAATTGCATTGCTGGCTTTAACGTCTCCGCCAGAGTCCTCAGGAGCTGGAAGGGCTGATCTTAGACACGCCGCAGAGAGGAGGACACCCATCCTTGGGTTCGAATGACCGTGTGCACTGCAGCTTTCTGGGCTTTGCCTTAATCCCAGAGTCATTCTTACCCATCTCCTTTCTCTGCCCAGGAAAACTTCACTCATGTCAATGTCCTTTGCTCTCAGTCTTAGAGAAAATACATGACAGATAGCACAGAGTGGTCTAATAGGTGCTGTTCCCAGCAATAATTCCTTCTTAAAATGGGACACTTAGAGCTATAGCTCCTCATTAAACCAGAGATCACATTGCGTTTGAAGTGATCGTGGTCCCCGTCCTGGGGAAGTGACTATTTGGTGGAAATTGTGGGAACAGCTGAGAGTCGGAATAAACCCACTGAAGAGGTTCAACAGCTGAGCCACAGAAAAGCCCACACTGGAGGAGGAGGAGGAGGGGGACGACTGACAGGGAGGATCCCTGGGGGAGGAAGAAGAGTTAGGATGCTTTGGAGCCAGGAGAGGAAAGGATTTCAAGAAAGAGAAACGAAATGAGGCTCAGGAAAAAGGTTAAGTAACGTCTCCAAAGTTACGAATAGATGAGATTTGAACTCAGGTCTCAGCAAGGATGGCAGGACTCTGAGTCGGCTGCGGGTCACCGTCAATGGAGCACTCCACAGCCAGCCTTTTATGAAAGTTCGAGCGCATTGTATTTGTATTTACTTTCTACAACTGGGATTTTGGATTCAGCTTTTAAAAGGGTTAGCCATCCCTCAAAACATGATTCTTAAAATCCAAACCGCAGGATGCTGTGTTCGTATGGGCACACGTTTGTGCTAGTTTCGTCACAGAGCCATCTCACTGGGCCCAGAGCGGGCCCGAGACATCTTGGATGGGAGGATCCCCGAGCTTTCTGAACAGAACCGCAGCCTCTAGAGAGGCGGCAGGTCCTCACGCAGGCTGGACTTGCAGCGTGAACTGCCCCTGACCCCCTTCAAGAAGCCCAAGTGTTCATTGAACTCAGAGGTTAAACTGATGCAGAAAGTCATAATAAAGGACAATCATAGGCGTTTTTAAGTGTCGCTGATTTAATATAATGACGAGAACAGGAACAGAGTTTTGAAAGATTTATTGTGAAGCCATCAACTCTTTCAGGAGGATTAAATGTGGTATCCAACACGCCGTAAATCTCCAGTGCTGTGTAATTAATAGTCAGGAGCAGTGTCCTCGTCTTCGCACCCAGGTAGTGAACATCGACCCCGCCCTGTGATTTCCAGACTCTATAATGGCAGATTTGACTCCCAGATGCTCACGGCAAGGTGTGAAGTCTAACTCAGACCAGAACGGTGAGGAATGTGTGACCTGGGGGTGAACTTTTGCCTCCAAACTCCTCCCCCCATTTTTTCCAAGTCCAAACCGACAGTGTGTGAATTCTAAAATTTCAGCCTTTCCAGGAATTTGTAAGCATCCTAACACTTAAACCATTGATCCAAGCACTGTCATAGGCTTTGATACCTTTTGTTCTCCTGACTCCTTAAAAGGAGACTCCATTGCTGTGGCTCATACACGGCCAGTGTGGCTCTGAGTTGGAAGGCAGAGGATAGAATGGATGCTCTTGCTACGGTGCTCGTGGGCGCGAGCGCTAGAGAGGTGTGTCGGCGACCAGGCAGGGTGTGTGCAGGTAACACGAGTGATGATCTCAAATCCGGTTTGAAACAACAATGTAAGTTGTGATTCGTGTCGGCTGAGGATTTTGGCCTGTCCAAAAGAGAAAAGAGTGAGCTCCAGTTAAACATATATGGAACCACTAAATTAGGTCTGAGATCAACTTTGGAGAAAGTGAGCAGACGCTTACCTTTACCTGGGTGGTTGAGATACCAGCCGTAGGACTTGCTTCTCCCCGTTCTGCGGAGACTTGGCACAGATATCACCGTCGGGCCAGAACAGCCTCTCCACCATCACCCCCCCACACACACACCCCACCGCCTCGCTCAGGCTCACATCGAGGTTTAAAGGTTAATTCTGTTAAACAATCCCCAGGTGAGGTTTTCAGGTGCAAATTCATGCACAGACACGCCAGAAGTCTTCACGCTTTATGGATGACTCATTCTGTGATTCATACGAACCCTTTAAAAAATCAGGGTACTGAAGTGTTATGAATGTATTTACTGAGGAAACACTATCTCACATAGTCGGAAGAGCTGAGGCTGGTTGCAACTGTGGCTACTCTGATACTCCGACCACTGCATAGAGACCGTCAGTCTTGCTTCTGCGTCTCCAATGACACGCATGGTGTCCTCTGCTCGGAGTGACACCCTCGTAGACTGTGGCTTGCCTCTGCAACAAGTGAGGCCTGCACTGGAGAAAAATAGGGTTAAACTCGATTGCAAGTTCCAGGCAGGAATGAGCACGCCATGCTCACCGCCCACCACGCCGTGCCCGTGCACTGTGCTCCATGGTTACGTACTGGGAGTTGAATGAATGGTGTTTTCAAGCCCCAGCCCTGGAGTCAGAGACCAAAACGTATTCTCTTTACCATCCTACACACTGTCAGTTTCAACAGCTGTATGTTCAGCATCTGCCAATTGCCCAACACCACCCCATCTGGATTCCCCAGGCTTCCTTGGGTGCAAAAATACAGATCCGCTAAATTATTTTGACAGTCTTTTTATAAGTGATTTCCAGATACAATTGGCGCATCTGAAATGATCTAATCCATTTAGAAAGCAGTCTTTTTTTTTCCCCTGGGGTATTTCTTTGTTGTTGTTATTATTGTTAAGTAGCTAAAAGTTGGGATTGTTTTTTTCCCTAGGAAAACCTCTTTTTTGTGATGGAGTATCTCAACGGAGGAGACTTAATGTACCACATCCAAAGCTGTCACAAGTTCGACCTCTGCAGAGCCACGTAAGAGCCCTTTAAAGGGTTTGGGGTATACTCTGGTTTCTCTTCAGATCGAATAAATCTTTCGCCTTTTAAAGGGTTTGGGGTTTTTTCATTATGCTTGTCAGTCCCCGTGTATCCAGGGCCCACAGAACACATTTCCCACAGGGTATTTTTTTTTCTTCCTAAATCCCAGGCCAAGGGCAAGGTTACCCCTTGGGGATATATCAAACAAGGCAATCGTCTTCCCAGTGTTTGAAACTGAAGTTCAGGGCACTTTGGTTTCGTTTCTCTGTGTCTCGAAACCAACCGCTTAGTTTCTTAAGGAAGAACCCCGATGCGTGAGGCCAACCTGTGCACAAGAGCAGTCAAACGGAACGCGAATCGTAACGGTGGCCCCCGGGGCGGGAGCTTTCACGGGAAGTTCAGTGTGGAGGCATAAAGCCTTTGGCTCCTGGGGCATGGAAATTAGGCCACTGGAGAGGCCCTTACGCTATCTGAGAATAAATCTGCACCTGCTCGGGCATCGAGCAGCCTCAGACACAGGTGAGACGGAGCAGGCTGCACTTACCTGGCGGGACCGCAGCTGAGCCCACGTACCCACCGCCCCTGCCCACGCTGTTTCCCCTTGGGCCCAAAGTCCTGCTTCCTATGACACTCAAGCAAAAGAAAACTGTGCCACCAGCTATCTTAAAAACGACAGGTACACACCAGCGTTTTTTTGTGTGATGTCCAGTGATCTCTCTGCAGGAGCACTTTGCGTGGTTTAGGTCAAACTACATTAAAAGGTGGACTCGGTCCACCACCAGCTCCTGCCAAGCCCTGGCTGAAACGGCTGTTTTGTCACATCTAGTGGGCAGCACGCTGCTGGTCCCATTGCCTCTGGGACACTCCTCAGCAAAGCACCCAGAGAACATTTTATCAGATTTCTGCAGCAGATAATTCACTGGGCATTTTTCATGCCAGAAAGGATTCCCTCAGCCCACCGTCGGCCGCAGCCGGCATGGCCACACGCTATCTATTGTGTCCTAAACGCCTTCTCGGAGGGAAAGTTTTGCATTCGTCCCTGAGACCCAGCAAATCTCACTTCCAGGAAACTCCCGCTTATATCTGACCTTAATCGCGCTCGTGACGGCGTAAACTCATCCCCTGTGAGCCCATCGCCAGTGAAGACGAAGAGTAACTTATCGTCTTGCATCTTCCAATATCCTTTCTTCCTCCTCCCGGGCTGTATTTTTCAGCCAGGCTAAAGGTTGTCAGTGTGAGAATAAACCAGCCAGATCTGTTTCAAATGGCTCTGCACACAGGTCTATAGGCGCCAGCAGAGTTGAAAATAAAGGGGGAAATTATTTGCCTGTTATACTATTACGTTGAATGTTCCTGTATGTTTTATTAGCAAAAATTGCCAAGGTGAGCAGTGCAATTTACAATATAAGAATAAGCTCCAAGTACAGATGGTACCCACGTAAGATATCTGGTGTTTCATACTCTCAGGGCCAAGGTTGGAGGTGTCTGAGCCTCACCTTCTTCTGTGTAGAACGAATGGATGAGATTTTCCTCGCTATGATTAAACAGAATTGCATGTGTGCCATTTAGCCGGGCACTGCACGGACACAAGACATCAGCCGGGTTTGAGGATGTTATTTTGTACAGTGACTGTGTTCACCTTGAACCTTGTTCTCTTCCCGCAGGTTTTATGCTGCCGAAATCATTCTTGGTCTGCAGTTCCTCCACTCCAAAGGAATTGTCTACAGGTACACTCTGCTCTTTGGAAACAAATGCTAAGATATCGGATTTCCTGGTCCAGTTCATTCAATCGCAGTATGTTAGTGAAATGACGTGGCCAGGGTGCTTCTGGGGTAGAAAGTTCCACACCCACGCCTCCTGCACACAGTGATCACGTGGATGATGGTTTTTTAGTAGAATAGGCTCCAGCTCCAGCCAGGAAAATATAAGAGGTGCTAGATCACCATTGTTTTTTGTGGCTAAGTAGTACTCCATGGTATACATATATCACATTTTATTAATCCACTCGTGTATTGATGGGCACTTGGGTTGTTTCCACATCTGTGCAATTGTGAATTGTGCTGCTATAAATTTAATAACTACCAAGGAAGCAATTCCAGTCTCAAAAGCAAGAAGGTTCTGCTCTCATTTCATCCCTTGGTGGAGACCTTACCTCTGTCCTCCCCTCCCTTTTCTCATTTCCTCCCCCTACTCTGCTTTCTCTCTCTTCTGTCCCCTTCGCACCTCCTGTTTTTTGCTTGTGTTTGCTTTGGGCCACCTAGAAATGCTTGTGCAATTTCCTCTTTAGGGGCCGGGGCAGGGAGCTCTTTCGTGAACACTCGCCTCTGAAAACCGATGATTCCACACCTTGCAGAAGTGCCCAGAACACTCGTGTGTCCTCTTTCAAGAAGCCAAATTCTCTGTTGTATGACACCATTTCACATTCTTCTGTCAAAGCTATTGTACCTCAGTGTCCTCACTTCTTTCTGCAAAACATAGTCAACACTTACTTCGCATACAGAACTTCACAAGCTTAGCCGTCAGGTTTCCAACTTACTGCAGACTCGGGGCTGGGGAAGGCAAAGGAAGGAGCTGGCCCAGAGGCTGGCTGAGCCGCAGAGACCAAGTGATTAATATGGAAGCTCTGGTGCTTCCAGAGCACAAAACTCCCTTAGGAGGGAAGGACGTGTCCATTTCCAGAGGTGCAGCCAAGTGAAGTTTGCCATATTTGGGGTCACAGGACTAAAGGCTTAGGGGACTCTCGGGAAGGCAGTCTTCTTAAGCAGGATCTCTGACTATAGATTTTTTTGGGTCCATCTACAAAATAATAGACTAAGGAGTTGTTTTATATTATTTTTTAATCTTCAGGAAATCCAGAAATACTATTTGAAAACCCCCAAGAGAATCCATGCTTCCTTTCAACATTTCTCTTTATATCTGTAAGGCCTGCAATATATCTCAAATATGCCTATGCTTGGGCACTGAGTAGATTGTGTGGGATGGATGGATGGATGGATGGACAAATGGATAGATATGGATGGATGGATGGATGGATGGACGTTGGATGGATGGATGTTGGATGGATGGATGGATCATGGTTGGATGGACAGATGGATAGACAGATGGATGGTGGATAGATGGATGGGGATGGATGGACAAATGGATGGATATGGATGGATGGATGGATGTTGGATGCACAGATGTTGGATGGATGGATGGATCATGGTTGGATGGACAGATGGATGGACAGATGGATGGTGGATGGATGGTGGATGGATGGATGGTGGATGGATGGTGGATGGATGGATTATGAATGATGGATGGGTAATAGCTACATGGGTAGGAAGATGGACAGACGGTTGGGAGACCCATAAGAAATCAGGAAGTTTGGAGACAGAGACCTTAGAGCTAAAACCCAAACCCACATGCCTGGGTGCTGTTTCTCCATTCCGCAATGTTTTCCATC
Source organism: Eulemur rufifrons (assembly GCF_041146395.1). Taxonomy (NCBI): domain Eukaryota; kingdom Metazoa; phylum Chordata; class Mammalia; order Primates; family Lemuridae; genus Eulemur; species Eulemur rufifrons. The sequence goes on along the minus strand of NC_091007.1, from coordinate 1,957,369 downwards.
AGAAACACTATGAGTAAAAATAATAACAACTTCAGATTAAAGGACTGTTGTGAGAATCAAATCATAAAATGCACGTGCAAACAAGAAAACCCAGTGCAAACAATAGACATTCTGTTCATTGTTTTCACGATCTGTGTGTAGCCCTGCAGCCAGATATCTGGCTCCCTAGAGATGACTCCAAAACCATCCTTCAGCCAAATTTCTGGAAACATACATAAATGCTCTAAGTGATGCAAATATGTTTCATGTAGCAGAAACTTGAAATGACATCAATATGGTGTAGCATGCAGATTTGATGACAGACCTCAAATTTTAGCATCAAGAGTTAAATATAACCTATAACTGGACATAGTAGAATGTATATGTTGCAATGAAACTATGTGTTTAATTCCAATGAAAGATCAGGGAGACAGAAGACAGAAGACAGCTAGCACTCCCTAATGAGAAGGTTTAGACGTGTTGGACGTCTTCAGTACTGATAGTGAAAGTGTGGCGGCATTTGAGTTAGGATGAGAGAAAAACAGAGCTGACATGGATAGGAGACATACTCCAGGCCTCCCAGTTAGACAGACGCTGCCGGTGACGTGTTGGTAACGGAGATTACCACGCTCGCCCAGATGGGAGACATCCTCGCTCCGGGGACATCTGCTAGTTGTCTCAGCCCCAGCAAAACAGCCGTGTTGCATTCCCAGCTTCCCTAGCTAACTTGCTCTCACAGAAGGTGGAGAAAACAATAAAAGGCAAGAAGAGAATGAACTGGAACTGACAATCACTGGCTGGTAGTGAACTCTTGCGACACACATTGACCGGATGCCCAGTGCGTGCCGTGCTGTTATCAGAACAGTTGCAATGCAACAAATATTTAATAACAGCAGTGCATATTCCCAGCTGAACAAGGGAGACAGACGAAACAGTGAGGGGAGCTGTAGAAGAATATGCATATGGATGACAAGTCACATAAAACCACATGAACTTTTGCTTAAGCAAAAGCGAGTCCTCATTACCAAACGGGAGCGGAGAAGGCAGAGCCATCAGAAACCGAGGCAGCCTCCCTCTCGTCGTCCCCGTCTCTTTGGGCTCACGTGGCCTCCCAGTTGTACCCCGGACAGTGACATGTTGCTTTGCTTTTGTTTTCCAGGGACCTGAAGCTAGATAACATCCTGCTAGACAAAGACGGACACATCAAGATCGCGGATTTCGGAATGTGCAAGGAGAACATGCTGGGAGACGCGAAGACAAACACCTTCTGCGGGACGCCCGACTACATCGCGCCCGAGGTAGGATGCGCCGCCCCGAGGCCCCCACGCGCCCTCCCAACTCAACACACCCAGCTGCGCACCGCTGCTTCTTCCTCCCCTGAAAACCAGAAGGTTCTGAGTATTTTGGTCCAAGCTTTGTACTTGATGTTTTCTGTGTTCCATCAACGTACCTGTGGCTGCTGTCCAACTGTACGGGGGATGCCACTCGTGCTGATTACATCTCAAGGCTCGGATGGTTCCGCCATCCCCTTTGATCATGGCTCTGACCCACCCGCAGCTTTAAAATACGCTCTCTCTGCTCAGATCTACCAGAGGAGCCACCGGCAAGGAGCCAGGTAGAAGCAAATATCCACCTAGGTCAAGTGGCGTCACTGTGGGCTCCAAGACCTCACTGAGGTTTCCAAGCTGCCAAAGTCTCACTGACGCCCATTTCCTCCTCTGTGAAATGGGTGTAACGCTGAGGTCACAAAGTTACTGCGAGCATTAAATCAGGGAGCATATGACACTTAAACCTCACCCACCCCCACGCCCCCAAAACAATCATAAAGCATCAAGATCATATTCCAAACACCCAGAGGAACAGCATTGGTGCAGAAAGTGTGCGTCAACCCAACTAAACCCGCCCCCAGGGGGCTAGGAGACTCCCACCACGTGGTCCTTCCCATAGCACGGGACTCGTCCTAGTGGCTTTTTTATCTTCCATCTCCCTGCTCTACTGGATGATTGTTCTAAAGTCAAGGGCTGTTTCTTATTCTTTTTTAAAAACTTTTTATTTAGAAATAATTACGTATTCACAGGAAGTTGCAAAAATAGCACAGAAATACCTCCCGTATGTGTGCCGCACCCAGGTTGCCCCCACGGTTAGGTGACACGTGGCTGTGGCCCAACAGCAAAACCAGGAAACTGACACTGGCCCAGGGTGCAGGTGGCTCCGAGCCATTTGCTCACATGGGCAGGCTTGTGTGACCTCATTCACTTTTCTATCTAAGGACCCAGTGCCGGGTGCTCGGTGATGCCTTTCAGAAGAATGAATGGATGGATTAATTGATACATGTGTGAATGGGTGATGGTTGTTTGACAAAAAGACAGTGACGGACCTCTGATTTCCTGGGCAAAATAACTTTAGCAGCGAATCCCTGTCATTGCTAAAGTGATGATGGCAACCCCAGTCTAAGAACTGTGTGGCTTTGCCCTATGGTTGGGTGGTATTTCATTTTAATTTAACCTCGTTTAAAGGCAAGGTTAGCCCTGTGTTCCATAAGAAATTGTGGCTTTTAACTTGCAAGGCATTGTTGAGCTCAGAGAGCTTGGCTCATTGATTTAACAACTTTCTGATATTAGAAATCTCTGCCTCGTTCAGGTTAGCACAAACACAGATATTGATGCAGCAAACCATCTGCAGTTTAAAGTGAAGCCAACACAAATGAAGGCACCAGTGAATTAAGTTCAGCCTCTGAGTTCCCCTTCCTAATAATTCTAAAATATTAGGAGGATATTGGTGTCATTCTGATCACCACATTTAAAGAAGAAAATTGTCAAATTCAAGAAGTTTGGAGGGTAAGGGCCAAAATGTTGAAGGGTCTGAGAACCACGTCATATGAGGAACAAAGACGAGAGACAGCCACGGTGCGCAGACCACCTGGCCTCCCACCTGGCCTCCCACCTGGCCTCCCACCTGGCCTCCCACTTGACCTCCCACCTGGCCTCCCACCTGGCCGCCCACCTGGCCGCCCACCTGGCCGCCCACCTGGCCTTCCTCCCTCCCCATCCAGCCCCAGCACATCCTCATTACATATTTTCAAATCTTTTTGATGAGCTAAAAAAGCATCCCTCGAGGACACAGGACAATGCCTTGTCCAGCCCTGGACTCACCGGCTCGGCTCTGGGGGCTGAAGGGGTCACAGACACCACTCACTGTGCAGGAGAAAGGGGGGAGGTGACACCGAGTGGTGACGCCATCGGTCGTGTTGTGCCGGTTTCTCAGGCTCAGCTGTGCGTGCAGAGCAGTGCTTCCGATTCTTTGGGCAAAAGCGAGGGAGGGACAGGGACAGGACAGAAGAGACCACAAGGAGGCAAGGCCACAGGGGGACACGGAAGAGGGACCACCTGAGCTCGTAAGTCAATTCTATCCAGTCATCAGCTTGTCATGAGATCCAGTTTTCAGGGCGATCTTTGCTGAAACCGCGCACGTCGTCACCGCCGATGATTCGCAGAGTGGCTTCGCGAGGTTCAGAAGGATTTTCACAACCTCACTGCTTTGCCTTCTGTCTCTGCCTCTGGGTTTCACAGATCCTGCTGGGTCAGAAATACAACCACTCTGTCGACTGGTGGTCCTTCGGGGTCCTCCTGTACGAGATGCTCGTCGGGCAGTCCCCCTTCCACGGGCAGGACGAGGAAGAGCTCTTCCACTCCATCCGCATGGACAGCCCCTTCTACCCGCGCTGGCTGGAGAAGGAGCCCAAGGACCTGCTGGTGAAGGTAGGAATGAGGTCGAGGAAGTCTTCGTGGGATGAACGTGTGGGTGTCTGGTCAGTATTCCTTTCCTTTCTAGACTCTGACTTACACACAGTAAACAATGATTGCACTGAACTGGGTTCAAATGGGACACATTCATGAACATCGGGTATCGAAATGAGTATAAGATAAACACTCACGTGTATCATTGATAAAGGACGTGACTAGGAACGAATTCCGTGACTCTTGCATACCCTCCCTTGGAGGGGTAGTCGGTCCATGGAACAAGCCCAGTTTGTGGCTTAGAACTCAGACTTTTGTTTCCCGTAGTCACTATTAAAAGTATTCAGCCCAGCTCATCTGCCTGCCCCTGGTTGAAATCTTGGACAGGATGCATGACTCTTCTGCTTACTCTTAGGTAAAAGACAAACCTGTTGTCTCTCTGAAGTCATAAAATACTGCCCCAGCTGAGAAATTAAAACCATCAAGGCCAGGATAGCAGTCATCGCACCCGTCTTAACGCTAAAGTTAGGACTCCCGATCCCCTCCCTCCGGGCAGAGGGCGCGGCTGCTAGTGGCTCGCCCTTGCGGAAGGGAGTGCAGGCGTGTGGCGGTGACTCTGTCCTGTTCTCTTCCTCCCCAACTCTTGGGTCTCTGCCTCTGACCACACCAGGCGGAAGCAGAGAGAGGAAGGAGAGAAGCAGGAAGAACTGTCGTTACAAGGCGGGGCAGCCTCACGCTCTGCATCTGCAGGATGGTTAAAGCGGGGAGCTTAGTGAGGCACTCTGGCACGTTCTGCAGAAGTACTTACCTCTGGGGCCATTTCTGGCTGAAACCCCTGAGATACAGGCTGCTCAATGCGTTCCCTGCCTGTGTACTGTACCAACACTGCTTCAGCAACACGCCTGCCCGCTGCGGGCCGCCTGCGCAGATCACCTTGGGCAGCACAGTCGACCCTCGGACAACTCAAGGGTTAGGGGCACCAAGCCCTGCACAATCAAAACGCTGCATCTAACTTTTGACTCCCCCAAAACTTCACTACTGAACCTGTTGGCTGGAAGCCTTACCACAACATAAACAGTTGATTAGCACATATTTTATGTTACGTGTATTATGTGCTACATTCTTACAATAGAATAAGCTAGAGAAAATAAAATGTTATTAAGAAAATCACAAGGGAGAGGACATATATTTGCTCTTCATTAAATGAAGTGGATCATCATAAAGGTCTTCATCCTCATCATCTTCACGTGGAGGAGGCTGAGGAGGAGGAGGGGTCTTGCTGTGTGAGGGGTGGCCGCGGTGGGAGAGGTGGGGGAGGCGGAAGGGGAGGAAGGAGAGGTGGGTGCACTCGGTGTGACTGTTATTGCAAAGTATCTGCGCGTAAGTGGACTGCACGGTTCACACCCATGTTGTTCTCGGGTCAACTGTACTTCAAATGCTGCCCCCCCTCACCCCGCACACCATACCCATTGTGCACTGGACATATTGTTGATTTCTTCACCCTAACACACTCGGAGAGTGCAGGCTGTTACCATTTTAGCAGCAATCTCCAGAATTCACCGTCAAAGCAGAGGTCAGCCCCCAATCCACGGTAGCCTGGATCCGCTAAGAATCGGGGTGCAACGCTACAGGTGGACACCGGCTCTGAGAACCACTAGCCGTGAACCAGGAGCTCCACAGGCCAACGTACAGATGTGAGAACGCCTGCGAGCTGCCATGAAAGACTGGGACTTTGGACAGAGATCCAGTTCACCTTTCTTGAGGAGGCAAAATGCTATCCACAGTGTGTGAGTGCAGCAAGTTGCAAGATGAAAATGCATCATGTCCACACAACATGCTAAACACATCTGAGAGCAATAAGGACCTACATTACCTGAGCTGTCCCAGCAAATATTTGTATCAGAGAGAGCCACCAGTGTGACCAAGAGTCTAGCAGATCCAAAGGAAGTGGACCGAGAATGCAGGTGTTTGGGAAGAAACATTGTTTTGATTTTTGTGATCTCATATGTCAGCTGGTTAAAGAAATCATCATTTAGGGAAATACTTTTTAGCCTTGATCTTGCCATAGTGAAAATGCAAACAGGATAGAGGCTATCAGTGGGCTTTAAGTAGAAACTTAGAAAAATATTCAATAGGTGTGTCTTTTTTCGCTACTTTTTTTCTCTCGAAGAACTACTTGGAATTAAATTAGAAAGGAATACACTTTCACCTCTCTAATAAAAGTGACAAGTTGTCTCGGGCATAAGGAATTTTGAGGCAATGCCAGAGCTCTCCCCTGGGGAGCAAAGACCGTGAATCTGAGAAGTGCTGACGAAGCCCTCGCCCAGGAGGAATGAAACGAGGTCTTTAAAAATCCGAGCCTGTTCCATTCAGCCTTCGCTTTTTGACTGTGATCCAAACAGGCAATAAACTTGGAAAACTCCCTCCATGACCAATTAAATTCACTTTTAATGACTAAACAAAACACATATAAAATGAAAGCTAATTTCAAAATTAACCAATAAAAAGAAAAGATAGCAACAGTAAAAGCAAGTTAGTGGGCTCTGAATGTAAACGGTTTTGCCTGACACTAAGGCAAGTTCAAACATTGTTACAATCGCTACGTTTCTGTTACACTCGGCTCTGGGAAGGACTCAAGGTGAAGTGTGTTAGTGTGTTAGTTGGCTCTGGCTGCCATCCAAGATCCCACCGACGGGGCAGGTTAAACAACAGACATTGATTTCTCAGAGTTCTGTTCTAGAGGCTGGAAGTCCAAGATCAAGGCATCCAGAGGGGTCGGTTCCTGGTGAGGGCTCCCTTCCTGGCTTGCGGACGGCCACCTGCTTGCTGTGTCTGGGGGCGGTGGGGAGAGAAAGAGAGAGAGCGAGCTCTGGCCTCCCTTTCTTATCAGGACTCCAATCCTGTCAGATCAGGGCCCCACCCTTATGGCCTCATTTAACCTTAATTATCTCCTGAAGCCCCTCTTGACAATCATGTTGTGAATTTTGAAGGGACACAATTCAGTTCATAGCATGAGGGCTGCGCGGAGAAGCCTGGGCCAATAAAACCCACTAGAAAAAGAAATGAGGAAGAAACGTGATCTGTATCTTCAGAGGGCTGAGGGCACCTCCAGACTCAGGGCTCTTTCCTGGTGAGTCACCAGCAGATGGAGGCCCTGGAGCTACAGGTGCGATCCCCCAACACCTGGTGACACCCCATAAAACAGCCTTCCCACGCTGTGCCTCCCACACCCAGCTGGACCCCAGGATCCCGGCCAGCTTCAGGTGAGACTGAGGGTGGAGGGGTGGCGGAGGCCCGCGGGAGCTAACCAGAAGTAACCCCAGGGAGAGAAGCTGGGAGTGATGCCTTCAAAGGAGAGGAAGGTTGCGAGGGGGAAGGGATCACTCCCTGTTGGAGGAGAAAAGCTGCAAAGCTGTGTGCATGGAGTCCTACCCAGCAATCAAAAGGAACGAACTGTTGATACGCAAAACAACGTGGAAGGATCTCAAGGGCATTATGCTGAGTGCAAAAAGCCAATCTCAAAAGATCAATGTCTGCGTCCATTTACGTAACATCAGCGAAACCGCAAAGCTGCAGAGATGGAAATCAGACTGGAGGTCGCCAGGGGTTGGGGTGTTGGGGACAGGAGGGCAGGTAGCACAAGACGGATCTTTGGGGTGATGGAGCAGTTCGAATCTGACTTGTCCTGGGGGTTGCCCAGATCTGCACAAGAGATAAAATGGCACAACTAGTTCATACACACCAGTGTTCATCGCACCAGTGCCGGCTTCTGGGTTTGATACTGTGCTACCAAGTGAGACAGAACCGTCGGGCGAGAGCAGGTGAAGAGCTCAAGTGTTAAAACAAAAGTAAATCGAAGGCTAAGTGACATGCAAATACCAAAAAATAAGTAAATACATAAAAGTCACCTGCAGACTTTCAGTGGCAGGAGAAAGTATCTTCTACTTTGTGCAAGAGTAGAAAATAAGTTTGATTGACTAGAGGAGAAACCAAGACCATTAAAGATAAAGAAAGAAACAAAAGGACTACTGGGTGAAAGAGGCTTTTGAATTCACATAGGAGAGTTTGGACTTATTATTTCCCACATGAGTTAGTAAAAATTCCATGTCCTCTCTCTTGCACATATTCTTACCCTTGGGCTGATAAAAATTAGTTTCCATTGTGCAGTTTGCCGCCCATAAGACTGGCTTCCAGTTTTTATCTTTATTCCTCATTTGTTTTCATCCAACAGTCCCCACAGACCCATATTCTGCAAAAATCAAAGGTAATGCTATTTTTCAGAAATTTTCTCTAGGGAACTTGACAAAATGTTGTGAAACACAGAATTTGCAGGTCCACTAGAAAAGCTGGACAAAGCAGCATTTGGTGGCATCTGTAACAGCATCAGTACCAGCCTCTGTCCCCATTTGCCCTCCCAGCACATGGATGCATGTAGCACACTGAACAACTGCACATCAGGGGAGGCTGCGCTCCATCAAGAATTACAGCTGGGACACCACCACATTGCCAAAGAAACACTCTTTTCTTTCTCATTTATTCATCCAGGATGTGCTGTCCGTTTGTTTGAAAATGTCAAAAAAATTAAAAATCTCAAACAGAAATACCTCTCTCATTTATAGAAAGACATGTCTGAGAAGGGGCTGCAGAGGGAAGGTAGATTCCAGGGACAATCTGTCAACAGTCACCGGTGGTCCTCCTCCACAATCCGGAACTGTTTTCTTGCCCAGACTGTCAAAAAAATGTAAACGAACTCCTGCAGCATCCTAGCCATTTACTTCCTATAAATGTAAACTATCCTCCTGACAGCTTTTATGGACAAGAGCAAGTCTGTCTTCAGGAATTTTATTTCCTTTGTGCAACTTTCCCACCACGAAGCCACTAGCCTGGGCCTCCCTTGAGGTCACTGGTCATCCCCTAAACCTCGGCTGCAGGGAAGAGAATGTAATAATTTACTATTCTGTGCCAAACTAGAAAGAATATTAACCTCTGAGCTGGAAGTCATATTATCTTCTCATTATACATTTTATCATTTTAAATATTTTTTTAAATGTCATGGGTGTATTCACCAAGCTCAGAAGGCTCTTTGTCATGATCCCCTCGGTACAAATGCCACGTGTGCACGAAAATCTCATGGAGAACCCAGCATGGTGCTTCCTTGGCCTGAAGCACGCACTTCTAACTTAACTTCCGGAAACTTTTCAGTAGAACAACATGAGCTAGTTTTCGGCCTGTTCTTGAGACACTTACACCTTCCGTCTAGCCTTGTTGCATCAAAATGTCCTTGAGAAATGTAGGTTAATCGTTTACTACCATCGTTTCTAGAGAAGAGATTTGAGGCAGGTCACTTATTCCCTGCGCTTCTAAAAGACCAATCTGCGTTTCCATCTGTTGACTCACGCGGGTTTGGGGGTCTCCGGGGAAACATCGTACTGTGAACCTGGTGCCTCCTTTTTATGCGGAAAACAAGAGGCCGAGAGAAGAAGAGAAGAGAAGACTCACGACCCGCAGACAGGCAGGAAAGACAGCTTGTTCACTTATTCCACAGACATCCACGAGTATCTGCAGAGAGCCCGGCACTGGGCTTCGTTCTGTAAGAAATAGAACTCAAAGTAGAACTACCGTTTGATCCAGCAATCCTACTCCTGGGCATCTACTCAAAGGACAAAAAGACATTCTATAAAAAAGACATCTGCACTCGAATATTTATAGCAGCACAATTCACAATCGCAAAGATGTGGAATCAACCCAAGTGCCCATCAATGCATGAGTGGATTAATAAAATGTGGCATATGTGTACCATGGAGTACTACTCAGCCATAAAAAGCAACAGTGATCTAGCACCTCTTATATTAACCTGGATGGAGCTGAAGCCCATTGTTCTAAGAGAAGCATCACAAAAATGGAAAAGCAAACACCAAATGTACTCACTATTAAATTGGAACTAATCGATCAACACTTCTGTGCACATATGGAAGTAACATTCTTCAGGGATCGGGCAGCTGGTGGGGGGAGGAGGGGATGGGTAAATTCACACCTAACAGGTACAATGCTCACTATCTGGGGGATGGGCACACTTATAACTAACTCACATGGTACAAAAGCAATTTACATAACCAAAATGTCAATACCCCCATGCATTTTATTTATTCTGAAATTAAAAAAAGTAAAAGAAAAGAAAAGAAAGGGTGTCTGACCTCCAGGGCTCACCGTCTAGTCAGAAAAACAGACACTTAAAAAAGATCCAAAGTGCTGATGTCTGTAATGGCGGGAGGACCTTCTGTGGCAGAGAAGAAACCACCCAATGCGAGAAGCGGGAAGGAGCCGGCTTCCCATGTGGGCTCCACCACTGGCTGGATTACGGTCTTGAGCAAGTTATACGGCCACTCTGAGCCTCAGTTTCCTCAGCTGACAATTTGGATGGTGATACTTGCTTTTAGAATTTGTTTGTAAAACCAGGCTGATCTGGCTGAGGCATCTGGAACGGTGCCTGACTCTCAAAGAGCATTGGTTGGGGTGAATGATGGCATCAATCGTAGGACCGTGAATATAACCTGGAGAGGAGAGGGAGTGAGCTCACTGTCCACGGAGGTAATCAAAGAAAGCTTCACAGAGAAGGGGGAGTGAAAGATAAGGCAGGACTTAAAGACAAGGAGAAGGAAATGGGAGTGGGCTGTGGGGAGAGTGTCTCATGGCAAGATGGAAACGTCCTTGGTGAGGGCAGAGGCAGGAAAGGCAGGTGGCGTATTCAGGGAGCAGGAACGTCTGGACGGGAGAGGGTTCCAGTGGGAATCAGAGACCTGGGAGTCAGCATCAGATGACAGAGAGCCTCGAATGCCAGCCAGGGGCCCAGAGGACGCCAGGTCTCACTGGGCCTTAGAGATCATCTAACCCTTCATTTTATAGATGAACAAACCGAGATTCAGAAAACTTACCCAAGAGCATGTGGGTAGCAAATCTCTTGGACAACTGTCTCATGTGGTTTCTACCATGCAGCGGTTCCCTGACTGGGTACTTTGGAACCCGCTTTCCACAGAGAGTCCCCAGCGGCCCCCATGGGGGGAGGGGGAGAGAGGACCGAGCCGGGGCTTGACCAGTCGAATATACCGGGTAGTTGTGTGAACGTTTCACTTGGAACTTTAAGAGAGATTCTCCTACTTTAAAAACAGGGAATACAAAAATCTCCACTTTGCTACAGCACATTGTTTGGTCTTCATTTTTTTGGCCTCATAGAGCCTTTGAAGATTTTCGGGTAGTAAGGTAACATAAGGGAAGCAGTGTTCTAGAACACGCAGACTATGTTTATAAACGGTAAAAAGACAAGACCGTTGCAATTCAGATGTGAAGGGAAGTGAAGCCCTTTCCAGAGCCCCCTGGAAAAATCACGGCATTTCACCATGCTTTGTGCTGTAAAGATCCACAGCCTCCGAAACACCCTGTAACTTGGGGTTACTCCATCAGTAAACATCTCACCAACGCAGGAGCGGTGGGTGCCTGCCCCAGACGCCCAGGGGAACTGTTCCCTTCCTAAGTTAACGCTCAGACTCTCCCGTTCCTTCTTGCCCTGAGCAGGTTTTATTTAAGCTTGAAAAGTTTCCAAGCTGCTTTCCTGTCTTGCAAATGTTCGTTTTGACCTTCTAGGGGAAAGTAACAGGAGAGAGAGGTGTACAAAGAGGAACGTATGCAGGTCCCAGCTCAGAGATGATAAGAGATGGACTTTGAATGAAATATCACACGCCCAGCACGTTTGCAGGAGGCAAAAGTAATTGTCTTTGCTCAGATGCCTTGTAAAGTCCAAAGCTGACTGTCTGGGACCAGTTTATATCCTACCTGAGTCCTCACAACGATGGACTCCTAAGAGGGCAGTTAGTGATCAATCATACCCAATTGATGGACCATTGATCAAATGGCAAATAAACTGATCACTTATTCTGTGCTGCTGGGTTTTACAGACCAGGAGTTATAGTGCACAAACGTGTGCATGTATGCACATGTGTGTATGTGTTTGTATGCATTCCTGTGTATGCCTGTGTGTGGCTGTGTGTATGTGTTCATGTGTGTGTGTGTTCATGTGTATTCCTGTGTATGCCTGTGTGTGCCTGTCTCTGTGTGTTCATGTATGTGCATATTCATGTGTGTGCATGTGTATGCATGCATGTGTTCATGTACACTCGTGTGTGCATGTGTGTGCCTGTCTATATGCATGTGTTCATGTATGTGTGTGCATGTGTGCACATCTGCTCGTGTATATTCGTGTGTGTGCATGTACGTGTACCTGTCCATGTGCGTGTGTGCGCACGCGTGTGTGCGTTGCTATCTCATTCATCCACAGGTCAGCTCTGTGAGGAGGGCTCTGGGCTCACTTTACAGGTGAGGAAACCGACTCAGGGCTCTGTCACTTGCCAGAGGTCTCCTAAATAACCCAAGGCAAAGCTGATTTCAAACCGGGTCTGTGAAACTCAGAAGGTAGCCCATCAAGGGCAAAGAGCAAGGGGGCAAAAGCCCAGGCTCCAGAATATTCAGAAAGCCTCCTTCAGGGTGAGCGTCAGGGCCAGTGTGGCGCGGGTCCGTTTTTGTGAAGGTTGGCAGAGAGGTGAGGTCAGGAAACCGTGGGCCGGTGCACCTAGGCGGCGAGCAGGCTTTCCAGGGAGAAGTAACCCGCTTCTCTCCCCTCCAGCTCTTCGTGCGAGAACCTGAGAAGAGGCTGGGCGTGCGGGGAGACATCCGCCAGCACCCTTTGTTTCGGGAGATCAACTGGGAAGAGCTTGAGCGGAAGGAGATTGACCCACCATTCCGGCCGAAAGTGGTAAGGACTTGCGGTGGGGGCCTTGGCTTGGCCGGGCCATCTGCCCGTCCCCACCCCCGCCCACTCCCGGGCTCACATAGGCTGCTGGGCTGCTGCAGGGAGGTGGGGAGGTTAGACCTGTTTATGAAATTTAACCTCTGTAGTCAAGACGCACCTGCATGAAGAACGCTGCGTGCTCCTGCCTTAGGTCAAACACGTATTTGTGAGGGTGACTGTCATAAGAGATGGAGGTTTGCACGTGGCACACACGTGCTTAGTGGGCACCGTCTGGGTGACCCAAACTTGTGCATGAACCCTAATCCTATGTGAGGGATTCCAGAGCCATTTTTAAATATTTATTAAAGTTCATTAACATCTGCAATGTGTTCATGTCACTACATTCCCTAATGGCAATGGTTAGGTGTTCTTTGGCTTAAGGAGAAAAGTAAATAAATTGGTGCTTAGAAAAAGATAGATCTCTAAATTCCCACCTAATACTTGCTAGCAAAGCTCACAGACCTGCATTGGGAAAGGCAGGTGCAGGAAAGGCCACTAGAAAGTGAAGACAGAAATAAAGCAGCGTTACGTTGCAAAAAGTTCTGGAGCTGGAGGGCGGTGATGGTCGTACAACGTGAATGTGTTAATGCCACTGAACTGGACACTTAACAATAACTAAGATCGTGAATTTTGTGTTATGCATATTATACCATCATTTTTAAAAATAAGTAATAATTTATAAAAGATTAAAGCCAAATGGTGGATTTGCCAGCTTTAACCGTTCCTGGCGCTTGCAGGGAATATGGTGGTAAGTCCCTGGATAGACAGGGGCCGTCTCTGCCGTGTCTTTGCGCCCAAATGGCTCAGGCCCGTGGGTTTCACAGGCCCTGGAAGACAGCCACGGTGGCTGGCTGTGACAGCAGGTCTGTCCCTGCAGACTAAAAGAACAGAGGTTGAATTTGGGGCTCAATCCTGCTTCATGTAAACTATTAACCAGAAACATTAGATCCTGTTTGAATGTCCACAGTGGATTTCCTTTACGTGGATTTAATTATACTACTATTAATATTAAGCCGATGACTCTGAATCGTAGAGATTTTCAGTAAAAGACACACACAATCCATAGGTATCCCCTCAGCTGAGTTTATCTGCAAACATCAACTCTGTTGTGCACAAATTTAGACCCAGACACCAAAAGGCAAGATAATGAATTTAGCGGCTCATTTTCTTCTCTTTTTTTCTCCCCCCTTACACCGTGAGCAAGAAATCGCCGTACGACTGCAGCAACTTTGACAAGGAATTCTTAAACGAGAAACCCCGGCTGTCGTTCGCCGACCGCGCCCTGATCAACAGCATGGACCAGAACATGTTCAGGAACTTCTCCTTCGTCAACCCGGGCATGGAGCGGCTCATCTCCTGAAGCTCGCCTCCCCAGGGGAGCTGGTCCGGGAGTGACCCTTCTCGGGTTCCTTTTTCAACGTGGAAAAGAAAAGAAACACTCAACAACGAAGGCCGAGACCCGTCATCCCCGGCCGACCGTCTACCCGTAGCAGAAACCGACTCTACTTCACTAAGGACCGCACCTGCCCCGTAGCCCCCGGACACTCTCCGCCGAGGTCGTGGCTAACCCTAGTTGTTTACTTGAACGCTGGCTCTCCACACTGGGAACTCTGAGAACTCAACACTGCTCTCCATGGGGGCTCTGCACTCGGGTCCCCACTGCTGAGCGGTGACATGTTCCGAGAACGGAGGAGCAAACAGAACACAAACGTCTCCAGACCGAAAGAGCCCGGCGCCCGGGGGACGTGGTGGCACATCTCACCTGTTTCGTTCTGTTTATATCTGTGGATGTGTAAATGGCTAAGGGGGACGGCCCCGAATAGGTCTTTATGGGAATTCTTCACAATAAACATAGCTTGGAACTTGAGATTTACCAATCCATTCATTCCGATTAGCTGTGAAATTCACGGCAAAGAGGAGAATGGAAAAATGGGAAAAGCTCCCCGGATTGGGAAGCTTGGCTAGAACACCTACGCTGGTTCTCTGGTCAGGACAGACCTCAAATGCAGAGGTCAGCAAAGGTAGGACCACTTCAGTCTCACCAGTAAAACTCTCCCTCCGTCCACTGTTCTCTGTCTTCAATATCAGCGCCGTCATTCCCGTCCTCACATTATAACCAGAAAAGAAAAAGTGCACAATTCTTCGGAGAGAAAAGAAAACCAACCCCTGGTCATCCCACGACTGACGATTTGATGACTCATGATCCCCTCCTGAGGCATCATTTGAGACAAATGCCACCCCCCCCCCCCCCGCCTGCTACTGGCAGTGGTCAATCGCGTTGAATTAGAATCCTAACTATATGTTTTTAAGGTATCTGTGCTGTTTGTATATTTTGATAAAATGTTGTGACTTCATGACAAAGAGGTGGATGTGTAAAAATGGAATAAATAAAACAGACAGACACCCCTTAATAGTTTAATTCCCTACTTGTCCTCCCCCCACCCCGAGAACTTGATGCTGTCCTGTTGATCATCAAAATGTAGCAAGTGTTGAGTTGATGTTGTAAACTTTGGAAAGCATAAAAAAAAAAAAAAAAATCCCAAAATGGGTGAGAAATTCAGATAATTCTTAATTGTTGTTGTTATTGAAACTGCAAGGGGGTTTCAGACTAGACCCAGCTGCCCACTGCACACAGATCCAATTGTTGTGACGACGACGGTTGCCAAGGAAGAAAGGAATCTTAATGCAAAGGACAGACATCTTTTGGCAGAATGGGAGAAAGAGGTCCTGGGCTTTTTAAGGAGGGGCCACATGCACAGGTCGCAGGCCCTGGGGCAGGTCATGGGGGTGGTGACCTCTGGCACCAGGAATCTCCCCCAGGCGCCTTCGGAGTCTCAACTTCATCTTGTAAAAATTCCACCATCTCCGGGAAACAACTCAAAAAGTTCAAGTTGTTAGTTCAGGGAGAAGATTGTTAAAAAAAACACGTAGGGGTCATTGAGATTTGTTCATAGAGCCTGTTACGTTGTGCTTACATCCCTCTGTCTCCTCCAGACAAGATTTCGGGTGGGAGTGGCCTGCGGGGGAGGGGGGGCCTTCCCCATCCTCAGGCCTCTCTGTGGACGCTGCCTCCTCCAAGGCCAAGGTTGGGACGGAGGGAAAACTCGGCTTTTGCCCTCAGAAGTTCCACTGAAAAGTCAACTTACAATAAAGCAGACTTTCTCCTAAGAGAAAAGCCATCAAATTTATTTTAATGTGTATATGTTGGAACCCTCAGAAACAAAGATTCCACTCCCAGCAGGGCTCAGAAGCTCATGTGCCTTTCTGGTAAAATGGGTGATGGAGGAGGAAAGAGGAATTCTGCAAAGGATTACTCCTGAGGAGGAACCAATGGGGGACAGAGATTAACTGGTAAATAATTCCCTTCGGAATTTAAATGAGTCTGAGAGGGTGGGAAAGTCAGAGAGACCTTGAGACTTCTTCCGTCAGTCCCGCATGTCAAAATGCTGTATTTTGGGGCAAACTAGTTCTAATTTCCCCCACCAACTTCTCGCCACCCTTGTGGAATGTTCTCAGTCCTTTCTGCAGCATTTATTTAAGGCAGGACACTTTGACCTCTGACCTCCCCCCTTGGGACCGCTAAGGCAGCACGTTCCTCATTCCTGGTTCATCCCCTCCACCGGGGACTGCCCCTCCGCTGGCCCCTTCCTCCTCCTCCTCCTCCTCCTCCCCCCGCCTTCAGGGACCACTCAACAGGGCGAATCAAAAAATATATGAGTGCGCTGTGTAGAGGGTGGGGCGGTGGCGTTCCCACAAAAGACAGAACCTGTGACCCGTGAGACTGTATTTGGGAAGAGGGTCTTTGAGGATGTAACTAGATGAAGGATCTTAAGAGGAGATCATCTGGGATTATACGGATGGGCCCTAAATCCCTGTAATGTCTGGCATCTATGTCTAGATGCTCAATGTAAGAGAAGAGAGGGGAGGGTTTCTCACGCACACACACATACATATACACACACACATACATACACATACACACACACACACGCACACACACAGCAGACACAGCAGAGATCAGACTGACGCTGCCACCAGCCACGGAAGAGGCAGGAAGGATCCTGTCCTAGCGCCTTTGGAGGGAGCCCGGCCCTGCCCACACCTTGATTTTGGATTTCTGGTCCCCAAAACTGTGGGAGAGTAAATCTCTGCTGCCGTTAAGTCACCCAGTTTGTGGTCATTCATTACAGCGGCCACAGGGCACTCGTCCACTGCTCGGTGGAGCCAGCGGTGTGCTGGGACAGGGCGGTGGTGACATTTGCGGCCACCATACCTGCAGGCGGGGGCTTCACGTTCCCGCCCGACCCTCACACAGCTTGTCCTGGGACGGGACTTCCCGCCGTCGCTCCACTTTCTGTCCACGGGAACGTCCCACCCTGGTTCTCACCCTTCTTTGCATTTTCCCTCACCAGCCTCTAGTATCCTCCTAGACATGAGACACAAGACACAGGATACTGGATACTGGGTACTAGATACTGGATATGAGGCTCAGAGCTTTCCCACCACAGTGGGAGCTGTTTCTGTTCGTGACTCAGCGGCCGTTTCTTCCTGGAGACGTGACGCCCCCACGGTGGATGTCCTTTATGAACTCGGGTCAGTATTTAGAGGGACAAAGATTCCCCTGTGCACGTGTTAACTTGTCATTATAAGAAGGAACACAGGAAACACTGAAGTCATCACCGGCGAGGGGCGAGGGGGTGAGGGATGAGGTGGCCCTGGTCTGGGAACACCTCGTACAGTTTCAACTCTTGAAACATCTTTGTGTTCTACCTACTCGAAATAAAAAATTAAATCAAAAAGAGTAGAAAGGGGATAAAAATCTGCAACCGAAGGCAAGCTAACACAAATCAATCTAATTGCATTTCAAACGAATAATATAACCCTGTTGAAAGAGAAGGAAAGAAGAAAGGTAGGAAGGAAGGAACAGGAAAAAAAAGAAAAGAAAAGAAAGCAAACCCACATAACACTTCAGAGGCAAGGATTTTAAAATTAAAGGGGTAGAAAGATCTTGTGCAAACTCTGAAGTACCACACACGCTGCAGGGAAGGTCTTCACCACCTTTCCGCCCTGAAGTTCAAGGTGGAAGCCTTTGGGGTCATCCTAGATGCTTCCCCACCCCTCCATCCCCATAATGGGGACCTTAAAACACCCCTCTCCAAAATCAAAAACAGTAGACAAAAATAAGCAAGGATATGGGAGATCTGAATAATGGTTCGCTAGCTTGAGCTAATAAACAGAGAATTTTAAAGTCAGTAAACACGGAAAATGTACCCGACCTCACAGGGTTTGGTGAGGATTAAATGAGTTAACACACAAAACACCTCATGGGTGCCACGCAGCGAACGCTCAGTAGGTGCACACCATCATTACGCTCAAAATCCAGCCAACGAGAACACCAACACCTTCTACAAACCGTAAGTCATAAGTCTGCAGCTACTGACGACAATTAGGAAGTAATGCCAGGAGAAGAGGAATAACATTCCACGTGAAAGTCTAAAGCACACTTGCAAATTTTCTAGATTAAACAGAAAATTACAATGGAATTCACAGACTATTTAGAAATGAATGGCCGGCCGGTGGGTGAGAGGAAGGACTTCAACTAATTGAATTCATTGCTTGCCTTCTCCCAGCACGTGTCCTGGCCACTTCCCTGCCACCCACCGGGCCACTCCATCGTCCCGCTGAGGTGACACCGGAAGCTCAGGGCCTTAGCCAGGCACCAGGGAAGACGGCCAGGCTGAGTGTGGATGGATCAACACAGTTCGGGCACCCACATGCAATCGTTTTAAACCACATGCCTCCTAAACATCAGAACAATCACTCCATCGCCTCCACATGAATTTTGGATTATCAAAATAAAATCCAGACAGGAAGAGAATTTCTCTGCAGGCGCGTGTAGTAATCAGCACACCGTTATGAATTTTTGGTTTGGTTTGGTTTTTTCCAGCACTACGGACTTTAAAGCAGCTTTGGATGCTCAACCAAAGATATAAATCTGAAAAACAAGTGGAAAATCTAAGTCCGGCAAAGCCTACTCGAAATTTCAGTCACTCTTGCAAAACATCAGCCAGTGACATCCACCGAACCCGAAACTACCCACTTGGAACTGCCCCCTCCTCCCTCCCCCCGTTTCCCTCCTCAGCCCCCACCCCTCCCACTGTCAAGGATGAGAGCTTGTTTGTTGTTGCCCTGGAAATTGTGCTTTTAAGGTTTTCTGCCGAGATGTCATTGTTTATATGGTAAGGTGGAGCCCTCTAGTGTCCCGACGTTGTATTACCTCCAAGAATGAAGTACGAGGCTGGTGTTCACGGTGGTGACTTTATGGAGAGGAAAGTTGGTTCCACGGGCTGTCTCTGGTTCTAAAGTGACCAAACCCCAGAGCAGAATAAAAATATGAGTCTTTTGTATTTTGTGTGCATCGCATGTCTGGTCATTTATACAAAAAAATCCAAATTGCTGTATAACGGTGAATATTTCACACTCCCAGAAGACTCATTTGCCAAGTAGCCCACAAACTGGTCCAGTCAATGGCGCTCCATCCATCACTCGACACCACCAACCCCAGAATAGCACATGGAAACGCACGGTCTCAGGAGTCTCAGCATACAGGGAATTCCACGGTGGCAGCCGTCAGACTTCAACGACTGGTGCACAGTATGATCTGTCACCTCACCCTAACACGCGCTTGTCCCCACGACTTCACCTTCAGGAGCTAGATTAGGAAGATCTTAACCTGAGCTTCATGAATGAGCAGGAATTTCCTGTAAATTTTGAGCAGGTGTGTATACATGTATTCTCTTGGGTTTAAGATTCCTCTTTATCATTGGGTTTAGGGAATTTGATTATAATATGAGTCAGTGCCGTTTTCTTCATGTCTCTTGTGCTTGGAGTTTATGATCGTATTGGATCTGTGGATTTAAAGTTTTCATGCTTGGAAAATTGGGGGGACATTATTCCTTTCAACATATCTTCTGTCTCCCTCTTCCTTTGGATCTCCAACGGCAAATATATTCAGCCACATGAAGTTATCCCATAGTTCATTGATGTTCTGGGTTTTGTTCTTTTTCTTTTTTTTCTTTTTTCTTAATCGCTTTTGTCTCAGGGTCTTGTCTTGGATAGTTTTTATTGCTACATCTTCAGGTGTACAAACCTTTTCTTCTGCGATGTCCAATCTGCCATCAATCCCTACCCGTGTATTAATCGTCCAGATATTGTCATTTTCACCCCTGGAAGTTCAATTTAAAAAATACCTTTCATGTCTATGCTTAATGTTCAATATTTCCTCTAGCTTTTTGGACTTACAGGGTGCAGTTACAGTAACGCACTAAATGTCCTTTTCTATTATGTTTATTCTCTGTGTCATTTTTAGGTCAAATTGCACAATAGTTTGCATGTTGGACACGCATTAGTCCATTTCAACTTTATGGCTCTCATCTCATCAAAACAATTATTCCAGTTTCTCGTTCGTTCCACTTTTGAACTGCACCAGGGTTTTACATGTTAATTATGTAATTAACTGTGATTAAATCATCAAACCCAAAATGAAGATCTCTGCGCTCACACAAGACTTTCTAATTAATCTTACACTAAGTCAACCAAACATTTGCATCTTGTCGTTGACAAGTGTCGTTCAAAAGTGGCTAGAGCTCTATCTAGCTCCTTGTCTGCGGTGGCGGTGATGAGGGCCGTGCCCCCGCGACGGTGCCCGGCCCCTCCGTTAGCGCCGCGGGGAGCTGGTCTACAGGATGGACAGACGTGTTATCGTAAGAGCTGCATAAAGATATATATTAGTTTCAGGGTACTTTAATAACTATTTTCTGATTACAAAAATCATAAAAGCCTCGGGTCAAACATGACAAATTGACTATAACATGATCTCTTCACTCTTTTTTTTTAAAAAACTCCACTAAAAGTAAACTCAGAAAGTGGTTTAAAAATTATAATTAAAAATTACAATAATAAAAAACGAGAGAGGAGACAATAGTAGATGAGAGATTTCAACCAACTTTTGAAAGAGGAAGACAGGGAGTGGCAGCCAACTCCAGGGGGGGCAGTGACACGACCACCCACAACCTGGAGAGAGGGGTGAGCCGCCCCCTCCCCCAGAATCCCAGAGAGGCCCCGCCCTTGCAGATACCAGGGATGCACGAATGAAGGGTGCGGTTCTGGAACAGGTGGACTGGCCGAAAGCCCCTTGCATGACAGGTAGGTGCTAGGACCTCTGCCCCCCTACGTGCAGCTGGGCACCTGGTCCCCCCACACACCCCAGATGCAGGAGGTTTGTCTCTGGACAAACTGCACCCAAGCACCTCTGGATTCAGGGGCAGACGTAGCGAAGGGTAGAGATATTGATGGGACTGAAAACAAGAGAATTAAGTGAAAATTTATGGAGTAAAATACGGTACTCTTAGTCCATTTTTTTTTCTACCCTGCTGCCAGAAAAGGAACAGTTGGTTAATGACACTCATCTCTGACCCAAAGCAAGAGATTAGGCAATTCTTCTGTAAATAAACTGAATGGCCACTGAGAAAGATGTACCAATATTATTTGAGGAATCCCTCCAACATTAAGACTGAATATCTGGCTGGAGATACTGTAGTAAATTCTACCAGTTAACCAAAAGAAAAACGAACAAACCCTACCAATGCATACACAGCTTGCATTCAACGTACTAAAACAACATTGTAAATTAAAATGGATAGCTAAAGACATCAGGTGTTTGAGGAAAGTCTCCAATAATAGAGATACCAAAACATACCTATGGAGAAAAACGAACCCAGACCAATATAAACATTGCAGAGAACAGACGAAAATCTTTTTCAAAAATATGTAAGCAATGCCCTCGGAGTAGAAAGAGAAGTTTTTGCATACATAAAATAAGAATAGAAGACTACAGAAGGGGAGCAAAAAGCAAAAAGAGACCTTATAAACTCGAATATGTATTAATAAAATGGGTTAAAAAATCAACCTAAAGGCAGAAGGGTAAGTTGAGGCAGGAAGGAGGGGAGGGTGAGCAGGAGATTGCTGTCTTGTAAACTTTCCTTATCATCGTGACACTTTTAACTCCGCTCATGTTCGTGTCAGTTGTCAACGTGTTGTCTCTCAGCTCCAAATCCAGCCTTCTCCGCCCTGCCTGTCATCCTGAAGCTGGTCCAGCCTCCTTGGATGGCAGGCGCAGACGTCAAGCTCTGTCTGTAGAGGGCGCCGGGGGAACGTCAGGGACGGCAGGGCAGAGGACTAGCTACTCTCCCAGGTGCCAAGGCACTGTTTTTCCTCCTAGAGCAGCTGCTGGTGCTCACCCTCCAGAGAGTGTCTCCGGCACCTTGGCAAACCAAAACACCAAACACTAAGTATCTGTGTGTCCGACATTGAGAACAAAGTACCACTGAGGCTAACCATTTCTCGTTCATTCTTTCTTTCATTGATTCCTGAAACAACCGATTATTGAGCCTCAGCCACGTCCCAGGCACTGAGAACACAAATCAATGAGCACCACGCAGGCCCGCAGCCCTTTCCACTCTAGCCGGAGAGACGAGCACTTGACTACGACGCACTGTGCTTCGGTGCACAGTAAGGTAAAAACGGTCTGATGCAGTGTCTGAAGCGTCCGGTGACACCTTTCCCAAGGTCCCTCCAGCCACTAGCCTGCTGGAAGCTTTGTTTCTATGGTTACCAAAGGGCTCCTCTGAGACACACCAAAGTCCGCAGTACCCCGGGCGTCAGCTGGGAGGTCACGGGTCAGTGACATCGGCTGCGTCCGAGGGACAGCAGAGTGGTGACGAAGACCTGGATGCTGAGCTGGATTCTAGAGGTACCGGGGGGGGGGGGGGGGCACTCAAGCCTCCCAGACTCTTGCATAACGAGGACGTGCAGAATCCCTTTCCTGTTCCTGGTTTCCACGTAGCAGGGACCCCCTGCACTGAAGCCTCTCCTTGTTGTGACGGACTAAGATGCTGGTGGTAAACTCCGTAGTGTTTGTGGGATTACGGTGTCACTGAGAAGTCTGACCCCTGCCCCGCTCCACCGCTCAGTGATCTCTGGTGCAAACTGCTGGACGTATCAACGGATGTTCTAGCGCAGAAAGCGAACGGTCTCCTCAGGCACGAGAGCCACCAGCAGCTCAGCAGTGCCTGGTGCTGTGCCCAGCCCTGAGTGCTCATTGGCAGAGCAGATAAAATATAAAATAAAAGAGTACCCGGGAAGGAACAGAAGAGTAAGATGAGAGAGAGAGAGAATGAGAGAGAGGAAGGAGAGAAGAAGAGAAGGGCTCACATGGCCAGGACCTAATGTGCAGATACTAAATTTAAAAGTATCTTAAGCTGGGCATGGCGGCACACGCCTGCAGTCCCAGCTACTCAGGAGGCTGCAGCAGGAAGATGGCTTGAGCCCAGGAGTTAGAGATCAGCCTGGGCAACACAGCAAGACCCTGTCTCGGAAAAAAAAGTGGTCTATTCCCTTAGCAGAAGTCTCGAAAGTCACACAGTGCTTTGCCTTCTACAGTGAAGCTTGGGAGCAGGAAGAGCAGTTACTACCACTGTTCTCTGGAAATTTAAGTCTCCTTTGGTGCATCCTAAGTGGGGAAATGCAGGGCCAGACTTTTGCCTCCGTCCCTGGTGTCTGTCCCAGCACTTCACGCGCAGCAGGTGCGAGGGAGGAGAGGAGGGGAGGTGGGAAGGAGTAGACAAGGCCCAGCTTGCGCGTCACTGTTTCTTGCAATGGTCCCAGCTGCACTATTTGGACTTGAGTCACTAGAGGGAGGCAGAGGAACGTGAGAGAAGCCGCCGTCCCTGCCCCTGCCGGGCAGGACCATTCCAGACCTGATCTGAGGCTGAACGTGCTTCGATGGCCGGGTGAGATTAGCGATCAGAATTGGAGTCCTCAGCATTCCCGTTAATTCATGATGTGTATCCTGCCTTTAATCAGAGTGCAATCTCCACATTTATAGGAAACAATAAGAAAAAAGCTGCCTGTCCTAGAGCAATGCAGAATCATGGAGTGGAAACCCGAGGAGGGGACTCTCGGGGCATCCGGTCGGTGGCACCCAGCAGACGGTGACTCAGCAGGAAAACACGCAGGAATCAGAGCCTGGGGACCAGCACCAAGGCTCTCTGGCTTCGTGACCCTCACCTAGTGACCGGTCCTCCTGGAACCCCAGTTTTCCTTAATCAGTAGGATAACAGCAAGCACCTCCACCTTGTGGGGTTACTGCTCAAGGCGCGAAAACTGATAGATGAGAAAAATCTCCCATAAAACAGCAAAGAACCACATGGATGTAAATCCAGTTGTCATGATTATTAACCCTGTGTTCCAGTCATGAGGTTGTCACTTAATTATGTTCTTAAAGTTTATCAACAATTAAATAATGAGATTCAGAGAACAGGAGTAAGTATAGAGCCTGTTGAGTACAAAGCTTAAAGACAGCCACTCGGAAAACGGACTCCAGAGGCAGCGGGTCTGTGCTCCAAGGCTCCAGCGCCACAGGTAGAAGCAGCTCCAGCAAGAGACAGGATTTATTATTATGCTAGTGCAGCCCACTGCGTGCCGAGGAAGATCACCGGAACATTCTGTCTGGGGGAGCAGTGTTCTGAGGGGTCACACCGGGTGCCGCTGGGCCATCCCTAACCATGTCCAGGAAAAACCAGAAGTGGCAACTGCGTGCTGTGTGACCGGGCTACGTCACCCCGTGTCTCTCAAGGCTCAGAGTAACGTAAAGCTCCAACAGCTTTAAGTCTGAATTATTGAACTTCGCAAGTTCTCCAGTGAGAGTCCGGAGACAGATCTAGAAGGGAAGGAACTATATTATGGCCAGTGCGTTTGGCATCTAACATGGTACCCGGTAAATAGGAGATCATTATTTTTTTTTAAGTTTAGTAAATAAGTAAAAACACCTATATGTAGGAAAACCATATAATTTACTAGCTAAAAAAAAATTTTTTTTGTTGTTTTTTACTGAAAAGAAGCATTGTTAGTAATTACTCCAGAAAACAGGTTAAACGCAGGACTGTCCCGGGCCCGCTGAGACCTGGGCCGCCGCCCTCGCTGTGTGCGGGCATAGAGCTCAGGCACACTGCTCTGGGCAAGGCACGGTCCTGCACATGTTACGGTATCAAGTCATTTCATCTGCGTGACATTCGAATAGGTTGGTCTAGGATTAACCATCTTCAACACACATTTACTGACCACCTGCCATGTGTCCCAAGCCTTCTAGAAGCTTGGAATACACCAAAACTCAACCACCACCACAAGAAAGATTTGGGTCCTTTAAGAGCAGGGGAGATGGGGAAGACAGACAGTAAATATTAAACATACTAAACAAGTAAATCCCCTAGTTTGCTAAAAGGCAATGCGGCTACGGATAAAAGCAGCGCAGGGCATGGGGCCCTCGGAGCTCTGGATGAGGAAACCCAGGTGGAGCTGGCGGGCAGCAGGCTCCCGACTCTAACCGGGCAACCTGGCCACTTCCTGCTTTCCCTTTCAGTTCTGACGTGCACCTGACCTTGCTACATATTCAAATTCACTTCCTCCATCAGTGGCAGAGAAGATCACACAGAACCTGGCATCAGTGCCTTGAACGAAACTCAGTGCTCCCACCGTCGATGCCAGACATTCCCTGCCCCCAGAGACTTGATCTGGGTGACAGTGGGGTTCACACAAGGCACTGGGGCCCCAGAATCACGTGCCTACCCAGCAGGCATGAAAGGCACGTCCCCATTTCACCTGGAGAACGTTTTGCTCATGAGTTTGAGGAAGTGGCCAGCCAAGCCCACCAGACGGAACCAAGAAGGGCCGGGTTTCCCGAAAGCCTTGAACTAACGCTGGCATCTCAGCGTGTCTGAGCCACCTAAAACCACATGATGTCCAACTTCCTCTCTGCCCCCAACCTCCTCACCCTGCTCTCCCCAGCTTCTTGACCTTCCTCATCTTGTGACTCTGGCAAAGCTCCAGGGAGCTTATTCAACCTGTCTCAAGACACCCTGTGCCAAGAGAAAAAAGAAAGAAAGAGAAGATAAAAAGGCGAGTTCAGTCTCCAGGGCAAAGGCTGCCAAGAGCCCGTCAATAGCACCAGGCTAGACAGAGCACAAAGGCGGCTTTAAATGTGAACTCCAGTCTGCAGAGAGAGACGGGGCATGTTCTCAGCATTCTGCGTCTGTCCAGCCGTGGGTGAATGTCCCAGCCACCAGCCTGCACACCATCTAAAAAGCAAACCATGCCAAATATTTATTGAGGGCTTACTATGTGCGAGGCACTATGCTCACAGTTATTTACTTGTGTGGACACTGTAGCTTTCACCTAAGTCTCTTTCTCTAGGCTTCCATTTCATATCTATAAAGCAAAGGAGTTTTAAGTTGATAGTCTCCAGAAACTCAGCTCTAAAATTCTGACTAGTTCCCTGCTAGAGCCTGGGCATCCTGAAAGCAGAGATGATGTCTCATTTATCTTTCTTTTCCGGCACCGGGCACAGGCCATGACATGGAGGAGATGATGGGTGAATGCCCACTAAACAAATCAAACTTCTGAAATAAAGTTCTTTGAGAAGGTTCCAACAACCAGCCAAAGACTGACTCACATACCCATTACAAAGGTACACAAAAAATATCATATGATTTTCCCACTGTTGGGACAGCTGGGCAGATAAAGCTTTTGACCTACACAAAAGAAAATTGACTAACTTCTGCAAACGTTTCAGAATCTAAAAGTATCTTCAAATACACAGTCAAATTATATGACAAACAACCCTTTATTTAAAAATAAACCTCATCTTTTGAAGAACTAGTTTGGGGGACTTATACTTCTGAATTTCAGAACTTATTACAAAACTCTAGCAGTCAAAATAGCACTGCGCTGGCATAAAACCCAACATACAGATCAATGGAAGAGAGAGTTCGTAAATAAGCCCTTACTCTTAGGGGCACTGATTTTCCTCAAAGGTGCCAAAACACTACAATGGGGAAAGAACAGTCTTTTCCATAAATGGTACTGTGAACAGCTGGACATCCACATTCAGAAGAATAAATTTGGACCCCAACCTCACACCACACACAAAAGTCAGCTCAAAATGGATTATAGACCTAAATGTAAAAAATAACACTTTGGAACTCTTAGGATAAAATATGGAAGTAAATCCTCATGACCTTGAGTTAGGCAAGGATTTCTTAGATATGACAACAAAAATATAGATGCTAAAAGACAAAGCAGATAAACTGGACCTCATCAAAATAAAAAATGTTTGTGCTTTGAACAACACCGTCAAGAAAGTGGAGACGTCCAACAGACCAGGAAAAAATATTTGTAAATTATATATCTGATAAGGGCCTAGTACCCTGAATATACAAATAACTATTACAACTCAATAAAATGACAGAAATTCAGTTTAAAAGTAGGAAAAGCATTTGAATAGACATTTCTCTAAAGAAGATGTACAAATGGCCACTATGCACACATGAAGGTGTGCAACATCATTAGTCATTCAAGAAATGCAAATGAGTTGCCACTTCACCCTCACTGGGATGGCTACAGCAAAAAAGACGTGGGGAAATTAGGACCACCCTATATTGCTGAGAGGAATGTAAAATGGTGCAATGACTTTGAAAAATCATTTGGCAGTTAAATGGTAAACATAGAGTTGCCATATGACCTAGCAATTTCTCTCATAGTCATCTGAGAGAACTGAAAACACACATCTGCACAAGGCTTCATGGCAACATTATTCAGAAAAGCCAAAAAGTATAAACAACCCGAATGTCCGTGAACTGGTGAATGGCTATGCAAGTGTGGTACTCGACTCGAGCAGCAGAACGCGGTTCAGCAACAGAAAAGAATGAAGTACTCTTACATCGTACAATGTAAATGAGCCCCAAAAACTTTGAGCTAAGTGGAAGAAGTGACAAAAGACCATGCTTTATATGATCCCACTCGTGTGACATGTCCAGTGTAAGCAAATCCGTAGAGACAGAAAGTAGGTTAGTGGTTGCTTAGGGCTTGGGGTTGGGGAGATGGAAAGTGACTTCTAATAGACATAGAACTTCTTTTGAGAGTGATGAAAATGTTAAAAAATTAGATTATGATGGTAATTACACAACTCTGTAAATATGTGAAAAGCATTGAATTGTATATTTTAAATGGGTAAACTTTATAATATGTGAATTGTATCTCAATGACACTTATATTACAAACTGTCAACTCTAGAGGGAAAAAAAAAACTTATTTTTTAGCCAAGGTGTCAAAATCTAGCAAATGTTAAGAGAAATTACTTGTTGGACTTTAGTACCTAGAGGTGATTTTAAAAATGTATTATCCATTTAAATATAATAATATTAGCATTTAGGTTCCCAGAACAGAGATAATATTATTATCGATAGCTATTTGCTGTTGGAAAGTTTTAATATCTACTAATTTTATTTTGTGCCTTGAGCCAGGAAGTCTTACTTCTTAAGGACTCCATGAAGTCTGCCTGTGTCTTACTGATGAGGAAATTGAGGAGACACTACAGTGATTTATTCGGACCTGTCGCGATAGCTAAATAAAGTGAGGGGAGAGAAGCACAAAGATAGCTTTTGCAAAATATACTCGGCGCAGTGCCCTGACAGCCGTGGTCTCGGAGATGCTGATGACGCTGAAAGTAGCGCTGTCCTGGCACACGCAAGTCCTTCCGGAAACAGTCAGGAAAAGATGCATGTCTGGAAAAAATTTTCCAACCTATTCTTATCAACCATTCTTATTCTGACACAGTCATTATTTGTTTCTGAGAAAATAGATAATAAAATCGCCCTGCTTCTTGGGAGCAACATGGATTTTCTTTCCCTGCTGGGTTTTCAACTGTAGCTTTCTCTTTGCTCAGTCACTTCTTGGGCTAAATTCACTTAATTCGACAGATTGCCCAATGTGTATTCCAGTTGCAACAGTTTGGTATGTGTATTTACAGTGTGTATCGGAGAAAGCAGGTGTGTCTGGTGTGGAACACTGCCCGGAAGAAGCTGGTGCTGTTCATTGCAGCTGACAGTCAGAAAGTTTGTTATTTTTTGGTCTCCCCTGCACTTTTAGATATCTGTGTTATAATTCCTTCCCGCTCCACCCCAGGAGCTGAGCGGCAGACCGGAAAGATGACTGACTAGTCCAAGGATCCAAGCCGTCGATGGTGTGTCGTCTGCCCTGTGAATCCACAAGCAGACAGCAGAGACACCGGACTCTGTCTCTGGGGTCCGACTGCCACACTTACGACAATGATGGCAGATGGAGGAGGGCCCAGAGCATGTCAAAGTCGCAGTCACGGGGCCAGTGCTAAGCCCGGCTTATCACCAAAGATAAGGAATAGACCGAAAGGCACCTGCACAGATAAACTAATCAGAATTTGACAGTCGTACATACATGCAGTGGCAGCTTCCTTTCCACGTGTACACGAAGAAATTATCCCTCCCTGCACCTCGTGTATTCATTTCACTCACATGTATCAATTGTCTACCCCAGGCCAGACAGTCTGCTAAGGAGCAAGCGTAAGTAAAGCACAGGCTCTCCCACAAAAGATTTTACCATCTAGAGGGGGGCAGACCAGAATACAGATACACACAGCAAGATGTGATGTGTGTCACAACTGAAACGCACTATGGGCAAACTGTGGGAGAAGAAGGCAATTTCCAACAAAACGTTCAGACCTCAGGTTCTGTGACATGTCCCTGAGACAACTGATGGAAACTCTGCACTTCCTCCTGCAAGTTTTCAGATTACTGGGTTGCTTTTGTGTGAAGGATCTCCTAAATCAGGGGTCAGCAAACCGTAGCCCATGGACACCAAGTTGTCCACTGCCCACTGTTGTTTAAATAAAGTTTTATTGGAACACAGCCATGTTCATTCACTTGGGTATCGTCTATGGCTGCTTTTGCACTCCAGCGGCAGAGCTGAGCAGTTATGAAAGGGATGATATGCCCAGGAAGTGAAAAATATTTGCTATCTGATGCTGTACAGAAAAAGTTTGCCAAACCTTATACTAAGAAAAAATATTCAATAGATTTAACAGCAAAGGTTTCATATAAAGAAAACCAGAAAATCTAATCAAAGCACCTAAAAAAGATTCTAAGCAAATGGAAGCATATTATATGGTAAAAAGATAACATAAATATATATATCAGTTTTCCCAAAAATTAATATATAAATTTAATATCTTTCCATTAGCATCTCAATGGGGTTTAAGGGTTTTCTTTGCTGGAGTTTTCATTGCTTGCTGTTTGCTTTAAACTATATAATATGATCTCAACATTTATATGGAAAATACATGCCCACATGTAATCCAAAATGTTTTGGAGAAAAGAGAAAAGGGTGACTTGCTTTAGGAGGTATCAAAATAGAGAATCCAAAACTAGAGCCCAGCGTGTGTAAGAATGTA
The DNA here is from genome assembly GCF_041146395.1 of Eulemur rufifrons. Lineage (NCBI taxonomy): Eukaryota > Metazoa > Chordata > Mammalia > Primates > Lemuridae > Eulemur > Eulemur rufifrons. The sequence continues at coordinate 1,927,437 of NC_091007.1, read as the reverse complement.
ATATATGGAAAAGGTAGCATTTCAATTTTGTGGGGAAAGGATGGATTATTTTTAATACTGTCAGCAAACTTTTAGGTAAAGGTGATGGTTTTATTTGCATCTATTTTCACTCTTTCCTCTCCCAAATCAACAGCAAAATGACTTTCTTACAGCAGAAAGCCTCCAGGATCGGGAAGACAGGAGAATCTACAACCGTAACCACATTCAGAAGACAGAAACCAGATGGAGATGGAGGCAAAAGACCGAGCCAGAAACAGGGAAATCCTAGGACCCAACCGACGCGTACTGCAGTTCTCCCAGCATCTCAGGCATTTCACGTATCTATGGGAATAAAAGTGGGGGTAAAAGACAGGCCGAAAGAAAGAGGGTTTGTCGAAAGTCTATTTAAGAAACACGTTCACATGTCTTCCTCCCCATTCCAGCCCTGAGGCTGCAAGTTCTTCCTACTTCTGCAAAAGATGGAGGGTTTATATTCAGAAGAGGGTAAAACAGGGAGTGTCTCTGGTCTGGGGGATCCTAGAGACGTGAATGAAAGGGATTAAACACACATATGCCGAGACCCCCTCCCAGCTGTCTTCCCCTATTTGGGTCCCTAACTTAGAGCCAGGCCTTCAGCCCAAGTGAGAGATCAGTTGAGCTTTCTGCGGGACGGGTCAGGCCGAGAGCACAGGACAGCAGCCCAGCCAAGAGTGTTCCCTTTTCCTGTCCCTTGGGGGAGTGTGCGTGTGTGTGTGTGTGTGTGTGTGTGTATGCATGTGCCTATGTATGTATATGCATGTGTGTATATGTATGTGTGTGCTTATGTGCCTGTGAATGTGTGTATGTGTGTGTTTTTATGTATGTATGTGTATACACATATACGTATGTGTATTTATGTGTGCTTGTGTGTATATGTGTACATGTGTGTTTTGTGTGCATGTGTGTGTATGTGTGTTTGTATCTGTGTGTATATGTGTCTGTACATATACGTGTGTTTATGCATGTGTTTATGTGCATGTGTGCATTTGTGTTAGTGTGTATGTCTGTATGTCTGTGTGTGTATACATGTGTGTTTGTGTATGTGTGTGTGCATGTGTGTGCACGTCTGTACTACACTGGGTCTTGTCCACGTTTTCTTTCTTCCCAACAAGGAGGGAGCCCATGGTCAACTCCGCAGCGTCTCCACCTCCAGCCAGCCTGGCACACAGCCGGCACTCGATTCACGCTGTGGAAACCAAGGAGCCTCCAGCCGAGCAGACTTTCCGCCCGAGGCACGGAAAGTGCCGCAGGAGATGAGGCTGGACGCGAAGGGGCGACGCCCTTGGCTGCGCCGGCCCTGGGGAGCGACTGGTCGTCTGGTCAGCACCGAGCCCGTGAGGCCGTCGCCCACGAGGGCAGCGGAGGGGCCGGATCACAGCCGAGGAGGGACCGTGCTCAGCACAGGCCGGCACAAGCTCAGGGAAACCCCGCAGAGGGAGAAGCGCTTGTCACTGAATATCGAATGTCCTCCCCCCGACACACAAACGACAGCACACAGGGCAAGGGAGGGGCCGGGAAGGTGAGGACCCAGGAAGGGGCTCCGCGGCGGCTGCTTCCTGGGCGGCTCAGGGCACCCTCGCCAAGGCCGGGCAGCTCCCCAGCAGCCGGGCAAAGTCCTGCTAATTTGAGTCCTTGGATGCCAGGAGTTGGTGATGCCCAGACCTTACGCAGCACAAAATATCTGCCCCCAAAGTGTGACGGTCATTAAATAAGACATAGGTTCCCTATGAGACTTGGCATAAACAATGCAGAAATAACTAACTGGGAAGAAGAAAAGGCCAAAGCAAACACACACGGGGGAACAGACACCCCGTGACAAGGAAAAGCACCGTCTTCACTGCGGTGTCCACGGGCAGAGCCAGGCAGCAAGAGAACTCGGGTGAGGCGTGTTGCAGCTTCCCGCTTACACTCACAGACCCCGTGCAGCTCTGCGCCCAACCCCTGTACAGCCTGTGCTCCCTGCGACCCACACCTGAGGCAAATCCTAGCCGGCTCAGGCTTTGCGCGGCGCTGGGTGCAAGCCCTAGACGGCAGGCGGGAGAGGGAGACAAGCACAGGGCGAGTGCTGCAGCCTCAACAGAGAACCCCGCCGCGTGGCCAGTCCTGCGGGACGCTGCGGGCGGATGCATCGCTGGCTGCACGGGAGCGGGGTGTGGGTGCGGGCGGTGCAGGAGGGAGGTGGGCCGGGGAGGGAGAGGGGTCCACAAGGGCCCTGGCTCCTGTCTCATGGGTCCCATCTCCCTGCAGGAGGTGTTAGGCCTCCCACCTCCCCCCCCCCACACCTCCTTCAGGTCCTTCCCACCCCGTGGCTGCGTGTTAATTCACCTGGACGTCCTGCCGGGTCCCCAGGCTCTCTGGGAGCAGTCAGGGCCACCTGAGCCCACCAGGCCCAGAAGACAGATCAGCTGCCTGAGCCACTGCAGCTCCCACCGCCAAGCCAGCAGCGGGACACCTGGGGGGCAGTTGGGGGACAGGGGGAAGCGGGGAGGAGGGTGCTCCCGCCCAAAATACCCCCTTGTCGGTGGAGGGAGCTGAGATTTCCCTCCTTAAAGTTACAGAAGCCAACTCAGGGCTCACTGAGTGATTCTCCCCCTCCCAGCACCAGCTACAGCCACGTCCCAAGTCAGCGCCAGGTGAGGCTTGTTACTGCGTCACACGGTCCAGCTTCCAGCTATCTTGTCGTAGCAGCCCCCAGACGCCAGCCAACATCCGCAGGACACATTCCCTTATCCAGAGACCAGATCTTCCCCTCAGCGGCAGAGCATGCTCAGACTGCGCACCCCCAGGATTGTATTCATGTTAGGAAAACCCAGTCACTATAGTGACAGCACCAGACCCGATCCCAGAGCCTTCACATTCTTCTGGGGGGACGTTTGCAAAAGCTTTATAAGTCTTTCTCCCCGAAACACCTCGAAGTGCACAGCCTGGGCAACCATACGCAAAGTTCAACGTGCTCAGCATGTGAAGTTGTGCGGCCGTGTGTGCTGTGGGGAGACTTAGATGAGAAGTCAGAATAGTGGCTTCTAGTCCCTGCACAGGGCACAAACCACGTGTGACTTGGGGCGCACCGGCCCAGCTCGAGAGCTCCCAGCACCCCGAGAATGTGGCGTCAGGTCAGACCCTGTAGCACAGCGTCCTGCGAGTCTCCAAAGGTTCTCATTCCAACTTTCAAAACTTGAGTTTATCTGGTTGAAAATTGAAATTTCTCCTCCTTCGGATGAGGATACAAAAGGTTCTAACGAGGCTACGACAGCGTGGCTGTCATACGGTCTGCCGAGTTTCCTGGGACCCCGATGACTCGAGTGGCTGTGTGATTGCTTGAAAGTCTGGCTTCGCCCAGGTGCCATGAAAAGGCTCCTCCTGGGGACACCTGTCTGTAGGACAGGCCGGAGGCAGCCGTGGAGCCCTGCGGGAGGACCCTGGCCTTGCAGGGGCGACCCTGCGAGAGCGCCGCGCTGAGGGCTCATCTTAAAACACCTGGAATTCTGCCGGCTCTATCTAGCGTAGGAAAAATGTAACAACCAAAAGGAAGAATCAAAGATCCAATAAGGCGCGAAAGAGACGGAATACTGAGCCTGGTGGACCAGAGGAGCAACGGCTCACGCACGAGCCGTGTGGGGGGACAGTGGAGAGCTGTCCGGCTATGAATGTCTGCTCACACCCTGCGTGGGGACGCAGAGCCCTGGAGGGCCACGGGCAGGGACGGAGCCACTGGGGCCCTGCTGCTTTCTCCACTCGGAGCCCCGTGTCTCTGTCCTGCAGCCAGAGGCTCTGCACTGAGGATGAGAAGCCATTTTCAGTTTCTTTTGGTGGGAAATATTACTTCCCGCTACGGCTCTAAAGTCAAAATGCATCTCCCCTCTCTGCATTCCCACGACACAAGGCCAAAGCTTCCTGCTCAGCATCACCAGCCCCAGGGACCCCAGCCCGCAAACCTGGGCATCCTGGGGACCGAGTCACACTCAGTGTCCTGAAGCCTCCGTCAGACCCGAGCCCGGCCCAGGCCCCCCGCACGCCGACATTCCTCAGCGCATCTTGGAACAGAGGAGCAAGATGAGAAACTAGTGCCTTCAAAAGCACCAATTCAGAAACAGCAAATAGGTTTTCCCTCAAATCCTGGAGCAGCGAGAGGCCTGAGCAAAGGGGAACTTGCCAAGCCTCCTACTCATGAGTCTCTTCGTAGAGGAGGCGGCTGTCAGCTAGTGTGGAGGGACCCCAAATCAAAAGGCTCCCCTGAACCCACACACCTCCCTCCCGAGCCGACTTTGTCCTGCATGGGTAGCCGTGCACTCTTTTAAGTGAAGACATGATGCTACTTTTTTCAAAGCTGCCCTTTTGGGTTAGCTGACACCACAGCAAGGAGCCATCTAGCCATTTAATTAACGACAACATCTTGCAGCCCAGCGCAGGGTCTGAGGCCACGGGACAGAGAAGTCAAGTGTTAGGCCCGTTGGTGGCCGTCTTCCCGGCAGGGCCATGGTGCCACTGACACAGCAGGGCACCGCCAGGCTCTGGAAGCTGGCCCACAGGGGCTCCAGAACAGACTTCACAAGCTCTCACAGCGGTGCCCAGGGGGCTCTGTCCCACGGTCACATTTGCACTCCCCCGCAACGAACGCGAAGCCCCGGAGAATGAATGGGTTTTGTTTGGCTTTTCTGAGACGCATCTCAATTCGAGGCCTCTTGCCCGAGTGAGTCAGAGGCAGGAAGGGCTCCAGCGCCACACCAGCTGGTACTTTTCCATGCCTTCCCCTGGGTTATATAACAAGGCACATTTTTAGAAACTTGGTTCTAGTTGCAGAGACTTCTGAGCTAAAATTTCAGCTTCTCAGTCCTTATACTGTCAAATTCCCAAGAGAGGAGACACTAGTGTTTTTGAGCTATGGAGAGCAGAAGTTGGAGAATAACATACTCATGTTATACAGAAAAGGCATAGGAGTTTCATGCAGTCGTCTCAAAATACCTCCTTCCCATCCCTGTGTTTATACAGGGACGAGGTAAGAGGACTTGGAAATGGCCGAGTTTCATCTTGTTGTTCCTGGGAAGTTGCCTCTGCTGGGATATTTTAAGTGTAGTGTCTCATGTCGCTGGCATATTGGCTAAATTCATACTAACATGTAAATGATTGATACAACATCCAGAGATATCTTCTACAGTGAGGAAGTTTAATGGGGATATCTGGAGAGAACTGGGCTCCTGAAATAAGCAGAGGCTCACACAAGAGGAGAGAAATGGGTTGGCAGGGATGGAGGGAAGGGGCTTGGGTAAAAAGGAAACTGAGGCAAAGAATGCTCCATGACCGTCAGGTTCATGCTATAAGAGGAGCAATGACAAGGACCAGATTCCAGGTCCCTCGTTTCTCACCTCACTTGCCAGAATGTCCAGCCTCCCCCTCCTGGAATTGTTTGTTCAAAGCAGCCCCTTGTCCCAAGTAACGACGTCTGACCAAGTCCTCTCCAATCTAATTCACAAGCCAACATGTCTTGTTCAATGGAGCTTCGGCTGTTTTGAAGTCTCCTTAGCTGCCAAAGACCGTGAAACCTTAGTCAGGGCCCAACACACTGGGTCGAAGCCAAACAGGAAGCGAAGGCAGCAAAGGGAAGGGTGACACAGTGGGCTGCCGCTGCCCTGCCGCTCTCCGCCGGACCCGTGTCTGGTTTCCTTCCTTCTCGTCCCTCTCGTGCCCACTAATGCTGACATCCTGTGTGCATGCCATTCCCAAGAGCCTTCACATTATTGAAAAAAAAAAAAAAAGGAAATTTCAGCTGCATCTCAGAGAAATCGTGTCACATAAACCCTGTAGAGGGCCACAGCTTAATTCTGGCCCCATATTTTTAGGCACCTGATTTTTGCAAGTGGCCACCACATTGCCCTGCAAACCTTTCCCCCTGCCAGTTAAACATCTTTGTGCCACAATGTCTGTTGTAACTTCATGTTAGGTTAATGTACCCCTTAGACCCTGAGAAGCAAACTCATGGAGGCGTGGAAAGGTCTTGCCGTAGAAGTTCTCAGCGCCCTGTCCCTGTCTTCAGAATAAGGACGGCACATGTAGAAGACATGTCCCGCATCTAATTGTGTCATGTGGCTTTCCTTAGGGGGTCCTCTCTGCTCAGTGGTTGTTACAGGACAGTCACAGTTATCCATCTCCAAATTGCCCATCAAGCTGGTCCATGGAGAGATGTAGTAACCACCCAGTCATTCAAATACACATTGAGTGCTTGCTGTGTGCCAAACACAGGCGCAGGCACTAGTCAAAGATGAACAAGACATGCTCTCTGTTTCTCTTTCCTATAAACTTTCATAGTCCACATGAAAATTGGACACAATGAGGCCAGGTCTATATAAAGTCCAGTTGTGTGCTAGAGCCACAGCTGGTCCCAGCTCTTGAGAACTGACATTACACATCTCTTCCCAACTGCAAGTTCAGAAATCTCAAGTTGGTAGCTTGAAATCAGCCATGGTGGGAATACTTACACTATAGAAACTGGCAAACAACAAATCAGGATTTTGTTGTTGATTTGTTTGGGGTTTTGTTGGCTTGTGTTTTGTTTTTGTTTTTGAGGTGGTTTATCAGAACAAATCAGCATGTGATTGTTGTAGGTTTGGTTTAGGTTTTGTTGGCTTTTTCCTTGTTCTTTTTTTTTTTTTTTTTTAGGTGGTTTACCAGCACATTGCTGTCTGCAATGGTGGAATGATTGAAGTGCTATAGCAGACAGCATGTTTTTCTGCTTTTAGTGAGTAGGGTAAGGCTTTACATAAGACATGACATATCGGTTGCACATTGCAAGCTGAGTAGGTTTTTACCAGGCAGCAAAAGAGGAACAAAAAAATTCCAGAAAGGACAACATAAGTAAAGCCACATAAGCTTCAAAATAATGATGATATAAAAAATTCTCTAGGAATTCAGAGAGGGAAACCAGTACAGGCTTTTGTGCTGCCTGGGGAAGGCTAACTGAGCTCCAAAAACTAGCAAGCTCTTTGGCAGGTGGATGGGGGCCAGGGCTTGGGGTGCGGAGCTGTAAGAGGGCAGGCGGGGCTGTCTGCATGGACAGCACGAGCTAGGCTGCATGACTCCACTGGGGCAGAGGAAGTTGGCAGCATCCTCTCCTTGTCTTCTCCCCATCCTAGGAGCCCCCATCACAGGTTTTGCATGTAGAGAGAGACGTGGTACAAAGTTGCACAGAAAATCAGAGCTCCCATGTTTCTGCAAACCACAAGGATGGAGCAGGGAATCTGTCTTCAGTTCAGATTCTAAGCAGAATTTCAATTTCTGTGTGTTTGCCACAAATTATCAGTATCTTCCCCAGGTGAGTAATTCCTTCTTTCAAAAGCACTGCCTGTGCCCTTCCTTCTCTCTAAAAACATGAACAAATGAGTAAAGAGAATTATGGACTTTTAAGATTTAAAATTATGGCTTAAAAATTAGCACAAAGACCACTACACACCTACAAGAATGGCTAAAATGCAGAACGACGACGACACCAAGCGCTGGTGAGGATGTGGAGCAACGGGAACGCCCATTCATCGCAGGTGGGAAAGCAAAATGGCGCCGCCACTTTGGAGGACGGTTGGGTAGTTTCTCACGAAACTAAACGTACTCTCACCGTAGGATCCAGCAGTTGTGCTTCTTGGTATTGACCCACACGAAATGAAAACCTTGCACACAGAAACCTGCACACAGGGGTTAAGCCAGCTTTATTCATAATTGTCAAAACGTGAAGGCAACTGAGATGCCTTTGAGTAAGTGAATGAATAAACTGTGGCACATCCAGTGGAATATTATCTAGTGTTAAAAAGAAATGAGCTATGAAGCCATGAAAAGACATGCAGGAAACATAAGTGCGTATTACTAAGTGAAAGAAGCCAATCTGAAAAGGCTACCTAGAGTAGGATTCTAACTCTATGACATTCTGGAAAAGACAAAACTGGGGGCAGACAGTGAAAAGACCAGGGTTGGAGATGGGAGGGATGAATAGATGACACAGACGGGATTTTTAAGGCAGTGCAACTGTCCTGTGTGATACTACAGTAGTGGATACATGTTATCACACATTTTAGTCCAAATCCGCAGACCGTAAACCACCAAGAGTGAGCCCCAATGTAAACTGTGAACTCTGGGTGATCGTGATGTGTCAATGTAGGTTCATCAGTTGAAACAAATGTGCCATCTGGTGGGGACATGGGAAGTGAGGGAGGCTGGGCTTGGGGCTGCGGGGGAGGTACAGGCGAACTCTCTGTGCTTTCCACTCAATTTAGCTGGGAACATAAAACTGCTCTAAAAAAAATTGTCTATTCCAAAAAAGACATTAAGAAATTATCACAAGGAACAAAGCCTGTGTTTGGGGGCTCCTTGCCTCTGGGGAGGGTTTGCCCCCAGCAGGCCAGCAGTGGAGACGGGAGAAGGAAGAGGCCTGGAGGGGAAGGTGGTATCAAGCACCTGGGGCAGGTGCGGATTAGATCAGAGCATCAAGCTACTGTATCGCCAAGTCTTCTCTGCAGAAACTTGTATCGAGAGGGGTGGAAAGAACAGCAAATCGGAGGCTGTGTTTCTGTCACTTTGTGCCTGGCTTTGGGGGACGCTTTAAGGATCCCACCAGACCGTCAAGAGAGGCGAAGGCACCAGTTCAGCTCTAGAGACACGTTTGACGGCACAAACCTGCACCCACCCCACCCTCGGGCCGCCATCTGCAACCTGCAGCCAGATAAGTGAGTCCTCTTGGACGTTCCGCTCAGGTGAGCCCATGAGCAGGAGAGAGTCCCAGGTGACCACAGACCTGTGCTAGGTAGGGCTGTCGCATTAGCTGCTACGTCTTGGGCTGGTCTGTTATGCAGCAAATAGATACCTGAACCAGGACACTATTGCGTGAGTCAGTCACGCGTCTCTTTGCCCAAAGTCATTTGCTATATTATAAAATTATAAGCATCGCAACTTTCACGAACTTTCCCCGAAACTCTGAGGAGTGGATAGTGGTAGCGATTTGTGAACTCCACCAAAAAAATCAAACAAAAACAAACAACAAATAAAACACTGCAATTTGTGATACAACCCAGGGCAAAGTTCCCATTGCTCACGGAAGACAGTGCCTTCCTCTGCCCAGAGGCACCGACACTATAGCCAACAATTTCCTCTAGAACATAAATTGTTCAATTGAAAATATTTTAAATGTTGGTACTTCGGGCAAGGAGGAAAGTTTATATTCGAGAAAAATAAATTCAGAAAGGACATTGCTCGTAATTTTGGACTTACTGGTGACGTGAGAAGCTCACGGTGCCCGGGCAGGGACAGCACTCAGGCAAGAAACAAAGAATTAAGTCAGCCACACACACCTCACCTCGCACCTTACGTGCAGGGCGGAGGGGCCAGAAATGCCACCAGACAATAGGCCTTCCTGGCCTGCGGATTATTTCCAGCTAAAGGCAACAGAGATCCAGCAATTGCAGGACAAATTCTCCACCTCCCCCTTCCTGCCTACAACTAGGGTAAATTCCCCCTTTTGCAAAGGAAATTTACGCTGAGGGTGGAAATTTCTACTTGTAAAGATGTCTCATACCAGGCATAGAGCTGCTCTCTAAGAAAACTCTTCTCACCTGAGAGACTCTCACCTGCGTAACAGCACAGCCTTAGTCACCAGACATCTCCCCACCCGGAAGCCCAAGACCACCTTTACTTTGTGTAGCCCAAGATGGTACATAAGCCTCACCCATCTGGCCGCCTCCTCCAGGCATGAGACACTTTTGTCTTTATAAATTCCCTCTGCATACATACATGATTAAAACTACTCTTTTTTCTCTCTCTCTCGTTCATCTTTTATCGGTTTGATTCATGAGCCCAGCCATTGAACCTAGGAGGGTAGAAGGGGAAAGGTTTTTCCAACCCCGGCAAGGGCAATAATGTATCCGTGTCATGAATGTGTCAAGAGAAGAGAAGTGACAGGGATAGAGTTACGGGAAAAACATCGGAAGCTGTTCAGGGTAGAATACAATGGGATCTGGGAGAGAAGTTTTTCCCTGTCACTGAAGAGGGGCCTTGCTGGGGTCCCCCTGTGAGCTAACAAGAGCACCCCTGAAGACCACCCATTTGGCTTCGCTTTGGTCCAGGGCCAGCCAAATCACAGCCACTGACCGGCTGACCTGTGAGTGTGAGATGAATGATGAGTGTTACAAGCCCGAGATTGTAGAGTCATTTGTCATCTACATTCATCATGGAAAAAGCCGCACACAATTTAAAAAATTAGACTCTCCTCCAAAACTTCAGGGTGTCACATGGTTGTCACGCACACGCACATCAGACCCCAGTGCAAAGCAATTCCTCAGCAGGAGACACCGGCTGCAAAGCCGTTTATGGGCCATGCACGCAGCCCAGGGCATCAGAAGCGTCTCAGCAGGAACTGCCAACGGGCCTCCGCTCCGTGGACTCCAAGGCTGACCACCGCGCCCCACGTCCCCTGTGAGACAGACACGCTCGTGCCGGGGCGCGCTGGCCTCTCACGGCCGGGAAGCTCGGCCGCAGCGGCACACGCCGGGCGGTGCATTTGCCCGCGTCCGCCCCAGTCGTTCTCAAACCCATTCGGGCTGTTTCAACAGAACGTTACATGATGCGATGAAACACGAGCACGAGAGAGCTGTTTCCGTGAAAACTAAGCTGAACGCTTTGAAAAGGCTCCATTGGGCAAATGGAGTTTTTTTTTTCTACTTCAGAAAACAATCTGGCAGTTTCTTTCTTTTTTTTTTTTTTCAATTGTGGTAAAATACAAATAACATAAAATTTACCATCTGATATGCACGGAATGTTTGGGTCCTCCCAAAATTTGTATGTTGAAGCCCTAACCCCTAGTGTGGCTGTATTTGAAGGAAGCAATTAAGGTTCAAAGAGGTCATTAATTAATTACTTAATTAAGGTTCAAAGGGTGGGGCCCTGATCTGGCAGGATTAGTGTCCTTATGAGAAGAGACACCTGAGAGCATCCCCCACCACCACCCTGCCTCTGAGAACACAGAGAAAAGCTACGATCTACGAGCCAGGAGAGGCCTCACCAGGAACTGGGGTTATCAGCACCTCCATGTGTGGCTTCGAGCCTCATGAGCTGTGAGAAGATAAATGCCTGGTGTTTAGGCCACCCAGGGCATGGCCTGTTGCTATGGCAGCCTGAGCAGATTCAGTCACCGTCTTAACCATGTCTAAGTGTGCAGTTCAGGGGCATTAAAGACACTAACATTGTGTAACGTTGATTTTTTTTTTTTTCAAGGTGTTTAACTAGGAGTGAGACAATTGTAAAAGATCGGGATGAAATCATGACAGTCTGGAACTCTGCATTCCGATTGCTTTTCAAGTATCCTTGAATTCTCATTCCTTTCCAAGGACCCCCAACTGGAAGGCCAAATAAACTCCCTGACTACAGCTTAGGAAGAAAGTCAACAGTGAACTTGAATCAGCGAAACCACACTCAAAAAGGCTGCCACCCAAGATTCAACAAATGAATGTCCTTGACATGTTTTAAGGGAGAATGTTTGACTGGGTTTTCTTGTTTTTATTTCCTTCTTTAACTGACTCTTTTGATCCATCGGCCAGTTGCCGGTGTCAGTCGTGTCGGGTAAGGGAGACTGTACAATTCCATTCCATCTGGCTGGGTCTTAAAGGATGAGTGAGTTTCCGTCGGGCCAAGCAGGATAACGATAATGATCTGGCCATAGAATAAAGCCACGGAAGCATGAACGCACATGATGTATCAGGGAACAGGTGCAATATCAAGTGTGACTGGGACGTAGGGTCATTAGGGCATCCCAGGAGGAAAAGTCGGAAAGGTACACTGGTCCCAGACTGCTCAAGGCCTTGAAAACCATGCCGAGTAGTTTGACCGTGTGGACAGCCACGGAAGGCTTTCCCGGGGGATATGATCTGGAGCCAGCCAGGTGCAACATGTGAAGTACAGGAAGGGGTCATGGGCATCAGACGTTTTCTGCAAATTCTCTTCCAACAGAGCTGAACAGTGTATTTCTATATCATCTTTCTTTGCATGTAATAGGATTGTCAAATTGAAATCAATTGAATGGCACTGGTCAAGTGCCCCAAGGTAAACCTTATCCACTTCAGTCCCTCTTCTACATGAATCCTGTGAGACGTTTGCAAGAGAGTTTGGGCCTTCAGCCGTTTCTCGTCACTCAGAGCACTCAACAGTAGTCACCCCGCCGTGTGTATTCACGAGCATGCCTGTTACCATGCATTTCACGTGTGTTAATAATTGGTAGCATGGATGCCCACTTGAGTTTAACACTATATCATGTTGACCTTGCCTGGGAGGTGCTTAGAACCTAATCAGAGAGATAGGCTGATATATAAATAATTATAATGCAAGTAAAAGGTAAAAAATATCATAAGGAGGGAAAAGGTAAGTGGTTTTTTTTTTTTTTCAGCATGAAAAACTACCTTTAGCATTTCTTTAAGACAGGTCTAGTGGTGATAAGCTCAGCTTTTGTTTGTCTGGAAAAGTATTTATTTTTGCTTCATTTCTAAAGGGCAGATTTGCTGGGTACAGTCTTAATGGTTAACAGGGTTTGTTTTTTTTTTTTCTTCAGCACTTTGCATAGACCATCCCACCCTCTCTCGGCCTGTAAGTTTCCCACGGAGAAACCTGCTGCTGGCTGTCCTGGAACTCCCTCTTATGCTATTTGATTCTTTTATCTTGCTGCTTTCACGATCCTCACTTTGTCTTTGATTTTTGACAGCTTGATCATACTATGTCTTGGGGTCGTCTTGTTTGGATTGAATCTGATTGGAGACTTTTGACCTTTCTATACTTGGATATTTATATCTTTGTCCAGTTTCTATTATTTTTTAAAATAAGCTTTCTCTGAGGTCCCAGAGCCGGCCCCTGGCAGACAGGGAATTAAAGCCCAGTCCCACCTGCCACGCCTCACTGGCATTCTCTCCACGTCACCCCCCCGCCCCCGTTGGGACCAGTCTCTGCGCAGGGCCCAGTGCTGGGCACAGATGTAGCGCTGAACCCCATAACCACTATGAACCCAAACTGTCAGTTTTACCCTTGGATCTTCCCAAAGTGACTCTTCCTAGCTTTCAAGTGGTTTGAGTTTAGCAGGAAAAAAAAAAAAAAAGAAAAACGCTTAAAAATACGTGCTATGTAGGATCTTTTCCCTTCCTTTGGCATTTTAAAATTTCCATGTATTTAAGTGTAATTCAATATGTGCATAAACATAGATTAACTCGTCAAAATGAAGGCAGCAAAGGAAACTGGTTATTTCCAACACGTTTTGCCAAAACCTCCCTTTACTCTCTCCAGAGAGGCAGAACCGGGCCGTCTGTTGCTATTTAGCGTTTCGGTGACACTTACAAACCCAGCATCCATTTTTATTGGTTCCATATTGCACCTAAAAGCCCAAAATGAAAAGTTGTAGAACACAGCTCTAGCCTAAAAATAAAAGACACACAATGAAGACACATACTACCTCTAAGTAATAGAAAAAGGTGTGTGTTTGGTGAGATACTTTGTATCTTTCTTTACTGTTTTATTTTTTTACCCAGAGTTCGTATTGGTTTCATAATTTTAAAAGCTCAAGTAAATAAAATATTTCTGTAAAGTTTACTGTCAACAGGCCAGCTGACCTAAATCAATGCAATCATTCAAAATTAGCAGGTTCTTTATTCAACCAACAATTAAAGGCAAGAACTATGTATCTCATCTCCCAGTACCGTGATATTAGGAGGCAGGAGAATATTTCACAGTCCCTGAGCAAAAGCCCAATCCCCTTAAAGAATCCAAACCCACTGGCCTCGGCAGCCACCTGAGTGCTGCAAACACAACTGTTTTTTGTTCTCTTCACCTTCTCCATTAGTCAAGACAAATGAGAAAACAATAGGAACAAGAAAACCCAACCATGACGATGCAAGAGCCAAACCATGACCTTTGCAAACACAGATTGCAGCCTACTAGCATCTTCCCAGCACTAACCCCTACCTGTTCTCTCCTGCCTCTCGCCTTAGTCATCACCACGTCTTCCCTCTTCTCTTACCACGGCCTCCAAGGAACTCATGATCCGGCCCCTGCCTGGTTCTCCAGCCACTCACCTGCCCTCCCCCTCTCTCTGCACTCCAGCCACCCTGGACTGCTGTCAGTTCCTCCCTTGCACCCGTCTCCTTCCTGCCACAGGATCTTTGCACATGCTCTTGCTTCTGCCTGGAAAGCCTTCCCCCGTGCCTCTTCCTTCCTCCTCTTATGTTGTTAACCCTTAGTACCGCTCCTCTCAGCTGCAAAGTCACCTCCCCAGGGAAGCTGTCCTTAACCAATTTTGCAGGCCACGTCAGCCTCCTGTTGTTCTACGCTGTTAAAAGCTCTGTGTGCTGTCCCTTCTCTGCACTTATCGTAGTTGACATTTTCTTTCTGTTTCGGGGACTATTTGTTTAATATATGTATCTGCTGGAATCAAAACCCCCTGAGGGCCAGCATACCATGTCTCTTTTTGTTATGTTCCCAGATCCCAGACGAAGAAAAATGAAAAAACCGGACACTCAGTAAAAAAAACAGGAAGTTTGACTCACCCCCTGGGCGGTGGGAGAGAAGGAAGGTCCAAACCCAACTGTCTCTTTGAGTAGATGTTTGTGGAAAATAATCCCCATGTTACGCCACACAGACAATCACGACACATTTGTACAATGTAGTGTTTTCAGAGGAAGATAAATATAAACAGAGTGAAAATTAAGACTTTGTCCTTTTGTGTCAGCTGGCCTTGCTTCCAGCTGAAAATTTGCAACCTCACAGGTCCGTGGGGGATTTTCACTCCTCTGTTGGCCTCCATGGCACCATTTTATCCCGGTTTTTATCCTAGTTTACACCCTGCATGAGATCCTCTTTATCCATCGAGTCTGGGCCTCTTCCTCCTCCCAATAAATTATTGCAGAAATGTGTGTCTTAAGACTGTACTGTCCAGGCTCACTCTTCCTGTTTTCCTTGCATTTTATTTATGGCAGAAGCAGGATTCTTTGTCCTGCAGAATTGCCCACATTCTCTATTTTATTCATCGCCTCCCTCAGAGTGCCTTTGCCCGTGGGCCTTTGCCCCCAGTGTTCCCTGCCTGTAAACTGGTGTTCAGAGCTGGAGGCTCGATTGGATTCAAGGTCCACTTTTTGGCAGGTATAATTTCATAGGCAGGTCTATATATTTCCTACGGTTTCACGTCAGGAGGTTGATGGTGTCTGGCTGTTCCTTTTTGATGTTAAAAATGAATCAGTGGACTCAGATGGTGCCAGCTTGATCCATACGTGACAACGTTCTCATCGGCTTTTCACCCAGTGATTTTAGCACCGTTAACGATCATTACCCACCTTATCCAGCACATTAGGGGGTTCCTAATGGCAATTTTTTTTTTGAGACAGAGTCTCCCTCCATTGCCCAAGCTAGAGTGCTGTGGCATCATCTCAGCTCACAGCAACCTCAACCTCCCAGGCACAAGCGATCCTCCTGCCTCGGCCTCCAAGTATCGGGGACTACAGGTGCACCACAACGCCTGGCTAATTTTTTCTATTTTTAGTAGAGATGGGGTCTCACTTTTGTTCAGGCTGGTCTCAAACTCCTGACCTCAAGTGATCCTCCCCCATCGGCCTCCCAGAGTGCTGGGATTACACACATGAGCCACCATCGTACCTGGCCCAAATGGTGATATTCTAATTCTATTATTTTTTCCAAATTTATTAGCAAGATTTTTTTTGATACAGAAGATGTTTCCCTTTTCAGCTCTTTGGTTACACTTTGTATAAGAAAAGCAGAATAAATGCTTGATTTTTTTCCCCTTTATTTACCAGTTTTCAGAATAATCAGAGGCGACAGACTCTTCCAAAGGTAAAAAATGAGTTCAGTTGTGCTGTTTTGAGCATTATTCTGAATTTGTGGATTTATAGATGTGGGTGTGCTTCAAGCCACTAAAGTCCTTCCCTGGGAAGCTCAAATCGTCCCCTCCTTGGCCAGCGGGATCCTGGGCCCCTTTGCCACCACCCCAGTTGCCTTCAACAGCTCCCCTGCTGGGAGGACAGGATGTTCTCGGCGCCTCTGGTGTAGCTTCTGGCCCCAGTCTGCATCAGCTACTTCTCTAAGGAAGCCCGGCCCCTCATGCGTTCTTACTCACCTGCGGTTTCCATTTCCCCAGCCTGCGTCAGCGTCAGAAACGCCCCAGCGGGGCGCTCCTGTTTCGAACTTTCTCCTGCACACAGACCCGTGTACCTAACATGATGGGGCGCTGCCATCTCAGCACCCACAGTCCACACCGAATCTGACGCACTTGCACGTGAGCCCATCATCTGCACCCAGACCTGCTCTTTGTGATGTCCCCCCGCCCCCGGGCATCGGAACCTGGAGTGGGTCAGAGCAAGATGCTGTTACAGACGTGGCTTCCAGCCACCCCATGGTGAAAGGCCCCCGGTGAGCTCTGGCTAGACAACCTTTCCCCCCAGACAGCACGACCCTGGGCTTCGCAACGTTCCGAACTGTTGGAGGACGCTGAGACAGAGGCTTAGCATGTCCCTTAATTTGCATGCACCTGCGAGAAAGGAACTTTTAAGAAGTCGTGCGGTCTGAGTGGGCCGGAGTAGCAGACGGACGAGAAGATGGTTTCCTGAAGCATGAACCGATGTCTGCTCATGTTTGACACTGTCCCTGGAAGAAGACGCTGGTCTGTAAAAGCCCGGAGCCCCCTCTGGAAGAGCTGGCCGTGAGACATCAGAGACGTCCCCCAGCTGGAGTGGCAGTGGGCACAGAACGGGCAGCGGCACAGACGTCAACCTGCGGTGGGAGAGGTGCCGCCGTGGGAAGAGTGCAGAGGCTGTACGCGACAGAGCAGAGGGGTGACAACAGCCTCAACTGTCCGGGAGACCAGCTTCTGCCACCCAGACGACTCCAGGGCACAGCTGGGAGGAGGCTCCAGGAAAAGAGTGGACGTCCGGCGAGGCAATCACATGCCACATCAGAACACTGACATGGGGGAAAGGGGGTGAACCTGACTCCGGGGACCGACTGGGCACAAAAGCAACACCATCCTTCACTGCCCAAGCCCAACCCCTGCCTCGGCACCCCCGCTCCCCAGACGCCCCCGCCCCGACCAATGACCGACCCCTGCGATTCCGACTCTTCGATCTCTCTCACGGCTTCCCCTCCTCCATCACCGGGCGCCTCCTTCAGCTCATAATCCCTCCCCGGTGCCTGCGCTGCCTCCCGACTGCTCTTCCCCCTCCCCTCAAGCCCTCCTCTGTTGCAGACCACGCAAACATTTCTTTTAACGTTGTCCACCTAAGTATAAAAAGTAAAGATTTGCGCTCACTCCCAAATATATTCATGTTTACGTACAAATTGAAAATGCTCTACTGAACCAAAAATCAAGTCTATCTTAGAACGTGCACAAAACAGAAATTAAAGGAAAATTGAGAAAAATAACGAGATGTGCTAATACTTTCTTTCATTACCCTCAATTAATTGTCTTACCAATCTCACCTGAAACCAACCTGCAAAGTGACAAAGGGACTTTGGATCGTATGCGGTGTTGATGTTTTATTAAGACTGGACTAGATTTATTTAACCCTGAAAGTGAGTTTTAGGCATCTCAAAAGACTACATATTCTTAGGGCTGAAAGTGATAGAAAAATGATAAATTAAGGAATTTGATGGCAGAGACTGAAGATAAATAAATCCATTTTCTGGTTCTAGCTGTGTTAAATTCAGTCTATTTAATATACGCTTTGTCCACAGCTAAACTACATCTTTCTGGCTGGAGCCCAGGAGAAAACACAGAATTGGGTGGGTTAAAGAATCGTCAGGGGCTGCTTAGAGCCCGACCCTTCAAATCAAACATGGGTATCCGAGGAGCAGAAGCAAACAGCAACAGAGATACTTGTCCTGGTGCCGGGGACCGGGGTACACAACAGTGTCCCACCAGACTACAGCTGTTACACGGCAAAGATGACGCTGACGTTTCCCTAGTTCTCGCAAGATCAAAAACCAACGTAGCTGACCTCAAACCTGGCTTAAAAATAGGTCTGGCAGGCATAGTTTAAAACTTCTAAATGTTTTTCCTGTTTTCCCATCAAAGCAAATTAGCCTGCAAAATAGCATCTGGAGCGACCAAAAGTTAGAAAAATTGTCCTGCCGACTGCTTTGAATTCTTTGTCACCCCTGATTCCTTTTGCAACAGAGTGCGGTTCATTAGGGAGGTTGCTGACGTGGGGGAGTGACAACTTAAATGGCAAAACAGGATGTATCGCCACAGGGCCCCCCGCTTTGCTGCAATCTGCTAGAATTGATCGGTCTTGGGGTTTTTTTGTCGGCGGTGATGGTGGTTTTTTTTCCTCTCTTTCTTCCTTTTTTTTATTTGAGAGTCTCAGATGGGCAGACACTGAAACAGCTCATTTGCATGCAGCCCGGGCCAGGGTGAACTGAGGACACGCAGCTCCCTCTGACTTGGCAGGGGCAGGAAGTCGACTGCAAGAAGCTGCCACTTTTCAAGCCTGGCTGGCTTTTTTTCCCCTCTCTCTCTCTCTGTCATTCATTTTGGAAGCAAACATAAGTTTAATTTCAAACAGGACACAAAAACTTGGGAGGAGGAGAAAAATGAAGGCAACCAGACCATTCTTGTCCTCATTTTTATTTTTTTTTCTTATTTCATTAGAGATGCTGCCCACAGAGGCGGTTGAAAGGGACAGGGTGGAGGGTGGCTGGCACCCTCTCCAGACCCCAGGGGTGAATCCAAACCTTTGACTCTTTGTCATCCCATCTGAGAGTCCCTTGCTTCACGAGCACTTGTGCATGGAAGGCTGAGAGGTGTGAGCAGAATGAGTCGATGCTGAGAGTGAGTGGGGCAGGGGAGGTAGATGGATGGACGGATGAATAGATAGATGGATAGAGGGATGGATAGACAGATAGATAGAAGGATACATGGGTGAATGGATGCATGAACAAACAGAAAAATAGATAGATGGAGGGATGGATAGATACGAAGGAAGGAAAGAAGGAAGGAAGGAAGGAAGGAAGATGATAGATGGATGGATCGGAAGGTAGGAGAAGAGATGAACTGGCAGCAGCACAAGAAGAGCTGTTACTTCCGGGATCTGATGCTGAGCGACCTGCTGCTTATTAAGAATCCAGACGCACAGATTGTCCTGCTGGAGTTCTCCTCGGCCCCAGCAGCCTGGAGCCTGACACCAACCAGATGGGGCCAGGCTGGGCAGGAACAGGGTGCTGCCCTGTGAGGCTGGCCCAGAAGACATGGCTGTGAGAAGACTGCCAGCAGCTCCATGGCTGAGAGAGGTCCCCGTTTCCTACGCTGCCCCGGAGTGCTCTCTGCAGAGTCACAGAATCATGTTGCGATAAAGCCAGACGGCCATAGACAGACCACCTGGCCCAGCTCCCTGCCTCCAGATGTGTCTGCACGCAGCAGAAGGCCAGATGTGGGGATATATTTGGAAGCAACACACCTGCACGCACATACACACAATGCACATGCATACCATATGCACGTACACACACGAATATGCACATACAGGTGCACATGCACAGATGCATACGTGCATGTGAACAAATGCACACACATGCATGTACATGCACACATCTGTGATGGGTCCCACTCATCCTCATCCTGCTCTGGGCCTGCCTGCATCCCGGCCACAGACCAGGGCTGGGCCTGAAGCAGAGGGAGCAGAGAATGCCTCGGGCCAGCATGGCGGGGGGTGGGGGGCTTCCCCACCCTGTGTCTGTCCCAGGACGCCCTCAGCATGCAGCACCTCAGAGTCTGACACATCCCGCCCATGCCGGGCACTCCATCACCAAGCTCCGGGTGCCCTGCGCCGGCTCCAGCCTGCCCTGACACCAAGCTTTGAAGTCTGGGCTAACCCTAACCCTGAACTCCAAGGCCGTGGCAGCCTGTCCATCACCCTCCACATCTCAAGCCCCGCTGGTGCCTGCAGCCGAGCTCTGTCCCCATCTGGCTTCCACGACAGCCCTGAGCAGACACTGCTCCTCACTGCGCCAGCATAGATGGTGACAACCCCATCCTAGTACAAGTGTGCAGGTGGCAAATTCTCCCCAACTGCAATACCAATTTTTAGTAGCATTTACTCTTAGGAAGTTCTTACATATTCGGAAAAATCTGGAGTATTCCCAAACCAATTCCTCTCTGCTACCCATTTTGGGGCCAGCTGGAGCATGTGTGGGAAATGCAAACTATCTGTCAGCTCCAAAGGAGTCTCCTGCAACTGAAAGAGAGAGAGAGAGAGAGAGAGAGAGAGAGAAGGAATTCCCCTTAAACATATGCACATGATACCGTAACTGACATTTCTATAACCATTGCAACGTGAGACCAGCATTGCATCTTGCTTAAAGACAAGAAGGCTTGTGTCTGGGTGTCCGTTCACTCTCCCGCCTGCTACCAGAAAGCCTCAGTCGAACCACTTGAAGAAAAGGGGGTGGGGTGGTTACTACACAAGTGCAAAGAGACTGGAATGCAAAAAGCCTTCATATTTCAAGGTAGGCTGTGGGCCCAGCTACTCTGAACCTCCTCTCCCAGCATCACGGTTTGCCCTTTCTCCCTTCTGCATGCTCAGCTTCCCCAAGCAGAGAGGGTTTCACAGGACTGATTTACTAAGACCTGATGCTCAGCGTCCACTTGGGCCCAAGTCCTGACCCTCCCCCTGTCACTGAGGGGGCCAGGTGCCTGCATTTTGCAGCTGGGAGAATCGGGGTCTATGCGACCACCAGGCCTGCCCTGTGCACGTGATTTTCCCACATTTTATGCTATTTTAAATTGACAGACCATAATTGCATTGCATTTATGGAGCACCATGTGGTGTTTTGATAAATGCATACAATGTGGAGTGATTAAATCAAGCTAATTAACACATCCATCATCTCACTTACTAGACATTTTTTTTGTGGCGATACATTAGAAATTTACTTTCTCAGTTGTTCTGAAATACACTGCACATTATATATGGCTGTCGCTGACGAGTTGGAGCAGGGCTAAAGCTCAGCACATGCCAGCAAGACAGGGCTCATCCTCGGGAGACGACAGCCCGGCTTCTCCCATCACTGCAGACGCGCTTTTTTGCACCACGCTGGCCACCTCCAACCCGTCCCAGACACTCGATGCTGTGTAACTGAAGCACATCGCTTGGGCTGCTGTTTGTCCCCTAACATGATATGTGGTTCACACGCCTGTTTTTATCACCAGACTCAAAACTAGCTCCAGGTGGGAAGCAAGTGTGATCGATTTCGTTCATGCTGTTAGCACGCAGGTTTTTAAAATTTGACTGAAATGATTTGGTGGCTGGGTTTGAACAGGTCTCTTGAAATCTTACCATTTATGAACATATTCTGTTTCTAAAAACAGTCTCACATCAACTTGATCTCTCATGCGTTAGATAATTGTCGAACCCTTTAAACTGTTATCTGGCCATATTGCAATTGGAGCAGACATACGAGGCACCAGCTATGCCAACCAGCGCATGGTTTGAACGATCCCATTTCTGTCTGCATTTGGGAATGTTTTATCAGCATTCAGACTGTGTGCATAAGGTATTTAAATGCCTATGTATGTGTGGGTATGTCAGTGTGTATAAGAACTTCCATTTGTTGAGTGCTTACATCTTGTAAACCCAGAGCGCTGGGCTCTTATACTATGCTAAGGGTTTTATATATATATTATTTAATTTTTATGCAATCCTGCAGTGTAAGCATTTTAAACCCAGGTTTATGGAAAGGAAACTTGATTTTTAGAAAGATGGAATAACCCCCTCAACGCTTCACAGCAAATGAACGGTGGCACTTATTTTGTGTCCGTCGTGGGTCAGCTGAGGTTCCGCTCCACATCCGGAACCAAATGCGCAGCAGCCTGTAGCTGGAGCACTGCTGATCCGAAGACAGAAAGGACGGCGGAGACCGTGAAAACGGCAACAACTTCATAGCCGAAGTCAGTCCCAGCTACTGCGTTGAACGTCAAACGGTGCAGAATTCTCTTCCGCTGGAAGAAACCAATTATTCTAACCTAGCAGGAACACGTTTGGTCTTCAGTCCACAAATTCACAGCACTCTGCTATTCCCGCCAGAACACCATGAAAATTACTTTTTTTTTTTTTAATTTAAAAAGGCAACATTGAATCTAAGAACTTTGAACTCCAGAGTAAGCATCTTTCTTTTTTTGAGGTGTAGGAAATGAGGCCCTTTTAATAAACACAACCACAAGAATATAATAAAAGTAATTTTCCAAAATTCAAATGCAGACTCTTCTACCCATGCGTATATTTCCTGGGGAACAGTCATCAATTCAAAGACAGATACATTTTCGCCACTAAGTGTTGACTCTGTATTCTCACTAGAACTCTCTAACTTGGGGTGCTTTCTGGGCCTTGTGGCTCGAGGTTCAGCAACACTCTTTGGAGTTATTGGTTCGATGGGGCTGCCTCCTCCTCACTCTTTAGCTACTTGGTGATCACCCGGCATCTCCCCCAGCTGTCTGTAGTTCCCCCTACGGTTAGCGCTCATCTGCCCGAGAGCTTCATTCAGTTTTCCTGGAACCTACTCTACCCTGCTTGTTTGAAGTTCCCATCGCTTTCTCATGTGGATCGAGCTTCATTTAAACAGCTTCAGAAACCCTGAGTTTGACAGCAAGACTTTATCTTAGAGGCAAATTTTGCATATTTTTATACCCTAATTATGTACAATTTGAGCAAGATCTGCAGAAAACCCATAGTAATTACTATTGCTATTCCGACAGCAGCCAACCAGGCCCTGTCTGGCCCCGTGCAAACTTTGCTTGTATGGTGCTGGCAGCAGTTGCCACATTAGTGGCCTGATGCTCTTAGACCTGCCCACCCCGTGTGCAGAGTGACCACGTCACTCACATCTGGTGCTCAGGGGGAGGGGGCGTCCTTGGGAAGTAGGATTCCCATTCACCGTGTCCGATAATCCGTGGCTGGATGTGCAGCCCAACTCTGCCAGAGACGAGCTTGGGAAAATTATTTAACTCTCCTCTCCTGCATGAAAAATGGCACTAACGATACCGTGTACTTCATAAGGTTGCTATAAATACCCACATTCAAACAAGATTCCACTCAATCAGTAAATCATGTGACCTCTAACCAACCAGGAAATGCAAGTGGCACGAAAACAGGAACTTTGTTTTGTTCACTGCTAGGTCCCAGGCCCAGGGCAGTGCTTGGCCAATATTTTTTGAACAAGAGTGTGAATGAACTTGAGACCTGGGGTCCAAGTGTTTGGCTAGGTGCTAACTCCTCTTTTCTTCCTGGTCTGATGGTAGGAGGGCAGGGACTGTGTCTATCTGGTACATCTCTGTATTCCCAGAAATTATTCCGGTGCCTGGCACAGAGAATGCACCCAATAAATATTTGTCAAACAAATGGGTAAACAAAGACAATGTGCCTAGTACATTTCCTTGTACAAAACAACCACACAATGAATGTTAGCTATGCACACTACAGGGGCCGTGGGGGCCCCCGACCACAGGCAGCTATGTTGATTTCGATTAACTAAAATTAAACAACATTTCAAAATTCCATGTCTCAGTTGCTCTAGTCCCACTGCACGTACTCAGCAGCCACCGTGGTCGGTGACGACCGTTTCGGACGGCATACACGTAGATGAAAAATCCACCGCTACGTAAACGTTCACTTTGATGGAAAGCATCGCGCTACCACGGCTTCCCCTGATACTATTCCTTGAGCCTATCAGCCCGAGGTGCTTCACCAGTATCTCAAAACACACCTGGGAAGAGTGTGATGGTTCACTTTATGTGTCAACTTGGCAGGGCCACAGATGCCAGATACGTGGCTAAACTTTACTCTGGGGGTGTCTCTGGGTGAGATGAACGTTGGAATCGGCAGACTCAGTACAGCAGACCCCCTCCCTGGGGCGGCAGGGGGGGGCTCAGCCAATCAGCTGAGGCCAGAATGGAACAAAAGGCTGAGTGAGGGAGAAGTTGTCCCAGCCTGACCGTCTCCACGCAGACTCGGACCGAGCTCACACGCCCGGCCCTCCCGGGCCTCCAGCAGCTGACTGCAGACCTCGGGGTTTCCCAGGCTCCTGACCACATACGCCAAGTCCTTACTGAATAGATTTAGTCTCTCTCTCCCCCCACATACGTATAATGTCTGACTAGTCCTGTTTTTCCGGAAAACCCTAATGCAGAGAGATTAGAGACTCTTCCTTCTGCACCGATGAGAAAGCTGTGACTGAAAGAAACGAGCCTTTTCTTGGGTCTTGCACAAGCCAAGTTTCCAGATTCAGGCTCCAATTCCCAGCCGGGCAAAGGCTGGAGGGGCTGCCTACACTTGGCCGGCGTCCCCCTCCAGCCCGAGCCCGGGGCGCCGCAGACCCGCGGGGCTTTGTTGCCTGCGGTCGCTTCCCTGCTCTCGGCTCCAGGAATCTGACAGGCCCGACCTGCCCGCAGAGCTCGGGGAAGAGGGGCTCTGCCTTCCCGTGAACCTCGGCGTCCGCGAGGCGTGGCTCCCTCGAGGGGTCTGGCTCCTCGTGGGGGGTTTTCAAGGACAAGGTCAGAGATTAATCTCCGTTGGCTGTGCCAGCCGAGCACAGAGAGACCATAATTGCAACAAAAAAAGAGCCAAGTAAAATGTGCAGGTCCAAACTTTCCATGCCTCACACCCAGTAACCTGTTTAAGACCAAGGAATCAAACGAGGTCAAGGATGTTACTTCGTTCAGCTGAGGTGACTCCACAGGACTTTCTGCTCCGTGGAGGGCACCTGCCCATGCAGAGGTGCCCGGGAGACCACTTGGCTGCCCGACCGCGCCGGTTCTGCGTGAAGCTGGCCTGCAGTTACACAGGCTCAGCGTGAGCTGCCTGGCTTTGGGATTTACAATCCTGAATGAGTAACTCAACATCCCTGGCCCTCGGGATCCCTATTTGTAAAAGAACTGTAACAATATCTAATTCATGCCATCATTGCAAAAATTGCAAAAATTTAAATGAGATCTCAGGTTTCGGAGGTTCTCAATCTTGGCACGACATCTTATAAAATCAAAAAGCATTGTCCAGATGTTCACCATTGTTAACATGCAATGATTTTAAAGCAACCTCAGACATACTTCCAAACACTGACTGGTTCCATCCATATTTGCAAGAGAACAATGGGAGTGTTTAATGACTGCTACGTTGCAGGCTTGAAGTCCTGACTGTTCACGTCTTCAACAAAGGGTGAGCACACGTCGACCTTTGATAGAGGAGGCAGATCCAGTGGTCCCGGCACACAGGTGTCGGGGGAGGGCCAGCAGCCACACGCACCCATCTCTCTCTCATCTCAGACTGTGTAGCCCGCCGGACTGTGTCCCCTGGAGATGTTCCAGAACCTTCCTCTAAAAGCTAGGTGATGCAGGGGGAAGAGGAAGACTGAGGTGCTGGACATGGGAGTGATGGAGAAGGGGCCTCAGCTCAAAGGTTTGGGAAGAGGCGAGATGATCCAATTAACTCACACTCACGCGGGTTTTAAGGGTCGTTAGCAACAGCACGAGTATCTCTCCTCCAGAACAGAGCTTGGGGCAGGGGACGGTTTCAGTCACATCCACCAAAGGGAATGTGAGGTTCATAGACTTCTCACACCTGGAAGCCACCAAGTGACACCTCCAGCAGGGGCAGTGCTGACTGACTCGGCAGGTAAGAAACTGCAGAAGCGACGGCAGAAGGAAACAGGGTTCGGCTCCCTGGTTTCGATGCCGTGGCGACTCCATGTGCAGGAACAGAGGAACGAGGAGACGGGCACAGTGCCCATCGTAGGCCCCCGGAGCTGCCCCGTCCCGCCTGCAGCCGCCGTCCAGGAGCAGGGACCTGGGAGAGCCCCGGGACATTTAGGTGCTGAATTTCCTGGTGATTTTCCGTGGCGTCAGGGAGCCCAGATATGAACAACCACCAACTGTAAGACCCTTAAAGAAAAAGTTGAAAGTGAAACTGAGATCTTCCCCGTGTTTTACCGGCCTCTCCAGAGAAAAGGGGAGATTAACATTTATGCCACTGGCCCTGAAAGCTCTCAGCACAAGTAGGTTCTGAACAGATGTTTTCAAATTCCAGATTATCTAACAACCGGTGGTTAATAACTGAACGAAGTGTTCACTTCCATCTTTCACACGTGAACACGCACAGCCTCCAACACGCAGCGCGCTCCAACAAAACCCCGGCCGCAAACCAGAGAGAATTTTACCAAATTATGCCACCTTTATCTCTCAATTGCTCCGGAAAAGGGTTTTTCCATCGGGATTTTTCCATCTCTCATACTTTTCACGCAGAGGTCGTTGGTTTTAGCCAAGCGCGCCGGAGGAGAACGGGCAAGTGTGAACAGAGCCCGTGAAACGTTCCCCGGCGTGAAGGTCTTTGTTTGGCCGGTTGGCAGGACGGACACCAGGCACCACATGCTTGGAGAAAAGCCTCTCTCACCGAGAGAGTGCATTCAAGGAGAAAATCGAGCTTGAATTGCCATTGCTGAGGCAGACTTTGAAAGACAGATGGAAGAAGTGGGTTCCATGGGAAAGAGAAGAGGGAAAGAAAAGAGCTGGTAAAACTGCCAAAGCCAAGCCAGCCTCGGAGGCGAGTTCTTTCAGAACTGCCAGGAACCTTGGGAACCGTACGCTATCCTCTCCCCGGAGGAGACCCAGGGCAAAATGACAGTTCAATGACTGGAAATGCTTTCTCCAAGGCCAGAGCTCCAGGCAGAAACACGAAAAGACTTCGAGAAAGCCGTTCTCTTCTTTAGAGACGCAATCGTGCAGTCAGTAAAAGACACATAAAAATCCTAAGCCGAGCGGTTCTCTACCTAGACCTCTAGAAGGTTCATGAGTGAGCTCCAGGACGTCTGTGAATGCCCCTGAGTTTATGCTGAAGCCGAGTTTGGGCCAAGTTCAGAAGAAGGGTTCTGTGCCGCTTTGGTCATGTTTAGAAGACACTTTCACTTCCTA
Organism: Eulemur rufifrons; assembly: GCF_041146395.1. Classification (NCBI taxonomy): domain Eukaryota; kingdom Metazoa; phylum Chordata; class Mammalia; order Primates; family Lemuridae; genus Eulemur; species Eulemur rufifrons. The sequence goes on along the minus strand of NC_091007.1, from coordinate 1,900,460 downwards.
GACATCGTCCTGTGCGTAGGTGCCATCCTTCGCCAGTGGAGACATAGTTGGCCACGCCAAGTACTTTTTGAGACATCTAATTTTTTTGATGTTCTCAGGTACTTGGGATAGGTTAAAAGTAGATGCAGTCAAGTAACATATTTCCCGAATATCTTTTTGTTAAACTTCATATGAAATGCTGTCTTTTGGAAACGGGGTGGCTACCCGGCCTCTTCGGGCGGGACACGTTGCCCTTGTGCTCGGGTTTGAGGGAAGAGTGAGAAGAAGTGAGTGCCGGCGGGCTCCGTGCCAACGTGCTCGCAGCGAGGCCAGAGGGGCCAGCGCCTCCCAGGTCTGCGTTTCCTCTCGCTTTGCTGTGCATGCGGTGTCTGTCATCGGCAGTGTGACAACATCTAGTCTTTCTAGACGTCAAAGAGGCTGCCAATGGGTAAGCAATTCCGTACAGTTTGTGTTAAGACTCACAGGAAAGACCATCTTCTGAAGACGACTCGTGGACGTGGTTGACATGTGTACAGGTGCCCGCTGGGCTGACAGTCGTGAGCGGGGGAAGGGCTCGAGGCCAGAAGGTTCCCATCTAGAAGGTACTTTCAGGACGTAGCTCTTGTAGCGTGTGTGCAGTTCACAAAGTGCCACTGTGTGTACAGTGGACAAAATTCAGTCCTTTATCCGAAACACCTCATCTTTCTGAATATCTAGACGTGCACAACTTACGTTAGAAGTAGAGAAGGTAAAACGACGCACTTTAGGGTTTTGTTTTTCTGTTAACTCACAGGTATGATTATTTTTGGAGAATAGGATTGTTCAGCCTGATCTTTCCGGGGCAGGGGTGCAGCGGGAGGGGCTCTATGTCCACAGGTTGTTGGACAAATCCAGGTTGTCCGGCCGTGGCGCTGCAGGCGCACTCCCTCCGGGAGGGCAGGCGGGAGCCAGGATTTAGGGCATTTGAATCCAACATTTCAAAAGAAGCACAGCTTCTGGCGGTGACAAGACCCAGCATGAGACGGCGGGCGCCGGCGGCTGAGGTTTGGGGACGGCGAGGGTCCCTGCAGGAAAGAAGGTGAAAAAAAGAAAAGGAAAAGCTTGAGAAGCAGGATGTCGAATCACACACACAATTTCTGGACGATTGTTTATTTATTTAAAAGGGGATGAGATCAGAAGTAAGGGTGGAAAGGAAAGCTGAGAACGTAAAAAACAGGCAGAGAGAGCACGGACAAGGAAGGCACTGGGGACGCACACGGGCTGGGGGAGGGATAAAGGCGTCAGCCCCAAAGGCGCACGTGGCTTCGCAAGAGGAACAGAGACGACAGAAAGGCTGGAATCGCAGCTGGGAGCAGAGTGGACACACTCCGCAGTCCCTGGGCCTGAGAAGTGACAGGGAAACGTCTGCGCTGAGGAGGCCACCAGCACAGAGGGAAGGCTTCGGGGAGACGGGTAAAGGTCAGACTTGTGTCTGCATGTGCAGAACAACCTCTATCCTGTCCCCTCCTGATGACTTGGGGGACTGACGTCCACTCGGGCGTGAGACTGGCTTAGATGTCATCCCATTTCCATGGCAAGGATTGGTCCAGAAAGGACATGGGACCCGAAGCTGCCACTTAGGCAAGGGCAGGGGTTTGCGGAAGCCCCTGGCACAGTGGTGTCCCACTCTGAAGGCCACAGGAAGCCGGCCTCTCTCTCCCCCATCAAGTGTGACCCAGGGAACACGCAGCTCCGATGGCTGCTGGGGGCTGTTCCAGAACCGCAACCAGAGCCAGCCTTGGGCTGAAATCAACCCTGCCCCGGGCAGGACGAAGAAGACAGCAGCCGCTTCTTCCCGACATCTTCCATGTCATGCTGAGGGTCAGCCGACCACTGGATTTTCTGTTCTGACGCTAATACGTTTCCTCCTTTTTAAAAAACCAGATGGAGCCAAAAGCGTTCCAGCATGCCTATGAACTTCCCGAGAACTAGAGCTTCACAGTTGCCGTTGATTTAACGCAGCCTGTGTCTCACAGACGATGGATTCTTCACGCAGGTTTATTGACCTGAACAGAAATGGTCCCTCTACAGAGTGTTTTGTTGTTGTTTATTTCTGGAAGAGAAAGAAGATCCAATCAAGTGGCAGAAATATGGAGAGATTGTAGCATGTATCAGGGAGAAAGAAAATACATAAAGGGAGATAGTTTATCAGGAATCATCAGAAAAGAAACACTTTGTCCACTGTGTTTATTGCTGTCACTGCAGCATCTAGAATGTATGCAGAGCTCAAAAAATATCTGTTGAAAGGCCTTTCTGCCGTGAGGACTGGCCACGCGTTGGTGAAGCGTCAGGCATTGGGCTAGACACCGAGTTAGGGCACAGGGAAATGCAGGTCTCACATGGCAAAAAGTCCGGCTTCAGACCAGCCTGCCAGGGTGACCCATGAAGCTCACGGAACAGCCTGGAAAATCTTACTTCACCTCCCGAGCGTGGCCAGTCCTGCTCATGTTTGTGCATGACACATCCTCATTTTCTCCGCAGAGACGGACAGAGCCTGTGCCGGGCGGGAGTTCGCAGCCCCGAGGACGGATTGCCTGCTGGGAATAATATTTTCCCCCTTTTCCCAAACTGTCAGGGGCCTCCCACACGACTCCCGCAGGCCCTTGATCTGTGAGGCTCCTGGGATTCTTCCACAGTGGAGCAAATGACATCAATCACGAAAAAGCCACAGCTGACAGATCTCCGTGGTCAGGCGTAAGCACAGAACGAGCGTCTCTGTTTCAAGTCACAACACGGCCGTGGAGCTTGGCGGGGTGGGGCGGCCTCGGGCCTGCTCTGGGAATCAGAGTTGACACTCTCCTGCCCAGGGACGGAGAGCTCGTGTCCTCCGGACTTTCCGTCCACGTCTGAGCCTCCGAGAGACAAAACCATTAGGCAATCGGGTTGCTCTCGAAACTCAAGCCATCACGGGGCACCTGCCAACCAAAGCAAGCTGGTGCTGTGCCCTCCAAACGCCCCGCTCTGGCAGTAGTTGTGCTCGTCAGAGGGGCCAGTTGGGGCACTGCAGGGTGCGTCTGCCCCCAGGGTCGGGCAGAGAAGGGGCACGTGGCCCGGTGGGTGCATGGAGGAACCTGTCCCCACCCCTCCCCGGAGACAGGAGCACACCGAAGGTTCAGAGAGACACACCCCGGTTCGTGGCAGTTATCTCCTGGGAACTAGATTTAGGACGAGGGGACACAGTGCAGTGAGACGGGACTTGCACATTTCCCCTTTATACACGTGTGTTATCACGAGCGCATGCTGCTTCTGCGACAGTGATTTGTCTCCAAAGCTCACCCCGAGAATCACTGAGCTGCTTCCCAAAGACTCTACATTGATCACACCACACTTAAAAGTCACGGTGCCCTGAGGACAGGCAGCCTTTGCACACCGTCTCCCCCTCGGGGGTGCGGCACCAGCAGGTCTCAGCTGCAGCTTCAGCTGGGGGTGGCTTCCTCGACCACCCCCACCCGCAGCCTCAGCGCCCCGTGATGACACGCTTCCCGTGAGCACTCTGCAGTTTTGCACCTGCTGCCACCACCCCTGACGGACGAAGGTGAGACGGAAACGAGTAGTGAGGGATTGGGGCGTCTCATCTGCTGGCTCCCAGACTGCGCAATCTTGAAGCCCCTTTTCCGGCTACCCAGCCCCACCCGGCCGCCTTCCCCCCGCGGCTTGTCCAAGGACGGACACCAGGAGCCGCTCCCTGCGAGCACCAACTCCCCTGTGCGGACGGGACGACCCCTGCCCCTCCCTCGCCCGGGCTGAGCTGGACGATCTGGAACGAAACCTGAAAATTGCCTACACTTTTCCCTCATCCTTTAGCCTAAGACGCCAGCTTCTCTAGATGTCCACGCCCGCTCTCCTACTTCTCTGGAGCCAAATACAGAAATTTCCGTGGACACCCAAGGGTCCTGGGAAAGTAAGTGTGTTGCCTTCTCCTCACGAAGGCTCGCTAGAACCTGCCGGCCTGTGCACGGCCGCTCTCCACTGCCCTCACCGTCGTCCTGCCCGGGTGGCAGCCCTCCTACCCCACTAGCATTGTATCTTCTAGAAAGCATCAACAGTGCGTCCCCCATACGAGCATAAAGTACAGGGGACAGTCGAGCCCCAGGGTTCTCCAGGTGGGGCCCATGGGTTTTGGGGCATCCACGAATGCCCTGAGCTTGTGTGCAGAACTTTGGGCTGCAGGCAAAGGAGCCATCATTTGAGATAGATTCTCTGCAGCGTCTGTGTGACAGGTGGGTTGTGCAGGAAGCAGATGAGACAGAGTTCAGAGTGCAAACAGTGGATTAGGGGGTAACACCTTCGGAAGGAGACTGGGCGAGGAGAGCCGCCCAGGACACAACACGGAAAAGGTGTCTCCTAGCCTCCCAGGGCTGCAGAGCAAAGGTTGCCCACACCTAGGATATAGAAGGCTGGGAAAAAGTGTTGCTTCCACCCTGCAATAAAAAACTTGAATGAACTTTAAAATCATAACTTTTCCTGAACACAGGACGTCCCGTGTTGGGCAGAAACACAAAGATGCTCGCACCCCTCCCTTCCCGAGTCGCTGGCCATGGGTGGGGACGGTGAGCAAGGCAGGCCCCCGGCTACCTCCTCCCGGCTCAGTCACTGGCCGAGGTCTCCCTGGGAGAGTGTGACCTCAGCTCAAACCCGAGGCACATCCTGAAGGAGCTAGTAGAGGTTTTCAGCCAACCAACTTGTTTTGTCACGCGACTCCGAACATTACATAATTTAACACTGACAGATTGTGTCTTCCCGGAATTTTCCATTTAACCTTTTTGAACCAAGGTTGACCACAGGTTACGGAAACAACAAAAAGCAAAACCACAGATAAGGGGGATGACTGGAACTGCACTGTGAGAATGTTCATTAAGCACCGTTTATAGTAGTGAAAGATCACAAACAATGTAAGTGACAATCAATGGAGAATCGATTAAATACATTATGGTGCAGCCAAACAGTTGAACAGAATACTATGCAGTCATGAAAAAGAAAAATTCTACTCTACTTGTGCCTATTATGGAATATTCTTCATAATATATCAAGCAAAAAGCAAAACAAAAAAGCAAGACATGGAGCAGGATGTGTAGTAAGCTACAGTAATATGCAAAAAGGCAGACAGTATTTTGTAGCTGTTGTGTGTGCACAAAGTATCCCTGAAGAGATACATAAAAACCTAGTAAGGTGGTTGTTTCTGGAAAGAAATTGAGTGGCTAGGAGAGACAGACATTGGAGAAAGGCTTATTCTATATTATAAAACCCATTTCTACATTTTCAATTTTTTAATATATGCTTATGTTAGTGGTTCAAAAATGATTATATAATATATTTTTAATAAAAACTGGAATTTCAAACCCTCTGATGGATCTCTATGTTGCTAGGGATGGAACGTTAGAATGGATGGCTTTCTGTTTAGGATAACCCCTTTGCGGGCTGTTTTGACTGAGAAAAGTAAAATCCTCTGATCGTGGTCTAGGAGGAATAATGGCTCTGCATAACAAAGCAACATGGATTTTTATTTTTCAAGTGAGAATTTCACATTTTCTCGGGGAGGATGAAAAGGAGAGGCTTATAGAGCTCTTGAACTGAGAAAAAATTAAGAGTTTGTGGTCATGCAATCAGGCCATGATGGTATCTAAGTAGACAGACTGCCAGTTAACCATCGCTACGGCATATTGGAGCTGCCGAATAGTCAACTTTTTACATTGTTTTGTTTTGTTTTTGACAGGAAATGGAAGAAAGGAGGGGATATGACGGCATCTACTCGGTCACCACACAAGAGAAGTAATATTCAGTTTTAAGCTTTTTCTTTTTCTGTTTTCTACTATAATCCATTCTCCCACGCCCACACTCTCAGTAAAAGTCCAGTATACATAAACAGATTTGTACTAATGGTCCTTCATGGAATGAAAGAGAAAGAAACTGGTGTTGACTCTCCTCTTAGAGGATCAAACACATCAAATGTATTGTCACCAGCAGGAGAACAGCCACCCGGTGTGACACAACATGAAGAACACAGTATCACCCATTCTTGCCGAAAACATTTAACCTGGATCTAATCGGTTTACAGAAAATACTGGGGATAAAGAAACAAGTTAGGCTGAGGCAGGAGGATTGCTTGAGCCCAGGAGTTTGAGGTTGCTGTGAGCTAGGCTGATGCCACGGCACTCTAGCCTGGGCAACAGAGCGAGACTCTGTCTCAAAAAAAAAAAAAAAGAAAGAAAGAAACAAGTTACATGACAGCTCCAGGAATGATCGGACTGATCTAGAATGTGGGATATTCTATAGGACAACTGGCCTGGCATCCTCAAAAGATTCCTGTGACAGGAAAAAATAGTGGGGAGACGATTTTGGCATAAGACAGATTAAAGAGACACAAAAACACACTGCAAGGTACAAACCTTGATTGGATCCTGGTTTGAAAAATATATGAAGACATTCTGGGGGTGAAAGAAGAAATATGAGTATGGGCTGATCTTAGAAAATACTGAAGAACGGTTGATTGCTTTGAATGAGACAATGGTTTCGCGGTTATGTAGGATACCGTCAATAGTTTTAGATACACGTAAAGTATTTAGGAGAGAAGTATCATGTGTGGACAAAGCAGATATGGCAAAATATTAACAATTATTAATATTAAGTTTGAGGTGGTTATATTATTCTTTTAACTTTGTAGTGTGTTTGAAATTTTCCACAATGAATAGCTGGGGATCGGAGACCAGGCTTTGAAGGGCAAGAATTTAGTGCAAGTGGCTGCAGAAGAAGCTAAGTAGAATCTCCAGAATGTCCCACACACTCTGGGGTGAGCCCTTGAGCCATTGTTTGAGGATTTTTCAAATGGTGCCCCATGAAAGACTCTATTCAACTAATATTTTATTAAGCACCTACTATGTGTGCAGTACTCTGTTAGAACCTGAGTATACAGAGGTAAATGAAGAGGCTTTCACCGAGCCCTGATGAAGCTACAGTCTGGGGACATCGGGGTGCGGGCACACTCCCTGACGGCTGTCACTGCTGGGCACCAGCAGCCCACCGCGTCCCTCTCTGTTCAGGAGCCTGAGTGGGTGCAGGCAGTGGGAGTCACGGTGGAAGTCAATCAGCCAGAGCAACGCCCTTTCCCACTGTCGGGTCTAGGGGTGGGCAGGGGAGCTGGGTGGCTAATGCGACCTAAGAGAAAGGCTGCTGGGAGCGGCTGCGTAGGCTTTTCCTCCTAACAGCAGAGGGAACCACGTGAGGGTCAGCCCTTGCCCTCGGCCCTCTGCTTCCTGCCTGGGCTCTGCCGTGCGGGGCCGCACTGCTTTGAGCTGCGGCATCTGTGGTCACCTGGGACAGGTACAGATGCAGACTTCCTTGTGGCGGGACCCAACCCAGGAGACCCCTCGCTCCAGGGCAGGCTTCTCGTTACGGGACAGCTACAAAGCCCTGCGAACCCTTCCCGCCAGGCAGCTTATCAGTCCTGCCCTTCGACCCCGCAATTCCACTTCCAGACATTAGGGACATGGCGAAGCATTTGCTCAGTGAGTCATCTGTGATTATAAACGGCATAGGTGTTGTTCTTAACAGGAAAGACAAAACCAACTGAAATATCCACCAATAGCAGGTGGGTTGAATAAATCCTAATGCAATCATGTCGAGCAATAAGAGTCAGCTATTAAATGCGGGACTGTCGGGAGCGGGTGAGACCGTGGGAAGATGCTGGTGAGACATTGTTAGGTGGGGAAAAACTCAGGTCACAAGACAGGACGTGTGCTTTGGTTCCTTTGTGTATAGCACACGCCTACGCACAGGAAGACAGAGACAAAGGAAAGGTCTGTACCAAAGTCCTAATGGAGATTATCCACGGGTGATGGGATTATGGCATTTTTAAAAAATTTATCTCCACTTACTTGCGTTCTCTGATTCTTCTGCAATGTACATTTGCATCTTCCCTGGCATTTCCATCCCCTGGAATAGCGCTGGCACACAGTAGGTGCTCACCTCCCCGGGGCTAATGGGACAGGGCATCGCGGGAGGTGACTTGGTCTTTGTGCTTTTAGATTATTCCCAGCGCCCTGGATGGGCTGGGCGGCGGGGACGCTCCACTCACAGACGACCTGACCTCGTCCTAAACTTTAGTTCTCAGAAAACAACGTCCATGACTCACCCAGAGCGTCATGCTACGCCGTGCAATTTCTAGAAATCTGGGTCACATGTTCCCCCACCCCCTGACCCCAGCCCACACCTGTCCCTGCCCCCGCCCCCGCTGGGGTGTGTGTCGGGGTGCACAAGGCAGCAGCCGGGGAAGGACCTGCGGGGGGGCGGAGTTAGCTACCGAGCTGATGGGACAGAAAAAAAGTTGCATAAAAACAGTCTCCAGGCCGGGCGCAGTGGCTCATGCCTGTAATCCTAGCACTCTGGGAGGCTGAGGCGGGAGGATCGCTCGAGGTCAGGAGTTCGAGACCAGCCTGAGCAAGAGCAAGACCCCGTCTCTACTAAAAATAGAAAGAAATTATCTGGGCAACTAAAATATATATAGAAAAAAAAAATTAGCCGGGCATGGTGGCTCATGCCTGTAGTCCCAGCTACTTGGGAGGCTGAGGCAGTAGGATCGCTTAAGCCCAGGAGTTTGAGGTTGCTGTGAGCTAGGCTGAAGCCACGGCACTCACTCTAGCCCGGGCAACAAAGCGAGACTCTGTCTCAAAAACAACAACAACAACAACAACAACAACAACAACAACAAAAACAACAGTCTCCAAGCCAAACCCAATCTAATGGCTACCGAGAGCCACGCCATTCTTCCTTCATTCCAGGCGTGATGATTTTGCACCCACTGTGTGGCTGGGATCAGGCCGGGAACTGAGGATATTGAGGTGAGCCAGCTATGACCCCGGCTCTCCATTAGCTCATCGCCTACAACCTGACAGAGACGTGCAAGTCGGCAATCAGAACTCAGTGCTGCCAACACAAGGATACACCCGCTAGCACCTGTACGAACAGTGAAGGCAAAACAGAGGGGTGATTGATGATGTGGGTGAGACTGAATCGGAAAGTCTCACAGAGGAGGTGATGTGTGAGCCGAGTCTCAAGGCAGGAGCAGGAGTCCGCAAGGGGAACAGCATCGTGCTCGGGGAAACTGCTGTGGCCAGAGACGGCCTGTCCCACTGCGGGGTACCCGGACTGTTTGCCACCTGGGGCAGGCCATTTGTAACAGCCTCCCCTCCATAAACTTATTTTTTTGTGATAATCACAAAATTCAATGCCTAATAATAACGGCCAGAGTAAACATGCAGAACATGGCACTTTCCTGTTATTAAACTCTGTGTATATAATCATGCAGTTCTAAAAATAACTGGTAAATTTTAATAAAATCAAAGCATTTGCTCACTGCTGAAGGGTAAAATAAAATCAAAGCACTTGCAAAAGGTCCCATGCAGGCAACTACTAAATCAAACCACAGACATTTAATGTCTCGATTTGTCCTTTGGTTTCAGAACAAACAATAATTAAGAAGCAGCTTTCATCGGAGAGATACGATCGAATTCCGTAAAATATTTCACATGCGAGCTAAGGTTGGCTCTTGCCAAACGAAAATATTCGTCCTTGCAGTTCACACAGTTTCACCGGTTCAAATGTTAAACACGCATTTAAAAATTCCAAGCGGTCACATAGGATGACGAAGCGGAATAACCCAAGCTCTGTTTCTCGGCATTTCCACTCTGGCTATTGTTGCTTGTTTGCATCTGGTGTCTAAACATAGAAATGTGTAGCACTAGCTGGGTCCCAAGGAAGCTGGGATTCCGAACTGTTAATGTTACAAACTTACCCTTGAAACTAAGCATAGAGCTAAGTTCACGTGTGTCGGACGCTGACGTAGAATTGGGAGTTCTCCAAATTAACTTCCACGTATAAAACAATATTTATGTACAAACAAGCAGTAAACATCTGCTAATGTGAAACCTCCGTATATCATTAGAACTCAGCCTCCACCACAGCAGTTGTTTAGAACTGGTACCAACAGAAGATTTTTGTTTTTCTGGAAGGTGTATTTAATCACCAACATTGTTCAGAACGGCCAGCACGTGGTGATGACAGAAAGTAGACCCAAATTTAGCCTGTTTCATTATTGTTTTTAAAATTCTTTACAGGCAACGTCCCCGTTATTGCTTGCACCCAGGGCGGAGGGCTCCCTGCCCCATTTTTGACGTGCCACCAACCCCAGCATGTCACCAGAGCTGAAACTTCAGATAAGATAGGAGCCCAGATAGGCCGCGTTGAGAGACGAGGACAGGTAGATAGAATCCGGGCAAAAACAACTAGGAAAAAAAATGTGTATTTTATTCTGCCAAGAGATAAATCACCCTGGCAGAGAGAAAACAAAAACCCTCCAATCTCATCTCTATGTTCTTCATGGAAAAGTTCAGCCAAGCTTCCCAGCCTTCCACACAGAAGGTTCTGGAGCCTTTCCACCGAACTAATACCCTCCAACCCACAGCAAATACAGCCGCAGAGCCCAGAGCAGAACACACCCAACCTGCACCTTCAGGATGGATCCTGCTACCTGCTTCTTGGGCGACTTTGTCATTTCTCTTTCACCATTTGGCATTTGTTTCCACACCTTTTGCTTACAAGCAAGGCCCTCCTTAAACGTGGGCTGTGCCTCCACTTGCCGAAACACGCGATTCTTGGAGCTACTCGGGGACCTGGTTTGACACAGCAGCCTTTCACCTTTTGAGGACAGATTAAGAGGAATGCAGTGTCCCCCCCACCCAGGGAAAAGTGACCTCAACACTTTCAGGAGGCGCTAACGATGTTACTGCTGTACACTGTCACATGTCTGCCCTTAGCAAAGCATGACCATGACCATGACCATGACCCATAGCAGCTTATGGGGGTGGGGGGGGCGGTTTCCGTAGGGGACCGGAGAGCTTCCGTGAGACGAGGAATCCTTGCTTTAGGGAAAAGCAGAAGGCAATAGGTGACAAGAGTAGAGCATTCTAATGCCACCTGAGATGAGAGCCGAGTTTATGGTTACTTTCCATAAGGGCCAACGCCCGGAGACAGGTGAACGTGGGCAGCTCGGGGAATAAAAGTCAAATCTCAGTCCCCTACTGATAGGGTCATCTCCATAATCAGAAAAAGAGCTGTGCAATGTCCTTTTGTATCCAGGACACGATAAAAGGGGGTGGAGTTTAAAAAGGTGCAGTCAGACACACGTGCTCCAGCTCTGACCCTGCTATCTATAGCTCTGTGGTGCCAGGCAGGACGCTCTGGCCAGGTGTGATCTCCTCCCTCCACTCACGCAATCTTAATTCACCTGCCTGGGTTCTTAAATGTTTCTTTGGATCTTTGGTGTAAGATGTAGATAAATCAGTTACATTTTGGAAGAGCAAACCTAACCTCAGCGACCTGTCAATCTGAGCTGCTGGGCGCCAGCACGCCCTCACCACGCAGGCGCACTGGACCAGCCATTAGGAGGCCTGAGCTCCAGTCTCCACTCTGGTCCTCTGTTATCTTGGGCAAGTCACGATGCCACATCACCCCGAGCATCCTTTTTATCCATAAGAAAAGGGTCCTGGGTAGATGTGGCATCCAAAATCCCTTCTGATACTTGGAGATCTTTTCTAAATTTCCAAGATGACTTTCTCAATTCAGAAACCAAGAAAGATCATATTTTAAAAAACAAGAATTTGTTTTTTTGGGTTTTTTTGCTTTGGTTTCCTACCTGAGAGGAAGATAGGTATGGAAAAATCACAAGTTACGTTAGCTTTGTATAAATAATAAAATGAGCACAGTTCTCTGTCACCCTCCCGCTAGAAGCAGATGAAGTGACACCCCAGTCACTGACCTGTGCCGTGCGGGGCTTGCAGGGTTGGTCGTCATTAATCACTTACCTGAGCGGATGGTGAGGCCCGTGATTTTCAGCCCGGTCTCTGCACCGCCATGACGTGGTCCCGCGTTGTCTGAAATCTAATCACAACAAAGGGAGCGATTGGAAACGTAGCTTCCCTTTTCATGACAGAGGGACTCTGAGAAGCCAAGAACTCCACTCCCCCGGGACTCACCCTGTGAGCCGACAGCCCCGCTGGCCAAGCTACATCCGTCGGTGCTTTCCAGAGAAAATAACGGGGAGCTTTCCTTAATGTAACTGTCATTGCATTAAGTAAATAATCTAAAAATCCAGATTGGCACAATTCTGCTTTAACAAGGGTTCTTCACTTTAAGAAAGGATGTGCTTCCCCGGGGCGCTGAAAACCAAGTACTTTCCAAAACAAATTTTGATTGATGAACAACATTTTTTAAGGATGGACTTCAAATGATCAAAGAATATGCACTATCATCTACGGGTGAGGGCGAAGGAGAATCATCTTTAGCAAGTCCCTTAAGTGCTGAGGACTGCTCGGTGCCCTACCTGTGTGCACATGGCCTAGGGGGAAAGCTCAGTCTCTCCATCTAGCTGTGCATAAATCATTCACATCATTTCATTTCCTCAAATCAAAGTCAACTCCAAGTCACCACGCCACTGATATGAAAACTCTAATTGTGGATACTTCCTCCTAGTCAATATCTCTCCAAGATTATAAACAGGCACACGAAGCAAAATAGCATCTCCTTGTTCACACCCACCTGGCCCACGGACGCCTGGTGGCCTGCGGCTTCCATGCCAAGCGCGGAATCTTCAGCAAGATGGCGGCTTCCGTGGTGAGGGACCAGCCTCCGTGGTGCAGGCTTCCCCTCAGGGGTCTTCCCACCTTCCTGGATACTGCCGGGAAGAGAAGAACAAGGTTCCCCTATTCCTGGGACCGCCCCATCCCCTTTCTAATCCTGAATAATAACCCTTTGCAACTCAAAGGCAATATCTTCTCTCTAATCCCTACAGTATAATCCCCTCAAGAAACCAAGGCTTCCAGAACTCAAATCCAGGGAGGAATCTTCTGGAAGAAATCCAGAAATCAACACCAGGAAGGAATCAAATCCAGTTGCGCCCAACTCCTGACTTCCACTTGGCCTCACACGACTAGTTTTGCTAAGGCGAGGAATTCTGGGTAGCAGTTTGTACGAAAACAGCATAAAAAGGTGCTTTGAGATGTGATGCTTGGTTTTCCTTCTGGTCTCAGAGCTGTTCTGGCCCCAGGGGAGCACTGGTGAGTTACTTCCTGAACTTGAGCTGAGCTCCCCATATCTCTAGAAACTTCTACGTATTCAATAAATATACATATTTACTAAACATCTGCTATGTGCCAGGCACTGTGTCAAATGATGGAAGAAGTAAGATGCCTAAGGGATGGTCTCACTTTGAAGGTTTCCCAGTCTTGCGGGCAAACGCAGGAAGGTTCACCGTGTGGCCGGAACTCACTCCAGGAGGCAGGAGGCGTGTGGGAGAAATGCGAGCAGGGAGCAGATCCCGCCCTGCAGGGGCTCCCGCTCCGCCTGAAGAACAGAACAAGGCTCACCACACACCCCAGAGAACCAGGGAGCCCCGAATCACGGGTGCTAACTCTAACTGCAATGCGAAGTCTGGAAAGGTAGAAAGATTTTAAAGCAAGCTTAATAATCAGCCTTGATAAGACTTAAATTGGGTTTGACTTTTCACTCTCTTCATTTAAAAACAAAGTTGCAGTGGAATCGTGTGAACGGACACTGTGCTGGGTTCTGGGAACATAAGCGTGGAAAAGTCCAAATTCACACCTTAAAACACTCGTGGAAGAGTGAAGGAGACATCGAGTGTACGGGGTGTCCGGCACAGGGCGTGAGAGCTGCCAGCGACACCGTCTCAGCCTTCACTTCGCCTGGGGACTGGAGACCGTTCCAGAAATGGGCTGCTGTCTCTGCTGAGCTCTGAGGGCAGGTGAGAAGTCAGCCGGGGAGACAAGGTTGGGGCAAGGGACTCCAAGCCAAGGAAATACCAAGGGGATAAAATTGAGTAAATTCCTGGGATGTCAAGATTGAGCATTTCCTGCATAAGGAAGTAGTGAAATCAAAGAAAAGAGCAGCATGAAGCCGGTAAAGGATTATCTGTCTTAACACATGGAAACTAACAATGCATCCCTGTGGCAGGTTGATGCTGGAGAGAGGCTCAAGTTCACTTCCAACAGCCTGTGACTCACGGCACATTGGCTCTGCCACCTGCACAGGGGCACATTAGGACAAGGTGGGGACCTGGCACATGCCAGTGAGTCTCTCCCTGTCCTGACTATGGAAATGCCACCCTCCGTGATCAGCGGACTCACGCCTGTCTATAAACCCTAATCGAGGGTGTAGATGCGTGCGAATAACTCCTGTCTGCTCCGAGTACAGGCACCAGCTAGAGCCGGTTCACCAATAGCAGCTACGTGACCAGCACTGAAGAAAGCAAATGCCATTTCTGAAAATGACACGCAGAATGCACGACCTCCACTGACATGTCTCCCCTAGGAGCCAACCACAGCACTGTCAAGACCATCAGTTTCAGTCTTACAAAAAAGAATACTGGAAAAAATAAAATGTGAAAGTCTTATTTGTCAATCTAAAAGGAGGCCACATATAGAATCTGGGTTCTTTTGCTGCATCAGAGAAAGAGGAGAAACCAGGCTGTATCGGCATTGGCGTTCGGCTGCGTGGCGAATGTGAGATGAACCACACGTGTCCTCAAGCAGCTTAGAATCGGGTGGAGAAAACAAGACATCGTGCAAATCGTCTAAGCAACGGTTGCTACAGCACAAGAAGCTCTTCAGAATGACCGGCGTCACTCATGGCCATCGAATGCTGCATGATTCTTTGGCCCCAATGTCTTGACGTCCTCAGGGAGCACCTGCTCTGAGGTGTGTTCGAGATCCGTCCGGAAGACCAGGTAAGTCACGCGAGACCATTCACAACTGAGCAGCTGCCCAGGATCAAGCTCTGGCCTGTCGGGATGGCCCTGAAGATGAGGGACGCACTGAACAAGAGGATGAATACGGTATGGCCTCCGCCGTTGTCCCACCTCCTTTCCTGAGCCGGCTTCCAGGGCATCGCCCAAGGGCGTCCTGTGACCGTCACTGCAGGAGGAGCAGTCCTGGGTCACAGACGTGTGTCAGGCATGGCTTAAACCCAGACGTCCCAGGCTGGGTCACAGCACCAGCCCCCACCTTGTCCTTCTAACTTTTGCTCGAGATGTCAGGCTGGCGTACAAGATATTAATAAACAGACTGCTAGCCAAGAAGCCTCCTTTTTCACCCCTTCTGTTTGTTCTAGTAAGTTCCTTAACAAAATAGAACACAGTGACTGAGGGGACCAGCCCTGGCATCCTACCACAGTCACTGTAGCAATTTAAAAATCCAGGTGTCTTGTTCCCAACAGACACACCTGGCCTTGCACGTGGAACCTGGGAACACGCAATGTGCCCCCCAAGGGCATCTTATGCACATAGAATGTGAGGGCCCGCTGTGGGACGCTTGCGAGCCTCCCCTTTGAGAGCCGGGATCTGAGCCTTCATCTGGTCACCACCAATTCTTTCCCAAACCCTCAACTGCCCCAGGGTTTCCCTCTTTCTAGCAGGAAAACAGATTTTACATCATCAAACATTCATCACCAACGTGATGATGTACATGATAAAATTCAGTCAGGTGTGATGGCGTGCGCCTGCGGTCCCAGCCACTAGGGAGGCTGAGGCAGGAGGATGGCTTGAGCCCAGGAGTTCAAGGCCGTAGTCAGCTACGATTGTGCCTGTGAACAGACACTGTACTCCAGCCTGGGCAACATAGCAAGACCCTGTCTCTAAAAAAAATATCCCTGCTCTGAGTCCTTCAGGATTTATCCTTTGGGCTCAAAAAAAAAAAAAAATCCATGCTTCATTTAAAGTAATGCTGGTTGCTGTAGCAAACCAAGCCCAAATTTAGGAACTTGGCCCATTCAAAGTTTAGACCTTGCTCATGAAAAGTCCAGCTGAGGGTTCCCGCTTAGGGAACGGCTGCCCACGTTTTCCGTCCTTGACGTCTGCTCTCTCGTGGCTCCGTCCTCCTCGGGAGCCTCCTGCCTCTCTGACCCGCAAGCAGGTGGAGAGAGAGAGGCTCCTGCACAGGCGGTTTTTCTAGACTGGGCTAGAAGTGATGTAGACAAATTCCACGGGCCAGGACGCGACGCTACAGTCACATCTCAACGCAACGGAGAAACCACAACAACACGATCCACCGTGTGTCCAGGAGGAGGAAGAGCACAGGGTCCTGGTGGGCGTCACCCCCTCTGCCAGGTTCCACTTCCACCGGTCAATGCCGAGTTCCTCAAAGACACCACGTGCTCTCCCACCTCTAGTCAAGTCCAGGCAGCAGATACCGCCGAGAGCCTTCCACGGGCTCGGGACCACACGGGTTTTCTAGAGACATCACGTGAGCCAGACCCAACGTCGCCATCCAGGTGCCATCAGCCCACGGGGGGAAGATGGATGGGCTACCGATCAAAATAAAATGGTGTAGCAAGTACGATATATAGCACAATAAAGGGCTGTGTCACCACCGGGGGAAAAGTCCAATTCGTTCATGCCTGGGAGAGGTAAGGAAGTCAGCATGGAGGAAGCGGCACTAGAGCTGGGTCTTGACTGACGAGGAGAATGTCTCCAGAGAAGGGCGTTTTAGGCAGAAGAGGCAGCTGAGCAAAGATACCACGGCATGAAGGTATGAATAGCTAGTCAGGTGCGGCTGCTGTGTGACATGGGCAGCGTGGAAAGTTCTGAAATCCTGTCTCCCATAGCTGTCTCCTCATATCTGTCTACCGATGTTCTCCCCACCTGCAAAGCCCAGAGCCCTCCAAGAAACCTGCCTTGACAAGCTTTCCTGCACACACCCCATCCTGCCAGGGCCAGGCGAGATATCTAATGCATCTTTAGAAACCCCAAAGATCACACCTGGCACCTCCCCCACAGAAGGGCCCTGAGAAGTCAAGGCCACTGGCCCCAGCTCCATTCACCAGCTCCGTTCTGGTAAACACCACTGGTCTTTGTGAAACAGCTGGAAATTTTATTCCCCTCCCGCTGCCCCCGTAGCCAGTTAATGGTTAGCTTCTAATCGCAGCCTCCTGGCGTTTGGCAGGAGGTTCTGCATGACTCAGGGCTCTCCTGACATCCCAGGAGGTCACTAGAGGGACACTCTCCCACACGTGACCCCAGGCACACAGGCTCCAGACACAGCAGGCAACAGGGAAAGAGGCTCTGTCCCCTCCAGCTCGTAGATCACCCAAGTTTCTGGGGAAAAGAATCAAGACGCTTGCTGCTTGTGCAAATGAACTTACATTATGCTGAAACGGGAAAAATACTAATAAAATCCGTCCCACCCGCTCTTGTAAGAACAGATGCCATTTGTCCAAGTTGACAGGCACCCCTGAATGCCTGCACGGAAAAGAGCACCTCGGTCCTTCCAAATTTCCAAAAACATGCACGTGCATGGTAGACACTTGACCGCTAATGTTCATAAGATACTTAACGTTACATAAGAATTGTTATTTTAAAAAGAAGTCAGTTAAGATCGTTTAAATGTTTGCATCTACATGAGTACAAAATTTACACATGCGCATAGAGTATAGAACGGTATGTCTTCCTTTAAAGGATAAAAGCATTTCAGAATAAAAGCAATAAAAAGGTTTTAGCTATTGTAGTATTATGATCTCATGTAGACTAATGTTCTACAACAGTAATCATAACGGAGGTTTAGTGAGCAATTGCTGTGTGGCAGGCACTGCACTGACAGCTTTGTGATGGATTTGTTCATTAAAGTCTCACGACAGCCCTACAACAGTGGTCCTGTCATTATCCCATTTCACAGGTGAGGAGCAGAGGCCTGCCTTGGATCCCCCAGGGAGGAGGTGATAACGTCAGGCCTAGCGTCCTAGTCTGAGTCTAAAACCTGTAATTTTAACCTCCCCACCACACCGTGTCCTTAAATGGCGCCTCTATCTCCATTTATCCCTTTAACAGACCCTTGCTGAGCATCTGTGTGCAAACACTATGCTACGTCCCAAAGGATGATAAGGTGTATGAAACACAGTCTGCCTTCAGCAAACCTTGGGTCTAACCATCCATATCCACTTTAGCTTTAAAATGACTATGCAGATGGGAATTTTATCCACAATAGTCCCAAACTGGAAACAACCCCCATGTCTTCCTTTAGAGGGTAAACGGTACACCTGGCTCGTGGAATACTACTCACCCATGAAAAAGAACGAACTCTTAATACATGCGGCAGCTCGGAGGCTCTCAAAGGAACTGTGCTGAGTGGAAAAGTCCACTCAAATGTGGTAACGTACTGTATGATTCCATTCATGTAACATTGTTGAAAGGACAAAAATCACAGAGCTGGAGAATAACTTAGTGGTTGCCAGGGGGTGGGGATGGGAAGCGGAGAGGGTGGAGACTCTAAAGGGGTAGCAGGAGACAGGCTCGTGGTGACGGAGCAGTTCTGTACCTTGATTTTGGTGGTGGCTACAAGAATATACACATGTGATAAAATTGCATAGAACCACACACACCAAACAGACACACACACACACACATAAAACAGGGGAAACCTGGATAAGGCCTGTGGAGCCTAAATACCCTGGCAGTGATATTGTGCTGTAGCTATGTAAGATGCCAACAATGGAAGAAACTGGGAGAAGTAAACAAGGATTTCTCTCTGTGTGTGTATATATATATTTTGCAACTTCCTTGAATTTATAATTATTTCAAATTTTTTTGAAAATTTAATTACGCTGCAAGTATTCTCCTTTATTGGAGACTATTTAACCCTACCAGTAGTTGCAACGTCTCAGCTGTTGCCCAGAGAAAGCAAAGATTTCCTTGGTACTCAGCAGAACTCAGATTGGGGTTATCACAGCTGATGGCTAAAGTCAGCAGTTAACCTGTAACTACTCCGCCAACTGTCACAAGGCAGTCTCCTACACAGAGATATTTTTTTTTTTTTTTGGCTGAAGCATGGTCCTGTCATTAAACAGATCCACAAACACATTGTGCACTTCTATACCTTTTCTAAATTATGCTCTAAAATATATTTATGACTCATACATATCAATAAGTAACAACCCCTTCCCTTCCATGCTATGCTTCTTTTTGAAGAATTATCCCGCTTGTTATCTTATTTACACAACATGCCACCCACGAACCTGACACAGAGGCCAAAAGCCCACAAAATAAAGGCGGCATTTGGCTGCTAATCCTCTCCAAGCAACCGCAGCCTCCTCGTGGGGCAGCAGAAGGTTTGGTCCTGTTTTTACCAACATCCTCCACTTCCCCATCAGGCTCTCTCTTTATTTTACC
The DNA here is from genome assembly GCF_041146395.1 of Eulemur rufifrons. Classification (NCBI taxonomy): domain Eukaryota; kingdom Metazoa; phylum Chordata; class Mammalia; order Primates; family Lemuridae; genus Eulemur; species Eulemur rufifrons. The sequence goes on along the minus strand of NC_091007.1, from coordinate 1,881,220 downwards.
AAATACAAGATGCCATCAATGGCGACGCATCCTGATTTCAAGCATGAAACATTCAAGCGTGTTTCAGCGAACGAGAGACCCGAGGGTGAAACAAGCATGTCTAGAATCGGTGGGTTGCGGCTGCAGCCGCCCCCTCCAGGCTGAGAAAATGCAATCTCTGCATTTATCTGAAGAACAGGATCCTCCTCTGTGCCGCACGGAAAAGGTCCCATTCACGGTGATGTCACCCTCCACTGAACACACAAGATGCAAACCAGGGCTTCCTCTAGCTCGATAAGGGCCAGTTGTGGGGGTCGGGGAGACCGTGTGGTTCTTTGCACTTGCTGGGTGAGCTCATGAGAAAATTCCCAGCGAGCCCAGGGCCCGGGTGACCGCAGTGTGTGCACGGAGCCCAGCTGAGCTGGAGCCCGTGAGTCACCGACGGATGACTGACTCCATCACAAGATTCCTGTAATACTCCGTCAGCTCCTTCCTGCCTGCCCCGCACTCCGGGAGACAATCGGCTGAGTCAGGCCCAGGCCCGGGGGCAGCTCTGCCGAGGGAGCTGTTAACGCACCTCCTGTGCTGAGTCACAGATAAGCTGTGCAGAGAGACAGCAAAGCCGGCTGCAGGGGACTGAGAAGGGAAATAGTCCTGTCACCATGACAACAGACAGGAGGGCGGCAGTGACCACCAGCCCCTGGCACAAGGTCCCCAAGGCCCAGGCTGAAGGGCGAGTGGGCCCTGAACAAGAAGCCACAGGCTTCAGCCTCAGAAGGGCACCAACCCAGGGTCACCTGACCACAGACCTCACCCCGTGCAGGAACCGATAGAGCTCAGGAATATGTCAACTTGGGCTAAAAAGAATCTTTGCTTCCACTCACCAGTAACCGATATTTAGCATTTTAGTTATGAGTGTAGCAGCACATAGCACATTAGCGGCATCTGTGTCTGTCACCAAAAATTAAAAAATCATGATGTGCTCATGTCACGTTATGGGTGTTACAGATAATCGTGAAATAGTGTCCACCGTCATCTCTGCTTGGAAATGATGGCTGCTATGAGACTCGCCGCTATTGAACGCACTATTACAGTGGCATGTACGTCACTCCATCACACATGTATTTTGATATGATCTTTATGTAAAAATCCTTTCCTTTGTCATCCAGAGCATTTTATTTTATATCATTTAAACGTTATCCTGAGAAGGGGTCCAGAGTCAACCTTAGACTACCAGAGGGCTCCGCAGCACAGAAAGCGTCAGGACGAGCGTGACTGTGCTGCGGCTGCTAGAACAAAGCCCTCAGACTACGGCCTTAGCGGAACTGTGCTGTCTCACAGTTCTGGAGGCTGGAGGTCGAGGTGTCGCAGGGCTGGTTCCTGCTGAGGCCGTGAGGGAAGGGTCTGCCCCAGCCTCTCTCCTCGGCCCGCGGATGGCCGTCTTCTCGCGTCTCTTCTCCTCATCTTCCCTGTGTGCACATCTGTCTCCAACTTCCTCTTTTATAGGGACACCAGTCATTCTGGACGAGCACCCATCCTAATGACCTCACTTTGACACGATTGCCTCTGTAAAGGCCCTTTCTCCAAATGAGACCACACTCTAAGGCACCGGGCGTGAGGACTCCAACATATCTCTGGGGGGGACACAAATCAGCCTGTACCATACGTAACATGCTCCAGTCTGGTCTCGTGTTTTCCTTGGAGGATCCTCACCCGGAGCGACAGGCAGAACTGCTCACAGGACCCAGGCGTCCTGACACCTAGTTTGGGGTGGGAGTGCTCTACATGCTGCAAAGGGCCACACAGGTGTGGGTGACGTGGCGGCCGGAGCCCTCGCTCCACGTGCAGACATTCCCAGGAGTCCGCCAGGCCGATCTCGGGGCTGAGTTGCACCCGGCACAGCCAGAAGAGGAACGAGGAAAACTCCAGGCCTCACTCTTGTTGCGCTCTTGTTGTGCAGCCGTGGGGCCCAGCAGGGCCACCAGTGGTCACCAAGAACATGCCAGCAAGCTCCAGGCCACTAAGTGGAGGACATTTGAGCACTTTAGGAAACCGGGAACTATTTCCCTCTTAGCATCCCTCTCGTGAATCAAGCCCTCGTCCAAATCTGATCCCGTCTCCTCCCTCTGACCCGATTCTCAAAGAGCTGAAATGAAACCTTCCCGCACAGCCGGCGGCATTGGCGGATGCAGGACACGAGGCAAGCCTGATGGGAACCAGCGGAGCGGGGGTGACAGGGCCCCTCAGAACTATTTCACCGCGTTGGCTGGAATCAATGAGTCCCACACACCATTCAGGGTTTAGCGGGCAAGCCCAGCACTCCAAAGTCCTAACAGGGAGACCAGACGGTCACCTGCACTCGGCAGCCTGACGTCGGGGGAGGGACGGGCAGACTGCTACCTGCAAGGCCCAAGTGGCGTGAGGGACGTGTGTCAACCGCAAGCACCCGCCCCCACCAGCCATTCGCCAGAGCAGCCTGGCCACGGCCCCCCGTCCACACACGCAGGGCCCTTTGCACAGCTCACGCAGCCCGGTGGTGAGTAAGCGCACACCCACGCTCCCCCTCGGCCTCCCCTGCGGGATCGTAGCCGCGTCAGGTGAGAAGAGGCCGCTGCATTCCCAGGGCTCGGCCCAGAGCCCACACTCAGGGAGCCGGGCAAATATTTCCCGAGTAAATAAGCGGGCGCCTCTCCCCTTCCACACCCGCCTCTCCATCGCCTGTTGCCCCTTGTGCAACACTTCCTCCGCTTCAAGGTTGAACCAGGGTTCATTTAAATTTAGCTGTAAAAATATAAACACACCCCCAAAGTGTGGGCGCAGAGAGCACACAGCAGCCTGGCTAATGTCACAGATACACCCGTGCAGCCGCGCCACCCACCCGCAGGCAGGCCCCGTGGCTGTTTGGGTAACAGGATTCCAGCTGCCTTTGCTGAACATTCACTGTCACCCAAGGTTTTCTGTCCTCTGCCTCATTTATGCTGCACAGTGACCTTAGTGACAGACTCCCAGGCCCGGGGGCTGGAACATCTTGTCCGAGATCACACAACTAGAGGACGCTGAGCCAGGAAGGACCGCAGCCGAGATCAGTCTGAGCCCGAGACCAGGCTCGGGCAGCTCTCCGTGCTGCCGGCCCGGAAGCGGCTCCGTGGCTTTCACAGAACCGAGGGCTCTGCGGCCCTCCCCAGCCCCGCGGCCCGGCACACGCGGCTGAAGACGCTCCCAGGCCCCCGCAGCTCCCTTCCACGTACTTTAGCGGCTGAAGGAGCTGAGCCTTCTGCGCTGACACACAAGCACAGGAAATAAACCAGAAGGCAAAACTCCTCCTCGGTTCTCAGCCTTGGCCTCGCTGAGGTGCTGGAATAGCTGACGCTCAGCGCAGCTTCGCTGGGTGTTTCAGCAACTTCATTGCCACGGGTGTGCCCGGGACATCCGTTCAAATGCCGAACACGTCTTCTCTTGGCACTTGACACCAGGTTCCCGATGGCAGAAGTGGTTGAATACTAATGACTTGTAGCCAAGGACATTTGAAGACTCTCCTTCAATTTTTTCACGCTTTCAATAATCCGTTCCTGAGAGCTGCTTGCCCAAAAACGCTTTTCAGAGAACAAGGTGAACAACGGGCAAAATGTACAGTTAGGATGAAACTAATAAAATGACTTCCTTTTGCTCATTTATTTGACTTATTAGGTGCGTACTCTCCCCAGGCGGTGGGCTGGGAGCTGGGGAGACAGTGATGAGCCCAAACTGGCCCCGTTCCGGCCCTAACGGTCACTCCCATAAATGTGGAACTGCAACATGGAGTCCCACCAAAGAGGACGTGGTGTCACCCAGCTGGGAGGGCAGGAAGACGCCTCTGTTGCCATGACACACACGGGGAGCTGTCTGGTGGGGAGGGAAGGGGACACTCACCGCCCGGAGGGAACAGCCAGTACAGACATCGCCACGGAGGGGAGTGTGGCGAGGATGGCGGAGTTCAAAAGAGACCACGTGACTGGCGGAGCCTGTGCGGGCTGGGGCTGGGGAGGCCGGCAAGGGCTGGCCCCCGGGACATGGTGGGCTGTGCTTCTGTCATTAAACCCAGGAGTGACAGGAAATCCCTGGAGGGCTTTAAACGCTGGGACAACACAATCAGTCCCCTGGAACACACTGCTCTAGCTTCACGGTAGCGTATGAGTGATACTGGGCATGCTGCGCTTTTTGTATGAAATAGGGAAAAGAGGGCATTATTAACTCCATGAGATGACAGTGTTGACTTGAGAGGTCACGCAACCTGCCCCAGGTCACAGCACAGCAGAGACTAGAACACAGGATTCTTGGCCCACGTTCCCAAGTTTCTAAACATCCATTTTTAAGTAGATAAAAATGTGTCAGATGGAGTCACGCTGGAGGACCCTCTTCACGCAGGCATTCGGACGGGTGACTTCTGAGGCTGTCCAGGTGCAAATGGCTCAGCCAGAGGCCAGAAAAACAAGCCGTTTGATGTCTGCCCCTAGGAATGGTTACGTCTCACCTGGGCCTCCCTCCACACACCCAACCTGTTTTTCCTCCCATTTCTCCACACTGAGCCACTTCCACCTTCCCGACTGCGCTGTCTTGCCTGCGGCCACGGCTATTCTGAACACGCTTTCAGCATGACCTCATCACACAGATAAGACAGATCCTAGAATCCAGAAAAGGAAAAAAGAAAATCATGTGTTCCTCCTGAAGACTAGTCTAAATCATCTCAGCCAAGCGCCACGGGGCGTCCCTGAAGTCCCAGTTACTCGGGAGGCTGAAGCAGGAGGATCGCTTGAGCCCAGTTCAAGGCCAGCCTGGGCAACACAGCAAGACCCCATCTCTAAAAGTGAATTAAAAAATAGGTCAATCATCCTAGATCACTGAGTCTGTAATTCAGTCTTAAATTTGTTTAGGGGAAACTATTTGTGCTCTCAGTGCCTCAGTAGCCTCATCTATAAAATGGGAACAATATCCACTGCCAATAATGCAGAAGAGGTCATTCCAGCCAAAGGTCCTGCTGAGAGCAAATAGAACAGCTGGAAATATGTTTTTTTTTTTAAAAAAAAAATCTGCTTGGGCATATTAGGAACTAAAAATATAGTTAGGAACTGCCACCCGGGGAGATGAAGGCTGGGAGGTGAGCCCATGTCTGAGACTGCCTTCCTCCTGGAGGTGCCTGCTCATTCCAGAGGGCCTGGAGGAGAGGCCGTGCAGCGATTCCGGCAGAACCACCCAGAGAGCTGGGGATTGGAGTGCAGGGGGGGGGACACGCATTTCCCTCACCTGGGATTGGAACCTCCCAGCACGACACTGAAAAGTAAGGGTCACCTACAGGACTGCTCCGTTTCAGACGAGCTCAAGTGAAACTGGACTGGAGGACTACCAGACCGTTAGAGCCCTCGGGCACCTGCCAGAGGGCATGTGAGTCTTCCCTGGAGGAAGGGACGTGCAAACACACAATGACAAAGGAAAGGCCTAGGCCAGGGCGGGGGCCCTGTGCTCAGAAGGAGCCCTGTGTGCTTCATGCTCTGCTGTTGCTGTCTTGAAATTCTGAATAAATTTTGAACAAGGGGTCCCACATTTTATTTTCAGGCCCCCCTAGGCCCCCCTAGCCTCTGAGGAGGTGCCTGTTTCCGAAGCTATTATCTCTGCGTTACCTAAGGGTCCCTTTTTTGGTTTTCGGCCTCTGAAACTTGTAGGACCGTTTCTCATTTTAGATTCTGTCTGTTGAAACACATAGCGTGATTTCTGCTCTGTTAACTCGAGCGCGACCGATGCAATAACATGCACAAAAATTCTTATGACTTCAGGGTAGGAAAAGATCTCTTAGGCAAGACACAAGAAAGTGCTAACCATAAAGGGAAAGCTTGACAGGTGAGATTATATCGAAAACATCCAAAGCCAGCTTTTAAAGGATGAAAAGGCAAGTGAGGCTGGGCGTGGTGGCTCAGGCCTGTGATCCTAACACTTTGGGAGGTCGAGGCGGGAGGATCGCTGGAGGACAGGAGTTCGAGACCAGCCTGAGCACTAGTGAGACCCCGTCTCTACAAAAAAACAGAAAAATTAGCAGGGCATGGTGGCAAGCACCTGTAATCCCAGGTACTCAGGAAGCTGAGGTGGGAGGATCTCTTGAGCCCGGGAGTTTGAGGTTGCAGTGAGCTATTAATACGGTCTTGCCACTGCACTCTAGCCTCAACAATAGAGCAAGACCTTGTCTCAAATAGAAAAATAAAATAAAAGGCGA